>NC_132915.1:69353614-70553614 GCF_047675955.1 Chlorocebus sabaeus | reverse complement strand
AAAGAGAGAGGGAGGAAATAGCCCTACTGATAGCAGAGGAATGACATTGCCTTTATATATAAAGAAAACATATTATTAGGTCATGGCTGACATTGAATAGGTAATTTACTCAAATGACATTACCATTTCATTCTCTGTAATTTGATGTGATTCTTTTTTAAATAGCACCCTGAACAGATATATGTTTCCTATTTATACTCAAAAACACAGCAAGTTGTCTTTCCACCAGTATGGCTCTTCTGAAGGATGAGGAATGAGAAGGTGAAGGCATTGGGAAACCATCCAGACCCCCGGCCTTATCCACACTCTGCTTCCATCCGCCCTCTTTGCCTCTGTGAGCCCATTTTGCCCGACGTCAGAGCTTGTACTGTATTTTAGAGTTACTATCACCTGGACTGTTTCTCATGGAACCTTTCCCTGTCTCCCTGGTCCTCACCCTTCCCCTTCAGTGTGATATCTCAAAGTATGTACAAGGTGCATTTTTTAGAATGTTGCTGTTCATCACTATGAGAAAACAGGAGTTCACCAAAGTAACAAATACATATAAACTATAAACTGATAAGACTCCCTTGGCCAGGCGCGGTCGCTCACGCCTATAATCCTAGCACTCTGGGAGGCCAAAGCAGGTGGATCACAAGGTCAGGTGTTCGAGACCAACCTAACCAATATAGTGAAACCCCATCTGTACTAAAAATACAAAAATTGGGCATGCTGGTGCACGCCTGTAGTACCAGCTACTCAGGAGACTGAGGAAGGAGAATCGCTTGAACCCAGGAGGCGGAGGTTGCAGTGAGCCAAGATGGTGTTACTGCACTCCAGCCTAGACGACAGAGCAAGACTCTGTCTCAAAAAAAAAAAAAAAAAAAAAAAAAAAAAAAGACTCCCGTGAGGCCCCCTAGTAACTGGACTTTTGGACTTTTGGTAGAGCACAGTTCTTGGTATAGAGAAGGCTCAATATATGTTTGCAGAAAGAAAAAAAATGCACTACCATTTAGTAGATTATTGTATGCAAGTATCTCTAAAAAGTAAGACTCAAACTACCTTAAAAACAGAGAGGGAAAATGTGGGGAGGAGGCTCTTTGCATATTTATATGAAATGGTCTGCAAGATATGTTATGAGAAAACTAAATGTAGAACAGATAGAGTTTGTGTACAGAAGGGAGAAATATATACTTAAATGTATTTACTTGTAAATATTTAAAATACTCCTAGAAAGATATGCTAGAAGTAGACAACACAGATTGTCTCCATGGAAGAGAACTGGGTGACTGGGGGATCCATGGCAAAAAGATTTCTCCCTATAGTCCCTTTTATATCTTTTGAAGTTTTATTCTTTTCTCTCTCGGCCCCTTTACCTGTGAATGTATTCACTACTCAATAGATTAAAATGACAGATTTTAACGTAAGGAATCTAAAGAGAAAACAAGTGGCTAGGGTTCTGGGACCTCTAGTGAAGTTTCCAGAGCTGGAACATATAAGTTCTTTACCAGAGCCTTTCATAAAAATAAAGTTCACTGCATAACTTAGAGTTGCCACATTTTCAAAGGAGTGGATATGTGACCTATGTTTTTTTCATAATACTGATATTTTAAATGTAACAAGAATTATTAGCATCGTTTTCAGAGAAGACTCTCTTGCAGTTTACTAAGGCCTGAAACTCTTTATTTCCAAGAACAGACACATTTTTATTTCCTATTTTCACCTACTTAATATTGCCTAGCTACGAAAAATCTTGGGATTCTTCCATTTCTAAGGGCAATGTTCAATTAAAATTAGGCTTCCCCATTTATTGTCAAGAGTTTGATTAAGATATCTGTAAGTATAGTGATGTTAATGTGAATCTAATAATTTGTCTTTTCTAAAAGTTTATCAGAGATATCATCAAAGGATTCCAAGTCATCATTCTAGTATCTTCAAGATCAATACTATCACCATTAATGACACAAAGGCATTGCTGTGGGAAGAAAACTACATCTGAAGATTGATAAATGGATTTCAAACAAAGAAGAGCAAAAAATAATCCATACAAGCTGAAATAAAGCTTTTAAAGGCAGGCAAAACCAAATGTAATATTCTGAAGCAAAATTCACCTTATGTCTTTTCTAATTTGAAAGAGAAACATCTGTAGAAAGATGCCATATACATCTTCCAGTGATGTTAATATCTTAACCATTTATCTGACACTTTAACTATATACCTTTAGGATAGAACAAAAATCTATAAACCCCAATCTTTTTAACTCTAGGTAAAGAATGATAAGATATTTGACCAGTATTATAAACATGGTATTAGAAAAAAATACATGGAGGCTATTTTTTCTCAAAGTACATCATTAAAATTCAATGCTATGAACACTCACTTAACATGCACACTGTTATATCTGTATGTGAAATAAAGGCACAGACCACAAAATAAAAAAGGTAAGTTTATATAAGGAGATTATAGGTGATGCTTTGGTTTATATATTAATATCTTTTTATTATTATATTATATTTTAAAACAATTACAAATCAATGCTGCTGCTAGTATCCTAATTTACATACAGATTTTAATGTCCTATATATTTTCATTTTAATAAACATTTAAGCATAATTCATGCACTTTTCAGAAAATATATAAGGGAGTAAAAATGAAAGCAAAAGCATCCATGGTACTACAAAAATTCTAAATTCCTTGAGCCATTTGTTTATGCATATTTCTATAACTAGGAAAAATAATGGAATTCTGCTTTAGCAATGGATGATGCATACTTTTAGAATAACCCTCCTGTGGAGAACAACTATAAGCTGTTTTAAAATATATACTTGAAATATATGTTGGCCTCAAAGAACTACCAAGACAGTGAGAAGTTGTGGGGCCAATATCTAGGAGATTAGGGAAACCAAGAGAGGTAATTCCAGAATTTACAGCACGTTTCCCCTCAAGGCAAATTGCCAATTCTGAAAATGAAAATAACAAATGGGAAGCAAGAAAGTGAGCACAATTTTCTTCATTTTCACAGGACTCAGAGAACATTTGAGTTCAAGGCTTCCCAAAGAGATGGGTCTCCGGCACATACCCTACACTTTCAGTGAAGTTCTGAAAGATTGCACCAAAGAATAAGGGTGAACTAGAAGCAAACTAACCCACCCAAGGACTGAAGCCCAGATTTGAGTGCTCTGAATTTCTGAAAGAATTAAGCTGACCTGTCCAGACAAGCTCTAGCAAGAGCTAAAGGAAATCTTCCCTGGAGAAAGAATGCCCAGAACCTCAATTTTTCTCTAAAATTCTTTATAAAAAATATCTAGCACCCAATCAGAAAATGGTTGGGGGGAGGAACAGGTAAAAAGATAAGATTTATGTAAAAATCAAGAAAAAACACAATAGAAACAAACCCACAAGAGATACAAATATTGAAGTATCAAAGACAAACAATAGTTCAATCAATTAAATGAGAAGATAATTTCAGCAGAGAACTGGAAAGCAGAAAATAAATGAAAATTCTAGAAAGTCGAGAAGTGAAAAATAAACATTGTAAATTGACAGTACAATAGATAGATTTAACAGATTGCATACAGCTGAAGGTATAATTAGTGAACTAGAACATCAGAAGAAAATATACAGGCTGAAGTATGGAAAATCAAAATGATGAAAAAATACAGCAAAAAACACAAAAGACACATGAGATATGATGAAATGGTCCAAGAAGAAGAGGGGAGAGTAAAGCAGAAGCTAACTTTGAAGACATAACGGCAAAAGTTTTCCCAAAAAAATGATTAAAACACCAAGTGCTACAAACTCCAAGATGAATAAATATAAAGAAAATGGTGGCTTAGCACATCATGGTCAAACTGCTGAAAAACAAAGACAAAGGGAAAACCTTAAAATCAGCCAGAAGAAAAGCAATACATTACATGTAACACAATAAAACTATCAACTGATTTCCTAACAGTGGTGGGGGAAGGCAGGGAGGAGAAGATGATAAAATAGTGTCTTCAATTTGCTAAAAGAATTCTGAATACAGAATTCTATAACCATCAAAAATTCATTTGAAATTTAAGGTAAAATACACTTAATGCAAAAACTACAAAAATTTATAATCAGCACAAATATACTAGTGGACATATAAAAAGGGAAAGGAAAATAATCCCGGAAAGCAGCTTTGAGGTATAGGACAGAATACAGAATGTGGGGAAGGGTAAAGTATATCAGTATATCAAGTGAATGTTAACTACAAAAAAATAGTAATAATGTCACTTGGAGTTTAAAATACGTCATTATATGGAATCAACCTACATGCCCATCAACTATTGCCTGGATATAAAAAATGTGGTACATATACACACACGGAATACTATGCAGCCATAAAAAAGAATGAGGTCATGTCCTTTCCAGCAACATGGATGGAGCTGGAGGCCATTATCCTAAGTGAACTAACACAGGAACTGAAAACCAATTATTACACGAGGTCAGGAGTTCAAGACCAGCCTGGCCAAGATGATGAAACTTCATCTCTACTAAAAATACAAAAAAAAAAAAAAAATTAGCTGGCTGTGGTGGCAGGCACCTGTAATCCCAGCTATTTGGGCGGCTGAGGAAGAGAATTGCTTGAACCCAGGAGACAAAGGTTGCAGTGACCCGAGATCGCACCACTGCACTCCAGCCTGGCAACAGCAACACTCCGTCTCAATAAATAAACAAATAATAAATAAATTAAATTAAATTAACAAATCCCTATCAAGACCAAGAAAAAAGAAAAAACAGGAATAAAAAAAGAACATCAACTATGGCTCCTAGAAACATTCAAATATAATGAGGATATTATTAACAACTTTATGCCAATAAATTTGAAATTGTAAATGAAATGGACTAATCCTAGAAAAACATAACTTTGGAAAAGTATGGGCAAGATAGAAAATCTGAATAGTCCTGTATCTAATAGATATTAAAGATAGCCTAATTTTTAATAGCAATATGTTATAAACATTTCCTTATGTCATTAAATGTAGTTCTTCAGTGATAAAGGACATTTATTATAGCAGTAAGATTGTGGTTTCATTTAAGTTTTGCTCGTTCTTAACTATGTGACCTCTGATAAATTACATAAACTCTTTATGCCACAATTTTTAAAATATTGACCTCATAGATGAGATAGCACATCATATACTTAGTATATTGCCTTATATGTAGTAAATGTTTGATAAGGATAGCTATGAGTACATTTAATGACTTCATGGTAGCCTATTTTCTCCTCTGATAAATGCTACAAGAAAATCCTTATTTATCCACCTTTATACATATCCTTATTTCTTCAGGATAAAATCCCAGTAATAAAATTGATGGCTCAAAAGAGATTCATGATAGATAGGGCCCAATTTTGCTTCAGAAAAGCTGAATCAGCTTATACTTCCACAAACAGAATGAAAATGCTCATTTTCCTACACCCATACCCAACTAGATATTATCTTTTTTTGCCAATTTACTGGGGCAATGTGGCAGATTCATATTTTATTTATTTTTTCACTCATTTATTATTTAGTAAGTATGACATTTATTAGATCTATTGGTATCTGTAATGGTCCTTTCATAAATTACCTTTTTATATCTTTTACCAGAAGAGATGAAAGTAAATCTGGTGCAAATCACAAGGCCCAGTGGTCAACAAGTCCCAAAGCAAATCCCATCTGAAGACTTTTTAGCCAGTCTTCCCTTTCTGGGGACTCAAAAACTGTTTGCACATGGGCCTTCTTCTCCCATACATTTTTCTCCTAAGATACTTTTAACTTTGAATATTGATTTATAAGAGTTCTATATAGGGCCTCAAGCAACCCTCCTGCCTGGTCTCCCAAAGTGCTGGGCTCTTTATAGGGCTGTTAGTTATTTTAAATCCACTTATGCTGGTGTTCATTTACTGTCATTCTTATTTAATAATAAAAATATGAAGTCCAGATGAGATTGGGCATGCTTGCAATCTATACATCTGACAAAAGACTAATATCCAGAATCTATAACAAACTCAAATAAATCAGCAAGAAAAAAACAAACAATTCCATCAAAAAGTAGGCTAAGGACATGAATGACAGTTCTCAAAAGAAGATATATAAATGGCCAACAAACATATGAAAAAATGCTTAACATGACTAATGATCAGGGAAATGCAAATGAAGACCACAATGTGATAACACCTTACTCCTGCAAGAATGGCCATAATCAAAACATCAGAAATAACAGATGTTGGTCTGGATGTGGTGAAAAGGGAACACTTATACTGTCGGTGAGAATGTAAACTAGTGCAGTCACTATGGAAAACAATGCAGAGATTCCTTAAAGAACTAAAAGTAGATCTTCCATTTGATCAAGTAATCTCACTCCTGGGTATCTACCCAGAGGAAAGGAAGTCATTACACACACAAAAAAAAATACTTGCACATACATGTTTATAACAGCACAATTTTACAATTGCAAAAATATGGAACCAACCCAAATGTCCATCAATCAATGAGTGAATTTTTTTTAAATGTGGGGTATGTGTATATATATGTGTGTATATATATATATACACACACATATACATACACACATACACACATAATGGAATACTACTCAGCCATAAAAAGCAATGAAATGATGGCATTTGCAGCAGCCTGGATGGAATTGGAGACCACTATTTTAAGTGAAGTAACTCAGGAATGGAAAACCAAACATGTTTTCACTCATAAGTGGAAGCTAAGCTATGAGGATGCAAGGGCATAAGAATAATATAATGGGCTTTGGGGACTCAGGGTAAAGGATTGGGGGGTGAGGAATAAAAGACTACACATTGGGTACAGTGTACACTGCTTGGGTGATGGGTACACCAAAATCTCATAAATCACCACTAATAAATAACTTATTCATGTGACCAAACACCACCTGTTCCCCAAAAACCTATTAAAATAAAAAAAATATATATGAAGGCCATGGATTTATCTGTGGTTGCAGTTTTGATCACATCCCATAGGTTCTTTATTTGTCTGTTTTTGTAGAGATGGGGTCTTACTATGTTGTGCAGGCTAGTCTTGAACCCCTGGCCTCAAGCAACCCTCCTGCCTGGCTTCCCAAAGTGCTGGGGTTACAGGTATGAGTCACTGTGCCCAACTGTCTAAGGATTTTTGTAGGGAGTTTTCTCTTCATCATTATTTTCTAAATTTTTGCATCTGCAATATTTTTTCATCATATCTGAATTTAGCACATAAATATGTGTATATAAGAAAAATATCAGGACAACATAATTACTAACTCATCTATTGGGTTTTGATTATTATAGAATATTAAAGCACATAAAAACCATACTAAAAGGATATTTTGCACTAGAGTAGGGTTTTTGTTTGTTTGTTTGCATTTTCAATTCAAAAGTTAAAGAAAAAATATGGGAACAGGAAGAACATATAAGTTCCAAAGGGCAAAAATTACACATATTTACTTTTAAAAGTTATATGCAGTTGAAATTATTATCAAACAATGTTCATTTTTATTTTATCAAAATTTCAACATACCAGATGTAATCCATAATGCTTAGGCTTAGAAAATGAGACAATTCCAATGCCAGGCCATGGACAGGCACCAGCTGCAGCTGGGTCTTTACTGATCTCAAGTGAAAAACATGTCATCACAACAAACTTCCCTAGGGTCTATTTTATTGGGATTAGAAATTACTTCTCCTATTAACAATGTATGTAGCATTGTTTATATTGTAGCATTGACATTTTAGAAATTGTTGACATTTCCAAAAGAGCCACTGATAAGAGATTTTGAAATTATTTGAACTGAGGATAACCCGTGGCTTCTTGTCAAATTAAGCTCTTGTTGAATGCCTAGAGAGCAAGGATGAAGTGGAAACGCAGAACAGGGCTGTAGAAACGCAAAACTGAATGAACTGATGCTGAGGCTCTGACAGAACCAAGGTCTTCACTAAAACTTTTACATTGCACATTTTCAGATGAAAACTACATGTAAAATCTGTGCCATGTAAGAGAAAAATTGTAATTACAAAATTAATAGTTAACACCCTCTCTCATGAGTAGGTATATAATCATGTCAAAGGGATCCAATTGTGCCTCATCCAATGAGATACAGTAAAATGGCCTGTGAGAATTAGAAAAAGCAAAGTAACAAAACACAGGCAAAATATGCAAGTGCAAGAGGGATATTGATTTTAGCTTCTTTTTTGGCACAAATGACCCTGTCCCCTTTAAAGCATAACTGTAAGAACCTGAGGCACTGGTTTTTTTAGATGCTACAGGCATAGAGGATTCCTTGATCTCAGCATTTCCCAAACTGACTTAACAATGGCCTGGGAAACGCTTTTTGGAATATATTTTGTAAAAGAGTATTGATCTGTATACAGTATATTGCCAAGGAGCAGAACACTATGTATAAGATATTAACAATTAGGTCATTATATATTTTATATAGACCTTACATATAAAATATAAATATATGTAAAATATATTTATATAGTATATATTTTATCATTATGTATACATATACAGTCAATCCTCATTATTCGTGGATTCCATATTGGTGAAATTACCTATTTGCTACAGTTTACTTGTAACCCCAAAATAACACTCAAGACACTTTGCCAATCATTCTTGGACATATGCAGAGCAGCAAAAAATCTGAGTCCCCCCCATACTCATGTTCAGAGCTGAGGTCAAAGGTCAAACAAGGCAACATTCCACCTTCTTGTTTCAGCTCTCATATTGTAAACTCATGTCCTGTCCTTTTCACATTTTATTTAGTGCCACATTTTTCTGCATTTTGTTGGTGATGTCACTGTTTAAAATGGCCCCCAAGCATAACACTGAGGTGCTATCTAGTGCTCTGAAGGAGAAGACTACGATTTGCCTTACAGAGAAAATGTGTGTTAGATAAGCTCCCATCAGGCCGGAGCTATGGTGCCATTGGCCATGAGTTCAAGGTCAATAAATCAAAATGATATTAAACAATGTGTTTATACAGGACACACATAAAACAAGGTTATATATTGACTGATTGACAAAAATGTTGTGACCAGAAGTTCACAGGAGCCTAACCTTGTATTTCTTCTAGCAGTAATGGCTCAGTATTCACTAATTCTGTGTTTGTAGCAACTTTATAAACTATTACTACTGTGAATAGTAAGAATGGATGATATACACAAATGAGTCAAAAAAAACTTTAGGAACTTTAGTTTCTTAAGCTGGAGAAATTATCCTGAGTAAGAGCCATCTCTGGTAGACATTCAGTTTTTCAATCAATAAGTATGTATTGAGTTCTTACTCTGTGCTGGGTATAACACTCTAACCCAAGCTTGTCCTACCCACAGCCCATGGGTTTCATGCAGCCCAGGACGGCTTTGAATGTGGTCCAACACAAATTCATAAACTGCCTTAAAACATTATGAGATTTTTGCTGGATTGCTGGCAAGATGGGACGAATAGCAACAACTCCGTCTGTAGCTCCCTGAGAGATCAACACAGAAGGTGAGTGATTTCTGCATTTCCATCTGAGGTAGCCAGTTCATCTCACTGGGAACGGTTGGACAGTGGGTACAGCCCAAGGAGGGCAACCCGAACCAGGGTTGGGCATTGCCTAACCCGGGAAGTGCAAGGGGTCAGGGAACTCCCTCTCCTAGCCAAGGGAAGTCATTAGGGACTGTACCCTGCACTTTGGCCCAGATACTGTGCTTTTCCCACGGTCTCTGCAACCTGCAGAGCAGGAGATTCCCTCCGGTGCCTACACCATCAGGGGCCTGGGTTTCAAGCACAAAACTCAGCAGCTGTTTGGGCAGACACTGAGCTAGCTGCAGTTTTTTTTTTCTCACCACAGTGGCACCTGGAATGCCAGCGAGACAGAACCATTCACTTCTCTGGAAAGGGGGCTGAAGCCAGGGAGCCAAGTGGTCTGGCTCGGTGGGTCCCACCCCCACGGAGCCCAGCAAGCCAACTTCCACCAACTTGAAATTCTTGCTGCCAGCACAGCGGTCTCAGCTCGACCTGGAATGCTCGAGCTTGGTGGGGGGGTCATCCGCCATTGCCAAGGCTTGAGTAGGGTTCTACCCTCACAGTATAAACAAAGCCACCACGAAGTTCAAACTGGGCAGAGCCCACCGCAGCTCAGCAAGGCTGCTGCAGCCAGACTGCCTCTCTAGACTTCCTCCTCTCTGGGAAAGGCATCTCTGAAAAAAAAGGCAGCAGCCCCAGTCAGGGACTTATAGTTAAAACTCCCATCTCCCTGGGACAGAGCACCTGGGGGAAGGGGCGACTGTGGGCACAGCTTCAGCAGACTTAAACGTCCCTGCCTGACAGCTCTGAAGAGAGCAACAGATCTCCCACCACAGCATTTGAGCTCTAATAAGGGACAGTCTGCCTTCTCAAGTGGGTCCCTGACCCCCATGTATCCTGACTGGAAGAAACCTCCCAGTAGGGGCCAACAGACACCTCATACAGGAGAGCTCTGGCTGGCATCTGCGGGTACCCCTCTGGGACGAAGCTTCCAGAGGAAGGAACAGGCAGAAATCTTTGCTGTTCTGAAGCCTCTGCCAGTGATACCCAGGCAAACAGGGTCTGGAGTAGACCTCCAGTAAACTACAGCAGAACTACAGCAGAGGGGCCTGACTGTTAGAAGGAAAACTAACAAACAGAAAGGAATAGTAGCAACATCAACAAAACGGACATCCACTCAGAGACCACATCTGAAGATCACCGACTTCAAAGACCAAAGGTAGATAAATCCACAAAGATGGGGAGAAAACCAGTGCAAAAAGATTGAGAAATCCAAAAATCAGAACACCTCTTCACCTCCAAAGGATCACAACTCCTCACCAGCAAGAGAACAAAACTGGACAGAGAATGAGTTTTAAAATTGGCAGTAGACTTCAGAAGGTGGGTAATAACAAACTCCTCCTAGCAAAAGGAGCATGTTCTAACCCAATGCAAGGAAGCTAAGAAGCTTGCAAAAAGGTTAGACAAATTGCTAACTGCCAGTTTAGAGAAGAACATAAATGACCTGACGGAGCTGAAAAACATAGCACAAGAACTTCATGAAGCATACACAGGTATCAATAGCTGAATCGATCAAGCAGAATAAAGGATATCAGAGACTGAAGATCAACTCAATGAAATAAAGTGAGAAGACAAGATTTGAGAAAAAAGAGTGAAAAGAAATTAACATAGCCTCCAAGAAATGTGGGACTATGTGAAAAGACCAAATCTACATTTGATTTGTGTACCTAAAAGTGACAGGGAGAACAGAACCAAGTTGGAAAACACTCTTCAGGATATTATCCAGGAGAACTTCACCAACCTAGCAAGACAGGCCAACATTCAAATTCAGGAAATACAGAGAACACCACAAAGATACTCCTCAAGAACAGCAACCCCAAGACACATAATTGTCAGATTTGCCAAGGTTGAAATGAAGGAAAAAATGTTAAGAGCAGCCAGAGAGAAAGGTTGGGTTACCCAAAAAGGAAAGCCCATCAGACTAACAGCAGATCTCTTGGAAGAAACCCTACAAGCCAGAAGAGAGTGGGGGTCAATAGTCAACATGCTTGAAGAAAATAATTTTCAACCCAGAATTTCATATCCAGCCAAACTAAGCTTCATAAGCAAAGGAGAAATAAAATCCTTTACAGACATGGAAATGCTGAGAGATTTTGTCACCACCAGCCAACAGACCTGCCTTACAAGAGCTCCTAAAGGAAGTACTAAACATGGAAAGGAATAACTAGTACCAGCCACTGCAAAAACATACCAAATTGTAAAGATCATTGACGCCATGAAGAAACTGCCTCAACTAACGAGCAAAACTACCAGCTAGCATCATAATGGCAGGATCAAATTCATACATAACAACATTAGCCTTAAATGTACATGGGCTAATGCCCCAATTAAAATGCCCCCAGACTGGCAAATTGGATAAAGGGTCAAGACCCATTGGTGTGCTGTATTCAGGAGACTTATCTCACATGCAAAGACACACATAGGCTCAAAATAAAGGGATGGGGGAATATTTACCAAGCAAATGGAAAGCAGAAAGAAAGCAGGGGTTGCAATCCTAGTGTCTGATAAAATGGACTTTAAACCAACAAAGATCAAAAGAGTCAGAGAAGGGCATTACATAATGGTAAAAGGATCAATGCAACAAGAAGAGCTAACTATCCTAAATATATATGCACCCAATACAGGAGCACCCAGATTCATAAAGCAAGTTCTTAGAGACTCACAAAGAGACTTAGATTCCCACACAATAATAGTGGGAGACTAACACCCCACTGTCAATATTAGATCAATGAGAAAGAAAATTAACAAGGATATCCAGGACTTGAACTCAGCTCTGGACAAAGCAGACCTAATAGACGTCTACAGAACTATCCACCCAAATTCCATGCTCATGGATAGGAAGAATCAATATTGTGAAAATGGCCATATTGCCCAAAGTAATTTATAGATTCAATGCTATCCCCATCAAGCTACCATTGACTTTCTTCACAAAACTGGAAGAAACTGCTTTAAATTTCACATGGAACCAAAAAAGAGCCCACATAGCCAAGACAATCCTAAGCAAAAAGAACAAAGCTGGGGGCATCATGCTACCTAACTTCAAACTATACTACAAGGCTACAGTAACCAAACAGCATGGTACTGCTACCAAAACAGATATATAGACCAATGGCACAGAACAGAGGCCTCAGAAATAATGCCACACATCTACAACCATCTGATCTTTGACAAATCTGACCAAAAAAAAAGCAATAGGGAAAGGATTCCCTACTTAATAGAAAACTGGCTAGCCATATGCAGAAAGCTGAAACTGGATCCCTTCCTTACACCTTATACAAAAATTAACTCAGGATGGATTAAAGACTTAAACATAAGACCTAAAACCATAAAAACCCTAGAAGAAAACCTAGGCAATACCATTCAGAACATAGGCATGGGCAAAGACTTCATGACTAAAACACCAAAAGCAATGGCAACAAAGCCAAAATTGACAAATGGGATCTGATTAAACTAAAGAGCTTCTGCACCCCAAAAGAAACTACCATCAGATTGAACAGGCAACCTACACAATGGGAGAAAATTTTTGCAATCTATCCAACAAAGGGCTAGAATTCAGAATCTATGAAGAATTTAAACAAATTTACAAGAAAAAAAAACCATCAAAAAGTGGGCAAAGGATATGAATAGATACTTCTCAAAAGAAGACAACTATGCAGCCAACAAACATATGAAAAAAAGCTCATCATTACTGGTCATTAGAGAAATGCAAATCAAAACCACAATGAGATACCATCTCATGCCAGTTAGAATGGTGATCATTAAAAAGTCAGGAAACAACAGATGCTAGAGAGGATGTGGATAAATAGGAACACTTTTACACTGTTCGTGGGCATGTAAATTAGTTCAACCATTGTGGAAGACAGTATGGCGATTCCTGAAGGATCTAGAACTAGAAATACCATTTGACCCAGCCATCCCATTACTGGGTATATACCCAAAGGATTATAAATCATTCTACTATAAAGACACATGCACATGTGTGTTTATTGTGGCACTGTTCCCAATAGCGAAGACTTGGAACCAACCCAAATGCCCATCAATGTAGACCGGATAAAGAAAATGTGGCACATATACATCACAGAATACTATGCAGCCATAAAAAAGGATGAGTTCATGTCCTTTGCAGGGACATGGATGAAGCTGGAAATCATCATTCTCAACAAACTAGCACAAGAACAGAAAAACAAACACCATATGTTCTCACTCATAAGTGGGAGTTGAACAATGAGAACACATGGACACAGAGAGGGGAACCTCACACACCAGGGCCTGTCAGGGGGCTGGGGGTCTAGAGGAGGAATAGCATTAGGAGAAATACCTAGTGTATATGATGGGTTGATGGTTGCAGCAAACCACCATGGCATGTGTATACCTATGTAGCAAACCTGTATGTTCCGCACATGTACCCCAGAACTTAAAGTGTAATTGAAAAAAAGTTTAAAAAAAAAATGATTTTTTTTTTGCAATTTTTTTTAGCTCATCAGCTGTTGTTAGTGTTCATGTATTTTACTGTGGCCCAAGCCAATTCTTCTTCCTCCAATGTGGCCTGGAAAGCCAAAAGATTGGATACCTCTGCTTAATCATTTTAGCAAATATATATACACTGCCCTAACTTTCTGAAAGATTGTGGTCTAGCCAGCAGGGCCACCATTTCCATATATTATCTAATGCAACACCTGAGTGGTGAGCACAAACTTAACCAAATAATCCCATTGGTGAATTAATGATTACAAGCTTGATAAATGCTTGGAAAGAGAAGAACATGGTTCTCTAAGAAGTCGCCCTGCTTAGACGGAAGGTGGGAGGTGGGCTGGATAATCCAATCAGAAGATTGATTAAAAGGAGCATGACATTCCGTAGACAGAGAGAAGACCATCAGGCCCAAAGCAAAAGGAAAGCAAAACAATCCAAACTAAAGCTGGAGAGACAGGCAGGGGGTAAACCTTATAATCCAAGCTTTATAACCCAAGCTAAGAAATTTTGGTTTTATTCCAAGCACAATGAGAAACCACTAATAAGGGTGATTAGATTATTTACCTTATACAATTACTCTAGCTACGGCATTACTGGAAGGCAGAGGAGGTGGCCAGAATCAATGTGGGGAAAACAGCTAAACTATCACAACCTGCCTCAAGTGTCTCTTAAGTATAATTATAGCCTAACAAATACATAAACATAAATGTACAGAGCAGAGGTGACCTTATACAGAGGGAAGAATGATGAGAAAAATCAGCATGGCCATAATCAAGAGTTTTATAGCCCTTTTTCTAAAAGTTATAAACCGTGGGAATACTGTGATGACTTCTTTTTATAAATATATATCTGAATTTACTTTCAAATGCATACTTAACCTTCTTTACTGCGTTTTCCCTTGTTCTCAAAAGTTATATTTGAGTCTCCCTTCAAATGTCATTATTCCCCCATTTTCACAAAATCTGCTTTATGGAAGCAAACCACTTTTTGAATGTACGAGTATTCTTACAAATACAATGACTTCCCTCATCTGTGAATCCCAAAACAATTTCTGGAAAGGATGGAGGTGGCAGAGAATTTTTAGTTATAACCATGAATTAAAGGTAATCCATATAACTTATGATTTAAGACATCTAGCTTTTGCTGTAGATGCTACCTTTTTTCCTGTATCAGACATATTAATACATGGTAAAAGTTGTATTTCAGAGGAGGAAGTGAGGAAAGACAGGGAAAGGAGCATTGAACAGAAGAAGAAGGAAAAAGAGAAGAACACTCCTTCCCACGTGACCTTGTTTTGCTCCTGATTTGGCCTTGTTTGGATCCTGAATTGTAAACAGACCTTCTTAAGACAAACAGGGAAATTTGAATATGGACTGGTGGTATTATATGATCTTGAGACATTTTGTTAGGTGTTATAATGCCATGGTAGTATGTAAAAATATATTTAAGGCCAAGTATGGTGCCTCACACCTGTAATCCCAGCACTTTGGGAGGTCAAGAAAAGACGATCACTTGAAGCCAGGAGTTCAAGACCAGCCTGGGAAACACAGCAAAAAAATAAAATAAAATAATTAGCTGGGTGTGGTTATGTGCCTGTAGTTCTAGCTACTCAGGAGGCTGAGGCAGGAGGATCGCTTGAGCCCAGGAGGTCAAGACTGCAGTGAACCATGATCATGCCATTGTACTCCAGCCTGCATGATAGAGTGAGACCCTGTCTCTATGAAAAAAAGAAAAAATTTTTTTTTTTTTTTTTTTTTTTTTTTTTTTTTTTTTTTTTGTGACAGAGTCTCGCTCTGTCGCTCAGGCTGGAGTGCAGTGGCCGGACTCAGCTCACTGCAAGCTCTGTCTCCCAGGTTTACCCCATTCTCCTGCCTCAGCCTCCCGAGTAGCTGGGACTACAGGCTCCTGACACATCGCCCGGCTAGTTTTTTGTATTTTTTAGTAGAGACGGGGTTTCACCATGTTAGCCAGGATGGTCTCGAACTCCTGACTTCGTGATCCGCCCTTCTCGGCCTCCCAAAGTGCTGGGATTACAGGTGTGAGCCACCGTGCCCGGCTGAAAAAAATTATGTAAAAGTTTTAAATACAGATGCAGATTCAAGCATTATATGTAAACTAACATGATATCTAGGATTTGCTTTCTAATACTCCAGAAAAGGGATAAGATAAATAAAAGGTGATTGGCAAAACTCTAGTAATTATTGAGGATGAGTAGTGGGACACAGTGATTCATTATATAGTCACATGTCACTCAACAACTGGGATGCATTCTAAGAAATTCATTGTTGGGTGATTTTGTGGTCATGTGAATATCATAAAGTGAACTTAACACAAATCTAGATGTATAGCCTACTGTACACCTAGGCTATATGGTATAGTCTATTGCTCCTAGGCTACAAACCTGTACAGCATGTTACTGTACAGAATACTGTAGGCAATTATAACATGATGGTATTTGTTTATCTAAAAATATCTAAACAGAAAAGTACAGTAAGAATACAGAAGAATACAGAATTAGGCCGGTGCAGAGGGTCGTGCCTTTAATCCTAGCACTTTGGGAGGCTAAGGCGGTCAGATGGCCTGAGCTCAGGTTCGAGACCAGCCTGGGCAACATGGTGAAACCCCATCTCTATTAAAATACAAAAAAAATTAGCTGGGCATGGCGGCATGCACCTGTAGTCCCAGCTACTCAGGAAGCTGAGGTAGGAGAACTGCTTGAACCTGGGAGGCAGATGTTGCAGTGAGTCAAGATTGCACCATTGCACTCCAGCCTGGGTGATAGAGTGAGACTCCGTCTCCATTAAAAAAAAAAAAAAAATACAGAATTATACTCTCATAGGACCACTGTTAAATATATAGTTCATCATTGACCAACACATCATTATGCAATTATGCAATACATGGCTGTACTTGTTTCTTAGTTTTATATGTGCTTAAAAACTGAGGCAAAAGGAGGTAGAAGCCAAACTGCAGTGGGCTGAAGAGTAACAGGAAAATACTTTTACGTTTTGCTATCTCAACTTCTTCAATGCATCTTTATGAAATGCTAAGCTTTGTTCTGACTGGGATTTGGGAATTTAAGACAGTTCATGGTTGGGAGTGTGATCTGGTTTGGTTGTGTCCCCACCCAAATCTCATCTTGAATATAGCTCTCATAATTCCCAGGTGTTGTAGGAGGAACTTGGTGGGAAATAATTGAATCATGGGGGTGGTTTCCCCCATACTGTTCTCGCAGGAGTGAATAAGTCTCACAAGATCTGATGTTTTTATAAGGAGTTTCCTCTTACACTTGGCTCTTTCTCTCTCTTGCCTGCCGCCATGTAAGACACACCTTTCACCTTCTGTAATGATTGTGAGGCCTCCCCAGCCATGTGGAACTGTGGGTCCACTAAACCTCTTTTTCTTTATAAATTACCTAATCTCAGGTATGTCTTTATTAGCAGTGTGAAAATAGACTAACAGAGAACATACTGGTACAGCCTCAGTTTTAGGGAGACAGTGGTCTAGGAACCCCAGGAAGTGTCTAAGCACAGGACATAGCAGTTGCTGGTAGAACATTGAGCACCAGCCAGGAGTCCTGCCATGCTGGAGGTGGAGACAAAGGTGATAAGATGGATTTGTGGAACTTGTTACAATTCCTTTAAAGTCCTATATATAACTAGGGGAGGTGAACGTGGTCAATGATGCACTTACAGTGTTCAACAAACTGAGTGCACAGACTCAAGACGCAGGCTTGAAAGGGGAAGGCATGCCCTGGGGATGGACAAACCAGAAGCCAAGAAATTAGATACACATACAGATAAAACCTAACTTACAAAGCACTCATCTTGAGACATGAGCTGTTCTAAACTCTTTACGTATATTCATTTATTCCTCTGTGAGTAGATATTATTCTATTTGAAAAGTACAGAAACTGAGGAACAAAGAGATTCTATAGCTTGCCTAATCTGGCAAATTCTAACCCAAGCAATCTGACTTCAAACCCCTGTTTTTGACCTCTATTCTATACTATTCTTTACCCCAAACACACACATGCCCTTAGGAATAACAACCAGATAGACACTCAGTAATATGTTTGTGGGTGAATATTTTTTCTTTATGTTTGCCCATTTTTTAGGTTTTGTGAGTTAAACATATTATTCACATCTTTATTTTTAAATCCATAAATATATGTTTTAAATGAGGCCTTTCCTTGTTATAAATTCTCAAAATATTAATGTGAGATTTTGCCTCAAGTAAATGAAAGAAAAAGTCCTTTCTGGAAGCATTTTTGATTTATGCTCTTGAAAGGATGTTCCCTAAGAATAGGAAAGGACTATGAGATAGAAAATGTGACTATGAACATGGAAGAGCCCCAGGAAAATGTTCCTGTGTGGTCAGAGACCTCTTGACACTACAACAGAGAGATGGGATTAACACAGTGTAGTGAATTGCAAAAATGGCCAAAAATGTTTCCACCCTAGTATCTATGCTCCCTTGAGATGGGACTTTGCAGGAAGGGAAGGACCCCAGAAGGGGAAATAAAAGCCATCCAAAGACTTGCTACATCTCTGTTTTACTTTGAACCAGCACTGATCCAGGTAACCACAAGTTAGAAGGGCAGATTTGCTGTGGGAAATAAAAGATTAAGAAACATCATGCAGAGAGCTGCAAAGCTCCTAGTGTGACCACTAAGGATCATTGTCCGCTCATTTCCTCTCTTTCCAGTAAGACATTCTTAGTATTCAAATGTCAGGGAAGTCAATTTCATCTTCATAGTATTTTCCCACTGTTCATATTGCCATGGAGAACTGAGCATGGCCACTGGATAAAGATAACATTTTTATTTCTTCTTTAGTGTCATTCCCTGTGAGGATGTTTCTGAACTATGCAAATTTTAAACGTTACATGTTTAACAATATGTGGGGAAGCACATAGGGGTTTTTTTAAGTTATAAATAAACTATGGAAAGTGTATGCAGTACGGTTGAAACAGAATAGCCCTTATGAATTACATTATTGAGAGCCTCTCTATCCTCCATCGCTCCTATAGTCACACCATAGTCATCTCCTGAAGCAACAGTCACTGAGTTAGACCATAGCTTCCTAATCTTCTGACCTCATCAGAATTTACAGTCCATTGGCCCATCCACCTTTTCCCAGCCATTAGCCCATCCTGGCTTCCTGCTCACCCTATGCAATTCACATGCCAAGAACTATCCTTTCCATATTTCTTTCAATTTCTCACATTTCCCTGGCTAAACTCTATTACTGGATATGTCCAATCACCCACCTGCCCCTTGCACATACCTGAGCTTCTGTTCATATTTGAGAAAAATCCCCAAAGGCTTCTCTAGTCAGCTTGCTCTGCACTATCACTACTGTGATGGCTAATTTTAGGTGTCAACTTCACCTCAAAAGCTGGTAAAGCATTATTTCTGGGTGTGTCTGTGAAGGTGTTTCCAGAGGAGACTGGCATGTGCATCTGTTAACTGAGTGGGGTTAGATCCACCCTCAATGTGAGTAGGCACCATCCAATCGACTGAGGGCCCAGATAGAACAAAAAGACAGAGGAAAGGCAGATTCACTTTTTCTCTGAGACATCATTTTTCTCCTGCCTTTGGACATCAGAACTCCAGGTCCTCTGGCCTTGGGCCTCCAGGACCTACGCCAGCATTCCTCCTACCACCAACGCTACCGCCATGACATTCCTAGGCCTTCAGCTTCATACCAAGTCATACTACCATCAGCTTCCTTGGTTCTGAGGCTTTCAGACTTGGACTGAGCCATGCTACCAATATTCCTGGGTTTCTAGCTTGCAGGCAGCCGATTGTGGGACTTTCTAGCCTCCATAGTCATGTGAGCCAATTCCCCTAATAAATCTCCTATCAGATATCTATATATCTATACAGCCACCCTCTGTATCCAACAGTTATGAATCTGTGGATTCAACCAACTGCAGGCCAAGAATATAGTATTCAGATTGAAAATACAGTATTTGCAGGATGCAGAACTCATGGATAGCGAGGGTTGACTTTTTGTATCTATAGGTTCAGCCAGGCCAAGTGCAGGACTTGAACATCCATGGATTTTAGTATCCACAGGGAGGTCCTGAAACTAATTCCCTGCAGATACCAAAGGACAACTGTATATTTATATTGATACAGATATGAATATATAGTTATATATCCTATTGGTTCTGACTCTCTGAAGAACCCTGACCATACAACTACTTAAACCTAAAACATTCTTCTACTTTCTTCAAACATCTAATCTCCCCTTTAACCTCCTCACTCCCAGCAGATAATCTCACCTTGTACTTACCACAGAGAAAAAACACTATCAAATGAAAACTCCATCAACTTTCGTTTCCTCCTTCCCTCCTGTTATGATTAGGAGTACTCTCCTGTCTAAAAACTATCCCTCTCACCCATGTTCTGGATCCCATTCCCCCATCATCTTAGGGTCTTCTAGCTAGTAAATAATAGCCCACCCTCCCTCCAGCCTCACTTCCCATCTCTCTCTGCTCTACTGACTCCTTCAGGTCAGCATTTGAGCAGATCCAAGACTTTCTTCAAAGTGATAGTTAATTGTATGTGTCAACTGACTGAGCTAAAGGATGCCCAGATAGCTGGTTAAATATTATTTCAGGATGTGTCTTTGAGGGTGTTTTGGAAGAAACTGGCATTTGAACTGGTAAAGAAGATCACCCTCCCCAGTTTTGGTAGGCATTATCCAGTCCATAGAGAGCCTGAAGAGAAGAAAAAGGCAGGTGAATTTGCTCTCTCACTGCTTGAGCTGAGACATCCATTTTCTCCAGTCCTCAGACGTCGGTGCTCCTGACTCTAATGTCCTCAGACATCAGCACCTGATTCTCAGGCTTTAGAACTCAGACCAAGACTTAGACCATCGGCCCCCTGGTTATCAGACCTTCAAACTCATGCTGGGCTTTATATCATTGGCTCATCTGGTTATCAGGGTTTTGGGCTTGGACTGGAACTTACACCAGCAGCTTTCCTGGGCCTCCAGCTTGCCAATGGCAGATATTGGGATTTCTCAGCCTTCATAATCACAAGAACCAAAGCCTCATAATAAATTTTTTTCTCTGTATCTATCTATAGCTATATATCTAGGAGAATCCTAATATATCTTCCATCATATACACACACACACACACACACACACACACACAACATTCAATCAAGTAGAACTTATAATATATGTAACATCCAATCAAACTAGCATCCAAATCAAGTAGCCCGCCCCCATCCTCTGGTCCTTAATAAAAACCAATGGAATATATATATATATATCTCCACTCATGCCCCATCTACCTTCTTTTCTTTTCCCTCCTTCACAGTTAAACATCTCCAGAGAGTTATATACCTTAACAATCTCTATTCATCACCATCCACTCTTTCCAATCTGGATTCTACTCTTACCAGTCCTCTATAACTGCTGTCACTAAGATCAACAATGATCACCGTGTCAAAATCCAGTTAGAAGGGAAAACTAGAAAAATTTCCTCAAGGAGCTTAAATTGATCACCTTGTCATGATTGCCCATCTTCCCTTAGAAAAAACTGTAAATATAGAAATTATAGAAACTGTCACCTTATCACAAAAACTCTAATCAAAAATAGCTTACAGTCACATTTATGGAGTAACAACAAAAATTCAGCAAAGCTAAGTACTAAAAGTAGATGTTAAGAAAATTTCATAATACATACAGCTTGCTAAAGAAAGTCAGAGATTTGTACTTGTTTCAATCTTTTTCTTTAATAACTTTCACATGGTAAAAATAACGCCTGCTTGTTCAATAACTAAAACAAAAGGTACACAAAGAAAACAATCATCCAAATCAAGCAGTCCGCCCCCATCCTCTGATCCTTAATCAAAACCAGTGGAATACTTTTCCACATCTTCCTCCCAGTCACAAAAACATACACAAGCATGTAAATACATATAGAGGGGTTTGACTTGTTTGCTGGTTAGCTATTTGGTCAGTGTTGTTGGTTGGTTGGTAGGTTTTCTTCAATATACTTTATTTTTTAGAGTAGTTTTAGGTACACAGAGAAATTGAGCAGAAACTACACAGAGTGCTCATATGCTCTCTTCCTCCCACCCCAACATCGCTTCCCCTACTATCAGCATCCAGCACCACAGCGGTCCATTTGTTATCATCAATGAACCTACACTGACATATCATTATCACCCAATGTCCATAGTTTATATTAGGGCTCACTCTTGGTGTTATACATTCTATGGGTTTTGACATAAATAATATGTTATGCTATGTCATACAGTTACGGTATGGTACAGAATCATTTCACCACCCTAAAAATCCTCTGTGCTCTGCTTCTTCATCCCCCCTGCCTCCTAAATGCTGGCAATCACTGATCTTTTTACTGTGTCCATAGTTTTCCTTTCCAAAATGTCATACAGTTAGAATTACACAGTATGTAGCCTTCTCAGATTGGCTTAACTTTAATAAGCCTTTAAGATTCTTCCACGTCTTTTCATAGCTTGGTAACTTACTTCTTTGTATGATTAGGAGGACTCTCTTGTCTAAAAACAATGGAATAGTATTCCATTGTCTGGACATATCACAGTTTGTCAATTCGCCTAGGAAGGACATCTTTATTGCTTCCAAGTTTTGACAAATCGGGATAAGGATGCTATATACAACCTTCTGCTGGTTTTGTGTGAACCTAGGTTTTCAACTCATTTGGAAATACCAAGGAATGCAACTGCTGTCATGTATGATAACAGTATCCCAGCTGCCTTCCAAAGTGGCTGTACCATTTTGCATTTCCACCAGCTATGAACAAGAGTTCCTGTTGCCCCATGTAAGTTTGTTTTTATAGAAACAAAATAATTCTACACACGTTACTCTACATCTTCCTTTTTTTTCTTAACATAAATCATGGATATCCCACAAACCACTGATAAAGACCACATTCTTTTGTCTTAATAATTTGTGCATATATATTTTACATATATGTATGCTTTTATACATCTGTATAATTATATATACATGTATGATTTTATATATATATTTATATATGTATTTACATAAAAATATATATGAAAGCATTCATATTATTCTCAAATTCTGGCTCCTTCATTTTACCGTGAGCAAATTAAAATCTCAATGCCTTCATTTTCTCATCTCTACAATAAAGATAATTTGGTGAAGGTTTAGTGAGTTAAGATATATAATGTGTTTATAACTATACCAGATACACTAAACACTAATGTTATTATTGTAGGAAAAAGGTTATTAAAGACATTAAAAGAGCCAAAGAAATTACTAAGTGTCTGTCTAGCACACCCTTCCAGGTTATATTAACCTTTCATCATCTTTGAGCTATTTTACAACTCTGTAAGTTGTAGCAAATAGAAAACAATGTAAATTATTTCCATCCATAAAAATGCAAATTAATTGTATCTAGTAGAATATAACTGATTTTTCCCTCATAGATAGATCTGTTTTACATCTATTTGTAAATTCATTCCAGTATTCTTTATTTTCCTACATAATTTGTGGTGATTTTAATTTCCCTTTGAACCAACTGTAACATTTTAACTTCATCCTTCATTAATTAATGAGTTAAACAAACTCTTTCAAACTCTTTATACATGTTCATTTCATATCTGTATGAGAGTCATGATTTTATATACATTTTTAAATTGCCCTTCAACACTATTATTATAGTGGGTTTTTTTTCAAGGAATGCTTGTGAATCAAAATGTTACACCCACTTCTTTATATGTACAAAAGCAAAGATATTCTTATAAAGGCAAGTGTGCAGAAAATATGTGAAATACATAACACAAATATCTTCATTGTTAAAAGTGCTTGAAGAAATCAGCATACCGAAGCATAT
Source organism: Chlorocebus sabaeus (assembly GCF_047675955.1). Lineage (NCBI taxonomy): Eukaryota > Metazoa > Chordata > Mammalia > Primates > Cercopithecidae > Chlorocebus > Chlorocebus sabaeus. Next base: position 70,529,708 of record NC_132915.1, on the reverse strand, counting down.
ATCAGCATCAAGAATTCTGTAACAACCAAGAATTGGAGTGAAACACTAAAATCCCATAAATATGTATCATGTAAATAATTACAGCTGTAGCTTACAAATTCAAAGAAAAAAGGTTCTGAAATAACATATAATATTTTTTAAATAAATTTAACTACAATAATATGTCTCTCAAACCCTTCCGTGCCCCATCCTTTGGTAGACAAGAAATCGATTGCATAATTACTTTGGACTATAAGAAAGAGATTCCCTACATGCCTGAAAAACTTTCTACAAAAAAGGTACCATTAAGGGGAGGATAGACAGCCTGCCTGCTTTGTTCTCACAAATATTCACGAGCAGAGAATTTTCCTTCTGGAAGCTCCTTTCTGCAGACCTTGCCCGGGGAACAGACCCTCTTGTTGAGCCATAGCTATCATCTGCCTAAACTAAGGGGATCTAACAGGGTCCAGCAAATCTCTTATTTGTGTATGCTCAAAGATAATCGGCTTGATTCTGATTTGCCGGTTTTTATAAGAACACTAAGAAATGGTAAGGAATATCCACTATCTCCTCAAAATGTTTGGCAGGAAGAGGTTCTGAACAAAGTGGATTTAACGTGGATTACGTAAAATTTGCAAAATGAATTAACCTGATTCTGACTCAGCAATGTCTGAGCACTTACAAATTCATAAATGAGCACACCATCCATGCCAAGAATATTTTTTGAATGAAAGGTAAATAGCTATAGAAGTACAAGGCCTTTGATCCTTATCTTGACAAATGAAGTACTGTAGTCCCCCCTTACCTGCAGGGGATACATTCCAAGACCCCCTGTGGATGCCTGAAATCGTGAATAGTACTGAACCCTATATATACTATATTTTTTCGTATACATACATACAATAAAGTTTAATTCACAAATTACGAACTATAAGAGATTAAAAACAATAATATAATAGAACAATTATAACAATATACTGTAATAGGCCAGGCACAGTGGCTCATGCCTGTAATCCAGCATTTTGGGAGGCCAAGGTGGATGGATTACTTGAGGCCAGGAGTTCAAGACCAGCCTGGTCAACGTGGTGAAACCCCATCTGTACTAAAAATACAAAAATTAGCCAGGTGTGATGGTGCACACCTGTAATCCCAGCAACTAGGGAGGCTGAGGCACAAGAAATCGCTTGAACCCAGGAGGTGGAAGTTGCAGTAAGCCAAGATTGTACCACTACACTCCAGCTTGGGGGACAAAGCAAGAATCTGTCTCAAAAAAAAAAAAAAAATATATATATATATATATATATATATCTACACATATATGTGTATATGTGTGTGTGTGTGTGTTTGTGTGTGTATACACACTGTAATAAAAGTTATGTGAATATGGCCTCTCTCTAAATATCTTATTGTACTATACTCACCCTTCTTTTGTTGATGTGAAATGATAAAATGCCTACATGATGAAATGAAGTAAGGAAGCAGGACAGAGTGAGATTTCATCATGCTACTAGCACAGTGCTCAACTTAAAACTTATGAATTGTTTGTTTCTGGAATTTTCCATTTAATATTTTTGTACTGTAGCTGACCACAGGTAACTGAAACTGCAGAAGGCAAAGCTACAGATAAGGTGGGAATACTGTAATTAGCATAACAGTGACTTACTAGCCCCACTGTGGGAAAGTATGCTAAGAAGCTACAAGGAATTTACATCATATAGGCCCATTTTTTCCCCACTTAAAAGAGAAAAAGATATAGCACACTTGAATATTTAATTCCTGAAATGAATTTATAAATATAATTCTGATTTATATTTCCATTTCTAAGAAACCTTAAGAATCTATATCATTCTACCCAGAATGTTTGCTTCCCAGAAAGAAATCAAGTCTTTCCCCAAGAGGGTCAAATCACTATTTGTCATGAAAAGTCAGTTAAATGCTAACCAGATATTAAGGCTTCTAAAAAGTTTATATCCATCTAGACCAGAAGTTCCCAAACTTTGTCTTTAAAGGGTTAGATAGTAAGTTTTTGACTTCGCAGACCATATGGTCGCTGTCATAATGTTAGAGGCATTTGAACCAGAACAACTCCATCTTGAATAGGGGCTGGGTAAAATGAGGCTGGGACTTGCTGGGCTGCATTCCCAGGAAGTTAGGTATTCCCAGCCTCTAGATGCTTACGGTTAAGGGAACAGATTGATAATGTCTACTAAACAGACCTAGACTCAGGAATGTCCTGATATCCCAATATCTTGAGAAGAGAAGCATCTGTAATTTTGCTTTAAAGATAATAATATCAATTGCTGCAAAATATAGTAATTAAGAAAATTAATCCTTTATCACAAGCTGTATTAGTCCATTTTCACACTGCTGATAAAGACATGCCTCAGACTGGACAATTTACAAAAGAAAGAGGTTTAACGGACTTACAGTTCCACATGGCTGGGGAGGCCTCACAATCATGGCGGAAGGTAAGGAGAAGTCACATCTTACGTGGATGGTAGCAGGCAAAAAGAGAGCTTGTGCAGAGAAACTCTCGTTTCTAAAACCATCAGATTTCATGAGACCTATTCACTATCACAAGAACAGCATGAGAAAGATCTGCCCCATGATTCAATTACTTCACCAGGTCCCTCCCACAACACGTGGAAATTCAAGATGAGATTTGGGTGGGACACAGCCAAACCATATCACAAACCCTTGTAGTAGAATACATAATATAATATAATTAATTATATAATATAAGCAAGCAGTGTACCTAGTTGGGTGCATCCCTCCTCTTACTTTCGGGAATGCCCTGCTCTGCCTATGGAGTAGCCATTCTTTATTCCCTTACCTTTTTTAATGAACTTGCTTTCACTTTCACTTTACTCTATGGTCTCACCTGGAATTATTTCCTGCACGAGATCCAAGAACCGTTTCTTGGGGTCTGGATCAGGACCCCTTTCTGGTAACAATAACTATTCATAGTTGTGCAAAAGATTTAAGATATACCAACAAATGGGCATGGCTATGTGCCGATTAAACCTCATTCGCAAAAGCAAGTAGAGAGAGAAATTTAGCCCGAGGGCCACAGTTTGCTGACCTCTTTCTCTAGGCCTTTTAGAACTCACAGTTCATGCAAAACAAAGTATGAGATGAAGAGCAGTAAATATTATATACGTGTCCCTATTTTCAGAGCTCAGGGTTCTTTGCTCTCCCTAAAACTGTTTCCTAAATCATGCAGTAGCCTCTCAAGCAAGCAAAAGAGAAGCCGTCTTGCTTGATAGTATTCCATACAGTTCCTCTGGGTCAGTGAAGAAGTGAAGATGCAGCGAACATTTTCAGAGAAGTCTTCTGTGTTAAGTGACTCAATCATACTCACTTCAAAGAGATCTCCCGGCTCAAAGGCATTTTAACCTGAAGTGCCACTTCTTTCTCAAAGGACATCAAGTACCAGAGTATCTTAGCCTGCCATCTTGTGGCAAATTGGAATATGGACAGGAAAATCGCTGGACCAAGACTGGAACAAGCTGGAATGCCTGCTTTGTAGCAAGCCCTTTGTAACACGTGCTAGACACAGGGGCTCCACAGGGAGGCAAGAAAGCCATAGTCCCTTGCCTTCAGGGAGCTGACAACTGTAGAAGAATAGATATTAATAAGAAAAATTACATGGACATATGTAAAATCACAGGTGTGAAAAATGGTCTGAAGGAGCTGTCCATCATGCTTTGAAAGTGGATAAAGTAGATTCAGCCTAAGCAGGAAAGGTGGAGAAGATGTCCCTGAGGATAAGATGATTCAACTGAGGTCTGAGATGAGTAGGGATTTGCCAGGTCAACAAGTGAGAGAAGATGATTCCAGAGAGAGAAGCAGTAACTGTAAAAACCATGTGGTGGAGAAAAGCTAGGGGGACTCTGGTATGAGATAAAGCCAGGAGGTAAAGAGGGGTCAGATGGTGCAGGACCTCAGAAGGCATGAAAGGAGGTGTTTTTCTTTATCCCATAATCAGAGTGAACCCATAAAATAGTTTAAGTAAGGCAGAGTGACAGAATCAGGTTTGCATTTCAAAAAAGATCACATTCTGTATCAGTTAGGGTGCAATGAGGAAACAGAAACTATGCAGCAATTTGAACGGGGAAAATTTAACATCAAGGATTATTAGCTTTTTAACAGGAAATTGAAGTCACAAGGGATGGTCTGTGAGAAATAAAGAAAACTGGAGACGAGGAGAAAGAAAGAATTACAAGCATAGCCGATATAAGAAACTGCCACTAACCAAGGAGGAGCCTCCTACTGAGACCTGGAGCTTGTTGGAGATGCCATGGCCGTGGCTTACCGGACAACACAAAAGTCTCAGCGGTGGGATTTACTGAAAAACGCACCCTCTAGGGTACCAGGGAAAGCCATTGAAAAGGAGGTCACTCTCCAGAGGCACTCCACTATGAAACTGCCCAAGAGCATGCCACAGGAAGTTTCTGGCCACTGGGTGCTGCTGGCCATGGTGCACTACAGCAGCTGGTACCTGAGAAACTGCCCACAGGAGGTGAGCCCTGGGGAATCTATGTGCACTGCAGGAGGCTGCAGAGAGCCAGAGAGCCATACAGTCCAACTAGGAGAGAAAACTCCTTCCTCCTCCAGTGTCTCTCCAGTGCCCTCTGCTGACAAAGCTTAGCAACAAGCCAGTTGGCAAAGGAAACGTATTTAAAGAACCCAGCCAGAGAAGGCAATGCAGAGTGGATTTGAAACTGAGGGGCCGGCCGGGCGCGGTGGCTCACGCCTGTAATCCCAGCACTTTGGGAGGCCGAGGCGGGTGGATCACGGGGTCGGGAGATTGAGACCATCCTGGCTAACACGGTGAAACCCCGTCTCTACTAAACATACAAAAAATTAGCCGGGCGAGGTGGCGGGCGCCTGTAGTCCCAGCTACTCGGAGGCTGAGGCAGGAGAATGGCGTGAACCCGGGAGGCGGAGCTTGCAGTGAGCCGAGATCACGCCACTGCACTCCAGCCTGGGCGACAAAGCGAGACTCCGTCTCAAAAAAAAAAAAAGACAAGAAACTGAGGGGCCATAAATTGATAACCAGCAAACATTGGCCTCTTAAATGGAGAGCTTTCTAGAAGAAGAGTAAGAATGCATACAAATAAACCATTTAGGAGGTGCTTAAGTAGCCTAGGAGAGGGAAGAAAAGGAGATGATAACCTATAGGTTCTGGAACAAATACATGAGCAAGTTCCCAACGGACTATGGGAAGGACACCAAGTAGCATGGCTTATGTCCCTGTGCTCACTGACCTTGCAGAAGAGCTGCCTCGAAAGGCATGGCTAAGAGACCAAGGAGAGCCAACTGTCATACACAGGTCCTAAGACAAGAGATTGGCAGCACCAGCTGTGTGGAGTCCATTCTTTGTATACAAAAGGCAAAGGAGTAGTGTTGCTCCCAAGAGACAGACTTGCCAGGCTTAACAAGAACATCAGTTCCAACAAAAGCCAAGCCCAATCCATGCAAACAAACACTGTCATAGCCAGGCCCACGAGGGCAGGCCTTTGGATCTAAAAAATTACTAGACAACAGCGAGCATGACTTGTGACAAGGCCTTTTGGCTGATAGCCAGCAATCCTGGCCTTTTGGGGCTTCATACAGGCCTTTGATCTACCTGCTATCTCAAGAAAATGGGGGGAGGGGAGTCCAGGTGAGGAGGTGAAGAGTCACAGCATGTCTCTGAGTCATCCCTCATGTCTCCCAAACATTAAGTCGCCAAGTAGCAGAATCTGAGTACCCACTGAGAAGCCAGAGTTGATGTAAATTTATCAACAACTATAATTTACTAAACACAAAAATAAGCATTTAGAATGGTTTCCTCTAGGCAGTAGAACTGTGACTGGAGAGAGAAGTAGGGCAAGTGACTATTGCTTTTTTTTTTTTTTTTTAGATGGAGTCTCACTCTGTCGCCCAGGCTGGAGTGCAGTGGCGCGATCTTCGCTCACTGCAAGCTCCGCCTCCTGGGTTCACACCATCACACCATTCTCCTGCCTCAGCCTCCTGAGTAGCTGGGACTACAGGCGCCCGCCACCGTGCCTGGCTAATTTTTTGTATTTTTAGTTGAGACGGGTTTTCACCGTGTTAGCCAGGATGGTCTCCATCTCCTGACTTTGTAATCCACCTGCCTCGGCCTCCCGAAGTGCTGGAATTACAGGCATGAGCCACCGTGCCCGACCATTGTTTTTTAAATAAACCCTTCAGCGTGTGTGTGTTTTTATGACTTCACTGAAGGTGGAGAGTTTTCAATTGGATAAAGTTGTTATATGATTTTGATATTGGACTGGAATTTTAATAACTCAAATAAGATTACTCTTGGGTCTAAAAGTAACTAGAAGACTTATTATTATCTGACAGTGGCCAAAGAAGTTATAAGAATATGTCTGAGCACATGTATACATATGTAACAAACCTGCACATTGTGTACATGTACCCTAGAACTTAAATTAAAAAAAAAAAAAAAGAATATGCCTGAGATGGTCAGTGGGAAAACAGCAGTTTCTCTCTCCTGGTACCCCTCTGAATTCAGCTCTCTCAATTTAATGGCACACATAGGAAGCGTGCTGAGAAAGAATCGAGTTCTGCTGGTTGGTGGAATGAGGATTTTGACAAATCTGAATGTAGGGGTAGTCGTGGTTTTTGAGATTTGAGTAAGCTCTTTTGTTCCATGAAAGAGTTGCTTGCTTGTAGGTTGGCTTGCATAATGCTGCAGTACCAAGCTAAGATTCTTCTCATTTTGGAAGTGTGAATCCATATCTCAAAATCAGTAGTGAAACAGACCATCCTGGTGGATTTGCAAAGCAGGACTTGGCTAAAACCTTGAATTCATTATCTGTCCACAAAGAAGATATGAGGTCAAAGAGTAGAGATGGGAAGAAAGGTCAGGTGAGGATCCTTTGGGGAGATCTGCTGAACCCTCAACCAAAGGAAGTGGTGTGAGGGGCCTGCCTCTAACCTCAAGCTTACCAAAGAGGCCTCTGAGGGACCACTCAGGGAGCTTGCAGTCCAAGGGATGCAGTGCACTGCTGTTTCATTCCCATCCAAGAAATCTGGAGAATGGTGCCTTTCAGGTGTGGCAAATTCTCAAGGCTAATTTTTTTTTTTTTTTTTTTTTTTCCCTTGTGGAGCTCTCTCAAAGTTTCCTCAAGCAATGCCTCCCCTCCAGCGGATTCCTGACAACCACCTCAACTTACGCATCTGACAGTGAGGCTCCAAGCCCCTTCTGCTGAGCTCTCACCTTCGAGAGGAAGTGTCTTAAGGAGAATTTTTTTTTCCAAGTGGCCCCAGCTCCCTACCACTGACCCGCTTGGCCCAGGAAAAACTCACTCATCATTGCCCTCGTCATCATATGTACAGTTTGTTCCTAAGTCTAATTCAACCAACGAGACAGAAACTGCAAAGCTTAAACAGCTCGGTCGCCAGCCATAAATAGAACAGTGCCAGGAGAGAATAATTTTTCAACTATAAGGAGACCAAGACAAGGGAGTAATTTACATTTCTGGTTTGCGTGAGTGGTGCTGCAAAAATAGCCCGTCATATGTTCATCACTATATTTTAACAAATTTCCTATAGGTAGACAGCTAGATTGCGACAGGAATTAACAGACATTCCTACAAAAGAAACCGGACTGAAGCCAGGCACTGAACCTGGAAGCTGACGGACACGGGAAGAGAACACCCGCCCCGCAGACCTCGGCGCCTGCGCCAAGTAGCCGGACCGGCACCCGCGCTCCGCGACGCGCATGCGTTACGCCATTATCGCTTTTCGCTTGGTTCTTCCCCGGGCCGGCGCCGGGAAATGCAAAATTCCCTTCTCGTAGCCTGCGGAGCCGGTTTCAAGAGAGAGAGGTGGCTTCTGGAACCACCCGGTCCTGCCGGAGCGTACGCTCCCCCGCCTACCTGGGGACTGGGAGGGGTTCCGGGGAGAGAGCCGAGGTCCTGCCTCCTGCAGCCGCACCTGCTCCGGCCAGGTGCGTGGTATTCGAGTGTAGATTTGTTGTAAGGGTTAAAGTACTTAAAGTTCCTTGCCTGAAAGAGCATAATAAATTGTGGCTGTTGTTACCTGCTTCCGTCACTTCTGGCGCCTGAGATTTGGTTCTTCCTCTCCAGGAGTAATTTTGTTTGCTCAGTCATCTTCCACCTGCTCGAGAATTTTAACCAGTTGCCACACCTGTGGCCTTCACTTTATCCCTTCTTGGCTGGGCCTTCTCCTTCAGCCCGTCTCCCCCATTATTTACAAATACCCTCCTGTTTTCTGTGCTCCTTCCTATCCCTACCTACCTCTCCTGTCCCATCTCTTGAGAGTTATCAAAGATTATCACATTTGTCTCTTCTCCTGCCATCCCATCTACCCAACTCACTGGAATCTGGCTGCTTCTACCTACTCCACTCAAACTGCTACCAGCAAGGTCCTCAGCGACCTTGTCATGCACCCCAATGAGCACTTTTCCAGGCTGCTCTCTCTGCAGTTCCTGACACATATATCTGAAACTGCTTCAAATCCCTCTGTCATCCACAATGCTCACACTCCCAGTTTTCAAAACTCTCTGATCACCCTATTTGCCACGAGTGTGTCTTCCCTCCCCTGCCCATTTCTGTTGGCTCCCAGGACACATGCTTCCTGTTTTGTTTTTTTCACACTCCACACTTGTATGGGGTGAAGATCTCTTTAACGTCATTGTTTTTGCTGTGCTGATGACTCCCAGATCTGTACCTCTAGCCTAGACCTTTCCTCTGAGCTTCAAACTCCTGCTATCCCACAGGCACCTCAGACTTAGCACCCCTAAACCGTATCTTTTCCAGCAAACCTGCTTCAACTTCTGTACACTTTCTTCTTTGTCCCTCTTCTCACTGGATAGCATCATGTGCTGTCTCAAGCCAGAAATCCAGGAGCCACCTTAGACTCCTCCCTCTCCATCATGCCCAGCTGTGGGCCGGGTTCCCTAGGAAACAGACTCGGAGATATTGTAGGTGGTTTGCCTGATGCTCTCATAAACAGCACCTGTGAGTGCTGAAGGATGCAGGATGGAGACAGGAGTTGAACAGTTAATAAGGTTTAAACCGAGGCTTCAGCCAATGTTATGGCAAGCTCTGGACCCAGGAAGGTCCTTCACAGCTGTTCCACGCTGAAGCCAGGAGCCACACACATACCCCCCAGTCAACCTGTCACTCAATGTGGGCTGCTCTCAGGAAGGGGCATGACCTTGGGTGAGGTGGCTGTCTCTGCTGAGGGCAATTTCTGGAGACAGACTTGGGCGAGAGCCATCAGCCATCAAAACTCCCAGCATCTGGAGGGATAAGAGACAAGTCTAGAGGGAATCTAGAACCCACTACACCCCTCATACTCAGTCACCAAGTGTTTTACCTATTTCTACATTTTAATTTTCAAATAAAGTCCCTCTCTTTTCAGACCACTCTATCTGAGGCACTGTGGCAGGGACAGAGTAATGGGCTGAGCAAACACAGTGCCAGTGCTCAAGAGGCTTACAATCTAGCTGAGTGAACAACCACCTAAATATATACTTTTAAACTACAGTAAGTGTTCTTATTGTATAACAGGGGAGGCTTTCCCCATCAGGGAGTGATGTAGAGGCATGGAAAGCTTCCCTGAAGAAGTATCATTTTCAATGAAATCCGAAAGATGAACAGAACTAGGTGTGTGCTTAGTTGGTTGGGAGGGGAGTAGGAAAGGTGGGGGCAGGCAAGTGGAACTGCCTATGCAAAGGTCCTGAGACAGGTTGGATAAGGCATTGGAGGACCTGAGAGGCCAGTGTCTCCGGAATGCAGAAACTGAGGAGGAAGAATAAGAGATGAGGATGAAGTTAGGCATGTGGGAGCCAGATCCTGCAGAGCTCATATTTGAGCCTTTTTCTCCTAAAAGTTATGAAAGCCACTGGATGATTTTAATCTCTATGTAGTAAAAATGCTATGTCTTAGTTAAGCAGAATATTCAACTGCCCACAATCAAAGTAGATAAAATGGATCATATACATCTACAAAATGGTTTCAAACTAAATTCCATTAATGTTAAATGCTAGGAGCAAAAAAAAATTTTTGTAATGCAGATATCTTTATTACAATAGCCTGCTTCTCTGTCTCTAGAGGCTACTTGTAGTCCCTCTAAACAATAATGCCTAGCTATTTTTGACTGCTTACTAAATGCTAAGTGTGCTAAGTGCATTCCATAAAATATCTGGCTTAATATAACATCTTTAGGTGGGTACTATTTAGAAACTGGGTTCAGATAATATAATTTGCCCAAGTTCTCACAGTCAGTAAATGGCAGACACAAAGCCAGTTGTCCAGTTATAAAGCTAAAGCTCTTGATTGCTACACTGAAATACCCCACCTAAACTTTTGGAAACACTCAACTTCACGACTTTCAGTATCTCCATGCTGCCTTGAACTTCATTCCACCATGCCCTACACAGTAGACTCCCTTTGTAAATCAGTGCCAACCTGATGCAAGCACAGGTTTGGAATACACACACCCTTAAACACCATACAACGAACCACAGCTACCTTTGGAGGGCCACCACTAGAACCAGGATACTTTCTCCTGGCTCATCCCACCTGATACTTTTTCTCCTCCTTACCAACCCATGATTTTGATGCTCTAATCTCTGGCAGCTGAACCCACCAGCGCTAACTAATATATGATAATATATGCTAGATAAACGTAAATTTACCTGAATAAGAGCCAAAGAAAACCAAAGGCAAATTCACTATAGTATTCTACTAATCATCCAGTTTGTGATTTTCTGTGTCAAACCTCCGCCTCTATTAATCTACAGTGGATAGGTTCCAGACTCCATGTGCATAAACAATTATGAAAATATCCACTAGATGTCAGCCTTGAGCTGCAATGGGGCTTAGAGAGCGAGCATGGAATGGAAAACTCGGGAGTCTGGGTGAGTTTCTTTGCAGTGTAAACTACGGCAGAAACTATAGTTAGCTTTTTGTATGAACACAATGGCTTGATTTTTCAATGAGTATAAATAAAATAAATTAGATCATGTCGTTCTTCATATTAACACGTTCCCATGGGTCCCCTTCTCATTCAGAGTAAAACCCAAAAGTCCTTAGAACAGCCTGTGACAGCCCACTGCTCCCACTCTTGCCACCTCATCCATTTCAACCACACTGTCTCCTGAACACAACTGAAATTTTTCCTAGAAACACCTGTATGGTTGACTGTTTATCAGATTCAAAATATTCTGTTCACCTTACCAGAGTCCTTCCCAGACACCCTTTCTAAAATAGCACCAGCCTGCACCACTCCCACTCATAACGCCCTGCCCCTTTACCTGACTTCTTCACAGCACCTCTCACCACCTAACATACTATATTTACTAGTTATTAGTCTTTCTCTGAAATCTCTGAAAGCAAGAATTCTGTTCACTACTTTACTCCCAGAGCCTAGAAGAGTGCCAGGCTTAGAAGAGGTGCTCAAAAAAATACTCATCAAATAAATGATCTTAATTCAAAGATATTCAGAGAAGAGGCCATAGTTCAAAGAGGCATTAATTTGTTTTCATTCAGTAGATACTTATTAAATACCTATTATCTTATTAATGAGAAACACAGTAAGTCCTTTGCACTTACAGTATCTCAGAGAGAATGCACACACAATTTTAAAGGGCTTTACAAAGCGAGAGATATATAGGCCAGGTGTGGTGGTTCATGACTGTAATCCCAGCACTTTGGGAGGCCAAGGAGGGAGGATTGCTTGACCTCAGGAGTGTGAGACCAGTCTGGGCAACATAATGGACCTCATCTCTATTAAAAATAAAGAAAAAAAAATAGCCAGGCAGAGTGGGCACATGCCTGTGGTCCCAGCTACTTGGGAAGCTGAGGTGGGAGGATCACTAGAGCCTAGGAGATGGAAGCTGTAGTGAGCTGTGATTGCACCATTGCACTCCAGCCTGGGCAACAGAGCAAGCCCCACCTAAAAAAAAAAAAAAAAAAAAAAAAAAAAAAAAAAAAAAAAGGCCAGGCACGGTGGCTCACACCTGTAATCCCAGCACTTTGGGAGGCTGAGACGGGCTGATCACGAGGTCAGGAGATCAAGGCCATCCTGGCTAACTGGATGAAACCCCGTCTCTACTAAAAATACAAAAAATTAACCGGCAAGGTGGCAGGTGCCTGTAGTCCCAGCTACTCGGGAGGCTAAGGCAGGAGAATGGCGTCAGCCCAGGAGGTGGAGCTTGCAGTGAGCCAAGATCGCGCCACTGCACTCCAGCCTGGGCGACAGAGTGAGACTCTGTCTTGAGGAAAAAAAAAAAAAAAATGGGGAGAGAGGTGAATATAACAATATGGCTGCCCCCTATGAAAAACTGTGAAACAACAGAAACATGATGCATGCAACATCTCTCTAGGCACTTCATTTACTACTCTGCCTCCAAATACAAGATTGTTCATTCAATTGTTAGAACCTCCAGATGGAAATGTTTCTGCAGTAGAAGCCTTTCTTTGTGATTAACCCGATTCCCGTCTCCTGCATTTAAACCCATTTTCTTTTTCATTTTATTTTGCTCTGTCCTCAATGACAACAAAGACTACAGGTTACCCTTCTCTAGATTCCTCCTCATGCACAATTTACAGTGTTCTTGCCTTTGATCTTTAATTCAGTTGAGAATTGGGGTTTTTTTTTTTTTTTGCTTTTTTTTGGGGGGGAGGGGGTTTGTTGTTGTTGTTTTTTGCCAAAACTCCTAATTAAGTTTCATGATTTCCATATACAATTTCCCCATTCCTATACCTCATGCCCCTGGAAAAATGTAATAATTGTCATCCTTTCTACACAAAATTTTGAGACAAAGTCAGGAAAAATAATCCACCATATGCACATGGCTTGGTCTCATCAAGCCACAGAAGTAAATCACAGGCTTCCTTGGACCCGGGCCAATGCAGGCTTCTCCAGCTTCTCTACCTTGAGAGGGGCTGGCATTCTGGAGAATAAAGAGGGTGGAAGGATGCTTTAGCAGATTATCACTGGATAAGATGATTAAAAAAAAAAATAGGTAACTAACCAGCAAATCTTAAGTGATTTTACCCTCCAATAAAGGTTTGTCTGAAATGCTGATGATTTCCTTTTATGTAAGATGAACGAGTTTCAAGTAGAGAATATGTTGGCACATTTTCCTAATAAATCTACAACCTATGATTTATTGAGATATTTTCTCTCCTGTTAAAGAAAACACAGTTCTATTTCTTGGCAGCTGACAGCATATGAATGTTTCACTCTGAAATCTTTTCTATTGCTTTCAACTAGAAAGGAACACATCCCATGCATAATTCTGTAATTTATTTCTTCTCCTTATGGAAACTGTCCAAACAAATGTGGCCACTTGAAAGGTGCTAATACAATTAAAGTGATACACTCATTTCAATATATTATATTTTACCCTAAAAGAACGTATTACATAACCAGAGTTTCTTGAGAATTTAAAGCCTGTTCAGATAAAAAGCCTAGTTTGACCCTAGTAAGTTATGAATATTGGCCCATGACATTATTAGACCTTGGCTGCCTTATAACATGAAGCTGTGAGCAAACTTCAGCCAGGAGTAACACCTTAATGGATTCACAGTAACAAACTGAGCCAAACTCTTCAGACGGGGGTGCTCATTGTAGTTCTCAATTTCAGCTTAGAACAATATGTAATGTTCCTCTTAAAGTGATTCTATCGGGGGCTGGAAACCAGAATGAGGATAGACACTGTTTGCCCTTTCAAAGGTAATGCCAGTCACAGACTGATCAGCAGAATTTTTGAAATAAGAGTCCAAGAACAATTGTTCAGAAGAATACTTTATTTTAGAAATTTGACAAACAAAAGATCTTTATCCACTCCTTTCAAATTGCATGAAAACTCACAATTGCACTTATCTATACTTCAACAAATGTGTTATCCAGCCTTCGTCTCTGGGCTGGGATCTGTAATATCCGACTTGCCTACCTTCCACTTGGTCCTCACTTGGTCCCCGCGAAGACATACGTACCTCAATTCTGTGTGTCCACAACAGGCCTCAGAAGCACTACAGGCTGAGTATCCTGTAACTGAATGCTTGGGAACAAGTATTTGGGAGAAGTGTTTCAGGTTTTTTTTTTTTTTATTTTAGAATTTTGCATTACACAGGTTGAGCATTTCCTTAAAATATCTTCTCCTTGCTCAAGAAGTTTTGGATTTAGGAGCATTTCAGGTTTTGGATTTTTGGATTAGGGATGCTCAACATGGAGCAGCTAGGTTCAGAGGGCTCTGTTTAACTCTGCATAGTAGGCCTGAAAAGTGCAAATGAGGCTGTGGCTTCAAACTGGACCCTATGTTCTGTCCCAGAGGCCCTGGTCTCTCAGCCTCCCCTCTCCTTGCTACCTGCTCACTTGAGTTGGAGGTGACCACAAAGGGAAGGCACTCCATCCCCACTGCTCTGCCTGGCTGAAGATGTGAGCAGGCCTGCAGGCTTCACTGCTAGCTGAGAAAATGGACTCTGCTCCTGCTCTGCAAACCTTGCTCACCTACCACCACATCAGAGCATGCAGGTCCCACGGAGGGCCTAAGCCACATTCGCCAGCTGAATTTACTAAAGGCCCTACTTTGGGGGGATTTATTGAACACATGCCCAGCCTGTAATAAAGGTGTTCTCCATTTTGCTGACAATCCTTATATGAACTCTCCATAAATCAGAAACTTGGAGGGGAAGAAGAATGGGTTGCATCAAACCCACCTTGAACCTCTGATATATTTTTGGTACCATGACTCGTATCTAATATGACAGATATGGTGGGATTAAATTTGAAAACAAGTACCCACAATGAGATCGAGGCTCTTGCTGCCACCATGGCAGCTGACTGGAGAAGCTACGTGAACCTGGGCAATTGGCCCTGGCCTATGCAGCTGGTCACAGCAACTGTTATTGTGATGTTAGATGGAATAAAGCACAGCTTTGTCTGGAATCCTCAGGTGCCCACAAAAAAATAAGATTAAAAAATTATAATCCATTCTAAGAATCAGAAGTAGCCTCTCTTTGGACCACACAAACAGAAACAGAAATTCGGCCTTGAGCAAAGACACAGATGAGAAAGCAGCTTTCACAATGGCCTTAGATCTGCAAGGCAGTTCTGCTTCCCAAGGACTTCCACATCTTGGTGGAGATGGCAAGGCACCTGCTAGAGCCAGAAAAGGGTCCCTTCAAAGGAGGCTTCTTCACGCATAGGTGGGAGCCACAACAGCTGGATTGGGCAGAACTCTAGAAGGGGAACCTCTGGAGTATGGGCATAGTTCCCTTTTGTTCCTCAGCCACACTGAGGGACGAGTAATGAAGGCTGTCAGAGAAGAGACAGAAGCATCAGGAGAGGGCTGTATTAGAACAGTTTTATATTTCCTGTCCCAGTGAGTGGCACCACTTGTGACTTGCCCAACTCAGAAACCTGGCAGTCATTTGTTCCCATCACAACCCACAGCCAAGCTGACCCCTCCATAGCTCAGTTACTGCTTTACGTTAGGTACTCCTCTTACCTGGAAAAATTCAAGGCCCCTACCAACTGGTCCGTCTGCCTCTGGTCTGTTAACAGGACATCCTTTAAAATCTCTCAATGGCTCTCTATGGCCTTTGACATAAATCTCACAACACCCTCATACAATCTCTCTAGCTGCATCTTGCCTTGAATTCTATTCTTGACTCAAATGGCCTTCAAATGCCAAGCAACACTTTCTCTAGTTTTCCCTGACAGCATTTCCCCAGATTATGAGATATTTTTCCTCTATGTTCCCCTATCATCCTTTCTGCAATTTGAGCATGATGTGTCTATCTCCTCCACCAAGGGAAAAGTTCCTTAAGCATAGGGACCACGTCTTTCATCTCTGGATTCATGAGACAGACGGCTAGCACATGGGAGGCTCTCCAAGTGCTGGTGACCCAAAGATGAGTAAAATGCAGTCCCTGACCTTAAGAAGCACAGTCTAGTCTAGAAGACAGTTACACAAATAAACTGCGATACAGTGCAAGTGCTAGGGCAGATGCATAATCAAAATACTCCATAAACAGCTTCCATCTCCACAGTTCCATCATCTGACACATAGCACTAGTCACACTGCTGAATTTTTGCTTGTCTCCCAGAACTGTGAGCCTGAGATATGGGATAGGAAAGGGTGGGGAAGAAGGAACTTCTATTCATCTTTGAATCCTCAGTGCCTCACATAGAATCTGTGTGTGTGTGTGTAAAATATGTAGTAGTCATGCCCTTCCTAGGGGATGAAGGGACCAGGGAAAGCTAAAATTAGGAAATAGACATTCTCAGTGAACTTGAAGGGCATCTCTCAGAATGAAAGGGAAAGTGGTGCTCCAAGACATACAGCATGGGCAAAGGCATCAAGTGGCAGAGCATTTGGGGAGGGCCTTTTGACAAAAGTGGTTGATTTTAGGAAGATGCCCAAAGTAAATCTGAATTTGAGGATATTCTGCCGCTCCAGTCCACCCTCTCAGGGATCCTTGGATGTCCTAAGAGATGCACAGTGAAGTTGTGGTTATCCTAGATCTCCTAGCCACTGCTTATGAAATATAATGACAGATTCTGACCTGGGAAGGGCAACTATAAATCCTGAGACAACGTAACTCAGAGGTGGCCATAAGAACAACACACAAAATTTAGCATGAAGTTTTTCCTCTTTTTATTCACCACAGACCAGGGACTAGCATGCACCAAATTCAAACAGAATTGAGGGTGAAACCATAATGGTCACTCTGCCAATTTAGGAATCATGATCTGTAATTTTCTTAGCAGGGTTCAATAAGAGAAGCTATAGTAAACATGTCTCAGAATAAAAATGAGCCCAACGATTTCATGTAATGGAACTGCAGTTAACAACGGTTCTGTGGAATATTTTACATAACATGACCCATGATTTTTAGCTGATAGAATCACAATGAACTGCAGGTCTTGGTCTAAACCAAACCCTTTAATGTGCATGGAAGGTAAAGAATGAAATCAAAATGTTTTGTATTTTTATCTTGATTTGTATTTTTAACTTATGGAGGCTTCAGGGAATTCTCTCTCACACACACACACACACACACAAACACACCCCACAAGTACACTTTCAGCAAGCTGAATATACTTTTCTTTTTCTTTTTTTCTTTTCTTGAGGAGTCTCGCTCTGTTGCCCAGGCTGGAGTACAGTGGTGTGATCTCGGCTCACTGCAACCTCCACCTCTTGGGTTCAAGTGAGTCTCCTGCCTTAGCCTCCCGAGTAGCTGGGATTACAGACGCACGCCGCCATGCCTAGCTAATTTTTGTATTTTTAGTAGCGACGTGGTTTCACCCTGTTGGCCAGGATGGTCTTGAACTCAAGTGATCCGCCCAACTTGGCCTCCCAAAGTGCTGGGATTACAGGCATAAACTACCACACCCGGCCTTGAATTCTCATGTACTTTGTTGTTTGCCCTGCTTCTCTAACCTGTAAGCTAGAATCAGGCTATCACCCACTCACAGGAAAGACCTGGATCATCACGTGCCGGAGACAGACTTGCACCCCGCTACTCTGTCCTGTCTATTCTGCAGAAGAGCCTGTGTAGCTCTATGCACCCTGGTGTCTATAGATGCTGCACTGTTCTATCTCAGAGCAAGGAATCTTGCCAATGGCTTTATTTGAATACACCGTTTAAAATCTGGTATGTATAATTTCTAAAATATAGATGAATAAGTAAAATAATCTGTCCCTGTTATCTGAAACTTTTAAAATAGGAACACTGACAAGAATATTCCTTATATCAAATGGGACGTGTGAGTTTGCAGCCCATTATTTTTATATCAAGAAAATTAAGTTAAAGCGATAATAAATTATAAATGTAGAATTTGGGAATGTCCCAAATATGGGAAGAAATGTAGAGAGACAGAAGCAAGTACCAAGAAAGCAGTACAAGTTACAATAAAATTCCAGGACATGAAAGTGTTCAGTGTTTTGGGGTTGCACAAAGTCTACCACGATGAAGAGCTGACCAGGTTATAACTCCCTTCTCATCAAAATTCAAATACAGCTAGATGTGAAATGTTCCATAAAATGTCAAGTCTGGTTATATAATGAATCAGTAAGCAAACTGACTTTATAAAAATTCCCTGACAGTAATGTTTGCAGAAAAATATTTCAGGCCAACTGATATTTATTCTACATAGGACTAGAAAAAAGAAAAAGCTTGTAACTTCTTTACATTCACTGTTTGCATTATTAGTAAAAATATTTATAGGACACTAACATCAAATGTTGTAATAACATTTTCTTAAATTCAAATTTATTATGGCTCTTAAGAAAATATGTGATTAGGCATCCAAGATTTTTCCAAAATGTCATAAAAACATTTTAAAATTATTCACTTGAAAGTGTTATCCAATGTTGTATACACTTTAGTTTTCAATATAAAAAGGTAACAAGATGAACGATTTATGATTTTATGTATTCATGCAGGGTGAAGAGGAAATGATGCTGAATCAGACTCCCAAACCCAAACATCTGAGTAACTGAGTCAAATATTTTCAAGCCGATTTATGTATGCCTGTGTGTATATATGTATAACTTATTATTTCAACTACCACATGATTATCCAAAAAATGATCTGAAAGTGACAAAAAAAGTGGGAGAGCTGATCGTTGTCCCAACTCTTCAAATTCAACAATTTCATCATTTCTTCTCTATTACAACACCATGCCATATTAAACATCCTACAAGTACAGAACCAGTATTACCATTTCTTTTTTTTTTTTTGAGACAGACTATTGCTCTGTCGCCCAGGCTTGAGTGCAGTGGCACAATCTTGGCTCACTGCAACCTCCGCCTCCTGGGTTCATGCAATGTTCCTGTCTCAGCCTCCTTGAGTAGCTGGGACAGGCACATGCCACCACGCCTGGCTAATTTTTGTATTTTTAGTAGAGTCAGGTTTCGCCATGTTGGTCAGGCTGGTCTTGAACTCCTGACCTCAGGTGATTCACCCGCCTCAGCCTCCCAAAGTGCTGGGATTATTCCCATGAGCCACCACGCCCAGCCCATTTCTTTCTTTCTTTAGCAACAATAGACATTGTTCTACTTCCTGGATTCCACCATCTAAAGCTAACAGATAAGGGGAATCTGGCTTCCTCCCAAAGCAGCTATGATGAACTCCTATCAACATTGTTTTGGACAGTTGGACCCTGAAGGGTACGCTCAGGAACTAACAGGAATATTTGCGGTCATTCCAAACCCAATGCATCAGGGCCAACTTTAGAAGCATAGTCACAATTTTATGCCTCATACTGCTCAAACAAATTAGTGCTATAGTCCACTAAAGATCTTAATCAAAACGAAATTAGAAAGGGTTTGGCCAGGGAACATTTTGAGACCCAACTAAAACCCAAGGTTTAGTTAGTCTGATGAAAAAGTGGTCACCCAAACATTTATTTATTTTTCACTCCTGATTCTGTGAAAAGGCTTCTGAAGACCAGTTTTAGTTTCTGTCCAACCTAGGACCTTATTGATTGGTGGTTAGGGCTTTTTCAGAAGGTGTAACTCTTTCAATTCTGTTTTTGAAGAACTGGTGGGGCTTGTTTTCTTTGGGTGTGCTTCTTGTTCCCCCAGAATGTGTGCCATTTCCTTTGATCATCACAACAGTCCTCTGAGGTGGGCAACAGAGGCCAACCCTCTCCTTTTTCACTGACGAGAACAAGCAGATGACTTGCCCAGGGCTTTCTTATAAGTAAAGCTATGATACTAGAACCAAATGCTCCAGTCCAAAACTTCAATTTTTTAATGTGAAAGCATCAAAAAAGGGGTGTGACTGCTAATTTACTAACAAATCTGTTGATCTGAACATTTGGATGATATAACCCACACATGAGTTATTCCCCTTTGAGGCTGGCCACAGTATCAATCCTAACCAATATTTAGAGTCCTCTTGCAAACGATGGCCGCAAAGTTGCCCTTACCAAACATGTAACCGGCCCAACCTAGGAAACTATTTTTCTGGTGGACAAGAGAAAGGAACTAAAAAATCCACAGCTGCCGTGAAAAAAGAGTGAAAATAATATTTATATTATCTTCAAGATTTTAAATATAAGAAAAAAACATAAATTTATGTTTTCCTACATGGCACAGAAATGTAGATGACTACACTATTCAAACTAAAACTGCATGATTAGGAGTTTCATATTTAGGATATACTTAATTCCTCTTTACGATGAGTGCTTTAAATCTAACAAAAGAGATTCATCATCCTCTACTTTCACCTGAGATTTAAAAGTAACTTTTACAGGCTCAGGGGTGGGGATTTCCCTTTCTTCGTGGGCAGGATACACCGGCCTGGCTGCCTCATGTTCTGGTTCACTGAGCTCATCAGAGTAGAGCTCACTGATGGGGCCCAGAGACTCGCTCCTGGCAATGATGTCCACGCCCATCTCCCTGGCACATTCCTCACCTTCAGCCACTGTTCGGTCCTTGCCTTTCCTGAGGCTACGCATCTTAAAAGCCTCCTTTGAGGGAGCTGCATTAGAAATAGATTTCTTAAACCTCTCCCCTGACTGTCTCAGCCTCTCCCCTGACTGTCTCAGCCTCTCCCCTGACTGTCTCAGCCTCTCCCCTGACTGTCTTAGCCTCTCTCTCCTCTCCGGGGTCACTATTCTAGTTCTAATTCTGTTCACTTTCTTGTCCAAATTTTGCCGTGTCTTCTGCATGTTTTCTTTGGAAAATGCCTTCTTGATATTATCAATGCGTTCCTTGCCTGACTTCCTAAGCCTGGCAGATCTGCTTTCTTCAACATAATATTCTTCATCCGAAGAGAGATCTATTGGGGGATCAAAGACATCCTCCTCCTCTTCTTGATTCTCAGTTAGGTTTCTGTCTTTAACAACAGACAGGGATGTTGGACACCGAAACTTCTCCTGAAGGAGAGAAAAAACAAAGCATATTAGTGCTTCCTTTGCACTACAGATCAGCTCTTTTACCTTCTGGCCATGCCTTGTAAATCTTTTCCATGGGCTGTTTATCCTCTGCCTGCTCCTTAAATGTTAGCATTTCTTAGGGTTTCTCTTACCTTGGCCCTTTCCTCTTCTTCATCTCCCAGGCTCACCCTGGGCAACCTTAACCACTCCATTTTTCAGATCCAATTGTAAGTAAACTCACATGTATTTTATCTTCACTTTCCTTCTCTCCTAAGATGAAGACACATGTGTGAATGATGGGCAGACTGCTCCACAGTATGACGTAACACAGTCACCTTGAACTTACCAAGTCCAAAAATCAAGGCCCATCCACCATCCTCTCCATTCCTACTTCTTTCCCTTACCTCTCAGCACTAACACCCATCCAGGTGCCACATAAGATAGAAACTCCTGAATCACCATCCCAAAGATTTTCTCTCCTTCTCATTCCATATCCAACCAGTCACCAAGCTTTGTTGGTAATACTGCCTAACAATTTGTCCGTTCCCGCCTCCTTCCTCATTCCCTCTACCAATGTCTTGATTCTGGCCCTTGTCATCTCACTCCTGAACTTGTGCAATGCCTCCTCACTGATCCTTCTACCTCCAGAACATCACTTAAGTATTTTCTGAGAAATATTACTAAAGCATAGCTTTGATCACATCTTTTCTCTGCTTTAAACTTTGGAGAGCTCATCAATACTCAACGAAGAGTTCAAATTGTCCAGTATGATGAGAAGGCTCCTCAGCTTTAGCTAAACCTACTTTCCCACTCTTCTAGCCCAGAAACATACAATTACTCTCAATTCCTCAAGCACAAGATATTTTCATCCCTCTACGCCTATGTATATGTGATTTCTGGTATCTTCTTTTTTTCATAAAGACGGGGTCTTACTACATTACTCAGGCTGGACTCGAACTCCTAGACTCAAGGAATCCTCCTGCTTCAGTCTCCCAAGTAGCTGGAACTACAGGCACATGCTACCATAACCAGAAGTTTCTGACATCTTAGGTCCCCTTTCACCTCTTTTTGGCTTTGTAAATGAAATCTTTCTTCAATAATCCAAGTGTCCCCAACTTCCCCAAGTGGCTAACTCTATCTCAAATTTACACATACATCCTCTGTTTATAACATTTATCACAGTTTGAATTGAAGCTATACTCAAAAATGTGTGTCTCCTGGAGGTCTTCTCCAGATTCCTTGAAAGCAGAGATCATGTGTCTTATTTATGTTTTATGCCCAGCATCTATCAGACTGTCTTGAACATAGTAGGCATACTCAATGAATGATTATTGGATCAAACAGGTGTACACCTTCCTTCAACAAAGTTATTAAGCACCACCACAAACCAGTAAATTTTCTGGTTCTAGAAACTGTGAAGCTTCTCTGAAGACAAAAGAGTGAAAAAGCTTATATTCTCGGAGAGGGACAAACAAGTAAAATCTATATAGCACGTTAGATGGCACGATACACACTAAGGTGAGAACTAAAGCAGGGAAGGGGAATATGCAGTGACAAGGAGGTGCTGTTTGAACTACAGTGGTCAGAAAGGCCTCATTCATACGGTGACACCTGAGCCTAGTCCTGAAGGCTGCATATAGATCTGGGAAGAACAGAGAAACAGTGGGGAGGGCTGTGTGGTGACAGCCGAGTGATGAAAGGGCAAGAAGGGGAGGCAAGAGGGTAAGAGAGATAGCAGGTGGTCTGGGTCACGCAATGCTCTGTATCCAATGGTGAAGTCTAAGCATAACAGGAAGTCTTCTAAAAGCCTGGCAGGAAGCCGGGTGCAGTGGCTCATGCCTGTAATCCCAGCACTCTGGAAGGCCGAGGCAGGGGGATCACCTGAGGTCAGGAGATCAAGAGAAGTCTGGCCAACATGGTGAAATAGTCTCTACTAAAAATATAAAAATTAGCCGGGAGTGGTGGCACATGCCTGTAATCCCATCTACTCAGGAGGCTGAGGCAGGAGAATCACTTGAACCCGGGAGACGGAGGTTGCAGTGAGCTGAGATTGTGCCACTGCCCTCCAGCCTGGGTGACAAAGCAAGACTCCATCTAAAAAAATGAATGAATGAATGAATGAATAAATGGTTTGCAGGAGAGTAGTGCCAGGATTTGCTCCACATTATAAAAGGATCACTCTGTTGAAAACAGAGTGTAGGGGCAAGAAAAGAAGCAGGGTGAACAGGTGGAGGGCACTGAGGTAAGAAGCACTGGGTAAGGTTGCTGACAGGGTGGGGGGTGAGAAGCAGTCTGATTTGGAGCTGCTTTGAAGGCAGGAGCCAACAAGATTTGCTGCTAGATCTGGATGTGGAGTGCCAGAGTGTCAAGAACGATCCTCAAGTACATGGCCTGAGCAGATGAAAGATAGATCTGCCATTAATTGAGATGGGGGAGACAGAAGGAGGAAGAGACTGGAGGGGAAGGATGGGATCTGAACACGCTGTCTTGGAGACACCCACTAGCCATGCAAGCAGAGGCACTGAGCAGGCAGCTGAGTAGATGAGTCTGGAATTCAGAAGAGAGGGCTGGGCTAGACATCCAAATTTAGGAGTCACTGATGTAAAGATGAAATTAAAGTCATGAGACCAGATGAAAGAGATCACCAAGAAACTAAGTGAATGGATCTATGCTCTGTTTTACTCAAAACTCTTTGGCACCAAGGTGTGTTTCAGAATTCAGAACATTTCAGACTTTGGAAATAATATGATTTATTACATAACATTCCCAGCAAGATCTTGGAAGAAACATTTCTGTGGCAAAAAAAATATGAATATTCACACTAAGTTGGGATAAAAGCTAGAAATAGCCTCCTGCTACTTTAGGTCAGGTTTTTCTACTGAATAATTTCAGGTCAAGTTAGGTCTTGCTGCCAAATATGTTATTAAAAATATTTTTGAGAATTTTTGAACATGGGTGTTACAGAGCATGGATTTTGGACTGGTAGAGGGAAGAAATGAGAAAAGAAAAAAAAAAGGACAAACAGCTAGTGAGGCAGGGGGAACTCCCAAAGAGTGTAGTAACCCCAGAAGTCCAAAGGAAAGAAGTTTCAAGGAGAAAGGGAGGGGCTGGTTAAGGTGTCTCATACCTATAATCCCAACATTTTGGGAGGCTGAGGTGGGAGGATCACTTGAGGACAAGACCAGTCCAGGCAAAAAAGTGAGACCTCATCTCTACGAAAATTTTAAAGTGTAACCAGGCAAGGTGATGTGCACCTGTAGTCCCTGCTACTTGGAAGGCTGAAGAGGGAAGATCGTTTGCCCCCAGGTGTTGGAGGCTGCAGTAAGCTATGATTGCACCATAGAACTCCACCCTGGGCAACAGACGAAGACCCTGTCTCTTTAGAGAGAGAGACAGAGAGAGAGAGAGAGAGGAGGTCCAATCGTGCCAACTGTGTCAAAAGAATAAGGATAAGAATTGGATTTGGGACATGACACACACTGGAAACCTTGAGAGCCAGCCCAACCACAGCAGCTAGAGGAACCCTACTGAATAGGGAGCATTTCTCAAACTAAACAGACAAAAGTTGAAAAATTATGAGATTTTTAACTGAACCACAAGTTAAAATTTCTAAAAGAAACTGTGCCCCCACATGAGATCCAGATTAAATCTATTCAATCAAAAAATACATAAATATATACAAAACACATTTACGCATATTCCAAAACCTATCAGCCTGATAAGAAGATATCCCTGGAACCTTATTTCTTTTGATACTTATTTAAAATTAAATTCTTTGGCTATAGGATTAGAGTGTCTAGGAGCTAAAAAAAGGCAGGGGTGGGCGTCTCATAACTCTCTGATGAATCAGTTAGAAGCAGTGAAATTATTCCTCTCCTTTCCTGACACCTGCTGCAGGGAGTAGCTTCAGCAACACAATGTGGGTTGGCACGGCCTAAGAAGGTATAATTAGAAAGGGAAAGAGCCAAAAGTTAATTACTGTTAGGTAGGGGGAAAAACAAAATCTTGCTGTGAAGAAATCAGATATAGCTTAGCCCAGGAATCACATACCCTCCTTTAAGTACACAACAAATAATATAAAATCAGTCTTTAAAGTAAAACAAAACAGGGGTAGAGTCACAAAAAAGTACTTGTTATGTAGATCTATTAGTTGCAACTCCAATGAGACAGAGCTATCACGAGCTAATGGTGAATAGACCGTTATAATTGAAGATTGTAGATGTTGAATTATAGTTGACTTCCAAATATAACTGTATCTTTTAATATAAAACTCCAGGTAAAAAGACCATTTTTGTAACAGAATGAATACTGTGCATCAGAGTACTGTGGGCTGGACTGAACATCAAAGTAATATAGCTACGGGATGTAAGGGCGAGTAGCTGCAACATCTGTCACCCCACTGATTACCAGGGTTGATTCAGCTGATCTGGCTGGCTGAGTGGGTGTCCCCTTCCTCCCTCACTGCTCCATATGCATCCCTCTCGAAACTGCATGCTCGGTCAAAGAGGACGACCATCCACGATAGAGGCGGACTGGTCTTTGGTCAAGAGTATATGAGTAGCTGTGCTCCCCTGCTACAACCTCCAAACAAGCTCTCAAAGTAATACAGCTAGGGAAATTTTGAATATACAAAAGTCTGAGGCTTATTAGTGAAGATATAGTATGCTCGAAGAGAAATAATAAATGTATAAGAAATAGGTAATGTTTACTATGACTGAATTGCTTAGTTTCAAGTTAATTTTAGTAGAAGGGGCAATCTCAATATAACCATTTATATACCTTAACTATGATGATTAATTATAACTAATTTTAACTGCCAAGAATAACCATGTGACCATGTATACAGTGTTCTAACATCCAATGCATCTTTGAATCAGAGTTCTACGTGCATTATTCTTTTCTCTAAAAGCTCTCCCATTATAAATGATAGCAATTACTTTTTGACAAACTGCTGCTTACTCTGAACAACTTAATTATACAGAATCTTCATGGCATTATTTCTTACAAGAAAAGAGATGTGCCCTAAACTAGGACCCCTCAGTTGCTTTAAATAACTGCAAAGGATCAAAGAAAAGAAAAATCAGCAGTTAGTTACAGGGACTACACAGGTGAATACAGAAACATCTTAAAGTTTAAAGAAGAGTTATATCAATGAACAGAGTCAATGGAAACTTTTCAGAAACTTCTTTGCTCTTGCTTTTGTAAATCTTAATTGGCACTTAGTCCACTGCTTTGCACAAAGGTTCTCAGCAGTCATGAATGCCAAATATGTTTCCTGGCCATGCGCCCATGCCAGTCGAGGGTAAGATATACCCACAATTCCGAACGTCTTCAGAAGGCAAATCGAAGAATGGATACTACATTTCCCATTGCACTGGAACTGGCCTCTGAAAATCAGGTGACTGATTTTTTTCAATTTTTCAATTTTTTTTCTTAAGACAGGTTCTCACTATCACCCAGGCTGGAGTGGCACAATCATGGCTCACTGTAGCCTCAACCTCCCCACAGGTGACCCTCCCACCTCAGCCTCCTGAATAGCAGGGAACACAGGCACGCGACACCACACCTGGTTAACTTTTCTATTTTTGTAGAGACGGGGTTTTGCCACATTGCCCAGGCTTTTTTTTCCCCCCCAATTTTTAAGCCTATAGAAGGACTTCCAGGGACATGAAAGGAAAGGGAAATGATAAAGAACTTAAAATGGCATAGTCTGCCCTATCTACCTTTGAAATAAGCAACTCTTCACTCTCCTCCCTATTATTTTTCCTAAATAACCTACAGGCTTTTAAAAACAGACCTAAAATACCACTCAACCATCCCAGTGTAACCTTATCAGTCAAGAGAGGGCTATGGAGAATTGCGTAATATGTAAAGAATGCCATGGGGAGTTATAGGCCACATCCCTAGTGTTTTACAAATTATCTTCTACGTAATCCAACCGTGTTCCCATTTCATTTAGTTTATATTCTTCTAGTTTTTTTCCTATGTACATAAGTACTCATTTTTAAAATACAGGTGTCATTTTAAAAAATAACACTTTATATGCACAGTGAACATTCCTGCACACATTCCTGATTTTATGCATAGAACAAATTCTTTGACATGAAACTTTGGGGCCAAAAAGTTTGTGAATTTTTAAATTTCTGAATACATACTACCAAATTTGCCTTTCAAAAATGTTTTATCAGTTAATATTTCTACCAACAGAATATGAAAGTGTTTTTTCCCAATTCTTAAATTAACCTCTGGGTATAGGTTTTAATAACTGCCAACAGTTAAATAAGTGAAAGTAGAATTTTATTCTTACTTGTGTTTTGTAAACTGCCTGATAATGACAGTTTCCTACTTTTCTACTGTGAAGGAATGTTCAATTTTTTTCCTTTTAACTGTAAGAGTTTTAAAAATATACCATAGATATTACGCATTTGCCATGAATATGTTCCTATTTCCAAAAATATGAGTGCCAAGCACAGAATATGGGAACTTAGCTCAACACACAATGCCACACACAAAATACTGTATTAAATCACTTAAGTAAAAAGACTTTGTAATCAAACATAGGAAATTATTTATGTGACTCATATATTTATATTACTATAACAATAAGAAAAATAAGAATAATTGCCTCATTGTTCATTGGAAAATAGCTATCATTGTGATCTATATGTAAAAATTCCAATACACAAATTACATTCTGAAAAGTTTATATCTACTGTTTAGGCCTTTCCAGGCTCTCCACATAAGCCAAAAAAACCACATTGTGGAGCTACTGGTTGTCAGTTTCTTCTTTTAGAGAATAAAGAGGTGTTTTAAACTAGAGGCTTCTGAGTCTTCTTCTAGTTCTAACATTTTCAAAGTATATGAGAGGGCACCATGCTAATAAGGCTAATATGCTGAAAGGGACTTACCAATATTAAGTTTCAAAGGCAAGAAATAGCCTAAGCTATGAGCCACAGTTCATATTACATGAAATGGTTGAGAAGCTCAAAATTCCAAAATGATAGATAGCACTTTGGTTAACACAGAAATGGTTTTATTCTGAGATTGCTGCTAATACAGAACTCCATTGTATTAACACATACAATAGTTAAGATGTGACACTGGAAACCTCTGATATGACTTATTGGTAATTAAAAGATGCAAGAGATTAGAACATGCAAGCTGAACACAAGTGCAAGCTTACCTGGAATATTACCACGCGAAATTTGTTTTTCTTCATTATTTCCTCTTGCTTGACTTCAACTTTTTTAACATGAATTTGTTGCTTCTCTACCCGGGCTTTCACATCTTTAATGTGAGCACTAACTTTTCGGGTTTTCTCAAACAACTTGTTAATGATATGCCCTGTATTGCTATGTGACTGTGAAAGCTTCAACAGGTCAATCTGGACGGATTTTATGGCATTTTCCATTTCCCTGTGTCTCTCCTCTATTCTCTTCTGGCTTGCCTGCACACTGTCCACGATGGAGGCTACTTTGTCCAGCACAGTCACAATGGTAAGAGCAGCGTCTTCATCTTCTGTAACACTCGACAGGCGATTCTGGTGGATTTTATCAGCATTTGAAGCAGACCCATTATGTTCCATTTTATTTATTTCTCAGCGTAAGATGTCCTAACCACAATCAATTCTGGCACTTGGAGCAAAAAGTCAGCTTGATAACAGGCAACAGGGTTGTTTAAAGAGTTGGAAACCCCACCCCTGGAGAATGGTCAAGTATTTATAACTACAAATACCCATATGTGACTGTTCTGTAATCTGAACCCTTGCAAAGTACCGGGGACTGTTCCAAACATGCTTGCTGACTGACTAAGGGACTCAAATAAGACTGTGTGGGTAGAAGAGGAAAGCTTTTTTAAAAAGTTCACTAAAGCCACCATGTAACTAATATTAAACCTAGAAGCCAAATGGTCAAAAAAGCAAACTCCAAATGTTGGGTAAAGCTTTGGCCTTTAGATAATTTCAATCAGTATTTGTAACAGGAAAGGGGAATTCTGAACCAAAATCTGCTTTTTCTACTAATTTCACATATTAAATATACTGAAACACCAATATCAAAAAATTTAGTAAATAAACACACCAAAACAGAGTCCATATAGTGAAAACATTATATTATAACATGCTTTTCCAAACAAAATATTAAAATTAATAATTTTAAACATATTCTTTAAATTCTACATGCATACTTTTGAATATCTAAACTACATGTTAAACAGCTAAATACATTCTACTCACACTTCAGATCTTTAAACACCAACAATCTATGAATATTAATCTATTACTACAGGACAAATTTGGATAGAGGTCTTGGATAAATTTTAAGCTCACTTTAAGAGCACCAATCATTAACAATCATTTTTGTATTTTATTCACAAACACTGATACGATTTGTTTATTTATGTTAAAACAAATATTTTCTTGAAAAATGAATGTGTATTAAAGTAGTTTAACTGGTAGAGTAGGCTTTATTCCAATCTGTTAAACAGCCTATTCTCACAATATCTAAATCTACTTTTCAATGATCTCTTCCATCATTACTAACATACTTGTTCAAATTATTAGAATTATTTTTTCAAAGGGAGGAATAATCAAATTCCCCAGTCCATATATCTTATAAATATTTTACACCTAACACACACAGCTTTACAGTTCATGCGATAGGCAGTGTCTAAAAAATCAGTTACTAAATCTCAAAAACATTTAAATATCTATTTAAACACAGTGTCTTCTAGATTTTTTTTTTTTTTTTTGTAAGAAAAGTAATCTGTAAACATCTTTACCTTTAGTTCATGCTTGGTCATTTGCTGTGGTCATTGTGGAAGAAGTGGATATGACTTTATAACCATTTGTGAAGTAGTCCATCTTTGCAAAAATATTACATTCCATGGGTAAAGAACAAGTCTCATAATTACCATGTGGTACAAATTTGTGAAAGCAATTTCTGTATTTAAAAACATAAAACAAAGACTACTAAACAGTCCAAAACTGTCGTAGCTGAATATTCTAAATACGAGCCAACAGTACTACACTAAAAATGTCCAAAAATAAGGCCTCTGAAATAAATATTTCCATTCTTTAAAAAAAGACATAATAAATGTACATCACATGGTCAGTGTACATATAAAAGTCATCAGTTTAAACCATTCTGGATGATGTATCTGAAGTAAAATGACCTAGGTTTTGCTTCTGTCGACGTCCTCTATTGTTTTTGGGGCATTTTCTGTTGCATTAAAAAAAGAAAGAGAGAAAAATATTGTTTTGATGATTTTGTTTAGGATATTTCAAATGTTTCCAAAGTAATACACATTTTGCACATAAAGACACATTGCAAGCAATTACATGAAAGGGAAATGAGATGGTATCTGTTGCAAGACAAGATGAAGATGAACACAATTCGGACCGCTACCTCCCCTACAAAGCTGGGAGTTGAGAGGATTAGATATGTAATATAGGTACTGGCACAAGCAAAATTCATTCCCAGTGTCTATGCTACTATGTAGACATCCCTGACAGATATCCCACCCTTCCTCCAGCCTAGAAACTCCCTAGTCACAGTGACTGATAATATGAAACCCCTACAGTAGAAAGGACTCTGGCCTATGTACCTTCCCTGAGCATTATGACAAGACAGCTCAAAAATGATAAGAACAGGTTAGATGAAGGGAGAAATCAGGAAGAAGTGTGCTTATTAACCTCAGCTATGAATACACAGGAATGTCTACTGATTTTAGACAATGACTCAAAAGAAGCTGTCCACACCCTTCTGGGCCAAACCACAGAAGCCCATAAGCAACTGCCACACTGAAGATGAGGGACATTCTTTAACTCTGCTCTCATTTTACCATGTTTCTCAACAGCAGTACAAATCTCACTGTGTTGGAACTGCTCTTGTGCCTGCACACTAGACTGCAAACACAAGGTGCTGTGCTTTGCAATGTGGAATAAGGGGACTGAGATGAATTCTGGGCTCTGCTAATAACTAACTGTGCAACCTCAATTCTCCTAAATGTAAAAAATAAATTAGGAGTTGGACTAGGTTCTAAAATTTCTGCCAGCAAGAAATTTACAAACTAATGGCAAGAAAGTCTTATAACAATGAATACTCCTCATTTTGTTCAATTGCAAAGAGTACAACTTTGCCTTGACTTAAAAGGGTTGACAATACTTCCATTTTGTATATGGTTTTACCTCACTAATCCTCATTTTAAAAGTATGAGGTAGATAGAGTTAGAATCATCTCCATTTCATAAATGAGAAAACTAGCTGACAGATCAAGCAACCTTCTTTTACTGTCACTAACTCACCATGACCTTGGAAAAGTTCCAATTTCCTAGTGCCATGGTTTTTAAATCTATAAAATCAGGGCGTTTAGCTAAGGTGATGTTCAAGGTTCCTGCCAATCTGTCATTCTATGAGTCTGAAAACATGAAAGGAGATTCTAAGAAGAAAAGAAGAAAAACTGACTCATGCAGTCTTGATAAACAAATCAGTGGGAACATCCTTTTAAAGAAGATTCCTCCCATGTGACAGCCGCCATGGTATATGTCAACAGCTGTCCCATAATGGACTGTGTGGGAGAGATACTTAAAAATTCAATGGAAATAAATCCATAAGTACATATATATTCTAAATATTCTAAATCCAAGATAGCAAGACATTAAGACATTCTAGGGGAGGAAATACCATAATAAAAAGACAGGCCTCCAGGAGAAATCTGTGATAAATTCAATGAGATGACTCTTCAATCGTTAGAGACAGTGGGGAGTGAAGACACTGTGACACAGTTAGAAATACACTGTGATGTCTAAGTGGCTGTGAGGGCAACAAGGAGGGATCTGGAGTATAAACTAGAGGGTACCTACTTCAAAACGGCCTGCCAGGTAATTTTAATTGAGTAGTTGAGCATTATAGCACTGAAGGACAGAGTTGGGTAAAGGACTGTTGTAAGGGGGCTTTCCTAGCTCTAGGACCTTAGACCGAGGTACTTCTTATCTCAGGGCTTCAGTTTCCCGACTTCTCTAAATGAAGGGGTTGAACTCAAAGTTGCTTCCCATTGAACCTAACATCCTTTGATCCTCTTAAAAATGGCACTATCTGGCTGGGCACAATCCCAGCACTTTGGGAGACCAAGGCAGGCAGATCACTTGAGCCTAGGAGTGGAAGACCAACCTCAGCAACACGGCCAAACCCAGTCTCTATAAAAAAAATACAAAAATTAGCCAGGCATGGTGACGCATGCCTGTAGTCTCAGCCACTCGGGAGGCTGAGTAAGCCCAGAAGGTTGAGGTTGCAATGATCCAAGACCATGCCACTGCATTCCAGCCTGAATGACAGAGTGAGACCCTGTCTCAAATAAAGGCACTATCTCCAGGCCTCAAACATCTTCCCTTACTTTACCTTAATTTTTCTTCTGCCTTCCAAATCATTTGTTACCTCACTCCTATTTAACTCTAATAATGTCTTAAATGGTCTTCCCCCTACCTCACATGTTCACTACTTCAATGAATTTTTCTGATGACTCATTAATACTCTGAAAAAATGGTTTATACCAAGTCCTTTCCCTGCTCAAAAACCCTAAACTGCTACAATATCAAGTTTGAACCCTGCTCCCATGACATGGTCATACTGGGCAAAGATGTTTCCCAAAATGACTCAACATGGAACCTTTCAGTGGAAAGAAAAATGAATGGGAATCAAACTGAATCCAACAATTCCACTTACTAGTTGGATGACTACAGGCAAATTACTTAACCTCTGAGTCTATATTAAATGGCTATAGCCAGTCCTGCTGTTAAATGTTTTTTCCCTATCTTCTCTTTCTGTTATCATTATTTGTTACATGATTATGCCCCTACTTTGATCTACCGTCCAATTTTATATTCAGTAGTCTTGCCTAAGGGCAGATCATCTGTTCTGTGAAATAAAGCGCACTGACTTTAGTGCCTAGGTGTTATGAAAAATATCTGTTACTTGGAGAACTTTTTTTTTTTTTTTTATCATTTCTAGATTTATCATTTCAGATCCAGATGGCTGAGACTACTGAAGGTCTGGCTTCTATCCAGACCTTGGATAGAAGGGCCATAAATCCATTATGGCCTGCCAATATCTGTATTTGACATGCTTCAACCTTCTGCCCAGAATAATGCAGGGAAGTGGAGAGATGATGCTTATGAGACTTCTGAACCGAATCTTAAAGAAAGAGGTAAGCAGGAAGAAAAGACATTAGACTGGGAAGCACAAAGACAACATGAACTTGCTGGATTTACTCTGACTTTTCTCAGGTCCAGTTCAGTCTGACTTATGTATTTCCACTCAGTTTAGAAAAGACTCATTTTATGCCATTGCAATCCAAATAAGTCATTTAATTTATGACAAATGGTTTTATTTATAATAGAGAATTTTAAAGCTTATTACTTATTGCTGCAATCCAGAAAATGAAGTAATGTTAACACAGTGATATCACAATAAAATTATCTTCAGCCTCTGATTTCTTCCTTTCTTACTATATTAACTGTGAGTAAAGTACATTCTTAGGGCATAAAACACCCTGCAGTTGTGCAGGGCTTAAAAATTTTCTGCATGGTTCTTCTATGCATGTGCAGACCATTCTAGAAATTCTAAGCCAGTCATGGTGGTTGACGCCTATAGTCTCAGCTACTCTGGAGGATCACTTGAGCCCAGGAATTCGAGGCTGCAGTGAGCTCTAATTGCTACTTCACTCCAGCCTGGATGATAGAGTGATGCCCTGTCTCTTAAAAAAAAAAAAAAAAAAAGAAAGAAAAGAAAAAAAATTGCTACTAATATTATTTTCCCAAAATGTAGTGCTCAAAGACTGTATACAATCTCAGATCCCTAAATTCCTTTATCTCATTGACTATTCTCACTCCCTCTCTGCTTGTCACCCAGATATACTTGTAAGACTGGGAATTAGTCCTTGCCTGTATTCTAAAGAAGAAGGATAGAGAGAGACCACTGAAAACCTCTGGGAACTGATCATAGGATTTTTCCTAATAGATTGGTGGCCTCAAAGCATTCATAAATAAACAGTTGCCTGCCTCTAATTTAAAGTTGATATTTCTGACATCATTACCTACCTTGTTATGCACATTACAATTGCTACTATGATGGCGATCTGTACAGCTCCAATAATTGCTGCAATAAGAACATGAGTGAGCTTTTGCCTACTTGGCACTACATAGAGAATACTAAAGTCTGTCTTTTCACAGTGCTGTCCAGTGTAGCCAGATTCACATCTGAAAAAGGAAAAATATATATATTCCTATGAAAATTACAAATTTTGATACTCCCCAGCTTTTACATTAAAAAATACAAAATAGTAATAAAATGTAAACAGGAATAGGAAATCAAGCACTTTCCTACTATCTGGGGGAAAAATGTCATTTGTATATTTCCCTACTGTCTTTTTGATATGCCTACATGGTGCTACTTTCATCTAAGTTATATCACATTAACTTTAAAGTTGCTGAATATTGTTAATATACATCCATTTTGTTATTCTTGCTTTTGCTTTTGGTGTCAAATCTAAAACAGTATTGCCTCATCTAAGGCCACAAAGATTTACTCCATTTTTTCATTTTTTAGATTAAATTTGCTTAAAAATTGACAAATAAAATTACATATATTTATCATGTACAATAGGGGTCCTCAGCCCTCAGGCCATGGACCGCTATTGGACCAATAGTAGTTCATGGCCTGTTAGGAACCAGGCCACACAACAGGAGGTAAGTGGTGGGCAAGTAAGCAAAGCTTCTCTGTATTTACAGCCACTCCCCTTCACTCACATTACCACCCAAGTTCTGCCTCCTCTCAGATCATCACTGGCATTAAGATTCTCATAAGAGCACAAACCCTATTGTGAACTGCGCACACAAGGTTGACTGCTCCTTATGAGAATCTAATGCCTGATGATCTGTCACTGTCTCCCACCACCCCCAGATGGGACTGTCTAATTGCAGGAAAAACAAGCTCAGAGCTCCCACCAATTCTACATTATGGTGAGTTGTATAATTATTTCATTATGTATTACCATGTAATAATAATAGAAACAAAGTACACAATAAATGTAATGCACCTGAATTATCCCCAAACCATCACCCCCACCCCTAACCCCCAGTCCATGGAAAAACTGTCTTCCATGAAACTAGTCCCTGGTGACAAAAGGTTGGGGACCGCTGATGTACAACATGATATTTGGAAATGTACAGACATTGTGGGATGGCTAAATCAAGCTAATTAATATATGCGTTACCTTGTATAGTTATCATGTTTGTGGTGAGAACACCTAAAATCTACTTTCTTAGCATTTTTTTTCAAAATAGATACATAAAATTTCAAAATAGAAATACTCCATCCAGTGACTATAATATAGCTAGCTTATCTATTCCCAATTCTAAGACATGTCAGTTATTTTCAATTTTTCACAATTATAAATTAGATGTGGTAAACATCTTGGTGAATATGCACCTTTCTATAGTTAGTGTTATCCCTTAGGGCTAGGTACCTGAAAATTAGACTATTGAAAAAACAGGTATAAACATTTACAGTTCTCTGAATATAGCATCAAATTATATGCAAGACACTTTTCAGTGTATAAAATATAAACATGTAAGATGCAGGGGTATGATGAAAATAAGTTATTAATGACAGAAACAATGTCAAGCAGTCAAGGAGGTAAGCTGTAGGTGCTAATCTTAGAAATTATCTGAATTCCAATTAAAAGTAGATAAAAAGGGAACTGCATCAGCTGATGATAATTTGACAGGGAGAAATATTTAAGACACTTAACAGACAATTTACATTTTTAAGCTGACAGCAGTGAAATGTATAAATTAGCCAGTCTTCAGTTAGAACTGATTAATAAAACATTTGAAGTACAAAAATAGTATTTATTAATGTCCTACAACTCATTAACAAAAGAATTTGAGGCAGCTTATCACAAAGCACACATTAAAACAACAAAAAAGAAATGATAGAGGAGGGAAACAGGGAAATCCAGTGGTAGTACAAGTCTACCAATCCAGTCCCTGAGGTTCCTAGACACTTCCCAGTACATTTCACATTGGGCTCTATGCTTCCCAGCAAACAAACAAACAAACAAAACACAAGCAGTGGGCAGGTATATAGATCATGGAAGAGAATTGAGAGCCTAGAAATAAACCCACACATCTATGGTCAACTGATTTTGACAAGGGTGCTAAGATAACTCAATGGGGAAAGAATCGTCTCTTCAACAAATGGTGCTAACTGGATAGCCACATGCGAAAGGATGAAGCTAGACCTCTTCCTCGTGTCACACACAAAAATTGCCTCAAAATGGATCACAGATCTAAATGTAAGAGCTAAAACTACAAAACTCTGAAGAAAAAACATAAGATACAGTTATTATGGAAAACTGTATGGGAGTTCCTCAAAAAATTAAAAATAAAACTACCATATGATCCAGCAATCTCATTACTGGGTATATAACTAAAGGAAATAAAATCAGTATGTTGAAGAAATATCTGCACTCCTATGTTTATTGCAGCATTATCACAATAGCTAAGATATGGATTCAATCTAGGTGTCCATTAACAAATAAATGGATAAAATAATGAGGTATATATACAAAACGGAATGCTATTCAGCCATAAAAAAGAAGGAAATCCTATCATTTGCATGGATGGGCGTGCAGAGCATTATATTAAGTGAAATAAGCTAAGCACAGAAGAGAAATACTGAGTGATCTCACTCATATGTGGAACCTAAAATAGTTGATCTCATAGAAGTATAGTAGAACAGTGGTTACCAGGAACTGGGGTGGTAGGAGGTGGTTGAGGACATGTTGGTCAGGGGATACTAAATTTCAGTTAGATGGGAGGAATAAGTTCAAGAGATGTAGTGTACAACATGGTGACTATAATTAACAATGTAGTGTATTCTTGGAAAATGCTGAGGATTCTAAGTGCTCTCACCACAAAAGTGGTAACGATGTGAGGTAATGCGTATGTTAATCAGCTTGATTAGACATTTCACAATGTAAATATATTTCCAAACATGATGTACATTATATATATACATAATTT
The DNA here is from genome assembly GCF_047675955.1 of Chlorocebus sabaeus. Taxonomy (NCBI): domain Eukaryota; kingdom Metazoa; phylum Chordata; class Mammalia; order Primates; family Cercopithecidae; genus Chlorocebus; species Chlorocebus sabaeus. The sequence goes on along the minus strand of NC_132915.1, from coordinate 70,492,742 downwards.
TGTAAATTTTTAAATACATTTAATTTTAAAAAGAGAATAAAACATAGGAGTAAATCTTTATCACCTTAGATTAGGCAATAATTTCTTAGATATGACACCAAAAAGCAAAAGCAGCAACAACAACAACAACAAAAGATAAATAGCACTAAATCAAAATTAAAATCTTTTGTACTTAAGGACATTATCAAGAAAGTAAAAAGACAACCCACAAAATGGAAAAAAAATGTAAGTTCCATAAATCTGATAAGGGACTTATATCTAGAACATATAAAGAACTAATACAACTCTATCATAGCCAAAAAATAAAACAGCAAAGGATGTATACTGACATTTCTCCAGAGAAGATGTACAAATAGCCAATAAGCACATGAAAAGATGCTCAACATCATTAGCCATCATGGAAATAAAAATCAAAGCCATCATATATACCAGTTTTTATAGTTACTAAGATGGCCTAAATCAAAAAGTCAGATAATTACAAGTGTTGACGAAGGTACTGTAGGGCATGTAAAATGGTGCAGCCACTTTGGAAAACGGTCTGGCAGTTCCTCAAAATGTTAAACACTGGGTTACCATTTGGCCCGGCAATTCTACCACTAAACTTTACCCAAGTGAAATTAAAACATGTTCACACAAAAACTTGCAAATGATCATTCAGAGCAGCATTTTTCATAATAACCATAAAGAGGAAATAACCTAAATTTTCACTGATTGATGATGAGTAGATTAAAAACATGTGGTTTTATCCATACAATAGAACAGTATTCGGCCACAAAAAGGAATGAAGTACTGATATACGTTATGACATGGATGAACCTGGAAAATGTTACGCTAAGTGAAAACAGCTAGACACATGAGACCCCATACTATATGGTTCAATTTACATGAACTATCCAGAATAGGTAAGGCTATCGAGATAGAAAATAAATTAGTGGATGCCTAGGGCTAGGGAGCATGAGAAGATTTGGGAGTAAAAGCTAAAGGGTATGAGGTGTCCTCTTGAGGAGAAGAAAATGTACTAAAATTGATTGTGGTGATGGTTGCACAACTCTGTGGAGAAGGAAGGAAGGAAGGCAGGGAGGGAGGGAAAAGTAGTAGGACAGTTGACACAAAATACAATCTCCATAAAATAAAAACAAATAAGTTGTTCAAAAGAAGCACAGTAATCAAACAAGTTGTTCAAAAGAAGCACGGTTGTTACTGTTATGAAACTTAAGGGAACTTAATCTCATTGGTCCTCATTTAAAGAGGGCACCTTCTAACATAAAGAACAGTATCCTCAACAACACAGCTGCAGTAAATTCTATGATATAATGAAGTCTCATGGGATTTTTAAAATAATGTCCTTCATGATAAGCTAATGGACAATAGTCAAAGCTCAGTAAAATAAAAGCAGTTCCATAGGGAACTGTAACAATGTCCTAGATATGCAGCTCTCTAATGGTTTGGCTTAAGCCAAAGATTAAAATCTGAGTATCAAAAAGAATGAATATGCCATATATCATCGCTGCAGTTCTCCCTGGGTATTATTTTCTCCAACTGACTTTCGGTTATACTATCTGATATGGTTTGGCTGTGCCCAACCCAAATCCCATCTTGAATGGTAACTCCCACAACTTCCATTATCGTGGGAGGAACCCAGTGGGAGGTGATTGAATTATGGGGGCAGGTCTTTCCTGCACTGTTCTTGTGATAGTAAATGAGTCTCGTGAGATCTGACGGTTTTAAAAACAGGAGTTTCCCTGCACAGGCTCTCTCTTTGCCTGCTGCCATCCACGTAAGATGTGACTTGCTCCTCCTTGTCTTCCCCCATCACTGTGAGGCCTCCACAGCCATGTGGAACTATAAGTCCAATTAAATCCCTTCTTTTGTAAATTGCCCAGTCTTGGGTATGTCTTTATCAGCAGTGTAAAAACAGACTAATACACTCTCCTAATACCTAGAGCACTAACTTCTAGGTTATTACTTCTTCTTCTGTTACTGATTAAAGGCAGATCCAGGGATTCAGTCCTCCACTTTCTACTTTCATCCCAAACACCTTCCACAGGCAATCCTATTCACTCCCACTGTCTCATGTGTGAATTCATTCACACATTCATTTACCACAATTATTGAGCACCTGCTATGTGCCACCTACTGTGGTGAGCATTTGGGATGCATCAGTGAACAGAATCGATAAAGATCCCTGGCCTGCTTACCAGCTACCAGAAGAACAGTGTCAATAAACAAAGGAAGTGAATTAAATGGTTATGTTAGAAGGTGATAGATACTATAGGGAATGTGGGGTGTGGGGTGTTAAGGGAAACTGCAAACACCAGGTATGAGCCAGGAAAATTGCAGGAAGGGAGGGTTGCAATTTTAAATAAGGCAGTCCGGGTAGGTTAAGAAATTGACATATGCCAGGCACGGTGGCTCACGCCTGTAATCCCAGCACTTTGGGAGGCTGAGGCGGGCTGATCACGAGGTCAGGAGATCGAGACCATCCTGACTAACACAGTGAAACCCTGTCTCGACTAAAAATACAAAAAATTAGCCGGGCGTGCTGGCGGGCACCTGTAGTCCCAGCTGCTCGGGAGGCTGAGGCAGGAGAACGGCGTGAACCCGGGAGGCAGAGCTTGCAGTGAGCCAAATTCCTGCCACTGCACTCCAGCCTGGGCGATAGAGCGAGACTCTGTCTCAAAGAAAAAAAAAAAAAAAAAAGAAAGTGACATATGAGTAAAGACTTGAAGGAGGTGAGGAGTCTGCCATGCAAACAACTGGAAGACAGTATACCAAGCAAAGGAAGAGCCAGTGCAAGTGCCCTAAGGTGGAAGCACCCACGCATGCATGGCATGCACAAGAACAGCAAGTGTGGCTGGAGAAAAGGGGGTGAGGGGGAGGAGAGCCAGACAGAGAGGTGAAGAAACAAAACTAAGTAGGGCCTTCTGCACTGAGTGAGATGAAGGAACCGCTGGAAGGGTTTTAGCAGAGGAATGATATGAACTGGCTTTTATTTTAAAAGGCTCACTCTGCACTTTGGGAGACCAAGGCAGGTGGATCACCTGAGGTCAGGAGTTCAAGACCAGCCCGGGCAAAATGACGAAACCGTCTCTATTAAAACATGCAAAAATCAGCCTGGCCAATGTGGTGAAACCCTGTCTCTACTAAAAATACAAAAAATAGCCAGGTGTGGTGGCGCACGCCTGTAATCCCAGCTACTCAGGAGGCTGAGGCATGAGAATCGCTTCAACCCAGGAGGCAGAGGCTACAGTGACCTGAGATCACACCACTGCACTCCAGCCTGGGCAACAGAGTGAGACCCTGTCTCAAAAAAGGGAAAAAGAAAAAAGGCGGGGACACTCACTCTGTCTGCTGTTTTGATTATGGACTATAGAATACAATCACGGAGGCTGTTGCAAAAACTCCAGGGAAATATTGGCCTGCACTAGGAATAGCACTGGCAATGGTGAGAAGTAATCAAATTTTGGAGATATTCTGAAACAGAATTCCCAGCTGATTGGATAAGAAAGAGAAGACAGAGATACATCAGAGGGTGTTTCGTCTGAGCAACTGAAAAGATGGAGTTGGAATCAACTGAGATGAAGAAGGTGGCAGGTAAAGCAGGTTTAGGGAGGGAGAACAGATCAGGAGATCGGCTTTAGTCCTGTTGAGATTGAGGTGTCAGACATCCATGTGGAAATGTAAAGGAGGCAGATGGATCTACGAGTTTCAAATTCGGCAGAGAAGTCTGGGATTTATGTAAATTAGGAGTTATTAGCATATGTCATGGAAAGCCCTGAGACTGGACAGAATCTCTAAGGGAAGAGGACTAGGACTAAACCCAAGTACACTACTACATTGAGAGGTCAGGGAGCAAAGAGGGAAGCAGCCAAGAAAACTGGAATGTCCAGCAAATCAGGAAAAAAACAACAGACAGTATAATTCTTGACACCAAGTGAAGAATGCATATCACACATGAGGGGGTGATCAACTGTGTCAAATGCTACTGATCATCCAAAAGTAATTTGAGACTAAGTACTGACCACTGAATTTAGAAATGAGAACAGTCCCAGTGGAGTGTTAGGGACAAAAGCTTGTTGGGGTGAGTTCAAGAGAAATGGGAAGTGAGGAACTGGAGACAGACTTTAGGCAACTCTTTCGAGTTCTATGAAGGAAAGGAAACGAACAGGACAGTAACTGATGGGAATGAGAATGAGCAGTTTTTTCCAAGATGGAAAAAATAAAAGTTTATCAATATATATGAGATATACTGATACCAAGTTCTATGACAGAGAAAAAGGGAGAGGATTGCTGGTATGTGATAGTGAAAGTGTGTGCAAGTTCTCATATTACTTCCATTTTCTCAGTAAACTTGGAAAGAAGATCAACAGCCAAGAGTGAGGATGAGAGAGGAGGTACGGCTAATCTGAGGAAAGAGGAGAAGGTACAAAGAAATCCTATAGGAGAGGAGGAGAATGCATAAACTGCAGGTGTAGAATGACTGCCGGCACAGCATAAAGGACTCACCTAGAGACCTATAGATATGTCAATGAGACTAGTTAACCTGGTGGTATGCTTTTCACCGACAGCCACGATCAGCTGCACGTATAGGTATGCAGTAGGTGGAGAGTTGGGAGGAACCAGGACTACAGTTTTGGCAAGTGAGTATGATGAAGCAACAGAGGAAAGAGGGATTCAAATGCAAAGGGAACTACAATGACTGGCCATGGAATTTACACTAACGAGGGAGGGGAAGAGAATATCCAGGGTGTGAGGGACACTGAAAAGGTGATAGGATCAATAAACGGGAGGGCTAGTGGGATAGAAGAATTGCTAGGTAGAAAGTAAAATGGATATGGTAGAGAGGGAATGATTCTCAAATGTATGTCTTCAATCACATCTCTCTCATCAGTTCCAAAACTAAAATATATCCAGCAGCCCACCAGACATCTGTAAGCGGATATCCCACAGTCATCTTAGACCAAGCACGTCAAACTGAATATATCATTTCCCCTCAAACCTTCTCCCTCTTCCCAATGCATTTCCCACTCAATCTTGTGTTAGCCAGAAACCCAGGAGACTCTCCTGACTCTTCATCCCACTAACCTCCACCAACCCCCAGGTTCTCGTGCTCATATCCAACCTAACAGGTCGGTCACCAACATCTATGAGTTCAACCACCTAATGATTTCTCTGCAATCCATTTATTTTATCAGCCTCACAACAACTCCTTCATACTTAATTCAGGCCCTTACTTCTTACTAAGTCTCCTAAATTTTCTAATCTACTTTCCACAATGTCACCAGAGTGACTTTCAGATTTGATCGCAGCATTGCTACTTAAAATCCTCTAATGGTGTCTCACTGCCTTTAAAATAAAAGCCAAGCTCCTGGGATAGGCCAAATGTTCCTATAAGATCTGACTCTTCCTCCAACAATGTCCCCCACCCATCTTCAGGCTGACATGCCTTTTCTGAAGTCCCAAATCACCTCATGTATACCTGTGTATGACAGCATTTTTCATATTATAATTACTTGTCAGTCTCTTCTACCAGGTTGTATGGTTTTTAAAGGCAAGATCCCTGGATCTCTGTCATAGTTGAATTTGACACCCCAATATCAGGGAGAATTTGGCATTAATGCATCAATCAATCAATCAATCAATAAAAAAACAAATCAGGCCAGGTGCGGTGGCTCACGCCTGTAATCCCAGCACTTTGGGAGGCGAAGGCAGGTGGATTACCCAAGGTCAGGAGTTCGAGACTAGCCTGGCCAACATGGCAAAACCCTGTCTCTACTAAAAATAGAAAAATTAGCCAGGCATGGTGGCACATGCCTATAATCTCAGCTACTTGGGAGGCTGAGGCAGGAGAATTGCTTGAACCTGGGAGGGAGGTAGAGGTTGCAGTGAGTCAAGATTGCACCACTGCACTCCAGCCTGGGCAACAGAGCAAGACTCCATCTCAAAACAAAAACAAAACAAAACAAAAAATCAATGGTACCATAATGCTAGAAGATTTTAACCTAATAACAGGACTATAGCTAAAAGCTGTTTATCCTTACTTGTTTACTGCTACACACACACACTTACCTACTAGCAGAAGTACAAATATCATGGCCTGATTCCTATAGACATTGCATAGACTCAGACAAAAGAAAAAGATCAACTGCTTTTAAGGAGTTACAATTGTGCAGAAAAGAGATTCTTTGGCATTTAAGATATTCCTTTTTTTTTTTTTTTTTTTTTTTTTTTTTTTTTTTTTTTTGAGACAGTGTCTCTCTCTGTCCCCCAGGCTGGAGTGCAGTGGCATGATCGCAGCTCACTGCAAGCTTCACGCCATTCTCCTGCCTCAGCCTCCTGAGTAGTTGGGACTACAGGCGCCCACCACTGCACCCGGCTAATTTTTTGTATTTTTAGTAGAGATGGAGTTTCACCGTGGTCTCGATCTCCTGACCTTGTGATCCGCCTGCCTCGGCCTCCCAAAGTTACAGGCGTGAGCCATCGCGCCCAGCCGATACTCCTCTTAAAAATTTATCATCATCACATGTCATTCAAAAATATTTACTGAGTTCCTACTGGGCTAGGTCCTACACTAGGCACAGGGAAAATACTGGTTAACAAAACAAAGAGCCCCTAATGGGCTTACAGTCTAATAATATCAACTGCTATTCACTAAGTACATACTACATACCAGGTATTAGGCTAAGCACTTTACATATATTATCTCGCTTAATTTTAACAACATGAGATAGGTACTATTACTATTCTACTTTAAGAAAAATGAAAATGAGGCTTAGATATTTTATGTAACTTCCAAAGAACACACAGACAATAATTGACCAAGTCAGTGTATCCAATTCCAAAGCCTTTAACCTGTACACCATTCAATCCTCTTACTTTCAGTTAGTAAAATACTAGAAAATGACCTGGTATCACATCATTACCAGAACATGATCCTCTCTCTCATCCTTCATTTAAGTATCTTGAAAGATGCACCATCCTAAGAGGACAAGATCCAAACCTCTATCAAGCTATCCATGCCACTGTAGGACGAACATGAAGAGCCCGCTGTAAGATTTCGTTTTTAAACTGGCTTGGGCCAGGAGCAGTGGCTTACGTCTGTAATCCCAGCACTTTGGGAATCTGAGGCAGGCAGACTGAATGAGCTCAAGAGTTCAAGACCAGCCTGGGCAACACAGAGAAACCCTGTCTCTACTAAAAATTAGGCTGGGCACGGTGGCTCACGCCTGTAATCCCACTTTGGGAGGCCAAGGCGGGCGGATCATGAGGTCAAGAGATCGAGACCATCCTGACCAACATAGTGAAACCCTATCTCTACTAAAAATACAAAATTAGCTGGGCATGGTGGCACATGCCTGTAGTCCCAGCTACTCAGGAGGCTGAGGCAGGAGAATCACTTGAACCCAAGAGCGGAGGTTGCAGTGAGCCGAGATTGCACCACTGCACTCCAGCCTGGCGACAGAGCAAGACTCCATCTCAAAAAAACAAAAAACAAAAAATTAGCCAAGCATGGTGGCACGTGCCTGTAGTTCCAGCTACTCAGGAGGCTGAGGCAGGAGAATCGCTTGAACCTGGGAGGCTGAGGTTGCAGTGAGTCAAGATCGCACCACTGCACTCTAGTCTGGGCAACAGAGCAAGACTCTGTCTCAAAAAAAAAAAAAAAAAAAACCTGGCCTGTTATCATTCATACAGCTGGATTTTTTAAATGTTCACAGAAAAAGAAGAGGAGGTTAGGGTTCTTCAAAGACAAGGAGAACTTTCAATCAGGAAAAAGCAAATGTCTTAACAAAGAACTATTCAACCATTAACAGTTTACAATGTTTTGTTTTGTTTCTTGTTTTTTAAGCAGGAGAAAGGCCGGGGAAAAAAATCAGGAGCAGGGAGTTAAAGAAGTAGAAGGACCCAAGATACTGGATTTCCAATTGCTTCCTCTTATTTTTTGGAAAGATTCACCGGCTTCTAGGTGGACCAAACAAAGGAAAAGTATACTATTTCTCCATGTTTTGATATTTTGACTAAGAAAGGAAAAAAAGGATCTGGTCAAACTCTAGGAGGCAAGGGTAAGCAAAATGACAGCAATGTCCCCTTGTCTATAGAAACATCACCTGGCCAACTAGACCAACATCAAGTAGATGATGAGCTCCTAGCAGCAGCAGCAAAAAAGTGTATCCATAGACAGGCAAGAGCAGCAAAAAACACCAAGATCATTAGGTAGGGTATTGGAAAGTCTGAGACTTAGTTTTTTCCCAGCTCTATTTCTAACTTGCTGTTGACCTTGAACAAGTTACATAACCTCTCTGGAATCAGGGAGTTGAGGATTTACGCCCTTTCCATTTTCATCTCTCAATTCACACCTGGTTCTTCATCCCCATCCCCTTATTTTTAGAAATCTACTTTAGCACCTATTTTATTTGAGTTACATGTTCTCTGTTCTTAATACAGTCTTTAGTCCCTCAACCACCTTGTGACAGATTGCCTAAAAACCAAAATAGTGTTGGAATATGGCACATTTATTTTTTATATTAAAAATGCATAGTATTATATTTTAAATTTGCCCATAATCTCAAAGCCCTTTAAAAAATTGTTTTTTGTTTTCTGCATATTACTTGCCAGTTTTCCAAATGATGCTGCTGATTTATTTTTTTACTTGTCTACTGCAAATAAACACTACTTTTTGGTAATATTTAGCCTACATTTCATTCCCTTCTATAGAGCAACAACCACTGATGAAAAAAAATGCTCACCACTGATCTGGAAGCACTGACTTACCTACAAGAAGCCTTCTGAGTAGAATAGATGAATTCACATTTTCCATGGATACAGTAACCATTGAGGTTTTCAGGGCAAGGCATGTGGTTTCCAATATAAACATCTTCTCTTTGATCACTAGCATCTTAAAAGAACATAAACCAGATCGTTCAACAATGAAACGCAAGCTGAAAAATAAGGACTTTTCAAATGTTCTGAAACAGCAAATGAATTCACCTGCTGTCAACCACCTACTGGCAATTTGAAAAGAAAATTTATCAGATAAGGGGTTAGATAAGATCCAGGGTCTCTTCTAATTCCTATTATGCCATAAACACAGCGGTAAACTTTAGATTCAAAGCATTTAAAAATACTTGCAGAATGTGACCGCTAAGAGTTACTGTTGTTTAAAAACAATCTGGCAAAGAAAACTAAACACTTTTGCTAAAGAAAAACATGCTAGCTCTAGAAGAAAGTTCACCTCTGTGACAGAGAGATGGTGTACACAGAAATGGCTTTTGGGGAATGAACTTAATCATCTATTTGAGGGATATGAAATTGAGGCCAAAGAACACTGAATGACAGAGAGCAAGTTATGGGATTCTGGAATTTTAGGGTGAAAGGTTTATTTTTGGAATGAAAATTATCAAGCATATTCATTTTTTTCCAAGTGAAAATAGCTTTGCTGCTCTTTTCATATAGTTTTTCTTAGTATATGGTCATTATTTTAAAAATTCAAATAATATAGAGGTTAAAAAAGAAATTCAAAATAACCTGAGATCTCGCTCTCCAAAAATAAAACACTATCAACATGTTGATGAACATCTGCTCAGACTTAAGTATAATGATTTGAACAGAACTGAAGTGAAGAAAAGGAAGAGAGTCAGGAAGGAGAGATGGAACGGGTCAGGAAAGATGAAAACATAGGAACTTGGTCTTCAAAATCAATCAGATTCATTCACTCATTCAGTCATTCTCCATATATACATCACATACTCACATATGCACACACACATACACAAATAAATTTGGGAATGAATTTTTATACTTTTTTTGGTATATGCACCAATACATTAATCCTAAGCTCGAAGGACCCAGAATTCCCCAATATTTACAGGCCTGTCCATGTGCAGGAAAATCCCCAGGCTTCCTGCCATTTCTGTCTTACACAGTTCTAGCTAACAGATTCTGTGCACTACAGCCATACCTTCAGCATACTACCCTCTTAAACCTGAGACTTCATAACTGTAAACTTAGAATAATAGGACCTATACTTCATGCAGTTTTGAGAGGATTAAAGGAGATAACAAACGCAAGTAAAATACCACCAAAACAACCAGCTATTTAAACAGTACATCACGTAACATCACAGGGCCTATCTCCCCAAAATACAAATAAAAGGTGCTAATAAAATTTTTTTAATGTTAATGGAAACAAATTAAAAAGGAATGAAATAGTGAGTTGTATGTATATGTATGGGGAAGATTAAGAGGAAGATCAAGGGAGAAGTGAGAATAGAGGTGTCAAGCGTAAAAAAAACCCTGAGAACCAAAAATACAGATTGTCTGAGGATAAAAATTTACATATAGACAGAAAAAAACCTTAATGATTATTGAGGTCAGTGATAGTGGAACTAAAGCAGAGAGAAACAAGACCAAAATGATATTATTTTTCCTCAAAGTATAGATATTTACATTGTGCTAATTTAATTTATGCCTAGAAAGAGAACAGATCTAAAAGTCAGGGAATCTAACATACAAATTCTCAATTTAAAAAATGTCTTTACTGCTTTGTGACCTTGTTCAAATCACTTATTCTTTCTGAGGGAGCTGAATGAGACCAGCACTACCCAACACAGGTATAGTACAACACACATATGTAATTTTACATTTTCTAGTAGCCCAGATTTTAAAAAGTAAATAGAAACAAGTAAATTAATTTTAATCATATAATGTAATCCAGTATAGCCAATAAATAACATTTTCACATATTACCAATATTAAAAATGGAAATATTCTTACTTTTTAAAATAAGTCTCCAAATTCTGATATTTTATACCCACAAAAGATCTAAATTCTGACTAGCCACATTTCAAGTGCTCAATAGCAACATGAGCCTAGTAGCTATCATAATGGAAAGTGCAAAACAGATCACTAATTTATCATCTACCGATCACCTTGTATATGCTGGGCACTCTGCTAGGTGCTGGGAATACAAAAATGAAAACATATCCTGTCGTCAACGGGCTTATAAGGTCTCCTCCAGCTCCCAGACTATGATTCTGCCATGGCAAAAGAAATCAAGCCCTCTTCTGGGTTGCTATGATCCTGAGCACTTACTCTTCTATTATAACACTCACAGTACTGCCTGTTTTATTGCTATTTGGGTTTTTTAAGTCAGCCTATACTATAAGACTGTGAGCTCCTTAATAATCTGGCTGCTTGGGTTATTCATTTCTGTATAACTCCTAACACTTAGAATGTAGTACATATAATGGCTAAGAACACAGCTCTAGAGTCAGACTGCCTAGGTTTGAATCCTGGTTACAACACTCTCTAGCTGTGTGACCTAAAGGCAGTTACTTAACTATTTCTGGCCCTCAGTTTCTTAATCTGAGAAATGAAGATGACAATGACGTCTACTTCTTGTAGGGTTGTTTTGAGGCCTAAATGAGATAATATATTTAGTGTATTAAATATGTAAGTGTTTACAGAACTTAGAACAATGCCTGGCAAACAATAAGTACTTAACAAATAAGTATTACCAAGTATTATTTCGTGCTCAACAAATGTTTGTTAAATGAATAAATTCTAATTTTCTCCTGGTAAAGGGAGAAAAAAACAGTTATAAATTGTATCTTTGTTGTTTTCCATTGACAAAATTATTATCCAATAAAGGTTTCTATCTTGAATCCCTTCATGAACTAGACTGTCTGTAGTAGTCCTATCCTGCGTTTTCTAACAGAGGTCAAAACTTAATTATCATATCTTTTATTTATTAATACTTGTGATCCAAGCAGAAGACTTTCCTAAAGTAATTTAGCTTTGATGAGAAATAGTTTATCAGAAACCAAATAACTGAAATCAAATATACTTTTCTTGCTACAGTTTTAAACTAAAAATGCCACTCTACATTCCCCATCAGACCATAAGTGAACTGAGGAAAGCGGTCATCTCCCATAGCATTTCTCAGAACATGGCCATGAAAGGGTATAACAACGGGACTATAGAGAATAAGGTTATGCACCAACCTATGATAATAAAGTCCTATAAGGATAGAGTCCTAGTAATAGGACTGTGCAGGTCTGTAGAGGCTATGGTAATGTACTAATGTACCATAAGGAAGTTCTTTAAACAGCAAGGAGTTTCAAGAATAACGCAGAGCTGAGAGCTATCAGAGAACTCAGCTAGGTGAAAGCAGTCAGAGAAAGTTAACTAAATTAAAAACAAAGTTTTGAGAAATTAATAGGAAAAGTATGGCACCAATAAACATACACTGGATGAATTAATGAAAGAATGTGGTATCAAGCTGTAGGCAAAGTGAAGCTATATAAAACATGAACATGTCTAATAAGGCTTTGAAACTTCTGCCAACATCCAAATTCACAGAGTCTAATATTCCGCTCAATGCCAACTTTATTCATCCCATTAAACATACATACTATTTCTGGGCATAGCTACATGCTCAGCTAAGCTACAGAGGATATTAAAAAAAAAAAAAAAAAAAAAAAAAAGGCATGCATGGTCCTTGCCCTCAAGAAGCTTAAAGTCAATTCAGAAAATCAGCATATACACATGAAAAACTGAATAACATAAGGGAAGGGGTCCCATGTGGCAGTTTACAATTAAACGGCAAAAGATGGTTTTATAACACTAGGTGCTATGGAAGTTCAAATTGAAGGAGAACTCACTGGAGGCTAAAGGATTTATTGATAGGGTAGGACTCAAGTTAAGACTCAAAGCATAAATAGATTAGACAGAGGAACGGTGGAAGCCAAAGGGAAGCTATAATGCACATGGCATTCTTAAGAACAAAGAGTAGCAACCTAGGTAGAGTATGATACATTCAGACTGGGGAAGGGTATATGTCAAAGTTGGAAAAGTAGGCTGAAACTAGATTATGGAAAAATTTGAATTCTAGGTAAGACATGTTTTCTTCATCATATGGACAAGGAAGACACTAAAGGTCTTTTGAAGACAGCACAAGGAAAGCCGGGTTTTACATGAAAATTAGTTGAGATAGTTGCCTAGAGCTGGTGGTTAAGTGAACGGGGAGTGACTGACTAATAATGGGTGTGGAAATTCTTTTAGGGGTGAAGGAAATGTTCTAAAATTAGATTATGATAACACTTTTACAACTCTGTAAATATACTAAAAACCACTGAATTGCACACTTTATAAACAGGCGAACTTAATGGCATGTAAATGGTATCTCAATAAAGATATTAAAATAATTGGATACCAGCATACAAGATAATGGGGCAAGGGAACTAGGAAGATTATATATATATATATATATGTATAATATATATATGATATATATTATACACATATATATCATCTATACATATGTATGTATATTATATATATTATACATATATATTGTATATATATCACCTGATACATCTATCAGGTGACCAATTAAAAGGTTAATACATAATCCATTAACTGGGAATGGTGGTACACACCTGTAACCTAAGTTACTCGGGAGGCTAAGGCACAAGAATCGCTTGAACCCAGAAGGTGGAGGTTGCAGTGAGCTGAGATCGCACCACTGCACTCCAGCCTAGGTGACAGAGCCAGACTGTGTCTCAAAAAAATAAAGAAGGTTAGTACATAATCCAAACTTGTGGCAATAAAAAGCTAAGCTAAATCTCAGCAGTAGGAGTAGACACTAGACACACAGAAAAAATAAAAATGGTTTGAAGATATTTTGGAAAGTGAATGAGCTCAGAAACTCAGATCTGGAAGGGTCCTTGGAGGCCATCTAGTTTGATAAAGGAGTATCTTTAGTTTTATAACCCTCAGAGCCTAGGTCTACTTGAACACTTCCAAAACTCGTAATACGGTTCATTCTAATACCATCAGATTTTCTTTATGTTGAATGAAATCTCGCTTCAACTTGATGCAGACTTCCCCACATCTGTTTACCCTCTCCCCTCTATTAACCAATCTTTTACTTTTAAGCTCAGATTTTCCCAGTCCCATTCCTATTCCAACAATTTACAACTATCTTGAAGAGTGGTACCCAGTACTAACCCCTGTACATTTAAGTGTTCAGTAGAACAAAACTGTTCTCTTTATTGAAGATGCTTGTAATACAGAATTATGTAAAAATGACTCCAAATGTGAGCCTAACGATGGGGGTTCTGTAGAGAGAATGTAGTAAGCTGAGGTCAAGTTTAGATCTCCAGTGATTCAAAAAGTATTTTTTAAGCATCTGTTATGTTCCAGGCACTATGGTAGTTCCACAAGTTTGAAGCAATGGCAAAACAAACATGTAAGTACAAGGCAACTGAATATGTGAAACCAGTGCTTGGAAAAAGATCCAGGCTCGAGAAGAAGTATTAAGGTTCACCAAGGTAATAGCTCAGAGGGGATTAAATATATGAAGGTAATTAAGAAAGCAAGGAGGCAGAAAAGAATTCTGGAATCATGGTACAAAGGGAAGTAGCAGCATTTAGGGCCAGAAAGTCTGAATTCCAGTCGCTGTTCTGCCATTCTATATGGGCAAAACTCTTGCAGTTTCAGCTTCTTCATCTGCAAAATGAGGATAAACTTGGTTGTTATGAGGACTAAATAACACAAATATGTGAAAGCACCTGGCACATAGTAGGGCACTTGATTAATAACTATTAAGTGAAAGAATATCCTACTGATGTCACTTATGAACAATAATATTAAATGGCAAGATAGATAACTAACTCACCAATGGTGAGACTGTTGAGCACAGCCAGGTTACTGAACATGAAACTAGGAAACAAAAGTTTTAAAAATAACCATAATAACACTGACAATGAACTCAGTAACACAGTGTTTAATATTCATAGTGATCTTAGGTAGTAGCTATTACTGTCCCTAATTACAGATGTGATCAATGAGGCTCAGAGAAATCAAGACACACAGCTAGTAGGCACAGACCAAGTCTGACTCCAGAGAGCAAGCTCTTAGCCATTACAGTATTATTTCTCCAAGCTATCCTAGGAGATGTGTAGGAAACAGATAAAAAGCAGAATGGCCAAGCACCTGCTCTCCAGGCCAAGTAAATTAGCCAACTTCAAAAAGGAAAAACAAAAAGGCTCAAAAGATGTAACATAACATGGTTTCAGAAACAACAGCAGAGACATCACCTGCACACAGTAAGAACTGAGCACAGAATGATCCTGCCTAAACAAGCCCTTAGTCAAGTGGTGACAGGCTCCATGAACAACAACTGCAACTGCTAGTCTCTGAACAGTGTGTGTGTGTGTGTGTGTGTGTGTGTGTGTGTGTGTGGTGTGTATGTACAATACAAAAAGTATACTTCGTCACCAACTGGCTCCTTTCACCCACAGAGGCATTCAGAAACAAATCCGCCACCAGCTGCAGTGCTTTCAAATACAAAGGATAGTTGTGGTTCTAAGGGATGATGTTATGAAAAAACCCAGTACCAGATGGCTTATCTGCAAAGGCTTGCTCCACTGGCTATCCGTCCTGGTCCAACAGTGTACAAGCAAAATAAAGCATGAGGAGTTGCTATCAGCAATGGAGACACATACCTGGAAGGTAAACTGCCGAGGTCACAACTATATCAACACTGCATCAGTAACCCTAGGGCTCATTATTTCTATAAATCTCTACAGTTAAAAAATTCAAAATATTCTGTCTTGCTTCCCCTATACTACCCTGCACCCCCCAGCCTTCATCACTAACATATCCCTCCACACATCCTTCCCTAACCACAGTCTGCTCGGACTCCATTAAAGAATTATCTTCCGCTATGTAAACTACTGCCCACACTCCAATGCCTCCCACGCTCCCAATTCTAAACCCCACTGTCCTCCATACCAGCCCTGATTCCTCCTTTCCTAGCCTGCCCACTGTGCTCAGAGAAACACCCCTTCTAACACGAATAAGTTCATCTACCTCAACTACTCCCTTAGAAAATAGTCCTTTCATCTTCCTGATGTACCAAGACCACATTACTTCCTAGATTCCCTTCCTTCCCTCTTCCCCTGATGTGCTCACCACTGTCACTTCCAGCCCAGCATTCCACTCTCAGCTCCCCAGCACCTTCCTCTCTTAGGAGCCTGCTAATCATCCTCTGCATGACTCTCCACCAAGCTCCATGACATTCTCTGATTTCCTTCATTGATCTTAGCGTTTAGCTCACAGTCTTTCCTTTTGATGAGGCATATCTGTCAAAATCATTTTTAAAAGGGCATATCAAAAGGGCTGGACCGAAATATCTAAACAGTCACCAGTAATGGAAATGATATCAATATCTCGCTATCTCAGGTATCCCTAGCCAGCAGCAGGAGGAGAGACTAATGAGGCTCAAGGATGAGACCAAAGATGGGGTGGGGTTTGGGACAAGGTGGAGTTTAGGAACAAAGTGAGAATGTCTTCATAATAATAAAAAGGGTGGTATGGTTAGATTATAGGCTGTATGAGCATATTTTTGAATCAAAATGGTCACATTAAAATGTCATATACCACAAAGAAACTTCCTGCAGGTGGAAATGGTATTGATTATAAGGTATGGTATATGTGAAGTATATCCATTGATCAAGATTTGTGCATTTCAGTGCTATAAATTACATCTTTAAAAACTATAAAACGAGAATGATGATAATCACATGGGTGGAGGTATACAAAGAATGACAATGCTGACAACTGTTGAAGGTGGGTACTGGGTTTATGAGGTTTATTATACTATTCTGTTTATGTATCATAAATACATGTTTTCTAAACGTCACAAACCCATCTCCCATACAACTCATGCTCAATCATATCCTTTATGGTAACTGTTGAAGGTGGGTACTGGGTATATGAGGTTTATTATACTATTCTGTTTATATATCATAGATACATGTTTTCTAAATGTCACATACCCATCTCCCATACAACTCATGCTCAATCATATCCTTTATGACTTCAACATCTACAACAGAACTTCTAACACTCCAATTTCAATATTTACCACAAGTTTTCCAACAGCCCAAGAAAAGCTCTAATTCAGCAGCTATTCTAGACATTCAAATGCTCCATTTCACAAGCACTCTTCTCTAAGAGCTAAGTTTTAAAAGACATTTCTTACTGAGCACTATCTTCCAATCTTTCCAGCTTCTTGCTGGTGCGGTGTTCCTGCTTTTCATTTTGTAGCCTCTATCCCCAGATCACTGCCTTACCTACCCAATCTTGGCTGTGTGTTGCAGACGTGGATATTTACTAAGGGCCTCCTATAAATGCTGTGAGAACAAAAAATAAAATAAAAGCAAATGAGGTAAAAATAAACAAATGCAATAAAAACAGAGTTACCTTTTAACCTCTATTTCCTATGAGAACACTTTTACGATTTGGGTTTCATCTTTCATCCTTCATGGAAGAAATTTGGTCCAAGATTGTCAATGATCCCCTTGTCTTCAAATTCTAGCATAGTTTAGTCTTTGTCTTCTCATACCTTTCTGTAGCTTTTTAAGCTACTGGTCATCTTTTCCCTCATAGCTTCTGTGTACTCTTCTTGATTTTCTTCCTCTCAGTCCTCTTTCTGCTTCATCCCAAGTTGGGCTTCTCTCCTTTCTAAATAATAGGGCATCCAACAGAACTTTCTTCAACTCTGAAAATGTTCTATATCTGTGCTGTCCCATATGGTAGTCACTGGTCATATCTGGCTACTGAACATCTGAAATAGGGCTAGCATGCTTTTAATTTTTTTTTTTTTTTCAAAACAGGGTCTTGCTTTGTTGCCCATGCTTAAGAGTAGTGGTGCGATCTCAGTTCACTGCACCCTCGACCTCCTGGGCTCTAGCCATCCTCCCACGTCAGCCTCCCGAGCAGCTGGGACCACATCACATACCACCACAACCAGTTAATTTTGTTTAGAGACAAGGTCTCACCATGCTGTCCAAGCTAATTTCATTTAAATTTAAATTTAAATAGCTACATGTGGCCAGTAGCTACTGTAACAGACAACACAACTCTCTCTCATTCATTCTTGTGGCTTCAGTTATCACCTCTATATCCAAAGACGATTCACAAATTTATACTGAACAAAGTGACCTGGATGAGTTCCACAAGCACCTCAAACTCTAAAATACAGTCAACCATCAACTCCTCCCTTACTTTATTCCAAACACCTTCACCTACCTAATATCCTTAGTTCTGTGAACAGAATTCATTATCTAAGCCATCTGAGCTTGAAGTCTTAAGTCATTTTTAACTCTCTGTCCCTCATATCTAAGAACATGTATATTCCTTTTGACTTTACCTAACTGATATCCCTGCCTCCATCCCAATGTATACAATATGCACAATATTTCTGCCAGGTATCATTCTTTCAAATGGTTAACTTTGTAGCCTTGCTTTTTTCAAATATATTAATGATTCCCCACTGCCCACAAATAAAGTCTAAATTCCCTAGAGTAGCACAGAATTCAACACTACACAATCTGGCCCCAAGCTATCTTTCTAGCCTTGCCTTCCACTTCTACCTCTTAAGCCTCCTATTCTCCAGCCCAAAGGAATTCTTACCTTTCTCCAACACATCCTGTCATAGCATTGTGTGCATATCTATGCTCATGCTCTCCTCTCCTTACATATCCTTCTGACTCCTGTTCATCCTTCATGGTTCACTCAAGTTCCACTTCTTCCACAACATTTCACAGATTCCCACTGTTCCCCACCAAAAATTAACCTCGACTTTTCTGAATTCCCATTGCACTTTTAAACTGTATTGCACGTATAGCAATAATCAGTTTCTACTTTGTTAGAAGTTGGTTATCTGCACTTACTATATCACAAGATCTTTAAAGATGCATATATTTTAGACATCTTTCTAACTACAAACAGTAAAATGACCAGTATAAATTAGGTATGTAATAAATTATATCTACTAACTATGATAATTTCATTCAAATTAGAGATCAATTCTTACGGGTAAAAGATTTTCAGTGTCTTAAAAGTGGCCCAGGCTCTAAATTATCCATTATCAATGGCACACAAGTGCTTTGGAACACACAATTCCCCAAACTGCCCTAAGTATGAGCTTCCAAATACTGAAAAATCGCCTTCCTATTCTAGTCAAGTACTATCAATATAGTGAATAAAACTGAATCTGACCTATTTTGTCTCCTACGAGAATACAGGAAATTTTCTATTTTAAATACAGCATTGTGTATCAACATAGGAAACATATTTCAGGAGCTCATACCAACCTTTTTATTATTATGAAGACATTCTCACTTTGTTCCTAAGCTCCACCTTGTCCCAAACTTCACCCCATCTTTGGTCTTATCCTTGAGCCTCATTAGACATATTTCAGAGCTCATCTAACTCAGGTTTGATATGATTCAAGTAAGAGAAGTAACAAATTACTCAATGATAACAGCTACCATTTGTTG
Source organism: Chlorocebus sabaeus (assembly GCF_047675955.1). Classification (NCBI taxonomy): domain Eukaryota; kingdom Metazoa; phylum Chordata; class Mammalia; order Primates; family Cercopithecidae; genus Chlorocebus; species Chlorocebus sabaeus. The sequence continues at coordinate 70,473,394 of NC_132915.1, read as the reverse complement.
AACACTTACAAGTATATCCAACACTGTTTGAAGCACTTAACATGTATTATCTCATTTAGTTTTTATGAAACTCTATGAAACAGGTACTATTATCACTCCCATTTTACATATTGTTTAGAAATTAGGTATAAAAGGTAGATCACATATCTTTTAATGGTATAACCAAACAAATGGATAGATGATGCCCCTGTGATTATATAGAGGTCCTGGCCTAGAAGGCCAAATATATAGACCTGTTTCAGTTAACCAGATACAACCTCACTGATCCTCAATCTTCCCATTGGTTCTTACCTATCAGAGCAGTTATAAGAATCAAACAAAATAATGGGTGTGAAAACAAGCAAGAAGAGCAATGGCTTTGAAGTCAAGGGACCTAGAATCCAGCCTCTGTTCTGACCTTTACTACATGAGACCTTGTGTAAATAAAACCTACTGCTTCTTTGAACCACATCCACTCTTTAGACAAGCACAGAGTACCTACTTATGTGCCAGATATTCGGCTAGGGTTAGGGACACAGAGTGAACATGACAGACAGGTTCTCCTCTCCTCACAGAACTCATAGCCTAGAGGGAGTTACAGATGAATAAAAAGGCAGTTATAATAGAGTGGGCTATATAAGGGAGTATACAGGAAAGGTATCTAATATAGACTTAAGAGTCAAGGGGTATTTCCCAAAATAAAATGACTTCCAAGCTAAGATTAAAAGGATAAGAAGGAATTAACCAGGAAAGGAAATAAAGAGTTTCAGGCAAAAGGAACAAGGTTCAAAGACCTGCGCATCAGGCACATGTTAACAGGAAACTCTAGAGGGGTAAAGAGGATTTTTATAAAACATATTGAGAGATCTTTCTGTATAACTTCTTACAAGTGCATGTACATCTAAAATTATCTCAATACAAGCTTTAATCAAAGAAAGCACATATAAGAGAACCTTATAAAATGAGATGCACTTTGGCTGTTTCTGTTACTATTAATACTAACTAACTGTGTTATGTATATTACCATAGAGAGCAAAGTTAGAGGTGTTGTTATAATGGAAACAGAACTAATAAGGACAGCTAGTGACCATATTTCCATAGCTGGCCAAAATTTGGAGACGCATGATTCAGTACCTTTCACATCTGGTCGATATTGTAGTCCATCATCTTTCTTTCCCAACAAACTATTGTCATCTGTATCTGTAAGAGAAAACGGTTCTCAAATTAAGATATATACAATGGTTAAGTCATATCATGATACTCCCAATAATTGCAAATCATTCCAAGTTCTTCTTAACCTCTGTCCCCTTATCCTGCTCACGTTGTCTACTATTCTCTAAATCAATTATGTCATTTCTGTCTGAGGCCTCCAGGCATCCCAGGTATAAGTGCTCTTTGCGTGCTCTTTGCATGATGAATAGTCAGTTTCATCTATACTTCAGCTCCAATGTCACCTCCTTTAAAAACTCTTTCCTATGCAAACTAAAACAACACCTACTCTGAAAAGAAAAGGTTAACCCTTTCTTTCTCTAAAAGACAACTGCCTCAAGATTTACCTTCTCCTACCCACTGTTACCCTGGAAACATCAGATTAAGATAAATGGGGACTCTCAGCTGTGTTATGAAACGCTTACTATAAAAAATGACCCCTGATTTGAGAACTGCACCTGGACTGGGAAGACTATAAATGAGCCATAACCACGTGTTTAGAAGCACAAGCTTCCCAATACTAGTGGGGCAGGCATAGGAAAGACACAGTTAAGTTTGTGGATGAAAGATTACAGAGGGGACTAAGACAAAACTTAAGGCCCAATCACTCCAAAGGATGCATTTCAATTAAACTCTCAAGCTTGACTGATATAGTTTGGTTCCGTGTCCCCGCCCAAATCTCATGTCTAATTGTAATCCCCAATGTTGGAAGAGGGGCCTTATGGAAGGTGACTGGATCATGGTGGCAGATTTCCTCCTTGCTGTTCTCATAATAGTGAATGAGTTCTCACAAGATCTGGCTGTTTATAAAAGTGCATGGCACCTCTCCCTTTGCTCTCTCTTCCTCCTTTTCCTGCCATGTAAGATGTGCCTGCTTCCTCTTTGCCATCCACCATGATTGTGTTTCCTGAGGTCCTCAGCCATGCCTGTGGAACTGCAAGCCAATTATACCTCTTTTCTTTATAAATTACCCAGTCTCAGATAATTCTTTATAGCAATGTGAGAATGAACTAATACACTGACCAAGTGCTCTGAACTTGAAATTCCAAAGAGTATCATTCAAACATGCATATTTTCCTCAGAGAACACAGTCCTTCCTTAAGCTAGTCTTCCCACCCAAGCGCTAAATGCCACCCCATTGGGGTGGGGGGACCATACTTCTTCAAGATCAAGGCTAAGTGGGACATCTAACCACAAGGGATCCCTGTCAGCAAATGGTGTCCTCTATCATGCCCACACTCAACTCCTACCTAAAAATTGTCTCATGAGCTTCTTGGGTATTCTTTGGTAGTTTAGACCAGAGGTACTGCAATCAATTGTGTAGTGTGTCACAAATAATTTGTAACCAATATAATGTACCTAATTTTGGCTTAAAACCTTTTCCCTTCAGCTCAGATAAAAACATAATATCCTTTTAATAAGTCTAAAAAGAGAGGAAGAAGGGAACTAGTAAGCAAGAAAGATGTATAATCCTAGTCCATGAGTGTGTGCCTGGCCCACATATGTGACCAAGGAAATAATCCATCTTCCCAGCTCATCTGAATATTACTGAGGAAAGAAAATTGGGAACCTCTGGCTTTAGAGACTGAGTATTTCTAGTAGGGGTGGAAAACAAAAACTCCTTATTATATGGTATCATGGTTTCTAAGCTACGACAAAAAGCAAGAAGGGCAAAAAGAATTTTAAGCAAAAGGCAATACATTTTCTTTACATTCTCTAACTTCACACCAAAATCTGTAATCACACATAATATGTACAGGGAAAAATGATACAGATAATGGGAAAACAAAGTAAATTATTATGCTCTATAAAAAAAGGTTTAACAAATATATGGTAATAACATAGTTTTACTGAAATTAAAATAAGTTATCTAACTCTTAAACAGCTATAATCACTCCAAATTTGAGATGACATTAGAACTATAAATAATAATTATAATTCCATGTTAGGATCAGTTAGCAACCAAGAACTAAATAAAAACCAAGAAGCATGGTTTATGTCTTGAAAAGATGAAAATAAATGAAAAAAAACTAAATTAGTAATTTAAAAATCTGAAACACAAAGTAATAAAATAAAGCTTCGAGGATTTCTCATTTTGCAAATTTGAAACACTACCAAATGTACAATTATATGTATACAATAGTAAAGATGGGTCTCTGAATAAATAAAATGGATTTTACCTGTGCAATGGCCAAGATGCCTTATATCAATTTGTTCTTGCTTTATACAAGATGCTTCTCGAACAAAACAGGGATTGTTATAGGAACTCCCATCAGAAGCACACACAGGATTAAAACTGTATCCACTGCAATCTATATTACATACACACCTGTTGGAAAAGACAAAAATTACCTATATTTTACAACAAAAATATTTCACAATGCAGCAACAGCAAAAAAGACCAATTCTTTCTCCTGCTTTCTGTAACAGAAGTCAACATATTGTTTTAAGTCACTGATAAAAGCTTAAACAAATATCTAAAAAAAAAATTTAGGTGAGGATTTAGAGATAATTTCATCAAGATATTATGAATCCAGTGGTTTCTCTAGAATTTTCATATCTAGCTAAAGTAATCAGGAGACATCAATGACATTAACTAAAAAGCAAAATGGTATAGTGGAAAGGACACAGAATTATGAGTCAATAGTCACGAATCTAAATTCTACCCCTACTTATCACCAGATTTGTGTCCAAATTCTTCCGCTAAGTCTTAGTTTACTGATCAGTAAAATGGAGGCGATAATAATGGCCAGGCATGATGGCTCATGCCTGTAATCCCAACACTTCGGGAGGCCAAGGCAGGAGAATCACTTGAGCCCAGGAGTTTGAGACCAAAATATAAAAAACTTAGCCAGGCACAGTAGTGTGCACCTGTGGTCTCCGCTACTTGGGAGGCTGAGGCAGGAGCATCACTTAAGCCCAGGAGGTTGACGCTGCAGTGATCCATAATTGCACCACTGTACTCCAGCCTGGGGGACAGAGTGAGACTCTATCTTAAATAAATAAATAACCTACCTTACCAAATAACTGGGAAGGTTAAAAAATATAATAGATATGAAATACGTAAAATGGAAACCCTCAAAAGTGTTTTCTAGCTACATGTCTACCTATGTAACTGAATGTCCACTGAACACTGACTGTTGTACTACGGAGAAGGCGAAAGAAGTCCAAAGCAAGATCACTCCCCTCAAGAATGATACAATCTAGTTGAGAATAGAGAAACAAAAATAAAAATATAGAGACTCTCCTGTTTATAGTAACACAGAGGACTAGGAACCTTTACTAACCTTCCTGATAAAAACAACAGAAAATACTGGGCAAACATTTAAAAACATTCTCTTAAATACATTCACAAGTTGGTAAGACAGTCAGAAATATTTAGGACAGAAGTTATAGGAACACAGGAACAGAGAAGGGCCAACTGAGCTCTCTAAAGCTGATTTTCACTTTGAAGGCATTTGCCAAACTGGGTAAATTCACTTACCAATTTTTTGGCTTTGCAGGCCTGATGTGGTTTGGCTGTGTCCTTACCCAAATTTCATCTTGAATAGTAACTCCTACAATACCCATGTATTGTGGGAGGAACCTGGTGGGGGGTGACTGCATTATGGCGGCAGGTCTTTCCTGTGCTGTTCTCGTGATAGTGAATGAGTATCATGAGATCTGATGGTTTTTAAAATGGGAGTTTCTCTGCACAAGCACTCTTTTTTCCTGCTGCCATCCATGTAAGATGTGACTTGCTCCTCCTTGCCTTCTGCCATGATTATGAGGCCTCCCCAGCCATGTGGAACTGTAAGTCAAGTTAAACCTCTTTCTTTTGCCCAGTCTCGGGTGTATCTTTATCAGCAGTGTGAAAACAGATTAATATAATAAATTGGTAACAGTAGAGTGGGGTGCTGCCAAAAAGATACCTGAAAATGTGGAAGTGACTTTGGAACTGGATAATGGGCAGAAGTTGGAACAGTTTGGAGGGCTCAGAAGAAGACAGGAAAATGTGGGAAAGTTTGGAACTTCCTACAGACTGGTTGAATGGCTTTGACCAAAATGCTGACAGTGGCACAAACAATAAAGTCCAGGCTGAGGTGATCACAGATGGAAATGAGGAACTTGTTGGGAACTGGAGCAAAGTGACTCTTGTTATGTTTTAGCAAAGAGATTGGTGGTATTTTGCCCCTGCCCTAGAGATCTGTAGAACTCTGAACTTGAGAGAGATGATTTAGGGTATCTGGCAGAAGAAATAACTAAGCAGCAAAGCATTCAAGAGGTGACTTGGGTGCTATTAAAGGCATTCAGTTTTATAAGGGAAGCAAAGCTTAAAAGTTCAGAAAATTTGCAGCCTATGTGATAGAAAAGAAAATCCCATTTTTTTGAGAAGAAATTCAAGCTAGCTGCAGAAATTTGCATAAGTTACAAGCAGTCAAATGTTAATTCCCAAAACAATGGGGAAAATGTCTCCACGGCATGTCAGAGGTCTTCATGGCAGCCCCTACCATTATAGGAGGAAATAATGGTTTCCTGGGTAGGGCCCAGGGTCCCCGTGCTCTGTGCAGCCTAGGGACTTGGTGCCCTGCATCTCAGCTGCTCTAGGTATGACTGAAAGGGGCCAATGTAGAGCTTGGGCTGTGGCTTCAGAAGGTGCAAGCCCCAAGCCTTGGCAGCTTCCACATGGTGTTGAGCCTGCAGGTACAGAGAAGTCAAGAACTGGGGTTTGGGAACCTCCACCTAGATTTCAGAGGATGTATGGAAATGCCTGGATGTCCAGGTAGAAATTTGCTGCAGGGGTGGGGCCCTTATGGAGAACCTCTGCTAGGGCAGCGTGGAAGGGAAATGTGGAGTCAGAGCCCCCACAAAGAGTCTCTACTGGGGCATCACCTAGTGAAGCTATGAGGAGAGGGCCACCTTCATCCAGATCCCAGAATGATAGATCCACTGACAGCTTGCACTGTGCATCTGGAAAAGCCACAGACACTCAAGGCCAGCCCATGAAAGCGGCCAAGACGGAGGCTGTACCCTGCAGAGTCACCTGTACCCTGCAGAGCCACAAAGGTGGAGCTGCCCAAGACCATGGGAACCCACCTTCTGCATCAGCATAACCCAGATACAAGATACAGAGTCAAAGGAGATCATTTTAGAGCTTTAAGATTTGACCGCCCTGCATGGGGCCTATAGCCTCTTTGTTTTGGCCAAATTCTCCCATTTGGAATGGCTGTATTTACCCAATGCCTGTACCCCCTTGGTATCTAGGAAGTAACTAACTTGCTTTTGATTTTACAGGCTTATAGGCAGAAAGGACTTGCCTGGTCTCAGATGAGATGCTGAACTGTGGACTTTTGAGTTAATGCTGAAATGAGATAAGACTTTGGGTGACTGGTGGGAAGGCATGATTGGTTTTGAAATGTGAGGACATGAGATTTGGGAGGGGCAAGCAGGGGAATGATATGGTTTGCTGTGTTCCCACCCAAACCTCATCTTAAACTGTAACTCCCACAATTCCCACATGTCATGGGAGGAACCAGGTAGGAGGTGACCGAATTATGGGGATGGGTCTTTCCTGCATTATTCTCATGATAGTGAATGAGTCTCACAAGATCTGATGCTTTAAAAAATAGGAGTTCCTCTGCACAAGCTCTCTCTTTGCCTGCCACCATCCATGTAAGATGTGACTTGGTCCTCTTTGCCTTCCGCCATGATTGTGAGGCCTCCCCAGCCACGTGGAACTGTGAAGTCCAATTAAACCCTTTCTTTTGCAAATTGCCCAGTGTCTTTATCAGCAGCGTGAAAATAGACTAATAAAGGCCTCTGGGAACAGAAGATAAAGAACACTGATCCACCTAAGATGGCCTCTGGGAACAGGAGACAAAGAACACTGACCTACCTAAAGTAGGGAGTCTGGAGACCCTAAAAAAGTTAGATCTTTAAATATGTGTCTGTGTGTGTGTATGTATGTGTGTGTGTGTGTGTGTGTGTGTATATATCTCCCTCAGCATGAAGGTAAACTGGAAATGAGCTGTCATATTCCAAAGGGACTATTTAAAAAATTAAAAAGGTTGCACTGACCCATAAATTTGAAAAACGAAAAGAAAACCAGCTCACCTGAGAATTCAAAGCCACAAGCCAGCCCTCACACAGATAACTACAACTTAAAATACTACTTGGTTGTTTTGAAAAATCTCAAACCCAGAATTAATTTTAAGGGATCAAGGACTAAAAGAGGCTCTAGGCCAAGCTTGTCCAACCCACAGCCCAGGAAGGCTTTGAATGCAGCCCAACACAAATTCATAAACTTTCTTAAAACATTATGAGGTGTGTGTGTGTGTGTGTGTGTGTGTGTGTGTGTGTGTGTGTGTGTAACTCATTAGCTATTGTTAGTTTATTTTAATGTGCAGCCCAAGACAATTATTCTTCTTCCAATGTGTCCCAGGGAAGTCAAATGATTGGACACCCCTGCTGTAGGCAAATGACAGAAGCAAATGCAGTCTTCTCTGGAGAAACTCAATTTCACCCTAGACCTAAATGATTTTCCACAGATACAATTCTGAGAAAAATATGCAGCTCAGCCCACAGAGATACATTCAGTCACATACCTACAACAAAGAGATAAAACAACATGAAAAGAAGTCGATTTTTAAAAGAACCAAACAGAACTTCCAGAAATAAACAACATATTACTAGATACAAGAAATGCAATGGGCAGATTTAACAGTAGATTAAAGAAACTAAAGAATAAGTGAATTAGAAGACAGGTCAGAGGAAATTAACCAAACCACAGCAGAGAGTCAAAGAGATGGTGCATATTTAAAAAAGAGCCATGGGCTGGGTGCAGTGGCTCACCCCTGTAATCCCAGCACATTGGGAGGCCAAGGCGGGCGAATTACCTGAGGTCGGGAGTTTGTGACCAGCCTGACCAACATGGAGACACCTCGTCTCTACTAAAAATACAAAATTATCCAGGCATGATGGTGCATGCCTGTAATCCCAGCTACTTGGGAGGCTGAGGCAGGAGAATCCCTTGAACCCAGGAGGTGGAGGTTGCACTGAGCCATGATCGTGCCACTGCACTCCAGCCTGGGCAACAATAGTGAAATGCCGCCTCAAAAAAAAAAAAAAAAAAAAAAAGAGAGAGAGTGAGAGAGAGACATGGAAGAGTCAGAAGATGTAACAAAAATCTGATTAGCATTCCAGGAGTTAAGAAAATGAGGCAGGAAAATATTCTCAGCAACTTCTCTTCAAACTTTTTAAAACTAAAAAAGATACTCATCTAAATATCCAAGAAGCCCAATGAATCCCAAACAGGATTACTAAAAATGGATCCACATACTGAAATATCATAGTGGAATTTTATAATGAGAAAAAAATTTTTTAAAGCAGCCAGAAAGAAGAGAAAGATTACCTTCAGTGGAGTAAGAATAAGAGGAAAAACTGACTTTTCAAAAGCAATACTGAAGCCAAATTGTTTATAGCTAAAAGTGAAATAGTACCTGCTATGTGCTAAGGTAGAATAGAATTCTATTTAAGACAAATCTTTTGAGAATAAAAAATAATAAAATAAAAGGAACTTGGAAGGAATACAAACTTACAAAATTTGTCACCTGCTGACTGTCAGTAAAGGAAATTCTAAAGGCAATAGAAAAATGATCCTTTAAGGAAAGTCTGAGATGCAAATATAAATGAAGAACAAAGGTCTAAACACATGGGTAATATAAGAACAACGGTGCTCTGTGTGGTTAAATTTTTTTAAGCTGGAAATTAAAATACATGATGATAACAATAGCACACAAGTTTGGAGAAATTGAAATTCAAGTGTTTAAGGAGAACAGTAACATTAAGCAAATTTAGATTGTGATAAGCTGAATACGCATGTTAAAATTGCTGAGGTACCATTACAAGAAGGAAAATCCACAACTTCAAAACTACCAGAGGAAAAAAATCCAAAAGAAGGCAAGAAAGGGAAAAGAAAAAGGAGAAGCAAGACAAAAGTATAAAATAAGAAAAAATTAAAATACATCAGTATTTACAATATATTTAAGTTGACTACATTTTCCAATTAAATAACAAAGGTAGTTGGCTGGTAAAAATACAAAAGCCAGCTATATGTTGCTTGTAAGATACATGTTAAAATGATGATAACAAAAGTTGAAAATACTAGGAGAGTGAAAGAGATACATCACCCTTGGCATAGAAGAAACCTCGTATGGTTATATTTAATATCAGATATAAAAGACTTTAGGTCAAAAAGGATTATAGGAATTAAAGAAAATCCCTTCATAATAATAAAAATATTTTATTCAGCAGGATAATACAATTCTAAACATTTTAAGTCTCAAAATCTAAAAAGTGAAAACTGATATAACCACAATAAGAAATTGCCAAATCCAGCCAGGCGTGGTAGCTTACACCTGTAATCCCAGCACCTCGGGAGGCTGAGGTGGGCAGATCATGAGGTGAGGAGTTTGAGACCTGCCTGGCCAACACAGTGAAACCCCGTCTCTACTAAAAATACAAAAAATTAGCTGGGTGTGGTGGCAGGCACCTGTAATCCCAGTTACTTGGGAGACTGAGGCAGGAGAATCCTCGTGAGATTTTGGTATCTGAGGGGAGTATCAGAACCAGTTCCTCCCAAATATTGGCAGATGACTGTACTGCTAAAATTCTGTTTCTGGCCGGGCGCGGTGGCTCATGCCTGTAATCCCAACATTTTGGGAGGCCAAGGCGGGTAGATCACGAGGTCAAGAGATGGAGACCATCCTGGCCAACATGGTGAAACCCCATCTCTACTAAAAATACAAAAACAAAATTAGCTGGGCGTGGTGGCAGGCACCTGTAGTCCCAGCTACTCGGGAGGCCGAGGCAGGAGAATCACTTGAACCCAGGAGGCAGAGGTTGCAGTGAGCCAAGACTGCGCCACTGCACTCCAGCCTGGCAACAGAGTGAGACTCCATCTCAAAAAGTAAATAAATTTTTAAAAAATTATGTTTCTTGCCTTGGTAGATTCACAAAAGCTCATTCCAATTTTGCACATTAAATCAAATGTGTACATTTTAGTTTTCATATACTTTTGAATATATATTTTATAATTTAAAAATTAAGGCAACAGAAAAAACTTTTAAATTCATAAGAATATTCACTAAAGTCAAAAAATATATATTGTACCAAAATTTTAATTTCTGGAAAACAAGAGGTGAAAGAACCAAAGAAAATAAAGTTAGCCAATCCCAGAAGGTGAGTTCAGGTGAAAGTTTTGGATAAGGAAGGGGCACAGACAACTGCAGAGAATAACAAGCTACTATGCATGGGTGAAAACATGTACACAAACATTTAGTCATAATATCTCTGTATCTAAACAAATACTGAAAGAATGCCATGCTGAAAAGGACTTTAGAAAGCCATCTATTCCGATCTTCCACTCAGTGCAGGGCTCCTCTCAGCAGTATTTGTGACCTTATTGTTACATTGCCCCTGCCAGAGTATTTGTAGCGATAGACGGCTTATTATCTCACCAAGGCAGTACATCTCATGGGTAGTTATTACCTGGGCTGAGCCCCAAACATGCATCCTAATTAATTTCCACCCATTGACTCTAACTCTGGCCTCTGAATCTATATGTAGTAAGCCCCAAATATCATTTAAATATTCAAAGATTATCATTATATTGAATACAAGTTTTCACCTGAAGTTTATTCAATGATTCCTCATTTGTTATATCATCCTGATAACCCTCCAAATTCAGTATCTCATAATATGAGGCCAAAAACAAAACAAGGACTACAGTACAGAGAAGCTATTACCTTAACTGTTCTGGACACTATGCTTACATAACACAGGCAGGATAGGATTAACTTTTCTGATAACCACATCAAATTTTAGACACATACTCAACTTCTTAAATATACTCAACTCTGTAGGTATGGCCTGCAAAACATGTCACCACTATTGTCCCAGGGTTAGGACTTCACATTTATCTCTATCAAATTTTAGATTATCTCAACATGCTGAAATCTTCTGGACTCTAATTCTATCATCTAACATCTCTTCTAGACTGACATATTCATAAAGTTGGCAAGTCATCAATAAACGCATTGACTAGAACAGGATAAACACAGTCATGTGTCATATTCTAAGAAACCTACCTTAATATTTCTAGAAAAAATAATCCATTACTGAACACCTTTTAAGGAAGTTGTTAACCACCTAGAATTGCAGCTATCATCTGACCTGACTTCCTATGTCATGTATACCAAGCCAGATTGATGATTATCCTGCTTAGATTCATATACATTACAATTAAGGCTCAGCCCTGGTACCGCAATCTTATCACACTACCAAAAAAGAAAAAGAGGTTAGCTTTAGCATGCTCTTACTAACAATCTCAGCATGCACTCAGAAATAAAGTTAATAAAACAGAAGACTCAAAAGAAATGTAATCCTAAAAGGTCAGAGGCTCAAAGATCATGGCTTGCCCATTACCAAAGTTAGTGACAATGCTTTTTATATTAAACAAATGTACAAAGACTTTTCCCATTACTTAAACAAAACTTGAGGTGTTGAATTAATTGTGAACCTCCCTGCTCAACTTTCCAAGGAAAGGCCACATTTCCCCTCATTTTTTTTTTTTTTTTTTTTTGTTCCCAGTTCCTCGTCCTCAAGGCTCAGCATAAAGGGGAAAAAAATCACACAATAACCATTTTCATTTAACAATTTTTTTGAGCCTTACAATATGATGCAAGGTCTGCATCAAAACTTCCAAGATATTATCCCTAGAAATGGGCTTTCAAAGATTCAATCTATTTTTTTCTACTAAAGAACAGTATTTCAGATTCTCTCAACAGGGTCTTGATATACACACAACATTAGTTTTACTTTTGAAATAAATGACACACTTCTAGCACTAATAAATATAGCCTGATCTATATACACATTGCTACATTTGAGAGAGCCCATGCTCATTTCCACAGAAGATACTGTTTTTTAATATATCAAAGTAAAACAAGGTTTTTCAAATACTCTCCAAATTCCAAATTACTATATTAAATATCGAATCTAAATATATACTTGCCTTTAAAGGAGTAATACAATAAAAACAATATTTGAGAATGATTATTCTCATGGCTACAGGTAAGCTGCAGTGAAATAACGTGAAAAAGAGTAGCAGAATAGAGGGGGTCAAATCAGGCAAAGGAACAGAGAAAATTAATTTCAAAGAGCAATCTGGTAAAGTTAACAGATTTTCTTTTTTCTTGTTGTTAGTTTAGTTTAGTTTTGTTTTTTGAGACACAGTCTCACTCGGTTGTTCAGGCTGGAGTGCAGTGGCACAATCTCAGCTCACTGCAACCTCCGCCTCCCAGGTCCAAGCCTGCCTCAGCCTCCCAAGTAGCTAAGATTACAGGCGCATGCCATCATGCCTGGCTAATTTTTGTATTTTTGGTAGAGGCAGGGTTTTGCCATGTTGGCCAGGCTGGTCTCGAACTCCTGTCCTCAAGTGATTCCCCCACCTCGGCCTCCCAAAGTGCTGGGAGTACAGGCATGAGCCACCACACTCAGGCCCGTTAGATTTTTCTGGTGAATTCCTATTAGTAAAGGAAAATGAGAGAAAGGTAACAAAAGGGATGATCCAAAAAAGGGAAGTGCTTCTTTCCTTTCAATATGCCCCAAGGAATGGGAAATACTTTTAAATGATATGAATTAAGTAATTAAGGAAAGGGATAAAGACAAAGTCTTCACTAAGCAAAACAGATTTCTTGATTCATGGAGAACACAGGTGGAAAACACAAAGGTGAAGAAAATGAAGAAGTAATGAAAAACAAAAGGAATTAAGAAACAACAAGTGGGGAAAAAGTACAGCTCAACCTGGAATAAAGGCACTATTTCCTGTCATTTTACCACATATTTTATATATACATATGGATGGTGTAAAGTAGGGATCAATCCTGGCAATTACAGCAGTGGGTCAATCCAGACCAATGCCTGTTTTTGCACACCCAGAAGCTAAAAATGGTTTTCACATTTTTAAAAGGTTAGGTATGGTGAAGACCACATGTGGCCTGCTAAGCCTGATATATTTACCACCTAGCCCTTTATAAAAAAATTTTGCCCACCGCAACCTAAAGGATAAAAGTGGGCAAAACTGGGATGGCAATAAAATAGAAATGGTGGTTAATGGAAGAGAATGTCAGTAACATAGCAAAATACCATACCAGTCCAATAAGAAACAAGTAATCACTTGTTTAACAAGTGGCATTGTTTACAGCGGGTTTTGCAGCCCGACCAGGAAATGCCTTGATCAAATGTATGAAAAAGACAGTGCTCCTTGGTGGGATGGTATCACTGCATCTAAGACTAACAACTGTGAAAACAATCGCTACTGTTTTCAATGGAATACAAAGAAGGAAGATTAAATTACCATCTCAAGTAAAGTCCAGCTAAGTGAAACAATGAGCGAAGGAGGAAAATATTAGACTCCAGAGGCCACGGGTACGACTGATTATAGTGATTACAGCTGTTTGCAGACTGGCAAGCGTAGCAAAGGTCAGGATGCCCAAAGCACAGAAGTGTGCACTCAAATGAACAGAAATCACTCTTCAGTAAATATGCTAAATTCAAAACATTTAACTACATTTACTCTGCACCTACTGTGTGGGTAGAGTCCCATTTGCCTCATCTAACCCTGACAATTATAAATTATCAATAGAGAAACTGAGTATGAAGGAAATCTAAAAGCCCCAGATCAAAAAACTAGTGAGGGGCTGAGACCAGTGTTTTCTCTATTCATTACAGCTGTTATACCAAATAAATATCTGAGCATGGAAAGTACCACATGAAAAGGTATTTTTCATGTTTATCATAAAATTTTTCATGAAACTCTACCACATCCACTTCTAACACTTCCACTTTTCTTTCTAACACACCCGGGACACTCCTGCCTCAGACTTTCCCTCTTCCTGAAACACTCTTCCCCAGACAGCCTCCTGGTTCCATCCCTCACCTCAAAGGTTTTTCTCAAATCTTAAAAGACTAGATAAAGGCCGGGAATGGTGACTCACGCCTGTAATCCCAGCACTTTGGGAGGTCGAGGTGGGTGAATCATGAGGTTAGGAGATCAAGACCATCCTGGCCAACATGGTGAAACCCCATCTCTACTAAAAATACAAACATTAGCTGGGCATGGTGGTGCATGCCTGTAATCCCAGCTACTCAGGAGGCTGAGGCAGAAGAATCACCTGAACCCAGGAGGCAGAGGTTGCAGTGAGCTGAGATCACGCCACTGCACTCCAGCCTGGTGACTGAGAGAGACTCCGTCTCAAAAAATAAATAAATAAAATAAAAAGATAAAAAAAACTAAGCATCCATTTAAAAAGTCAGAAAATGAACAACAGAAAAAAAAGCCAATAAAAACAAAAGGAAAGAAAATATATAACAACAGAAATTTAAAAGTTACAACAGAGGTTAGTAAAACTAAAAGTTGGTTCTTTGAAAAGATTTTCAAATTGATAACACAAGCTTTTCTGCAGGCTTTTTCCTGAGAGAGAAAAAGAGAAAAAGCAATATCAGGAATGAAACAGAGTAAAACTTCAAAAGGGATTATGACTTAAAAGATAATAAAAGGTTATTGTAAACAACATTATGCCAGCAAGTTTGAAAATCTAGGTGAAATGAATAACATTTTAAAAATGCTATCAAGTTCTAACAAAAAAGGAAATAGAACCTTAAGGGTACACTAATCATTAAAGAAACTAAATCAGTTGTTCTTAAAAAGTCCCTTAAACATAGCATCGGATCCAGGCATTTTTTAAAAAGACAATTTACGAACACATCCATTCCAATCTTTCAAAGTAGGTAATTCTTTTTCTTTTTCTTTTTTTTCAGACGGAGTCTCACTCTGTCGCCCAGGCTGGAGTGCAGTGGCACAATTTTGGCTCATTGCAACCTCCGCTTCTCAGGTTTGAGCGATTCTTGCGCCTCAGCCTCCAGAGTAGCTGGAATTACAGGTATATGCCACCACGTCTGGCTAATTTTTTTTTCTTTTTGTGTGTGTGTGTTTTTAGTAGAGACAGGGTTTCACCATGTTGCCCAGGCTGTTCTTGAACTCCTGATCTCAGGTGATCTGCCCACCTTGGTCTCCCAAAGCGTTGACAGGCATGTGCACCACGCCTGGCCAAAAGCAGATAATTTCAGTCTCACACAAAGTCATCCAGAGACTAGAAAAAAACACTCCCTAACTCATTTTAAAAGGCCACATAACATGAAAACTAAACAAAAGAATAATTATAACTCATTGACTACAAATGAATAAAAGAAAAATCCATGAGTCCTAACTGATTGATAGAAAAGAAAATCCCACTCTTTCAATAGATAGAATACCAACTAATAATGTATAGGTACAAAAACAGACTGCAATCATAAAATAAAAGTAAAATGCTCTAAAAATGAGTACTCTGAAAACAAAAATGAGCTCCTGGAAATTAAAAATTGCAGCAAAAATGAAAAACTCATAAAGTTGAAGAAATTTCTCAAAAAGTACAGCAAAAAAATTTAAAACAGAAAACGGGAAAAAAGATAAAATGAGAACTAGTCAAGGATGTCAATATCCAAGTAACAGGAGTACCAAAAATACAAAAAAATAAAAAAAAGAGGAAAGGATATCATCAAATAATTAAAGAAAAGTTTTCAAAATGGAAGTCAGTAAGT
Organism: Chlorocebus sabaeus; assembly: GCF_047675955.1. Taxonomy (NCBI): domain Eukaryota; kingdom Metazoa; phylum Chordata; class Mammalia; order Primates; family Cercopithecidae; genus Chlorocebus; species Chlorocebus sabaeus. Next base: position 70,457,524 of record NC_132915.1, on the reverse strand, counting down.
ATCTAGGAAAGGGCATAACATTGTGAGATATCACTACACTGGAGACCAAAAGAAGACTCTACATGCTTCAAGAGAGAAAAAAATCATATACAAAGGATCAAGAATTAGAATGGCTTTAGACTTCAACAGCAACACTTGAAGCTAGAAGACAACAAAGCAACATTTTCTTAATTCTCAGGGAAATTTGTCTCACACCTTGAATTATGCACTTGCAAAGTTCTAAATAAAATATTAGGTGTAGAATAAAAATACTTAAACACTTCAAACAAGGTCTCAAAAGTTTTTAAAATCTTACACCTTTTCATAAGAAGCTGCTATAAGAAGTAATAAAATGGGAAAGTAAAACCAAGAAGTGAGAAGCAAAAAAAGAAACACGGTACCCTATATAGGAGGGAGAGACAAAGGAATTTCTAGGAAGATCCTAGTGGTATAATAAAAAATATTCTTGGTCTTTGTTCCCAGTTCCTGGTATAGAGTTCCCTTGATATTTCTTGAATGATAGGAAAGTTCTTATATTCTACTGAGATGACTCATGGGGTGAGGGGGCAGGGAGTTAATATCACCAGAGAAACCAACCACAGTGATTAGAGGGTTAGAACTTCTGCCTCCCAGCCCCACCCCAATTCTCCTACCTCTGGGAAGGGGAGAGGGGTTGGATGTTAAGTTCAGTCACCAATGACCAATGAGTTAACCAGTCACGATTACATAGTAAAACTTCAGTATAAAAACTCAGAATAAGGGGGGTTCGGGAGCTTCCGGTTGGTGAGCACATCTCAGTGGTGCACTTGACTCCATGGGGACAGACGCTCCTGCACTCAGAACCCTTCTGGACCTTGCTTTATGTACTTCTTCATTTGGCTGATCATTTGTATCCTTTACAAATAAATAATAAGTAGAGTGCTTTCCTGAGTTCTGTGAGTTGTTTTAGCAAATTAGGTAGGGCATGGGAACTCCAAAATTTATGGTCATCTGGGCAGAAGTGGGGGTAGCCTGGGGACCTCATTTGTAGCTGGTTATAAAGAGGGGACAGTCTTATGGGACTGAGTCCTTAACCGTGGGTCTGCGCTAACTCCAAGTAGTTACTGTCAGAATTTAATTGAATTGTTGGACATCTAGGTAGTGTCAGAGAGTTGGAAAATCGATTGTCGTCGGAAAAAATACCATACTGAAGGAAGATCCTGGGATGACAGCTATATACAAGATGTAGAGGGCAATCAGTCCACAATGAAATACTTTAACTCTAGACAGCTGCGTGGATGGCCATCACTACCAAGATGCCTAGTGCTACCGTACCCAACTTTCAGTCAGAAGACAGACTGCTCAGGTAAGCCTGGCCCAGATTCTTATGTGTAGTTGGCTTGTCTTGACCATAAGATAATGAAGTTCCTCATCACACACTGGGGCCTGTCAGGAGTGGAGGGCTGCGGGAGAGATAGCATTAGGAGAAATACCCAATGTAAATGACGAGTCAATGGGTGCAGCAAACTATCATGGCACATGCACTATATAACAAATCTGCATATTGTGCACATGTGCCCCAGAACTTAAAGTATAATAAAAACGTTAATAAAGATAATGAAATTCCTACTCTCCCCTCCACGTCCTGCTGCAAGAACAACTCAGCCCACTCAGTTAATTGACATACTCTTGACACCTGAAGGTGAGCTATGGGGAGATTATAAAAGTAAACAACACAGAGCACAGCAGTCCATTCTGATCACATTTCTACCAGTGATCCATACATTAGAATCCTATCAGATGCCTCAACTATAGTGAGCCCACATTCTCCATGACCCTGTGACTCCAATACTCATGGCTTTGTCCACTGACTTCCCCAAAAGGGAACTCTGTAAACTCTCCGAGGAGCTGAAAACCAGACCCTGCCACAGAGGCTGTTCAAAGTGTCTTCTGTAAGCCTTCCTCTCTAAGGGGGCACTATTACCCTTTCCTTCCATGGCTAGGTTCACACAAGGTACTGGAAATAATAGCAGTATTCTATTTTGTACCCTAGGTGTTATGTACATAGGTGGTTTTTAATCAGTATTCCTTAAATTGCACATGTATGTTTAAACACTTCTGTAAGCAGTGTACATTTTACAATAAAGATTTTAAATAAGGTACAGAATAAGGTATAGTGTGATGCCATTAGTTTTTTAAAAAAAAAAATATATATATATATATGTACATATTTGCTTGCTTGCACATACATAAAATACCCCAGGAGATTAAACAAGAAACAGATCACAGTGACTGTCTCTAGTGAAGACAACTGAGTGACTGGGAACAGGGGTGGAAATGAGACCTTTCACTCTAGAGCCTTTTTAAGCTTTTGAATTAGCAGCACTAAATTTCAAAGGCATGAATGCATATATACATACATAAATGAATGCATAAATTCAATGGCTTCTATGATTTAGCACTATAATTTTGGCAAATCACAACTCCAAGTCTTTACAACAGGGAAAATACCTCAAAACACTGCTGACAGGATCAAATAAGATTTTGTAAAAAGTCCTTTGAAATCTATCAAATACTGTGCACATCTGAATGGCATTATTATTACTGAAAAACATCCACCCTTTCACTTCCTTTCTTCTTAACCCTATACAGAAAGCACCATTCTTCTCAATATAGCAAGTTTATTTACCAGTTAGGAAAACATTGGCTTAAACTAATTCATGTCAAGTTACTGAGATTTAACAAACACCTAATAAAGCCTGCAACAAATTTAATGCTAGTCTTTTTCACACATCTTAAATCCTTACAACCACCCTGTAAGCAGCTCTAAGTGAATAATAAAGGCCTAGTGTTGATTGCCACTAATTCAACCAAGGCCTATAAAAGGACCCATCCTAAGATACCCAACCTTATGGGCAGTTTACCCAAGACAGAAATCAGCAAGACAAAGTCCCTGCCCTCAGGAAACTCACAATCTACTTAGTCTATGCAGAGGTTGCTTTTTCAAGACCAAGGAGGAACACAGAATATGGTCACACAACTCATAGGAACTGTGGGAGAACGCAAGGTAAGAAGAGGTGGTGAATCTGACCTATGTCACACATCACATGGCATCTAAGGCTAGAAGGAGGAATAGGAGTTAAAACAAGCTGATAAACAGGAATGGTACTCCAGGCAGGGGGAATAACAGGGGCAAAGTGGGTAAGAAAGTGTTCAATAATAACAGTGCATTCAGAAAACTGCAGGAGATTGTGGGGAGGCGGAGTTTTGCATTTTAAAGGCAAAACTCTCTTACTGGCAACTGTCAAAGGACTTTAAGAAGATATTTCTGGGCTGGGTGCGGTGGCCCACGCCTGTAATCCCAGCACTTTGGGAGGCTGAGGCGAGTAGATCACGAGGTCAGGAGATCGAGACCATCCTGGCTAACATGGTGAAACCCCGTCTCTACTAAAAAAAAAAAAATACAAAAAATTAGCTGGGCGTGGTGGCAGGCACCTGTGGTCCCAGCTACTCGCGAGGCTGAGGCATGAGAATGGCGTGAACCCCGGAGGCGGAGCTTGCAGTGAGTCGAGATCATGCCACTGCACTCCAGCCTGGGTGACAGAGCAAGACTACGTCTCAAAAAGATATTTCTGGAAGGCCAGGCGCAGTGGCTCAGGCCTGTAATCCCAGCACTTTGTGAGGCTGAGGTGGGTGGATCACGAGATTAGGAGTTCAAGACCAGCCTGACCAAGATGGTGAAACCCCATCTCTACTAAAAAGACAAAAATTAGTCAGGCATGGTGGCGGGCACTTGTAATCCCAGCTATTTGGGAGGCTGAGGCAGAGAACTGCTTAAACCCGGGAAGCGGAAATTGCAGTGAGCCGAGATTGCACCAGTGCACTCTAGCCTGGGCAACAGAGGGAGACTCCGTCTCAAAAAAAAATAAAAGGTATTTCTGGATAAAGGAGCCTGTCATTACTAACATCCAGATTATACTTTGAATAAAATAATGCTTAATAAGGTTTATGTTTTTAAAAACAACATAAAATTATTTTTCCATTATAATCTAAGGGGCTACAGTAGGGACTTATTAAACCTAAAAATAGTTTTAGAATATCCAGAAAAAGGCAGTGCTAAATGACAAAAATTACTACCTCCTAGTCAGAGGACTAGGAGGAAATAAGAGCAGAAGAATGGAAAAGGTACTTCTTCAGTTCTTGTTTTAAAAAGTACATGAAGCTTCCAGAAAGTAGGATATACTGCAGGACACAAATGTGTAGCATTGTTCTGTTTACACAAGAGAAAAGATGTCATTGCACCTTCTGAGGGAGACTCGTCAGATTGTAGTACTGAACAGGAATCTGCGTCAAAACAGAAAATGGTACCACAAATGACTAAGATCCCCAGCAGGTGGATTAAACTGGTTATCCATGTTGTCTGCCACACTCTACACCTGTATGATTCTCTGAGCAACTCTGAGATATTTATATCACTCAGGGGGATAAATGGAAACAGCATCTCCAAAAAGGAGACTTACATAAAAGAGGCAGAAGAGCAGGGGCTATTTCCATATAGTGCATTTGCAGACAAAGTTCAAAAGAAATAACTGGAGGATTTTTATAACTCACCTGTATTGACATTAGGGCTTATGATTCTACAGACTCCTCACACCATTCCTGGTTGGGATTTAGGTGGGGTATATAAAAGGTACTAAAGTATCCAAACAGCTGATGGCTATCTTACAGTAGTAACTTCAGCCTTGGACAGATCAGAAATACTGTTTAGAAAGAGAGGGGGTGTGGTACTAAGAATATGTGGTTTAAGAAATATAAGTTGCTGTAAAGGAAGTGCTGTTTTCAAGTTTTAAGACCAAGTAGGAAATCTATGCACTGTTTCACAGTGGTCACAGTGAAATACTGAAACCCACTTATGTGGGGAGTCATATTTCTTGGAGCCTCAACCACCTACATCTCTAGGTATAAATTTGAAAGGTAAGCATTAACAAACATAACTGTCACAAACCCAAGCAAAGCCCACAATGCCATCAAAGAAATGCAGTGAGTTTCAGGAAGGAAGGGTGAGGGGGAAGCCTCTTAGAAGCAAAAATAATTTAAATTATAAATGAATTAAAATAGCCATTGAGCAGACAAGACAGATAAAACAGATGTAATAAATAAAGTTCATGCACTTCACTCAGAAGAACCTATATACTCTTATTTTACATTTAGAAGTTATTCCTACTTTAGATACAGTTTCTGCAAGTGTTTGTTTCCTAACAGAGGAAGCAGAGAAGCAAATTAAAAGTGGAGGGCATCTACAGTCAAACTCATTGCCAAGGCACACTGACAGCATCTAGAAGCAGCAGCTAACAGCCTTACAAGACAGAAAAAAACATGTTTTTAAAAAACAGATATAGAACCCAAAACACAAAGCTAAATGAAGCCTTAAGTGCAGTAGTGAAACAACCATACATCATTGGCCTCTACATGTGTGTGCACAACACAATAGATTGATTCCTTGTCATAAGACCTATGTTCTGATTCTCCATTCAGCCTTTCTGAACTCACCTTCACCTAGAACAATCAGGATAATACTTCCTTGCCCTACTACCAAACAGAACTGCTGAGAATAGCTTAAAAATATATGTAAAAAGGGCCGGGCCCGGTGGGTCAAGCCTGTAATCCCAGCACTTTGGGAGGCTGAGACGGGCGGATCACGAGGTCAGAAGATCGAGACCATGCTGGCTAACACGGTGAAACCCGGTCTCTACTAAAAAAAAAACAAAAAAACTAGCCGGGCGAGGTGGCAGGCGCCTGTAGTCCCAGCTACTCGGGAGGCTGAGGCAGGAGAATGGCATAAACCCGGGAGGCGGAGCTTGCAGTGAGCTGAGATCTGCACTCCAGCCTGGGCGACAGAGCGAGACTCCATCTCAAAAAAAAAAAAATATATATATATATATATATATGTATGTAAAAAATGCTCTGAAAACTGTAACATACTACATGATATGTAACTGTAAGAATATGTTAAACATGTCCTGTATATTCTGTTTAAGAAGGCAAAGAAGTATGTAATGTATTTAAATCAATTTATATTTAAATGGCTAAATTAAAAAAAAAAAAAGCACTTCTCTTAATAGCAGAAAATTAACTTACACGGCATCACTTATCCCCTCACCAAAATACCAGATTTTTTTTTTAACAACTATTAGCAAGAGAAAGACTTTTTAAAAGCAAGAGAAAGATTTTAGCTGCTCTTTGCAAATCAGGTAGGTTGGATAACATTTTTTCTGACAGGAAAGACATTTCAAATTGAGAAAAGACAAAGTATGTTTGACTTTCTGGGTTGTTTGTTCATTTGTTTTTGGAGACAGGGGCTTGCTCTCTCACCCAGGCTGCAGCACAGTGGCATAATCATGGCTCACTGCAGCCTAGATATCCCAGGCTCAAGCAATCCTCCTGCCTTGGCCTTCTAATATTCTGAGATTACAGGTGTGAGCCACCACAGCTGGCCTACAATAAAATTTTAAATGAATACTTACACCTAAAAAAATACATGCAATACACATCTATTATACTTATACTATAGAGCAATACTTTTCAAACTGCAGGTCATAATCACTAGTGGATTATGAAGTCAATTTAGTGGTTCACTGCCAGTATTTTATAAAAAAGTAAGATAGAAAATATTAGAGTACATTGCATTTAATAAAGGTAAGTACTATTCCACAGAATTTTGTTTGACTTAATATTTACTAGTGCAATGTGTATGTAAACAGGAGTGCTGGATAACAATGCAAATGTATTTTTTACATGAAGTGTAGTCAAAAAAGACTGAAAGTCACTCGTAAGAAATTCAATAAATAGGTATTTGATTTCTAGATGCCGGCTAAGAACTAACAGAATTTAAAAGCAGCTACTACTCAGAGTGACCAAGACTCAATACAAAAGTAAAGAAATCACAGCTGGGACCAGGCTGATGAAAAGGGCAGTGTTTTTGTTTTTAAAAAAAAAAAAAAGTCACTAGGCAGCAGTCCTCAAAGTAGGAAAAAGATAACATTCCTTCCAGGAATTTTTTCTTTAAAAGAAAATTAGAAAAAGGTAGATGGTAAGAAAAGTACTGTACTGTTAATTAGAAGAATATACCCCCACCAAACCCTCTGACTTTAGTCCTCAATGGTTTCATCTTTAAAATGAGAGGATCAGACTAGAAGATAAATTTTTTATTTTTTATTTATTTATTTTTTTTTTGAGATGGAGTCTCGCTCTGTTGCCAGGCTAGAGTGCAGTGGCGCGATCTTGGCTCACTTAACTCTTCCTACCAGGTTCAAGCAATTCTCCTGCCTCAGCCTCCCGAGCAGCTGGGACTACAGGTGCATGCCACCACGCCCAGCTAATTTTTGTATTTTCAGTAGAGACGAGTTTTCATCATGTTGGCCAGGATGGTCTTGATCTCTTGACCTCATGATCTGCCCTCCTCGGCCTCCCAAAGTGCTGAGATTACAGGCATGAGCCACCATGCCTGGCCTGAAAATAAATATTAAGATCCTACCTTAATACTCTGATTCCAATGGATAATAATAATTAATAATAATTAAGTCATAACAGAACTACTTGAATTATAACTGAGCTTTTGTTCTTAATAACTAAAAGTTTATCTTTTAAAAAGAAAGTTATGTAACATCTTAATAAATAACAGGTTTTTATATAAAAATCAAGACTTAATGGCTAATGTTATATTTCTGCAGCTTTCCATTTTCCAGACCTAAACGGCCCAGCTGGATGGGTAAAAATTACCCTTAGATACATTACTATTCACCTGGCTAGCAACCATGAAAAACACATGGACGGTACCTTGAGGGAGTTACATAACCGCTATATAACTTTCTTGGTACCATGGCCCATTTAAAAGTTAAAAAAAAAATTAAATAACCACTGATACACATTTACACTGTTAAAACAACTGCAATCAGTAACAAGTGCTTTACAGACTAAAAGATTAGATATTAACAACATGTCTTTTTGTCTCCTTCCATAAAAGGATCAAACGCTTTAGCTTAATCACTTTTTTCTAAATAAAGATACTAACTGCTTCCTTCGTATTTCCCTCTTGTCACATCAATTTCCTTGCCTGATGTTGGCTGCTTGTCACTGTCTATGTGCTCCTTAGCCTGCTGGTAAGAGCCTGCATGCTCCTTACTATTGGTAAGCCCTTCCATGGTCTATGTCCACTTCCTTATGCTTAGAGCTGATATCTACAACAACAGTGGTAGCAAGCTGTCAGATAAATAGACACACAAAAAATTAATTTAGTACACACGACAGAATTGCTTTGATTGGGAATAGGCTACATATTACATTATGAGGAGGTGTTTACATAACGATATGTATTTTATCATGTAGATGTCTAGAACTCCTGACCTCAAGCAATCCTCCCACCTAAGCCTCCCAAAGCACTGGGATTACAGACATGAGCCATTGCACCCAGCCTATCATGTAGATGTCACATCTGGAGCCACTTCTGAGAGTAGATGGAATACGTTTCAATTCTAAGCAAAAGACTTCCATCTTTTTAAATTAGGCATGAAAAATGATAATAGAAAAATGTATAAAATAGGGATGCACAGAGGCACCATGAAAGGAATAAAAACAGACCAATAGACCAAGCCAGTCAATCACTGACAGCTATTTTGTCTCTGAACACTATTACAGAAGAGTACTAAGGAAGAATACAGACACACACACATATATTAAGGTGTTTCATCATGCCATATCATTAGTACAAAATAAAAAGAAGAAACAGCATAATATCTATTATCAGTTCTCTCTGTAAGTCCATATTGCTCATCATTTATTTCTCTACTGTTCTATAGGCCAGTATCTGCTTTGGAAAACATGTTCTTCCAAATCAAACCACTCCTAATGAAATGAATGGACACGGGTCAATCTATGTGACCAACGTGCAGAAACAGTAAATTCAGGTTTTGTTGAGTTCATTTTTTACTGAACTTACTTTCTTTTGCCAGTTCTCACCCACTTTGAAATATGCACCAAATAACACAGTTTTACCAAATGCCATCCAAATAGCTGATTTTGTACATAATAGTGAAAATTGAGTGTTCTTAATTTGCAAAACTAACTTTGGACATTTAATGCTAATTAGATCATATTATTACTGTTCAGTGAAAGGCTCAAATATGTAGTTAAGGGCTGAATAAACACGGAACTGGAGAATACACACCAAAAATATGTACAAGTAAGGAAGAAAGCACAAATATCTTATAGAAATAAATAAGTGTTTTAAAATAGATACTAAGTGGAAACTGAGGAAGTGAAGAAGATCCATTTATGCTCCCAGGTCCTAAAGTCAACATTAAAGCTTTTAGAATCAAATATACAAAAAGCCAGCACTGCAGGAAAATGAAAGAAGCATTAGATTGGAAATAAATAGAATACTGATGAAAGGAAAAATCAAACATGACTGTTGATAAATGTCTGCAGCCTTACTGTTCTACAAAAGAACACCATTTCTTACAGGGAGTGAATGGGAAATTGGACAGACAGTGCTGTCAGCTACAAAACCCACCTTAATGAAGGCTGAACATGAGTGACAAAAGCACTTGGTATAAAATATATAAAACTATCCAGAGGAAAAAAAGGCATAGATAAAACCAGAAAAACTATAAATGGATTCTCATTCTAAAATACAACGCTTAAACTGACTTAAATAGCCATAGTATTGTATCAACTTAAAAGTCAATAGACTAGCATTAAACAACAACAACAACAAAAAATTGAAAACACACAAAAGATACAGAACCAGGTAAATGATACCTTTCCACAATATAATCATACTGACGATTAATCTCTAAATAACTTTGTCCCTTCCCCTCAACCAACTCACCCAACATTTTCTGCATCTTCATCACATTCAGCTTTATATTTGCAGGGTCCACACTTGGAGTGTTTTCTGTGAACTTCTGCCCCTGACCCTTCCTCTTCTGTTTAAAAAGAAAAATCAAATTTTCAACCAAAAGTTGGGATCCTTTCCAGATACGCTTCATGTTTTCAGTAGTCATTATCCTGTTTCTGAGGAAAATGTACCTGAGCTCTTGAAAACAGTCACCTCCAAAATCTACCAATGCTTGAAGTTCAAAAATGTTGCCAGTACTGAGTACAACATATTTTGTGAGGAAAAGAAGTTTTGGTGCTGGCAAAATGATCCCTTAAACTATGTAGGCAGAACAACACAGTAGGTTTGATAATGAATTATTTTTTTAAAAAAATTACCATATAACACTGCATAAGGGAGAAAGAAAAGAGACAGGAGAAATACATTTAGTCCTGTGATTACCCTCCTGTTGCAATCAGGCTGTGCAAAGTTGGTCAGCAGATAAGCACCTGACCACAAAAGAATGTAACTCTCACCTTTTCCTCGCATCAGTTTCATACCTGTCTTTCTAACTACATAAAAACTAACTTCAGAGTTAAAAGAAATACTTATTTCCAAATTTTAAAATGGAAAAGGGTCTCTTTATAAAGGACTTTTTTTTTTCTACTTGGCCACTTAGCACAGCCAAAAATACACAGATACAAAAGTATGCAGGTCTCCTATGACCCAACGCAAAAAAAAAAAAAAAAAAAAAAAAAAAAAAAAAAAAAAAAAACAGTAAATATCACCAGCCCGAGACTCAGTTCACATCCCACACTGAAAGGGCCTTACATTTTGTGGGTCTCAACTAGAGTGGATCACATCCTTAATCTCAAACTGGCCAGGGAGATCAGTTCTGAAATCAACTTAAGGATTTCAGTTCATTCAAGGGATTTCCCTTGAATTTGGTTTGAAAAAGATTACTATTCAGGGAGTCTCTTTTTTTTTTTTTTCCAGATGGAGTCTTGCTTTGTCACCTAGGCTGGAATGCAGTGGTGCAATCTCAGCTCACCACAACCTCCGCCTCCTGGGTTCAAGTGATTCTCCTGCCTCAGCCTCTCAAGTAGCCGGGATTACAGGTGCACACCACCACGCCAGGCTAATTTTTGTATTTTTAGTAGAGATGGGGTTGGCCAGGCTGGTCTCGAACTCCTGACCTTGTGATCTGCCCACCTCAGCCTCCCAAAGTGCTGGGATTACAGGCATGAGCCACCACATCCGGCCTCAGGAGGTGTCTTATAATAAAGAGGGTGTTAAAAAGGTACACAAATTTGCCATGCCTGTTTGGTAATGCTGCCAAACTTCTAATTTTTGGTGTCTGCCTATCCTTAAGTAGAAATATTCCCCTAAACTCTCATGAATACTCCCAAACAGATACCAGGGATTATCATCCTAAGTAATCCTGAGGCCCCAAAACATCATAATATTCAGAAATACTACAGTTACCATGAGCTCATTAAGGTCTGTATATTAACTGGAGCAAACCACTTAGCCCTTCTAACTCATACGCCCTAAAAAAAAAAAAAAGGTCAACCTACATCCTCAGGGCAAGATACCCAGCAATTTTTGTTTGTTTTTTTTTGTTTTGTTTGAGACAGGATGCAGTGGCATGATCACCACTCACTGCAGCCTCAACCACCTGGGCTCAAGCAATCCTCCCGCTTTAGCTTCCCAAGTAGCTGAGACTACAACGCCATCACACCTGGCTTTTTAAAATTTTTTTAAATTTTTTTTTTTTTTTTTTTTTTAGGATGGAGTCTCGCTCTGTCGCCCAGGCTGAAGTGCAGTAGCGCAATCTTGGCTCACTGCAACCTCCGTCTCCTGGGTTCAAGCAATTCTCCTACCTCAGCCTCCTGAGTAGATGGGATTACAGGTACCCACCACCACGCCTGGCTAATTTTTGCATTTTTAGTAGAGATGGGGTTTCACTACATTGGCCAGGCTGGTCTCAAACTCCTGACCTCAGGTGATCCACCTGCCTCGGCCTCCCGAAGTGCTGGGATTATAGGCATGAGCCACTGCGCCCAACCTCTTTTTTTTGTTTTCTTTGTAGAGACAGGGTCTCACTATGTTGCCCAGGCTGGTTTCAAACTCCTGGGCTCAAGTGATCCTCCCATCTCAGCTTCCCAAAGTTCTGGGATTTTAGGCATGAGCCACTGCGCCCAGCCCAATATTGTATTATATAAGCAAATCTTAAGATGAACTCTCACTTCTTTAATATAGGAACAATGACAATGACGGTTTCCTAACTGAATACCTGACCACAGGGGCTAGACTATATGATCATCTAAAATCTGTTCCAGCTCTAAGATCTGGAATTTATTACCTGATCCTTCACATGTGATTATAAAGCTTTGGCTTAAACATGTCCATCTACTTCAAATTCTATTGTTTGGCAGCTTTAACATTTTTTTTTTTTTTTTTTTTTTTATAGCTGAGACTGTCATCCTTGAATGTCTCCTCAGGACAGTTCTCCTATTCTCCAGGAGACCTTCAAAGTCCCTTCCAACACTGAAATTTTAAGATTCTATGAAATGTAGAAGTATGGAGTGAGCTTTCAGGCAGTTTTGAAAGGATCATAACTGCAGTTTCCATTTGTATTAAGTGTGAATTGTACTGAAGTGGGTGTTCTTCGGTGTACCCCATAATACCTCAAACATTATTTTGTATACAGTACATACTTATTAAGAACTATAGCCTCATTAGACTATGATACAGATTAGTCAATCTCAATTCTGATCATTTAAACTCCATTATATGCTATTACCAAATATTAATCTTTTAAACAACAGAAATACTTCATATATTTGTAAAATAAAATTAAAAACATAGATAGGAAATTGTTAAAGGTTTAAATTAAACTCTAAACTCCATGAGAGTTGTTGGGCAAGTCTTCCTTTTTCTATGTACAACTTCCTCTGGAGTTTTTAACCCTGTACCATGAAAATTCCTTATGAGCAAAAACTTGAAAGCAAGGGATGGGAAAGAGTTACAAATACTCTGGTCCAAGCTAAGATCACTTGTGGGGATGATCCAAGAAGAAGTCACTTTGATGCAACCTCAATTTAACAGAAACTACAACATCTTCCCCTTAGTCTGACAACAAAGTTCCAGGGAAAAATGCGAGAAACAAGAATGCCTAGAGCTGAGAGGGAGAGTTGGGTTAGGAGTGCATATTTTCTTTTTGAGGTAATTAAAATGTTCTAAGAGTGACTGTGGTGATGAATATATAACTCTGAATATACTAATGAATATGTAACCGTGAATTTACTAAAAGTCACTGAATTGTACACTTCAAGTGGCAAATTATATGGTATGTCAATTATATCTCAAAGTTGTTTTTTTTTAAAAGAGAAAGAAAGAAAGAAAGAAAGAAAGAAAGAAAGAAAGAAAGAAAGAAAGAAAGAAAGAAAGAAAGAAAGAAAGAAAGAAAGAAAAGCAAATATCCTTTAAGAGGTACTTGAAACTTACCTCCTTCTCCAGATCCAGATCCATTATCTGAGAAGAAAAACAAAGAATGAATATGAACATTTTTCCTGGCAATTTCATCTTATCAAATAATAAAATTTTCTATCAAAAATAAAACTGTGATATCCATTCTCAGTTCCTTTCTCAAATTTTTGATATCTTACAATTTGTTCTTACATACCTATTTTATGCTGCTCTCAAAATATAAATTGCTTAGATACATAATCATCTATATTTCATATATCTTTGTATCCCATTAAGGACATATCCAGATGCTTTGCACAGAGTAAAGACACTAAATACTGAAAAGTAAATGGCTAAATATAAATAATTAATTTTAATCCACTCATTTAAAACGTAGGAGAAAATTTTAGTTTTGTTAAAGCTTGAGAGAAATAATGAATAAGCTGCTTTTATTAGAAAGGCAGGAAAAGAGCTTTGGGTCTTACTCCAAAAAAAAAAAAATCTTCTTAATGAAATCTGCGAATAAAGACCAAAAGCCAAAAGGTAAGAAAAGCCCCAAGGTTTAGGAAGCAAAGAACCAAAGGCTTGAGGTTTTTACATTACTAATAAAATTAACTTCCTCTAGAAAATCCAATCAGAAGGAAACTTACCTGACTTGTCGCTAGTGAAATTAAAAAGAGCCTTCATCAAAATTACCAGAAAGAAGCCAGTCTCAAGTATAATTAACATAAAATATTTATTCTATAATCCTAAAGGAACCAACATATTAGTACAGAACATGTTGAAAACAGGGTAATGATATAAAATCATGAGCACAGAGTCATGTAAAAAAAAGAAAGAGCAAGTGAGGAATTTGACACTTTATCTAGCACTTTCCAGGGGAGAGGATACCCTGGATCCTAAAGAACCCATGCTAGCTCTCCAAATTGTCCTCTAGAGCAGAAAACAACACTCAACAATACTGTTCCCTTCCCTTCAAGCCCCTTCAGACAATAATCAAATTCCCAGATACTGCAGAAACAGGAGGAATTAGAAAAATATATATTGTATACAGTACCAGTTGTAAAATCTTCATGGGATTTTATGGAAAGTCTTAAATTATGTTCAATTTTGATTAATCAACCACAAAATGACATTTTCTCTGAGTAAATAAGGAGGAAGTAAAAGAGTGATGGAACAGGAAAAAAAAGGAGAAAGGAAACTCAAAATTGTTTTTATGACCAAACTCTTCTTAGGAAAACACCCCTTTATTACTTCGATTCCACATACAATGATTGGGTACATATTATGTGCCAGGCACCATGGTAAATGCGAGGAATAAAAATGATAAATAAGACATATTCCCAGTATATGAAATACTACTCCCAATCTTTTATTCAAACCATGTCTAATTTTAATAAATATAAAAACTCATACCTTCCTTTGTCTTTTAGACTCCTTAAATACATTAAATACCGTGGCTACTATGATAACAAGGTAGAAGTCTCCCTGTAGGTTATATTTTGTAAATGGTATGCGTTTCCCCAACCTACAGGATTCCATCCCACCCTGAGATTATAATATACATCCCTAGGCAAGACAGTACCTTCCCGCTGAGAAAGCACTGATTTGGCTGGAGGTACTTATGTCAGATGAATGAAATACAATGTGGTATACGTATAGAGATACACCCAAGTTTGTTTACACAAACAAACTCTGCCAGGAGATGTCACAGAAGAAAGATTTCACAGAGGAGAAAAGGCTTAAGACCAACCTTAAGCATAAGAAAATGAGTTTTCAAGTAAGGAAAAGAGAATAGTATTTCTAGTTCAAGGAACAGGATCCACAAAAGACCAAATAACAAAACACTGCCCACTCAGAAAATGAAATCAATATAGCAGCTTATAACTTTGCTCATTCAATTCTTATTTAACAACCACAGGAGATAATATCCACTTAACAAGTTAAGGAATTGGGGCTTAGAGAGGTTAAGTGATTTGTCCAAGGTCACACAATAAATAAGGGTTGGAGTTAGGTTAAGGTGAGGTCTTGTAACCCTGGTGCAGTGCTCTTTCCAATCTACCACTCTGCCGCCTAATGTTTAACATTGACTGTTTATCAAAGCACTTAGTGTCTTAAACATATGTTCCTCATAAATGAAGCATAATTTGGGATTGGAAAGAACCTCCATATTCCTCTTTAATTTCTAGATCATTCTGTGAAACACAATGTACTTAAAGAAGTATATAAGAACCACACCAAATCATAGTCTACTAGCCTCAAAACATAATAATTTATCCAAGCACATGATTATTTTAGTGTGTATAGAAAGAATTTGGTCTTACTACAAGAGAGGTCTGGGTTTTTCCCTCTGTTTCCAGAAGGTAACCTACGTCATACCTGATAGGAGGATATTGATTAAGGGAGGGTGCTGACCACACTGGAACTTAGTGTTGGGGGTTGGGCCACATTTAAGTCTTAGGGTGGGGGTTGGTTACACTAGAAAGACCAATCATGAAGAGTAGACCAATCATGGAGTCTACGGGTCACACAGTATTAGTGGAACCAGAGTCTTCAACTAACCACACAACCAACTCATCAATTATACTTACACAATGAGCCCCAATAAAAACTATGAATAGCAGAGTACAATGGCTCACACCTGTAATACCAGCACTTTGGGAGGCCAAGGCAGGCAGACTGCTTGAGCTCACAAGTTCAAGACTAGCCTGGGCAACATGGCAAAACCCTGTCCCTACAAAAAAAAAAAAAAAAAAGAGCCTGGCATGTTGGCATGTGACTGTAGTCCCAGCTACTCAGGAGATGGAGGTAGGAGGATCCCTTGAGCCTGGGAGGTCAAGGCTGCAGTGAATCATGATCGTGCCACTGCACACCAGTCTGAGGGACAGAGTGAGACCCAGTCTCATAAAGAAAAAACTATGAACACTGACGCTCAGGCAAGCTTTCCCAGCTGGCAATACTCCATGTGCACTGCCACACGCTGTAACTAGGAGGAGTTAACACTGTCCATGCCCCCACTGGGAGAGAAAAATCAGCAACTCCATGTTTGGAACATTCCCAGAATCTGTCCTAGGCATCTCTTTCTTTGGCTGATTTTAACACGTATCCTCTCCCTTCATAACCATGCACATAATACCTGTCAGTGAGTCTGTCAGCCCTTCTAGCAAATTATTGAGCCTAGTGGTTAGCTGGGGAACCTCTTGATCTCAGCTGGTGTCAGAAGTGAGAACAACCTTGGAGACTGTCCCCTTTGACTTTGTAGTTGATTGATCCTAAAACTGTCACATTTAGTAAAAGGGACAATTTCTGAACACTGTAATATATAGGGAAAGAAAGGAAGTGGAAATCCCATAAGAATGGCCTTCACCTTTACCACTAACCTCAATATAATAATTCAAGTTACCTCACCTGCATCTCTATCCCCAAACATTAATACAAACACAAGTAAGAAAATAATATTAATAGTTCACCAAATTGACCACTACTAATTCAGGAAGGAAAAAAAAGATGAAGTAAATTCAAACAGCATGGGATGAAGAGGTGGCAGAGAAAAAAACTTGGAAAGCAACAATCTGTGATACTGCTAATGACTTTCTACAGAAATTCCTCACCTCTTTTTAAAAAATCATCAAGACCGATCCCCTGTCATTCCCCACTTCAAAGCTCACTCTGTCTAATGTTCAAATCATAAGGCAAAGGACATGAAAAGAAAGTCCCTACAAAAAGGGTGTTAAGCCTTAACAACGTAGTAACGAGTAACATAAGTCCATACAAGACTACCTGGGGTTAAAAAAAGCAAAAGCAACAACATTAAATGAGGGCAAAACAGATTCCCCCACTCCCCACAACAACCACCACCAATCCATGCAGCAGTTGTGGAAATATACCTCTGACTCAAAACTCCCTTTTAGATACGATTCCACCATATTTTCCAAAATTTATTCAGAAGAATATCATACATACCAGAGTAGCATGGTCCTCTTGCTACTACTGTTATCTCTTTCTGGTGCTTACAAGCAGCCCTTCTGAGAAAGCATTCATTTTGATAAGTGTCCCCATTTGATCCACAGACAGGAATGTAATTTGTATGGCACTGCAAAAGAAACAAAAATAAATTCTCAGAACTAGGCATGAATATTAATAGCTTATTTCACATTCATGAATGCAATACCATAGCATTATGACATACTTCACTACTGAATAGTCTGGTTTTTTTTTTTTTTGGTTTGAAAAGAATTATGCTACTTCTTATACCGTTTTTCACATTCATAAGGAAAATAACTACCAACTATCCATAAAAATGAGAATGAAAATCTCTATTTCATTTGCTTGCTACGAAAAACCACTGAGGTAAGAGGAAATTATTAACAATGTAAAGAGTGCTAGTTATGTAATAGCATTTTATTATTATCAAAATTCATTTATTCATTCAAACCTAATCATAAAAATAGAAAAAATTCATTATTCAAAACATCTAGTAGGCAAAGTCCCAAGGTAAATGGTATGGAAGACACAAAGAAATATAGGATGATCTCTGTTCACAGAAACCTTACAATCTTGTAAGAGAGTCATACAAGTAGGAAAAAAATCAATACTGCAAAGCTAGATCATGTACCAAATCAGTAAGCATGTAATGCCTAATACCGATTATTGTGAGCTGGAGTATTCAAGAAAAGCATGCTCAGAGAAAGTGGAATGTGAACTGAGCCTTGAAGGATGAGTAGAAATAAGAAAGATGAAGAAGAAAAAACACAATACACATCTGAGAAATGACACTGGACCTGCATGTAGGAAAACTTTAAAATATCTACATGTTAGAAATATCATAAATGACTAAAGTTTTAAAATCTGGGGAAAATGCTATAACAATATGATACAAGTTATTATTACTTAAAAAATAGAACATACAAATTAATAAAAATGGGACCAAAAACAGACATGAAATGTTTACAGAAAAATTACAAATGGCCAGTTAATGCATAAAAAATTATTGATCTTCACTAGCAATCAGAGTTGTCCACTAAGATGAGATGCTATTTCCAACTTATAAAATTGGCTATTAAAAAATTCAATTAGGTGGACATACCACCATACCAGTTTTGGTCATCTAAATTGGTTCTACTTTGGGGTAACATAATTAAAGAATATGTTTCAAGAATCCTAAAAAAAGAATGCAGTTTTTGATCCAGAATTACACATTTAGAAATCCATGTGACAGAAACCTATACACATTTATTACAGCCATTTCCAACAGAAATTTATAATATCAATAACCTAAAATTCTTAATGTCTAACAAGACAATGTTTAATTGAAGTATAACTGTTCAAGAAATTAATATTGCAGTCATTAAGAATTACCTTTTGAACTTAAACAATCCAACAAGCAAAAGGCAAATAATTCTATTAAAAATAGGTCAAAGGACATGAACAGACACTTCTCAAAAGAAGACATACAAGTGACCAATAGACATGAAAAAATGCTGAACATCACTAATCACCAGAGAAATGCAAATCAAAACCACAAGAAAACATCATCTCACAAGTCAAAATGACTATTATTAAAAAGTCAAAATAACAGATGCTGGTGGGACTGCAAAGAAAAGGGAATGCTACACAGATGGGAACGTAAATTAGCTCAGCCACTGTGGAAAGCCGTTTGAAGATTTCTCAAAGAACTTAAAACAGAACTACCATTCAACCCAGCAATCTCATTACCGGGTATATACCCAAAGGAAAATCAATCATTCTACCAAAAAGACACATGCACCCATATGTTCTTCGCAGCACTATTCACAATAGCAAAGACATGGAATCCATCCAGGTGCCCATCAATGGTGAATTAGATAAAGAACATGTGGTATATATACACCAAGGAATACTACACAACCATAAAAAAAAAGAAATCATGTCCTCTGCAGCAACATGGATACAGCTGCAGGCCACTATCCTAACTGAGGAACAGAAAACCAAATAACTCATGTTCTCATTAGTGTTAGGTAAACATTGGATCTACATGGACATAAATATGGGAACAACAGACACCGGGCACTACTAGAATGGGGAGAGAGGCAGAAGAGCCAGCGCTGAAAAACTACCTATTATGTACTGTGCTCACTACCTGGGTGACAGGATCATGCAATAAACCCATCTAACAAACCTACACATGTACCCCCTGAAATTAAAAGTTGAAGTTTAAAAATAATAATTGTAAAAAAGAATTACCTTTAAAAAAATATATTGTGTGACAAAAAACGCTAACAAAGTTAGGCAAAAAGTACATATATAATTTCTGGGAATTCTGTACTATTCTTAAATGCATTATGTATTCCACAAAGCTAACTGTAAATGTTTTAAATAATATGATAGTATAAAATAAAATATAGAAAGAAAATAAAGTATATTTATAGCCAATTTAGAAAAAAAAAAGAATATGCATAAAATAAATCCTGGAATTAAATGTCAATAAATTTTTCATATTATCTGTCTTCATGGTTTCCTAGTTCCCTATTTAAGATTTTCCATATTTGTCTATTTTTCTTCAATGAGCAAGACTTAATTTTATCATTTATCTACTTTTAAAAAGTGATCAGATTTACTTTATGAAGCATACATATGGCATGCTACCGTATGTATATGTATACGCACTGGTAAAAACAACTTCTAGTAAAATATTTTATAACCTAGTCGACTTTGCTATACATCCAGTATCAGCAGAATCTTACATCAACTTGTATTAAAATTATCTTTTTATTTTAGGAAGCCTCCCTATTATAAACATTCCTCCAGTTTTTCATGGATCACATTCCTTTCTTCTCTCTCCCTAAAATTTACACAATAACTAGTATGATGTCTACATGAGTCAATATGTTACTTTGTAATCATACAATACTCAATTAGCCAAGGAAACTACTATGAGCTCCAAGATATCAAATGCTAAATCCATGAACTTTCCAATCCCACTTTCATTCCTCAACAAACGCTTACTTTCTAAGGTACTGTTGTGTTCACAAAGGTGCCAATATCGCCCCCTAGGGGTGGCTGTCCCTGTGGAGGCATTCTTGATTGTCACATTGACAGAGGGACCTTACTGTCATTTACCAGACAGATTCCAAGGATGCCTGAAGTACTGCAAAGGAAAGGACAGTTCCATACAACAAAGACAAGTACCACATAACTTCTGGCTATTCATGTAGGAATTTTGACAAGCCTTTCCATAATACTACAAATCAGTCTGATCTGTTATATCTTACCCTAATATTGGTTTTTATTCTAGCATCTACTATACATCTACATTTTTGTTTCATGTACTCCTGGTATGAAATTACTTTTAATTTTTCTCTTTTTTTTTTTTTTGAGACGGAGTCTAGCTCTGTCGCCAGGTTGGAGTGCAGTGGTGCAATCTAGGCTCACTGCAATCTCTGCCTCCCAGGTTCAAGCAATTCTCCTGCCTCAGCCTCCCGAGTAGCTGGGATTACAGGCACACACAATCATGCCCAGTTAATTTTAGTATTTTTAGTAGAGATGGGGTTCCACCGTGTTGGCCAGGATGGTCTTGAACTCCTGACCTCGTGATCCACCCACCTCGGCCTCCCAAAGTGCTGGGATTATAGGCATGAGCCCCCATGCCTGACCTGCTTTTAATTTTTTTAATCCAAACATTTATTATAAGTAAACATAAACATCTGATGGCTGTATTTTCTTCTATGGTAATCACACCTAAGCATTTACATTCTGAAATATTTATTTTATTATAAATTACTTTTGTTTCTTCTTTACATTGCAATCATGCATTCATTTCTTTAATCATGTGTTTATGTAGGTTAATTTATCCATGAATTTCTCCTAAGGATGGTAAAGAAACTGAATATTAAAATGAAGCATTAACTCTGATAGGGCTGAGAATCTCAACATTTATTCAACAGTTTTTATCCAGTAAGCATTAGTCCACAACTTTAAGTGTCCTTTAACTTAACTATCATAACCATGAAGCACACAGTTTAATGTTTAGAGCCAAGGCTATGAAGCCAAAAACGTCTGAATTCAAATCCTGGGCCCACCAACCATGTGACTATGGGCTAGCACCATCACCATGTTCAACAGTGTACAATGGTGTACCTACCTAACAAAGTTGTTATGAAGATAAAATAAGATAATCTATCTTTGGCATTTCTATCTGACCATGGTACATTCTCAATAAACATTAGCTATTTTTGCTGTTGCTTGTATCATTTCTCAGTCATAAGTATTTGCCAACAGTCACTAATAAGTGGAAGAGCCACCAATTCCTCCCAAATGATGTATTTTAACCACTACACACTCAAGTTAGTCAGTGGGGAATTGCCATCTGTCACTTGGTGATACTGAGCAGAGGACTTAATGTCTCTGAAATTCACCCTCACGAGCACATACCTAGGAGTGAGTGTAAGATGGGAGAAGCAGACCTGCTGTTGGTCATTCTCAGTTTCCATGAGTCTCTCCTGGAAGCTTCTAATTATGCCAATGGACAAATTATGGGATTTAGACAATTTTAACAACATGCAAATTCTGACTTATGCACTGATGTTGGATTCTAACTCTAACCTAAAGTCTGCTTCCTCTATATTGCCACCCTTGCTGGGAGGAAGAACTCTCCCCTATACCTTTTCTTTAGCTAGAAGAATGTGATGATGTTGCCAGCTATTTTAAGTAGTTTAGAAAGATGGAACAGTGTACAACTCCAGAACTGCATCCATTCAAGCATTTATTGTGTACCTACTGTGTGCCAGGAACTATGCTGAATACAGCAAGTAGAAAATAATAACAAGGTTGGGATGGTTAATTTTATGTGTTAACTTGACTGGGCCCCAGGGTGCCCAGACTAAACATCATTTCTGGGTGTATCTGTGAAAGAATTTCTAGATGAGATTAATATTTGCATCAGTGGATCAAGTAAAGCAGACTGCCCTCCCCAGTGTGAGCGGGCACTATTCAATCCATCAAGGAACTGAATAGAATTCTTCTCTCCTTCTGCTTGACTGTTTAAGCTGGGACATTGATCTTCTCCTGGTGCCCAGGCCTTCAGTCTCAGAAAGGGACTTATACCACTGGCTTTCCTGGGCTAGTATACAGATGACAGACTGTAGGACTTCTCAGCCTCCATAATCAAATAACCTAATTCCTTATTGCTCGCTCTCTCTCACATTCATGTGTGTGTGTTCGTGTGAGTGTGTGTGTTTCTCCGGAGAACTGTGACTAATAAAAGGTCTAATAAGAGGGCATGGCACCTAGCAAGAGCAGACATTGATAAATACAGGAAGAAAGATACATAGTTCAGAGAATGCTAGAACAAAGACAAAGAAAGAAAACAGGAAAAAAAGTCATAGACTCGACTCTACACAAAGTTTTCAGGGAAAGATGCAGTATTAATCATTTTTCTGTATACCAAATTAACAAAAGTGGCTTTGTTTATATATGTGGCAAGATAATAGCTCTTATTAGCAGACTGAAAAAAAAAACAATTTGAATTTTTATTTAAAATCCTGTCATCTGTTAAAATGTATTCAAATAATGTCCCAGAAAGCTTCTATTTAGCACTAAAAGCATGCTGAATCATAAGCAAGTTTTTAAAATGAATTGAAAGATATTGCTAAAGCATCCAGCAGAGAAGGGTTTAATGGGCATGTCAGGTCATTATTTTTAAGCTGGCAATAACCTAAGTCTAGCTTGAACAGATTTATAATCTTATAAAGGAAGGTAGAATGGTCAAAGGAAGGTTCACTCGGTAGCAAGATCAAACTATACTGTAAGCCCTGAGGCAGTTTGCTCCTACAAGGCAAAGAACCAATCTTTAAACATCTTTACATCCTCAGCATCTAGTCTCATACCCAGCACAAAGTAAGCACTGGATAAATGTCTAATGGTGTCAACTCCTAATATATTTTCCTTCCTGGCTTTGCCACAAGGTAAAAATGTAAGGAATTCAGACAGATCATGGAAGGATTTTCTAGCTGTTCAAGTATATTTTTTAAAAGGTCAAAAAGGCTGTTTCTTTATAATCTTAGAGTTTCAGGGAAATACTTTTCTCAAAAAATGAAGAAAAGCAGGGCTGGGCATAGTAGCTCGCACCCATAATCCCAGCATTTTGGGAGGCCGAGGTGGGAAGATTGCTTGAGCCCAGGAGTTCAAGACCAGTCTGGGCAAAAAAAAATTTTAAACTCAGCCAGGTGTGGTGATGGACACCTGTTGTCCCAGCTACTCAGGAGGCTGGGGTGAGAAGATCACTTGAGCACAGGAGGTCAAGGCTACAGTGAGCTCTGATTGTGCCACTGCACTCCAGCCTAGGCAACAGAGTGAAACCCCATCTCAAACAAACAAACAAAAAAAAGATAGATAAATATGATGTGAAAATCTAAAATTTCTTTGTGTCTAAAATATAAACAAAATGAAAATGAAACTAAGATACACAATTATTTTTGTCAATTAAGAATACATACTGTTAAAAAGAAAAACAAAAAAATGAAATTAGGATAACTTCTTTAAAATATAGAGTTTTTTGGAATCTATTCTTACTGGAAAGGAACAATCTCTAAGATAAAAACCATTAAATGATTTAATACTTATAAGGGGAATTAAACAAGTTTATAGACACATAAAATATTTCTAGAAGGAAATGCAAGAAGTAACAGATGTTGCCTCTGAGAAGTTGATACTCTGGAGTGGAAGCTTTTTTTGTTATATATCTTCTTATATTGTTCAAGTTGTTTACTATGGGCATACATTACTCTTTTTTAAAAATAAATCAAAGCAGTCAGGCACGGTGGCTCACACCTGTAATCCCAGCACTGTGGGAGGCCGAGGCAGGCGGATCACGAGGTCAAGAGATCGAGACCATCCTGGCCAACATGGTGAAACCCTGTCTCTACTAAAAACACAAAAATTGGCTGGGTGTGGTGGCACGTACCTGTAGTCCCAGCTACTAGGGAGGCTGAGGCAGAAGAATCACTTGAACCCGGGAGGCGGAGGTTGCAGTGAGCCAAGATCATGCCACTGCACTCCAGCCTGGCAAGAGTGAGACTCTATCTCAAAAAATAAATAAATAAAAATAAATAAATAAATCAAAGCAGCAGGTTCTCTTGAGAGTTTATGCGTTAACAAATATCAAATGCTCAGGTAATAAGCAATATATATATTCCAGTATTGTACTATATAGAGTGTGTGTGTGTGTGTATATATATATATGCATACACATATATGTCTTTACAAATCAAGATGAGGGAAAAAGAAAATACCCCAAAAACTAGACAAAGAATATGAAATATTAATTCACAAAAAAAGTCAACAAATATATGGCACATTTTTAATTTCTCTAGTAATCAAATGCAAATAAAAATTGTTTTTGCCTTTCAGATTTATTAAATTTAAAAGGACCAACAAAATCCACTACCAAAAGGTTGAGGGGAAATAGGACATCTGATATGAGGCTACTGGTAAGAATGTTAATCTGCGCATGAGCATCTATTGGCCCAACAATTCCACCTCAAGGAATTTAACCTAAGGAAATACAGCAACTGAAGAGGGGAACAGCCCCAGTCTTCCCCACACAGGGTGGCTAAATCTCCAACAACAAAACCCACCATCTTTCTTTTAACAAACCAGAGAACAGAGTTGAGGACAACCACAGCCACTAAAAAGTGAGAGGGAAATCTCAGAAAGGAGAGAGTTTGAGGGGAGTCCCAGGTTCCACATACAAACACAGAGCACGCTTCTGGCTGACCCCTAAACCACACATGGGATAGACTCCAAGTAGCCCCAGTGAGGCTAAAAGAACTGAATTGATACTTGTGTTGCTGCCCACCACAAGTAAGGCAGAATTTGCAGTTTGAGTTCAGCCAACTGTTTCAAAAATAACAATAATCTTCAAGGAACATAACAAAACCCACACACTCTAAAACATATGATTCACAATGTATAGGATAAATCTAAAGTTACTCTAATGTGAAGAAACAGGAAAATATGGTCCATTCTCACATGAGAAAACAATCAACAGAGGCAATACCTGAGGATGTCCTAGATGTGGACATGAGCAGACATATTTTAAAGCGGCAATAACATGTACGCTCAAGGAAAATATGCTTACACTGAATGAAAAGAGGAAATCCCAGCAGGTAAATAGAAACTCTAAATTCTAAACATAAAAAATCTACAATTAAAAACTCACTGGATAGGAAGAATTGAGATGACAGAAGAAAGGATTAGTGAACCTGAAGACAGATGAATAAAAATTATCTAATGTAAAGAACAGGAAAAACAATTGGGAAAAAAATGAACGGAGTATCAGGGACCTTGAGACATTATCAAAAGGTCTAACATACATCATGGAAGTCCCAGATTACAAGAAATAATAAGCAGAAAAAAATATTTTAAGAAATAATGACAAAATAATTCTCAAACTGGGTAACAAACAGATTTCAGAAGCTCTGCCAACCCCAAGCATGATAAGTTCAAGGAAAACCACACCATAGTACTTAATAATCAAACACAGTAAAGACAAAATCTTAAAAGCAGTCAGAGAAAAATGATGCATTAGGTTCAGGGGGAAAACAGTTCGAATTATCATGGAATTCTCATTTCGTTCTGGCTAAAGTCACCTTCCATGTTATGCAGAGTTCTATAGAAAGGTGCTTTTGGCAAAGAAATGGTGTCCCCAGCCAACAGGCAGCAGGGATCTGAAGCCAGCCAAAAGCTACCTAAGAAAGGTTGGCAGAAGGTGGCTGATGTGAAAATGCCCAAGAGAAACCCTCCTATCATTCTATGTAATTGAATGTAAAGCCCCTTTGGACTATGAAGAAACTGGCTGGACAACAGTATACCTACCTACCCTTCCTCCTTTACCTAAACTCTCCACTTCTTTTAATTAAAATAAACCACCTGATAGTTTACAGTTTTCAAAGATGTTTCATATGCAAGCTTTCTTTCCAATTTTGATTCTCATTACAGAATCATAAGTAAGGGTAGGAAACGTGCCTTCACTTTTCTGATAGAATACCGATGCCAAGAAAATTACCTGAGATCATACAGAAATTTGCCTGAGGTCACAGGGTTACCAGAAATACTAACTCTCCTATGCTTTCATTCTGGATTTCTGTACCCTTTCTTCCCCTCAAAATCCAAATGGTGGGCATGTTTAAAAGAAAAGTGTGAGTAGAAAAAAAATTCTAGTTCCTTTTTCGTCTCATATTAAATCAACCATCAGAGACCATCTTGTAAGAAACATTCTGAAGTCTGAATACCATTTAACCAAAGAAAATAAAAAGAAAGAATTAAACATAACATATTTCCTTTGTTTTACTTTTTTAGACAACAGAATCACAACTAAAAGAGCATCTGAAAAGCAAAAATATTTACACTCTTAGTTTGAGGTTCCACTTGCTATTCCAGCTCTAACCTTGACTTACCCCGAGTCTCCAAGTGAGTCAAGTTCTGTGGCCTGAAGAGATGATACAGCAACAAATAAGAATGGAAGGGAAAGAGACAGACTAGAAGGAGAAGAAAAGGAAAAAGATGCCAACATTTAAAATAAGAGACTCTAGTTCAACCTGTACCTTCTTTCCTTTCAGTGACAATTATACCTTACATTTAAATAGAAATTTGATATTTTTTCAAAGAATTGTTACATCTATTATTGTCAATCCGCTCTCTCAATTCCATGCAAGAAGCATGGAAGACACAAATAACAGGGCATCATCTGACAAAAAAGAACTGAGGGACTGTGAACCCAATTTCTTTATGGGGTTCAAGATGTTTTCGATTTTTTAATTTGAAGAATTTAGAATTATAAAATATGAATATAAAACTTTTCAAAATAAGTTGGGTTTCCTCACCTGAAATTGGCATGCACATTTCAAACCATCTCCATCTTCTTTACAGACTCCTCCATATTTACATGATGACTCATCACAAACTCTTACATCAGACTCCCTCACATTTAATTCTGCAAAAGAAAAAAACTGTTTGACATATATATTTGGATTTCTATTACACATATGTGTGTGTGTTGACATATATATTTGGATTTCTATTACACATACGTGTGTGTGTATGAAAAAGTCCTTAAAATGTATTGAGCCCCCCCATTCAGAAGTGTAATAAGACATAAATAAACAAAAAGAAATTCTGTAAGACACAAAACGCTCAGTATTCCCCAAACAGAATCCTGCATAATAATGAGCCTAAAAGTAACTCAAAATAGAACTCGAAATTTCAGGACTTAACATAATTTCCAAAGGTAAATCTGTAGAATTCTTCTATTTGGCCTTCTAAGACCTTAAGATAACAATCCTACTATTTCTTATTTAACATTTTAGGTTATTTTTCTAGTAAGTTACTTTTAAGGCTAACGAAAATTAACAGTAATATTAATTAAATAAGATAAAAAATTATCTTAATTCTTTTGGTATTCAGAATAAATTTTGGGTGATCATTATTAATTCTAGACAAACTATTTTAACTACAAAAGAACAGTGAATTTGAATTTCAGACAATAAATATGGAGCATTTATGTATACAGAATTAAAGATTCAAAATCTTACTAGACTTAAAACTTTTAATGGACTGATTTAAGTTGACTCTACCAAAGCAAGCAGAGCCAATCAACAATACCAGCATTCTGTGGTCATTTTGCTCCTGCTCCGACATTAAGCATCAAATTAAGCTTCAAGGTTGTGCTTGAAGCTGCCAATCAGTGAAAGTGGATGAAAATCACTACAATGCAATTTTCATATCCTTTCTATGGGAAATGAGAGCTTACAAAAACAAATGCACTTAGGTAAACAATAAACAAATGACTGTTTTTAAAAAAAAAGAAAAAATCCCAGTGTAGTGGTGAATACGTAAGTCTGGGAGCAGAGAGGGTCCTAGATTAACAACTAATTCTCCTACTCAAAAGCTGAGACTCTGGGAAAAGAGCAAGGACTCCTGTATCTCTAGATCATGATGAGGTCCTGGCAAAGAGACCTAAGGGAGCACTTCTCCAGTTATCCCCATTCCTGGTTGCTTTCTATTTCTAGATTTCAAAGCAGACTCAGTAAACTAAGTCAAGGGAATTCTACGTCCGGTGACAACTGTCCTAGTGACATTTCATTACCTCTCCCTATCCCATTTGTTCTCACTGCTCTGCAGTGGTGTCTTGGGTCTCCTACTCCCAGCTGACCCTCCGAGGAGCTGGCAATCAAGTACCTGAATCCCTAAGGAGTTGATAGTCAACAGTACTTACTTGAGTAGTCACTGTCAACTAAGCACTTTACAAGGGTAGGATCACGTGTAGGTGGGTTGCAAAAAAATTATCTTCCTTAAATGATCTCAGGTGGGTTACAAAAGCTTATTTTTCCTTAAATGATCTCAGGTGTACAGAATTGGATTAAAGTGCAAGCATTTACCAAAAAAAAAAAAAAAAAAAAAAAAGACATGAGTGGAAACTTAAAGCAAGAGAAAGCTAACACAAGCATTTTGTTATTCTTACTGTTCCACAAACTATTCTAGGTAGAGAAGGCCATCTTTCATTCCTCATCACCCTGGCTGTAGGAAGCTTTATGTCCTTGGTTCTCCTTACCGCCCCATTTTTGCTGTCTCTTCCCTTTCCCCCTTGACCATTTGCTTTAGCTCTTGAGGCTCAATCCTACGTAAAGGATTTTTCACCCTATCTACCCACACTTCTGCTAGGAACTTGAACAAGGTCTGGTTCCAATTACTATCAAATACACATCTTCAGACCAAAGGAAGATAACAAAATATTAATAAAGAACTGCCCTGGAAAAGAGGGTAAAAATGTACAATATCTGCTCAACTAAGAACTTAACCAACTTTAGGGGCTAGAGAAACAAGAACTGCACAATTTGACTAATGAAATACAGTGCATTTGTCTTTTCTCCTTTCTTTGTAGGCTTAAAATTCACACTGGGTTCTATTACAATCAGACATAAAAAAACAAGAATAAGTCAAGTTTTTATTTTGTCTGTGAGGCAAGATAATGCTCTGAGTTATGATTTGCCACTTTGAGACTCTTGAATTGTAATGTTTTATCTGTTGTACTTTACAGGTACAGTGGATTGCAAGCTAGAACCTAAACCATCCCTGCCACCAAGAGTCATGTGTGGTAACCCCAAGGAATGTTTGTATGAGGGACTACAGAATACTTTAGGGGAATAATCATCCCTGCTAATGTGAGGCAGAAAAGCTTGGTCCCACGGGCTGGGTGCGGTGGCTCACGCCTTTGGGAGGCTGAGCCAGGTGGATCACCTGAAGTCAGGAGTTCGAGACTAGCTTGGTTAACATGGTGAAACCCCATCTCTACTAAAAATAAAAAACTTAGCTGGGCATGGTGGTACACACCTGTAGTCCCAGCTACTTGGGAGGGTGGGGTGGGAGGATCGCTTGAACCCAGCAGGCAGAGGCTGCACTGAGGAGAGTGTGCCACTGCACTCCAGCCTGAGTGAAAGAGTAAGACTCTGTCTCAAAAAAAAGAGCTTGGTCCCATAAACACAGCCTTGAACAAAAGAAGTGACCCCAAGCATAGTCCCTTCTCAAGACTTGGTTTGCTCCTCCAGCCAGCCCCAAGAACTCGTAACAGAGACAGAGGAGCTACAACAAAGAAACTAAAGAAAGATTTTCACTAAAAACGAAGTGACAAGCTCTGCTTTGATGCTCACACGACAAGACATAACACATGGTGAGAAAGGAGCTGGGACACATCAACAGCCCCCGAATATCAGCAATGCATCTAGCAGGACCGCACAAGACCAAGGAGATGGTAGTGTCAGGCAAAGAGGTAGACCTCTGATATCTGACAGGAGGTACCAATGTGCAACTGCAGAGGTAGCAAACAGCACAGGAAGAAAAAGACAGGTGTCATGTAGCAGTGGCCAGAATGCATTAGTGAGCACACATCAAACACAATTTGGTGACTCCTGGAATAAATCTTGGAGGGAGGCATTTATGAGGGAGCTAGAGGTCCTGTATTATTAATAGGTAAGGGTAAAAGTCATGAAATTCTGATTACTCTGGTTATTAGTCATATTTTATTTTATGCCTATCTTGCTATCAAATCCATGCTAGTTTCATGTGTGTTAATGCATAAATGTGATTAGTTTATCATCAGAAAGCAATTACTAAGCATCTACTAGGTACTTAATATGCTAAGAATTTTGGACACACAGGAAAAAAATGTTTAACAGGGAATGACCTTGCTAATATATGCAAGAATTAGTGATGAATTAAATACAGTCTATAATTAAGGGGATAAATGTGTCATACAGTCTATGACTGCTGTAGGAGTTCAAGAGGTAGGGGACAAAACTGGATTTGAAGCATAGGGTGCAGTGTCAGAAAAAACAAGACTTGTATTGACCTTGAAAAATTAATAAGGCTTTTTTATCATAATAAAGCTAATATAGGATCATTATAAAGAATTTGGAAAAGATATTTTAAATAAAGAATGTTCTAATTGCCCAAAATATACGAGTAATACTAAAAGACAGAAAAGAAAAGAGAATGTTTTTATGTAGGAAAACAATGTAAGTGAAAGTAGAGAGAAAGTAATTTCATAGTACACACAAACAATATTAGTATCAGTGGTTCCAAAACCATGTTCCTCAAAGGCACACTGGTGTCCTGGACTAGTGTACCTTCATTAAAACCAAATATGAAATTTTCTCATTTGCAAAGGAAAAAAAATCAACAAAAAAACTGTTCTCATTTTTAAGGGGTTTTTTTCCTTTATGTTTCTTAAACCTTCAATATCAGATTATTTCAGATTTGTTGCTGGCTATCAACTAACATCAGATGATTTCAGATATTTTGCTGGCTAGCAGTAAAAGTATGTTCAACAAATAGGTAAGGAATACTAATACAAATATTCCAACAATGTTTCATGAGAACATAGGTCAGGTCATGAATGTCACAAGCTCATGAATGGACATTTTAAATTGTTTTGTAGTTGTGGCAGTCACTGCTAATGCCTACCTTTGATCTATTCTCTCCTTCTTACTTAGTAAGAGAACTCCAATTTTGTTCAGGGAAACAAGGTACCAACTAAATAACATATATTTCTCGGCCTCCCTCAATCTGTGTTCATATGTAGGTACTGTCCCTTTCTCCTTCATTCTTCCTCTTTTTTTTCCCTTGACTGGAGACCAAACCTGTTGCCTAAAGTTGCAGCAGCCCAAAGATGACACAGCAGAAAGACCAGGAGCAAGACAGTAAGATGGAAGAATCATGAAATCACCATACCTCCTGTGGATCTCCTCTTTCCAGACTTTCCATTACAGAAAATAATGTATATAAATGAATACATTTTTTAAAAAGCCCTTATCATATAAGCCACCACTGGTCACACCACTGATACATGCAGTTAAACATAATTCCCAATAGAATGACTGTGTGTAAATTTAATAAGATAAATATTTCTAAGCAATGGTCTTAAAAACTTTTGTGCTACATCAGAGATCATATGATAAGATTAATTTATCAAGAGACCCACAACTTGCTGGTGTTCTGACTCCTCACAATTTTTTTTTTTTTTTTTAAAGACAAGGTCTCATTCTGCTTCCCAGGCTGGAGTTCAGTGGTGTGAACATGGCTCACTGCAACCTCTGCCTCCTGGCCTCAAGTGATTCTCCCACCTCAGTCTCCCAAGTAGCTGGGCCTCAGCCTTCTGAGTAACTGGGGGCCACAGGCGTACACCGCCATGCCCAGCTAATTTTTGTATTTTTTGTAGAGACGGGGTCCACCATTTTGCCCACACTGATCTTGAATTCTTGGGCTCAAGCCATGTGCCCACCTCAGCCTCCCAAAGTGCTAGGATTACAGGCCTGAGCCACCATACCCAGCTGATTCCTAACAAATTTGAGAACAGAATCACTGCCTTAGCTTAAACCCAATACAGAAGGAATCTATTTTGGGATCATCTTCTGAATGTTCCTTCTTTTCAAGTATTCTGTACAGTACCAGGCATCAAGAGGACACTCTACTACCTGTCAATGATTATGATGATTATGCACCTGCCTTCCTGAAACCAAAATGGAAATTCAGTAAAATGGATGAGCCATTACTAAGTCCCTCAAAAATCAATTCTCCGAAGAGAAATGTTTTACACAAAGAAACACTCATAAAAGTTGCTCAAAACAAAGTATTTTGCTCTTGTTGCAAATCTGTCCCACAATTCTCAAAATGTACAACTTGTCTCGAGAATTTCATTAACATTTCAAAGCTCAGAAACAATACACACTAGTGGCAGAAACTCTGCTTTCTATGAACCTGAGCTGCCCAAATTCCCAACTTCTGGCATCAACAACTAGGTTCAGGCTCTGACTCAAAATGAGATCCAGCAGCCTTCCAGAATGATACGACTTTTCTACCACCCTTCCATTAAAAAGAAGGTAGTTCTGGGGATCTTATGAGTTAGCTAACACTCATGGAGAGCCAAAAGGAAATAAACTTCATTAGATGTTACAATAGAATTCAGGGTTTCTCAATCTAGGCACCAGTGACATTTGGAACCAGATAATTCTTTGTTGTAGGGAATATCCTGTACACTGGAGGTTGTTTAGCAACAGCCCTGGCCTCTGCCCACTAGATGCCAGTAGGACCACACCAGCTCTGACAACCAAAATTGTCTCACCACGTCCTGGGACGGGGGGGTTGGGGGGTCGAGGGGGAGGGGCAAAATTATCCCCAGTTGAAAACTACAGTAAAGGGAAAGCAAAGACTTTACATCTAATTCTCTGACACAATCACTATAAGGAAAACTAGTCAAATAATCAGTAGTCTCAAAAGATCTCAACACACTGCCACAGCTATTCTCCATTTCAATAGAGGGACTTAAAAATATTGATTCCAAGTTTATGTTAAATCCCCCTCCTTTAATAGTACCTTAACCTCCAGCAGGCCTCACTTCCTCCTTCTTCCTATAGCAACTCTTCTTCTTCAAGATCAAAGCAACCTCAGATACAATGGCTTTTTTCTTAAGTCCTCCAATCCTTTTCGAGACCTTTCTAGAACAGTTGATACTTCTGGCCTCCCCTTGTAACCAAATAGTCTTCATTATCCCCTCAATTTTCTGACCTCTTTTAATTTACCCACTCCTTTTTCCTTCTCCTATTGCCCAGTCTGTGTCAATAACACTCTTAGAACGTATCTCCAACTTAATTAACTCTCCAGATTAACTGAAGTGTAGCATTCTCTATAAAACCTACAGAACAATGCCTATGTCACAATGAATTCTCAAGGCTACTAGACCCTCTCTAGAACATCCATGAGCACTTTAGCTCCAACCAGGGTAGCTGTTCTTGTGCTTCAAGAGTCAGTTACCCAGCCTACGTAGTTGTTACTACAATTATGTGATTTCAACATTTCATATGAGTGAAAATAAATTACTTTTATGAAAACTAAATTGAAAGACTTGAATAAGGTGAGCTACTTTTTAAAAAAACCTACAGTTGCACTTAGAATTCTGCATCCACAGGTCTTTAGCTTCCTTTTTAAAGGGATTAAAACTGCAATTTGTAATCAATGCATTATACAAGTGGTTTGTTCAAGAAAGAGGAGGCCGGGCGCGGTGGCTCACGCCTGTAATCCCAGCACTTTGGGAGGCCGAGGCGGGTAGATCGCGAGGTCAGGAGTTCAAGGCCAGCCTGGCCAACATGATGAAACCCTGTCTCTACTAAAAATACAAAAATTAGCTGGGCACGGTGGCACATGCCTGTAATCCCAGCTACTCGGGAGGTTGAGGCAGGAGAATTGCTTGAACTGGGGCCCGGGAGGGAGAGGTAGCAGTGAGTGAGACTGTGCCACTGCACTCCAGCCTGGGAAACAGAGCAAAAAGAAAACCATTTTCAAAGAAAAAGCATGGGCCCTCTTTCAAAACATTTAATAAATATGTATATGTTAAAATAAAACGTTACATGCATTTATGAATCATTTTTGTGACTCCCTACTTTAAATAACTTTCCCAATTAACCAAATAACTACCAAATTATTGTGGGACCAAGACAAAAGGACCCCTACTGTATAGTAAATGTTCTGCCTTCAACCATCCCATGTGTCATCTCATTTTGTTCATTCTCTGGCAGTATTCACATTCACACCCATCACTTCGAGTCTTCAAACCTAGTTTTCCCAACCATATTAAAGCCATGTCATCTGTTTTTGCTAGTGCTATTTCCAGTCTTCAGAGCATTGCTGGGGAAAGTCCTATAAATTAATGTTCCCTAAGGCCTTATTAACATGTAGAAAACTGTAGTTCATCTCTAGTGGATTCTGTATTGACTCCCCACAGAACATGTTCAAACTTTTCACTTTGTCCTTTAAAAAAATTTTTCATGAGTTTATACTGACTGTCTAGATGTCAGCAGTATTTGGAGAAATCTGCCCTTTTTCAGAAAAGCAAACCAATCCAATCTGACAGGACCCTGCTGGATGGTTTCACTCCCAGAACAAGCCCAGTTTGTTCTTGAACCTGTACCCACCTGCCTACAAAACAATTCCATGATCTCTATACTGAAAATAGCAGAAACATTTAAAATATTAAAATATTTAAAATACTGCACACCAGGAAATGGTATGGTACAACTATGGAATATTATAAAGCTATTTAAAGATGTATATTATATAATACGGAAATAAGCTTATGAATCTTAAAGTGAAAATGCAGACCACAAAACTATACACATAGACTATGATTTTATATGAAAAACCTGCCAGGAACTGCGATACAGGCTTTTAGTCCCAGCTACTTTGGAGGCTGAAGCAGAAAGACCAAGAGTTGAAGATCAGCCAGGACAATATAGTGAAACTCATTTCAAACACACACACACACACACACACACACACACACACCCACCCCATACATATAAAATAATCCAGCCAGGAATAAACAAAACCGGTAACAGTAACCTGTTACAGCAGTTGAACAATGAGTGATTACTCCCCTTTTCAATTTTCTATATTGGTTATTATTTAACGGGGGAAAAAAAAAAAGAAAACCTCAATGTGATTTCAAAGACAACCCCAGAGACAGTTTGCTACACAACACACAAAGCATAAGTTTCAAGATCAGGAAGGGCCAAATTCACGTGGTAGTCCTCCTTTTAGAATAATACTTTCCCTTGATATTGTAATGATTAGATAATGTATGCAAAGGCAATCATGCCTAGAACAAGTAGTTATACAACAAAGATTCACTTTGTTTCTTTTCCCAGATATGACTTCAACTCCCAACCAATCTAAGGGGCACCTCTAATGACACAAATCACTGAGAACACATTTCAGGGTATAAAATCAAGCAATAGATTTAGCAAATGTTGACTTCAAGTCCAAGAAAATCAGAAGAATTAGAAATTAAATCCTCTTCAACTTGTTTACTAATCACATTAGTTATCTTCTAGTATAAAGATATGAGGAGGAAAAATAAACTTTACCTAATATTATATGATACAAAACCAAAAGCAGTTTACATTAATATTAAAAAGCATCAACTGCAGAGATAGCTAAAACTTCTCTAAGCTATACTTAATGAAAGAAATTTCACATATGCCACACAATCATCTGACTCTGATATTTTTCATTCCATTTTGCATACTACTGCCAACTACCCTGTTAAACCACACTTTGCTCCTGTCAATCCTCCACCCCCACTCCTGCAATCTTCCTCCGCTGCCTACTTCAATTCTAAATGCCTGTATCAGGACTCTCCAGGCAAGGTGACAGGGAGAACTACTGCAAGATCAGATGGAAGAAAAGGCCTGGGTCCAAAGTTGAGTGTTTAAGGCCCCCAGGGTCTTTCCAGGCCTGGCCAGTCCTAGCCAAAGATGTCATGGTTGTGACATTCTCTCCCTCACGGATGTTTCTGATCTCTGGGGTTCTGACACTAGCTTGGCAAACCATAACCTGAATCTGTTATGGTGCAGTTATTAAAATTAATGATGAAAAATCTCTATATTTTCTGACATGACACATTTAAAGGCAGACTTTTTAAAATGTATGTAACACAAACTTTTTAAATGCCTATTTTAAAAATCTGGAAGGTACACTCACCAAAATAGGAACCACAGTTATCTCTTGGTAGAATTTAAACCTTCTTCATTATTCTGTATTTTTCTGAATTGAGTTTTACAACAAATTTGTATTACTTTTAAAATCAGATAAAGCAATTACATGCTACAGTATATAAGAACCTTGAAAATTATGCAGGTAGGGTGTAGTGCCTCGTGCTTGTAATCCCAACACTTTGGGAGGCCAAGGCAGGAGGACTGCTTCAGCCCAGGAGTTCGAGATCAGTCTGGGCAACATGGTGAAAGCCCCATGCAAAAATTCGCCGGGCGTGGTGGCGCATGCCTGTAGTCTCAGCTACTGGGGGACTGAGATAGGAAAATCACTTGAGCCGGAGGTCAAGGCTGCAGTGAGCTGTGATTGCACCACCACACTCCAGCCTGGGAACAGAAATCTTGTCTCCAAAAAAAAGAAAAAGGAAAAGAAAATATTATGTTAAAAGAAAGAAGTCAGGCGCAAAAGGCTACACATTGTATTATTCTATTTATATGAAACATCCAAAATAAATAAATCCACAGAGAAAGTCTCTATGTGGTTACCAGGGGATGGGGGCGGGGAGTAGTGGGACTGCCTGTTAAAAGGTAGAAACTTTCTAGGGTGATAGAAATATTCTATAATCAGATGGTAGATAGTGATGATCATTGTACAATACAGTAAATGTACGAAAACCACTGAATTGTATACTTTAACATGCTGAATTTTACATTATGAAAATTATCTCAATAAAAAATAAAAATTTTTAAACCATATAAATCATGCTAAATTTTGGAAAAACTGAAATAAAAAAATTAAAAACAGGCATTATAATACGCTTTTTAAGAGGCACACCCTGGCATCAGACCACCTTGTTCAGTATCCCGGCTCTACCACTTATCACAGTTGTGTGAGCTTAGTAATTTACCACTTGTGCCTCCATTTCTTCATCTACAAAATGGGGACCATAACAGTACCTATATCAAAATTCTGATGGAGGATTAAAGGTATAGAAAGCACTCAGAGCAAAATAATAATACACATCATAAGTACTCTATTAAGTGTAAGCTACTATTGTTTTTTATTAGCACCAGTTCTGGAGAAGGCATAGAAAAATGAGCACTCAAACAAACTGTGGAAGTACACAGTGGCACGACCTCTCATGTGTCCATATGTATTGCCATCTTAATTGTCTTTATCCTTTTATCCAACATTTCCAGGAAATTATAACAGATATAAAAGAAAAACATATAAAAACCCATGTCCAAGATTGTTAACGTCAGCATTTTCTGTAAAACCAAAGTGGAAAACAACCTAAGTGCCCATCTTTTGGGAATTAAATTATTGACATAATACTATACAGACATTGGTAGAAACACACGTAGTGATATGAAAAGACAACTAAGACCTATTGTGGAAAAAAACACACACACATTGTAAAACCATACACACAGTTTTACTCCCATTATTTTGAAACATATACCTGTTTACATATATAAGATTTTGCAGGTATATTCAATACATTTCCTTCATTAAACTATTTTTTAAATCAATAATCCAAACACAAGAACCCTGTCCTCTGGTTCTATTTCTAACCACTATCCCTTAGTGTCTCCAACACTAAGTGCAATAGGAGGTAGCCAGAACCCAGCAAAATCACCCACAAAGACAAAAATCTATACAACAACTTGCATACTGGCACTGAAAAACCTGGTATTAATCATTTTAAAAAGAGAATTTTTTAAAGACTTCACAAAATTCTGGTGCATTAGAAAGAGTTCCACACTTGGGGTTCCACTTATCTGATTAAGTAAAAGTAACTATATGATCTTGGCCAAGTGCTAAATCTGAGAATCCCAGTTTCCCAGAATTAAAAAAAAAAAAAAAAAAGGAGCATAATAGTCCCTTATAGGATTCCAATGGTTATAAGAGATCCTTACAAAATAACACTGCAAACTATGAAGAAGACTGACAGTTACTCTTTGGCTGAAACCACCAAAAACAAACTTAAAAAGACACTACCATAACCAGAAACCCTGACAAATTTTGTTGTAAAACACTGAATAATTTTTTTTAAAAAAACTAGGTCTAAATAAATGGGAATTTGGATGTGCTTATGGTACAACCTTGAAGTAAACAATGGTAAACACAAGTGTGCCACCTAGAAAACACCTCAAACCACTTTAGAGAGAGAAGGAGGCTGGGCACAGTGGCTCAAGCCTGTAATCCCAGCACTGTGGGAAACCAAGGCAGGCGGATCACCTGAGGCCAGGGATTCGAGACCAGCCTAGCAAACATGGTGAAACCCTGTCTCTACTAAAAATACAAAAGAAAATTAGCCAGATGTGGTAACGGGCACCTGTAATTCCAGCTACTCAGGTGGCTGAAGCACAAGAATTGCCTGAACCCGGGAGGCAGAGGTGCCACTGTACTCCAACCTGGGCGACAGAGTGAGACCCTGTCTCAAAAAATACTAATAAATAAAAATTAAATTTAAAAAAATAATAAAATAAAGAGAAGGAAAAAAGCTATAGAAAACAAATATAGGACACTAAAAGATTGAGCTGACTTGTGAACAATAAAGAATCATCAACTAGGCTATAAACAACAGAATTGACACAGCAGTATCAGCAGTTTAGTTTCACGTGCAAAACAATATTAAATGAAAGCTGACAAGGCAAAAATAAACTGAACTTAAAAATCCCTAGCCAGGCACAGTGGCTCACGCCTACACTTTGAGAGGCTGAGGCAGGAGTATCACGTGAGCCCAGGAGTTCAAGACCAGCCTAGGCAACATAGGGAGACTCTGTAACTACAAAAGATAACTTTAAAAAATTAGCTGGACGTGGTGGTACACGACTGTGGTCTCAGCTACTCAGGAGGCTGAGGTAGGAGGATCAATTGAGCCTGGGAGGTCAAGACTGCAGTGAGCCATCATGCCACTGCACGCCAGCCTTGACAACAGAGAGACACCCTGTCTCAAAAAATAAAAATAAAATATCCCAAAAGGAGATCTGACCTCTGAACAACAGTGGCTCCAGTATCAACAGAAAATGCAAAGCAAAACAACATGAATATTTTTTTAAAAGTTCAGGCCTGGCGCTGTGGCTCACGCCTGTAATCCCAGCACTTTGGGAGGCTGAGGCAGGCTGATCACCTGAGGTCAGGGGTTCAA
Source organism: Chlorocebus sabaeus (assembly GCF_047675955.1). Lineage (NCBI taxonomy): Eukaryota > Metazoa > Chordata > Mammalia > Primates > Cercopithecidae > Chlorocebus > Chlorocebus sabaeus. The sequence goes on along the minus strand of NC_132915.1, from coordinate 70,417,994 downwards.
GACCAGCCTGGTCAACATAGTGAAACCCCATCTCTACTGAAAATACAAAATTAGCTGGGCATGGTGGCATGCGCCTGTAATCCCAGCTACTCAGGAGGCTGAGGCAGGAGAATCATTTGAACCCAGGATGCAGAGGCTGCAGTCAGCCGAGATCACGTCATTGTACTCCAGCCTGGGCAAAAAGAGTGAAACTCTGTCTCAAAAAAAAAAAAAAAAGAAAAAGTTCAAAATCTTTCTGATGAAAAATGAAATAATTTAGCATAAACACTGAGATTAAAGAAGAGAATGGCAATTATCACAGATTTCCTCCTATTTTTCCATATTTCTCAAATTTTCTACACAGATTATATATTGCTTTTATAACAAAGAAAAAAAGGTGTGGGCTTTTCCCTTTTTTAATCCATGTAAAAGACAGACTCAATATCTGCACAAAAATGAGAGAAATTGAGCTGTGGTTGAAAGTATAATAACCTGCCAAAGTTTTTAAAGGTACAAGAATATGTTAAGAACTTTTAGAACCTTAAATGACTTCTGAAAAAAATGACAAAGCTACTGAGCCATGGAAAATAAATGATACTTTTTTAAAAATAAATGAATTTGAATAGTAGCAAAAGATTTATAATAAATTAAGTCACCTAATAAACTAAAAGCATATAAGGAGAGAATTTTAAGATTTAAGCATAGAATTTCCAATGAGAAGTATGCCAAGCTCTTAAGAAGCCAATAATAGAATAATATGAATAAAGAAAATAGTTAAGTTAAAACAAGCTTTCTAACAATGTAAAAAATGAAGGGGGATAAATGGGTTGAAGTTATCTCCCAATCCAGCTTAAAAGAAACTGAGAATTTAAATTCCATTAAAGAAACCACATATATAGGGAAAATGAAGGATAACAAATAAGAACTTAAATGAAGATGGTTAGTTATAACAAAAAAGACAACAAAGGTTGGTGAGGATGTGGAAAATGGAATGTTCACACACAGCTGATGAAAATGTAAAATGCTGCAACCATTTACAGCAGTTTGGCAAATCTTCAAAATGTTAAACAGAGTTACCACTTGACCTAGCAATTCCACTCCTAGGTGGAATATATACACCCAAGAGATATGAAACCACATGTTTACACAAAAGCTTGTACACGAATATCCATGGTGGCATTATTCATAATAGTCAAAAAGTAAAAGCAACAAAAATGTCTATCAAGAGATGAATGGATGTTAAATGGATAAACAAAATGTGGTATTATTATGAATTATATATTCAAATATATATTGAAATATTATTCAGTCACAAAAAGGAATGAAATTCTGATACATCCTACAACATGGATCAACCTTAAAAACATCATGCTAAGTGAAAGAAGCCAATTATAAAAGGTCATATTGTATGATTCCATTTATATGAAATATCCAGAATAGACAAATCTACAGCAAAAGGTAGTAAATCCTGGCCAGGGTTGGTGGCTTACGCCTGTAATCCCAACATTTGGGGAGGCCGAGACAGGCAGATCACCTGAGGTCAGGAGTTTGAGATGAATTTGGCCTGGCCAACATGGTGAAATCTTGTCTCTACCAAAAATACAAAATTAGCCAGGCACGGTGACAGGCATCTGAATCTCATGCTGAGGCACAAGAATCTCTTGAACTGGGGAGGCGGAGGTTGCAGTGAGCCAAGATTGCATCACTGTACTCCAGCCTGGACAATAGAGACTCTGTTTCAAAAAAAAAAAAAAAAAAGATAGTAGGTCAGTGGTTGCCTAGGGCTGGATGAGGAGAGGTGGGGATTGGGGAGTGACTGCTAAAGAATGTAAAGTTCCTTGGCCAGGCTCGGTGGTTCACGCCTGTAATCCCAACACTTTGGGAGGCTGAAGCAGGCAGATCACCTGAGGTCAGAAGTTCAAGACCAGCCTGGGCAACATAGCAAAACCCTGCCTCTACTAAAAATAAAAAAATTAGCTGGGCATGGTGGCAGGCGTTTGTAATCCCAGCTACTCGAGAGGCTGAGGCAGGGAGAATCGCTTGAACCTGGGAGGCAGAGGTTGCAGTGAGCCAAGATCACGCCATTGCATTCCAGCCTGGGCAACAGAGAGAGACTCCGTCTCAAAAAAAAAAAAAAAGTAAAGTTCCTTTTGAGGGAGATGAAAATGTTCCACAACCTTGTGACTATAGTCAAAAACACTGGATTGTGCACTTTAGAAAAAAGATGATGATGGAGGGGCACAGATATCAATTACTTAATTTAATGTAAATGAGTTGAAAGAAACTGAAAGCAGAATGATCTATAACTCTATTGGGAGACAAATCTCAACACTTTAAAATATAAACACAAATCCAGAAAAGGTCGGGTCCTATGATAACTTTCGGAGATACTTGAAATCTACTCTATACAAAGGTAAAAGTACAACGAATTATGATACAAGATAATGTTCAATGTATATGCCTTACATAGAATAACAAAAATATAAGAAAAACTGAAAAACTGTGAAAAATAAACCTATCATTATAAGCGGAAGTTTTACTATTTAATTAAGAGGAGATGACAAAACAAAAAATGTAAAGTATGGAACTAATATAAAAGATAAATTAACCCTCTTCCCTTGGTAGGGGCCAACTTGACAGAGCCAAGTTCAGGGGAAAAAAAAAAAAAAAAGACAGATAGACAGATGATAGAGAAAAAATAGATACAGAAAGAGAGATTTAAGGCAAATGTGGTAAAATCTGAATTGGGGAAACTGGGTATACTATCACATTTTTCTAAGTTTGAAATTATATAAAAATAAACTTAAGTAAAACTAATAGTTAATATAACACGGAGACTGAGAAGTCAAGGAAATAACTCTTCTGGATATAAGAGTCTTTCACAAAATTTGTTTTCATACTAGGATACAAAGATACACCTTGTTTGTTTGTCTGTTTTCTAAGACGTTGTTTCTCTCTTGTTGCACAGGCTGGAATGGAATGGTGTGATCTTGGCTGACTACAACCTCCACCTCCCAGGTTCCAGTGATTCTCCTGCCTCAGCATCCTGAGTAGCTGGGATTACAGACATGTGCCACCATGTCCCGCTAATTTTTGTATTTTTAGTAGAGACTGGTTTTTGCCATGTTGGCCAGGCTGGTCTCCAACTCCTGACCTCAGGTGATCCACCCACCTCGGCCTCCCAAAGTGCTGGGATTACAGGCATGAGCCGCCGTGCCTGGCCACACCTAGTTTTAATATGAAAACCCAGAGATTCCATATGACACATTCTTGGCCCATAATGCAAAATCATGAAACAATACATCTGTAACATATATAAACTCATGTGTTTCACAATGATGAGAGAAATTTTATCATAAATGTCAATGGAGTTAAAGAAACATCATGATCTATATCCACCTAAAGAATTTAGAAAGAGAGAAAAGGGAAAGTTTAAGGGATAAAATGAATAAAAGAAAAAATAGACATAAAAACATCAGATAGTGTTTCAAGGACAATGGTATAATCAGAGATAGCAGGGTAGGTTTCAAATACAAAGAAGGAGGAAGTGGATTCAAGGAAAGAGTTAAAAAGAACGATACAGTGGAAGTTACAAGGAGTACAGGCAGGAGAGGAGTTCAGACCAGAAGAACTAGGCACTGGAGAAATACAGTCTCCCATCCAACCGTGTAATTATGAATAATAGGAATGAGGGAATATATACCAATTTTGACTCTCCTCCAGACAGGCTCTCCATCTCAAAGAGCATCACAATTCACTCCACTATCTATAGGAGGAGATCCAGAAGTTTAGAGAGAAAAAGATCAATAAAAGAGGCTGGCTGGTTGAGAACTGGGCAAAGTAAAGAGCTCATGCCTCACTAGACAGGACTGACTGATTTCACAATGTGGAAAGAAAAGCCCAATGTTGACAGTACCTCCAAGTTTAGAAGAGAATGCAGGCCAGAAGTGATGGTTCATGCCTGTAATCTCAGCACTTTGGGAGGCCAAGGCGGGCAAATCACTTGAGGTCAGGAGTTCAAGACCAGCCTGGCCAACATGATGAAAACCTGTCTCTACTAAAAATTCAAAAATTTTTAGGAGAATGGCGTGAACCCGGGAGGCAGAGCTTGCAGTGAGCTGAGATCCAGCCACTGCACTCCAGCCTGGGCTACAGAGCGAGACTCCGTCTCAAAAAAATAATAATAAATAAATAAATAAATAAATAAATAAATAAACAAAACAGACAAAAATCTCTGCCTTCATAGAGCTAAATACAGACAGAAAACAAGTAAAATGTACAGTATGTCACACAGGAAAAGGTGTTCTGGAGCAAGAAAAAGCATGAAGGAAGGTTAGGGTGTGAGAAAGACATTGTGGATGAAGGGTGGAGAAGGCTGTAATTTAAGGCATCACTGAAGGTGACATTAGAGCAAACACCTGTAAGAACTGGGACAAGGAGATTCCAAGCCAAAGGAACATCAACAGCAAAGGCCTCAGGCAACAGCATGTCTGATGTTTCCAGGTGATGTTCTCTCCCCATACAGCCCAGCTCAAGTGTCATTCCAGGAAACCAGTTTTGATTACTACAAATCAGAAATTATTCATTCCCATGACACAGTATCTGTATCTTCCTTAGGGCACCTTGTACAGTGGAAATCCTCTTTTCAAACGTATACAAGAGTGATCATTGATCTATTAATCAAAAAAGTCAGTTAAGGCAGAAACCATTTAAAATGATACCTATTTTAGCCATTTTAGTCTTAAATACATAATTATACATTCATTTCCCAATGTATCACCAAGACCTTTTTTTTGAGTATAAGTCTGTCAATGGCAGTTCCCTACTTCCTTAGATAAATCACACCCATAATCCATTAGAACTACAATGTCCATTTTCCTTTCCTTTAAGTAGAACAGGGGCTTAAAAATACTTGCAATGTTTTCTGCGAAATCCTTCCAAAACTTATAGGGTTTCTCCATTCTGTTGCAGTTGTCTTGACCATAATTTAATTCATTCAGGGCAATTCTTTCAGCTTCTTGTCTTTATCAAGTCTTTTCAAAGCATTCCGTAAAAACAACTTTTTGTAATCATTATTTCATTGATTTGAGTAATATTTATTAAATTATACTCATAATTGCCACTCGTATCAATAAGTTTGAAAACAAATACAACTGACTCTTGCTTAGTAAGCAGAAAAATCAAATGATACACAAACAATGAGAGCTAACTTAGCATTTGAGCATCTGTGTGCCTGCTGTGGGAATTGATTAGTATGATTTACTAAGGGAATGATTACTCCAAGATGCCAAAATCAAGCCCGGCAAAGGATCTGAATAGATATTTCTCCAAAGAAGATATACAGATAGCCAATATATTCATTAAAATATGCTTAATATCAATAGTCATTAGGAAAATATAAATAAAAACGACATTGATACAGAACTTCACACCCACTAGGCTGGCCAAAATCAGACAGACAATAGCAAGTGTTGGAGAAGATGTCGGAGAAATTAGAATCTTCAAACATTGCTGGTAGAAATATAAAATGGTGCAGCCACTTTGGAAAACCATTTGCTAATTCCTCAAAACGTGAAACACAGAGTTACCATATGACCAAGCAATTCCACTCCTAGATACATACACAACAGAACTGAAAACATGTGTCCACACAAAAACCTGTCCATGAATGCTACAGCAGCATTATCCATAACAGCCAAAAAGTAAAAACAACTCAAATATCCATCAATAGAGAAATGGATATGCAAAATGTGGTTTATCCATACAATGACTATCATTTGTCCATAAAAAGGAACGAAGTTCTGATACACACTACAACATGGATGAACATTGAAAACATTATGCTAAGGGAAAGAAGCCAGACACAAAAAAACACACCTCATATGACTCCATTTGCATGCATATCTAGAATAGGCAAATCCATAGAGACAGAAAGTAGATTAATAGTAACCAGGGACAGGGGACATGAGGAATGTAGAATGACTGTTAATAGGTATGGGGTTTCTTTTTGGGATGACGAAAACTTTCTGGAATTACAGAGTGGTGACAGTTGTACAATTTTGTGAATCCATACAAATCCACTTAACTGTACACCTTTTAAAAAATTCTATCTTGTTCGTGCTCAATAAATGCTTATTGATGGGGAATGTTGGGGGGAAGCAAGCCCAGATGTGGTAAAAAGAAACTTTCACTGTATATATCTGTAAAAGGCTAACCACCTCTGTAAGATTATAAGGCCCTTGAAAGCAGGGAATCCTTCTCATATATTACCCTTAACAGCCAGTATATTAGATTACACTATGCAGTATTCAATCAAGGTTTGCTAAATTAATTATTATCCATCCACATTTTACACACCAGGGATCTAGAAGAAAAAAGCCCTGCCTGAGATTCCCCATTAATCAGAAAAACTCACTTTTTATTCCCGAGAATCCTGAATTGACATAAATAAGGCATGTCTCATAATCTGCCATTTATATCACCCATTAATACCATTCCTACCACCATATAACAATCCAGAGGACCCACTTCTAGTTAAAACCCATTTCAAATTCTCTACCTTATATCTATCACCAAATGCCACTAACTGATCTCTCAATATGTTCTTCTACCTCTTTAACCACATTCCCTAAACTAGAAATGCCCCACATGGTTAGCCTCATTTGTTCTTCTCAAATACCCTAGAGCCAAAAAGGACTATCATCATCTTCATGGTACAAATGAAAAACAAAAAAAGTCAGTGTAAGGTTACCTGGTCTCCTGAATTCAAGTTGATCTTTCTTCACATATGTCATATATTTCAAAGTTTTTTTCTCTTTGGATAACTAGGAACTTTCTGGTAGGTTAGCTTTTTTAAAAAGCATAAATAAAAAAGATATAAAATCAAAGTTTTTCTTTTAATCACAGTAAGTCTAAAGTCCAGAATGAGTGGAGAACTGGGGCAAGATGACAACAAAAAAAGTCTTGTTCCAGCCTGAGCATCATGGCGAAGCCCTGTCTCTACTAAAAATACAAAAAATTAGCCAAGTGTGCTGGCATGCACCTGTAGTCCCAACTACTCAGGAGGCTGAGAATCACCTGAGCCCAAAAAGTTGCAGCCTGAAGTAAGCTGAGATTGCGCCACTACACGCCAGCCTGGGCAACAGGAATGAGACCCTGTCTCAAACAAACAAACAAAAAAGTCTTGAGAACAAGAAGAGATAAACCAAAGGCCCACTGCTTAGGGAAGATGCAATATCAAGAGACGACAGGGCCAATTCCCTATGCTTCATCTTCATCAAGGAACATGATCTTCAAGCTAGGGAGGTCAGAAATCTGATAAAAGGAAATCAACTTCTAAGGTAAGTGGCACGGATAGGGGACAGTAACAGAATACAGAGCTACTTCAAAAGAATATGCTCTCTGATCCAAACAACTCACACTCCATGATACTGAAAAAACTTTTACATCTGCCTTAAAAACTACCACTAATTATCTAAACTACCTTGACAAGATGCCAGAAGACCAGAAATAAAATAAATAAAAATAAACACATCCTCAAATTTCAAAAAAGGGGCAATGCAGGCCGGGCGCAGTGGCTCATCCATGTAATCCTAGCAGTTTGGAAGGCCGAGGTAGGCGGATTGCCTGAGCTCAGGAGTTCAAGACCAGAATGGGCAACACAGTGAAACCCTGTCTCTACTAAAATACAAACAATTAGCTGGGCATGGTGGCGTGCGCCTGTAGTCCCAGCTACTCAGGAAGCTGAGGCAGGAGAATTGCTTGAACCTGGGAGGCAGAGGTTACAGTGAGCCAAGATCATGACACTGCACTCCAGCCTGGGCAACAGAGCAAGACTCCGTCTCAAAAAAAAAAAAAAAAAAAGGCAGAATGCAGATCCAGAAAAACATCTATGGGTAAACCTGCCATGTAACTGCTGAAAAATTCTAAAATGGATAAATAAGTTTTCCAATACAGTAAAATAAGAAAGCCACCATCAGCTCCTTATTAAGGCAGGCTATACAACATGTGCTTTTTATTTAACAAGATTACTAAAATGGAAAAAGGGAGGATGACAGGATGATACATATACATAACAATCTAACAAGACAATATGAAAGAATCTTTTAAATAATAGGCTAGTGAACAAAATGGGAAAATGTTGAACAGCAGAAGCTCGAAAACCTGTTAAATTCAACTAACAGGATGCATAGCTAGTTGAACATCTGGTTGACTAACGTAACAACATCAACCAAGTTGGTAGAAAGTCTCCAGTAATATGTCGCAGGGTTCCACCCTTTTTCACAATCTAGACAACTTCTATTAGTTTAATGAAGCCATAGAACTGCTCTTCACGTTTGCAAGTGAAAAAAACCTGTCAGTGACCCAACACACACAACCTGACCGAATCAGCTCCAGAAAGGTTACAGTAGGCTGAAATGATGGTCCAAAACCAAAAATGAATACCTACAGGGAATCAAGGGCTGCATTTAGTTTTAAAACTGAAATAGGCCAGGCGCATTGGCTCACACCTGTAATCCCAACACTTTGGGAGGCCGAGGTGGGCGGATCACTTGAGGTCAGGAGTTCAAGATCAGCCTGGTCAACATGGTGAAACCCCATCCCTACCAAAAATACAAAAAAAAATTAGCTGGGCGTGGTGGTGGAGCGTGCGCCTGTAGTCCCAGCAACTCAGGAGGCTGAGGCAGGAGAATCACTTGAACCCAGGAGCCAGAGGTTGTAGTCGGCCAGGATCACGCCACTGCACTCTAACCTGGGTGACAGAGTGAGACTCTGTCTCAAAAAAAAAAAAAAAAAAAAACCTGACTAAGCAAACTTCAGTTTGTGTGGGGATACCTAGATAATAAAAGCTACTAAAAAAAACTATGCACAATTTCGAGCTGCATTAATGGATGTGTGTGTCCAGACTGTATTACTATGGTTCTCAAATTTAGCAACTAAAAAAAATGTTTTCCATATGAATTGTTCCCAAATCTTCATCCTAAAAAGTTACAAGAATCTACAAGTATCATTTAGTTAAAACTCTAGCTTTAGACCCAGTTATTCAAGTAAATCTTACTGCTAGGAAACATTTTATTTGATCAGCTTAATTTATTGACATTTATATCAGTGATAAATATGCTTAAAAGAACACTCAGATATTACTAAATCCAAGTCACTTTTTTAAAAAGAAAGGAAACTAACAGAAATTAAGCAACTTTCCCCAAATTACACAGCTGCTTAACAAGGGCCATGACCCCTAGATCAGTCTCCTTTTTCCCACACCACGTGGCACCCACCCCTCCTCTTCAATGCATAGTACCCCAGGGTGACTGACTGAGCCCCAGGCTTCACACACACCACACAAAAACACAGGTTCACTTCTCGGCCCCGGGACTATCCCTGCCCATACTCCAGGTCACTCCAAGCCCCTACATTCCGTCTCAGAACCCAAAGAAAACACACACACACACACACACACACACACACACACAGTCGCTCTGCATTGCCAACCCACATCCTCAAGGGTATCCAATCCTCTTTTTATTTCCTTTCTTAAAACTTGAACTATGCAAGTTAGAAAGCATACACAAAAACACCCCATCAACACACATTATATTTTCCTAAGAACAAATTAGCTTAGCAAAAACAAATACCCGGGACACATTACTGGAAAAATATTAACATGGTGTGATCACTTACAAGATTGATAATTAATATTTGTTACATAAAAAGGCACTCTAATATATAACTGGTTTTTATTCTTAAAGTGTGATTATGTAATGAAGCATTACCCCATATCCCGTTCAACATCAGAAAAATAAAGGAAAAGTTTTTTCACGGATGGAAATGTTTTTAATGGACATGCTATTGTTTACTGTGCTCAAAACTGCCCTTCCCCTCATAAAACATTACCATATGAAAATTATTAAAAGATGTAAGGCCTTCAAACCTAAACAGCAGGCCAAAGGCTCGCTTCATTTAGGGTAGCATAAGCATCTGCGCTGAGCTCCTCTTGCTCCTTCCTCACTCTTCCAGAAATAATGCCCCTTCAAGAGCCCAAAGGTACAAAGGTTGTCCGGCAGATTCCCAGTGGCCTTATGTTCCTCCTTCCTCCCCCTACTCCGCCTTGGTTTAAAGAAGACAAGAGAAGGCACCAGAATTGATAAAAGGGCAAGTTAGCAAGGATGTGGCTTATGATCACCAGCTAGGCCAGCTCCAAGAAGATCCCCCCCCCCTCAAAAAATGAGACCTGAACGCCTCTCTTTGCCCCAGGGCCATAACCCTTGAGCGCCTCTGGGACCCCTTTAGAAATGAAGAGGGAACTTTACTGCTGGGACCCTCTCCCCAGTGTTATCCATTAAAGCCCCAGCAAGCTCTTTGTTTCCAACAGCTGTGTGGGGGCAATCGGCCTTGGAGAGAGGGGAGAGGTCACTCCCTTGCTCCCGCTGCTGCCAATATCCAGGCCCTCCCGCAAAACACACACACACACAGGCACGGCATCTTCCCTGGGACCCAATTCTCTCTTTCTACACCACTTTAATAACCCAGGTTTACACCTTGCTACACAAGGGCATTCCCTGAGACCTAATTTCCTCTTTCTACACCCAAACCCTACACAGGATTTGTAGGGTGATGACTCCCAAGCCCCCTCCCCTTTGAAAAAACACAAATGGGGTTCGCTACAGGACACCCATCCCTCCTCTTCAATGCATACCCCAGGGTGACTGAGCCCCAGGCTTCACACACACAACACACAAAAACACAGGGTCACTTCCCGGGCCCTGGGACTTTTCCTGCTTTCATCCACAGACCCGAGGTCACTCTAAGCCCCCAGATCCCATCTCAGAACCTAAAGAACACACACCCCCGCGCGCGCGCGCGCGCACACACACACACACACACACACACACACAGACGGTCACTCTGCATCACCAACCCGCGTCCTCAAGGCAACCCGTTCCCTTTATCCACACGACCCCCACCCCCGAGACCCCAGTACCTTAAGGAAGAACCTCCCCAGCACATCAGCACATGGTCACTTCCCTGCCCTCACCCCGCCCAGCCCCTCGCCGTCTCCCACCCACCGCACTCCGCACACACACAGATCCCTGCCTGGGGCCGCCCTCCCTCCCCTGAGCCTTCACAACACAAACACGCGCTCCCGCGAGCACACCCACGACCACACCAGGAGCCCCTGCTGGCCGCTCAGCCTCGCCGGCCCCGGCCCCACTGCCTCGCCACACGCCGGGCCGCCCTCGCCCAGCCACTCGACACACTCGGACGCACCCACGGCCACTCCCATCCCCAGCGCCGGTCCCCAAGCCACACCGCACGCTCGCGCCCTGCCCTCCGCCCTCGCTCACCCTCGGGCCCAGCTCCCTGGGACCCCCACGACGGGGTCTTTCCCAGCCCGGCCGACCGCGGGGACCAGGAGGGAGGCGGCAACGAAGGGGTGGGGAGACCTAGGGCCGGCTCCGACCGGTCCTACCTGAGCAGTTGATGCTCTTGCCTTTGCCGCCGGGACAGTCCCCGCCGCCGCCGCCGCCACCACCACCCGGGGGCTGGTTGGACGCGCGGCTCCCGGGCAGAGAGAAGGCGAAGAGCAGAAGCACCGACGTGTAGCAGCAGAAGGCGAGGGGAGGCGCGGCAGGCAGCCGGAGCGGCGCCTCAGCGGCCGCGGCGCCCATGGCTGGCGCCCCTGGACGGCGGGAAGCGCAGGGAGCCGCAGGCCGGGGGCATCCAGCCGCGCGCCCAGAGCCCCGCCGCTGCCTCGGCGCCTCCTAGCAGCCGCGCCGCTGAGCCGTGGAGCAGCCCCTCAGCATCCCCGCCCCACCCGTAGCACCCGCCAGGCCCGGGCCCGCGGCGCTCGGGACGGAGTCGGTGGGTCCGGGCGCGTGCGAGGGTCGCGGGCGCGCGAGGGTGCGCGCGAGGGTGCGAGCCGGCGTGAGGGAGACCGCGGCGAGGGGAGCGAGCAGGCGCTAGCGCGGCGGGCGGGGGTCGCGGGCCGGAGGCAGGCCCAGCCCCTCGCTCGCCTCCTTGCCTTCCCTTTGTGTCCGTGGCCGTTGCCACCGCGTCACAAAGACCCCGGCCCGCCCGGTGAGGGGCGCGTGACGGAGCCGCCGGCGGGAGGGGTGGCTGCGACCCCGCCCCGCGCACACCCCCAGCTCCCGCGCCGACAGCTCCGCCCCCGGCCGCAGCCGGCGCCGCCTCCAGGGGAGCTATTGTTCCTGCGGCAGGGCAGGGGCGCGGGGGACGGGGTTGCGGCCACCCCTCGGCGGTAGGCAGCACCGTAATAGACTTGCTTGCCGCCCTTTGTGAGCGTTTTTGAAGCGTTTCGTTTGCCCAGCAGCAGGGCTGAGAATGAGGGCAGGTGGTCTGTCATATATCTATAATAGTTTTTAGGTGAAGAAACTGAGTCACGGAAGAGGTAAAGGTGACATGTCCAAGGTCGCATACCAAGAAATGGGCAGGACCAGGATGGGAACCCAAGTTTTGACTCTAGCCATGCAGTTCTCAAAAGATGTTGGATGAATGGTTACATTTCTAGGTTCCTCATCCCCACCTTATTCCCATAGACTCACATACAACTGAGTTGAAAATAGTTTTACAAAAGTTTGTATTGCGCCGGGCGCGGTGGCTCAAGCCTGTAATCCCAGCACTTTGGGAGGCCGAGACGGGTGGATCACGAGGTCAGGAGATCGAGACCATCCTGGCTAACACGGTGAAACCCCATCTCTACTAAAAAATACAAAAAACTAGCCGGGCGAGGTGGCGGGCGCCTGTAGTCCCAGCTACTCAGGAGGCTGAGGCAGGAGAATGGCGTGAACCCGGGAGGTGGAGCTTGCAGTGAGCCGAGATCTGGCCACTGCACTCCATCCTGGGCGACAGAGCGAGACTCCGTCTCAAAAAAATAAAAATAAAAATAAAAAAAGTTTGTATTGCCCTCTCCCCCTAACAATAGCTGAGATTTAGAGAGGATTTTCTAATATACAAGGCCTGGTGAAAGCTCTTTATGTGCATTCTCTTCCATTATTTTTTTACAGACCTCGGAGAGAGTTTTCATTCTTATCTCCATTCTACAGATGAGGAAGTAGGGACCCAGAGAGGCGTAGTGATCTGACTCCCAGTCCAGTGCTCTTCCTACCACATCCCGCTAGGTGATACCCAGACATAGGTACTAACATCATGGACTGAATTCTGTGAAAGTCCTCTACCTTTTTCATTCTATTATATTGCCTCCCACCCCAGAAGGAATTTTCAGTCTCATTGAAAAACTGATCAATTTGATTTATAAAATTAAGAAATGTGTGAAAAGCCACCAAAAACAAAGCCACATTAGGAAAAATGTCTTTAGTGCAAATATGAGACAATACACTTAATATAAAGGTATAGGTCAAGAAGAAAAAGTTGACATAATAGAAAAATAGGAAGCTTGACTCGTTCACAAAAATTACAGACAATAAATACATGAAAACAGATTTGAACCCACTAGTAATAAAAGATTAAAACCGCAAAACTCTGGCCAGGCACAGTGGCTCACACTTGTAATCCCAGCACTTTTAGAGACTGAGGTGGGCAGATCACCTGAGGTCAGGAGTTCGAAACCAGCCTGGCTAACATGGTGAAACTCCGTTTCTACTAAAAATAGAAAAAATAAGCGGGGCGTGTTAGCACGCGCCTGTAATGCCTGTAATCCTAGCTACTCAGGAGGCTGAGGCAGGAGAAGCACTTGAACCCGGGAGGTGGAGGTTGCAGTGAGCAGAGATCGCACTATTGCACTCCAGCTTGGGCACAAGAGCGAAACTCCATCTCAAACACACACACACATACACACACATTTTCCCTTCGGATGATTAACAAGAGTTAAAAGAATTGGCAGACTGATCACTACTAATTTATACATTTTAGGAGGGCAATTTGACTATGTATCAAAAAACCTTTAAAATGTGTTTACTCTTTAATCTAGCAATTCCGTTTATTGGAATTTATCTAAAGGATAACTGGACAAGCACACAAAAATGTATACATAGGATGTTCATCACAGTCTTTATAACTTAAATGTCCATCAGTGGGGACTAAAGTATAGTACCTCTTAGTACAATGAAGTATTATGCAGCTTTAACAATGATGATAATTAGGTTAGTGTTTACTGATGCAGAAAAAGCAGGATACTAATGAGTAATAAGAAAACCCTATTTTTTCTAGAATATGTATGTGTACACATCCATAGGAGAAAAAAGTGAAGAACACTATACAGCAATATATTAACAGTGGTTATGTCTGAAAGACCAGCTTATGAGTAATAATTACCTATAATTACCTGTTCTTTATATTTTTCTGTGTGATCTGAATTTTTTTCAATGAAAATTTTGTATCTTTTTTTTTGTTTTTAACAGGGTCTCACTTTGTCACCCAGGCTGTGATGCAATGGCATGATCACAGCTCACTGAAGCCTCAACCTCCCAGGCTCAAGCAATCCTCCCACCTTAGCCTCCTGGGTAGCTGGGACTATGGGTATGTACCACCATACACAGCTAATTTTTTTTCTTAGAAACAGGGTCTCAGTATGTTGCCTAGGCTTGTTATTTTAAAAAGCTGCTTCCTTTTGGCCAGTACAGTGGCTCACACCTGTAATCCCAGCACTTTAGAAGACTGAGGCAGGTGGATCACTTGAGGCCAGCAGTTTGAGACCAGCCTCGCCAACATGGCGAAACCCTGTCTCTACTAAAAAATACAAAAAAAAAAATGAGCCAAGCGTGGTGGTGTATGCCTGTAATCCCAGCTACTAAGGTTGAGGCATGGGAATTGTTTGAACCGGGAGGCAGAGGTTGCATTGAGATGAGATTGCGCCACTTCACTCCATCCTGGGCAACAGAGCAAGACTCTGTCTCAAAAAAAAAAAAAAAAAAAAAAAAAAAAAAAACTACGTTATTTTAAATTGTACTTTCATCACACTTTTTATACAAATAAATTCACATTTTTTAACATTTTATTAAGACTAACCTCACACCTCTAAACTGTTAGTGGCATGCCAAATGTTACAACTAAAATTGAACTTCTGGCTTTCCTGAATCCTGTGGGATCTCAGGTTCCTAACTGCTAAGCCACAGCTAAGTCTTCTTCTCAGACCTTCAGCAACTTCTCTGCTAAGCTTGACCTCTTCCACGCTTCCTTCCTGACCTGTGTCTTGGCTCTCCAAGCCCCAGTATTCTGCCTTGAATTTTCATTGCACTACTTACCATAGCCCAGGCAGAAATACTAAGACAAGTCAACCATTAAATAAAAAGCAAAAAAATGGTGGGGGTGGGTGGCTCACATTTGTAATCTCAGCACTTTCTGAGGCCGAGGCAGGAGGATTGCTTGAAGCCAGGAGTTCGAGACCAGCCTGAACAACATAGTGAGACCTTGTCTCTACAAAAAAAAAAAAAAAAAAAAAAAATTTAATTAGCCAGCGTGGTGGCGTGTACCTGTAGTCTTAGCTATTCAGGAGGCTGAGGTGAGAGGATCACTTCAGCCCAGGAGTTCAAGGTTACAAGTGAGCTATGATCATGCCATTGTACTTCCGCCTGGGCACTGGGCAACAGAGCAAGCAAAAAAAAATCCTGGGGCCATAAGTCACATCTGCATCTTTCCCCAAATCAGCTAATACAAATTCAACACAGATTTCTTGAAAACAACTCTGCTTCAGAAACAGAATTTGTCTGACTTTGATCATATAATCTCAGAGAGGGAAAAGGTGGTTAGAGGTGAATTAATATAACACCCATGACATGCTTTAATACTGCAAAAGGCTGTGGGACTCACTACATAAAAACCACCCAGTGAATTTTAAAAGAATGTAGATTTCTGAACAGTAGTCCAGACAGTCTAGGTGATGCCCAGGTATCTCTTATTTATTTTAAAGTTATCTAAGTAATTTAGATGCACTGTCAAGTTTGGAAAACCCTGACCTAAACTTGATCAGTCAGCTATTGCTCCCTAACAAACCTCCATAAAATCTCAGCAGCATGCCACAAGGAGCATTCATTCCTCATAGATCTAGAGGTTGGCTAGGGGTTGGCTGGTTGATCTAGGCTAGGCTTGGGTGGATGGCTTTGCTTCAAGATACAGATTCAGCTGGGTTTGGCTCCTGTGTGTTGGTTGAGTTCTGGTTCACTATTCTAGTATTCATTCTGGGGATGGGATCCAGGAGGAACTCTTGTCACGGAGATGGCAGTGGTACAAGGGGCATACCCAACTGTGCTAGCACTTTTTACACGCTGCTTGTATATGTCTGCTAAAATCTCACTGGCTAAGATCAGTCCCATAGCTGAGCTCAAAGACAAAGGATAGGGAAGTTTGTTCTCCTTATGGAGGTAAGTGAGAGGGAATAATAGGACGTGAATATTTTTAAACAAAAATCTATCAGAGATCTTATATGGAACATAATTAGTTATGCTCTACCACAATGTTTTCACTTCCAAGTAACAGAAAACCCCAATCCAAGTTAAGGTAAACAAAAAAGGATTTATTGGCTCAGGTTTTAAAAAAAAAAAATGTCAGAGGTAGTGCCCTCTCTTATGAGTTGATTTCTGTTCTCAATTAAGCTTCACTCATGGAAAACATTGCATTCCTTCAAGAAACCCTTATGAGCATTCGCTGCACACCAGAGTAGCCTCTGGGGGCAAGAGATCCTGCCCTCACTGTGTGGGAGAGAAGGAGACACTTGAAAATTAACAACTACAACTCAGTGTGATAAATACCAAATATAAATGGAGTGAGGGTGGGGTAGATGTAAATGGCAAATCCCATCCCATACTCCCAGCCCTGCCAATATCCTGGCTTTCCTAGACCTCCTGCTGGAGGGTCCAGCTGCATAACAAAGTCCTGATAAACAGTAATGAGACACTTTGGGACTGACAAATTGGCCCCAGTAGGAGAGAGTCACAGTGCTTGACATAGAAACAGGGGAAAGCAATGATTTATGGTGCAGCACTGGCAAAGCCTGGGATTGACTTCTGATCCAATTTGTGAAACTGGACCCCAATTTCTAGATAGGGGGGTCTTCGTAAAATGGATATGTTATTTATTCATTCAGCAAATTTGTACTGAGGGTCTACTCCTAGTGCCTGGGAATATACAATGGTAAGTACAACAGACCTGGTCCCTGTCCTTAGGAAGTTTACAGTCAAATATTAATCAAACAGTTATACAAATAAAAGTAAAATTGCCACATTGTTAACAAATGCTATGAAAGAGGAGGTTAGAGAGGTTTCCCTAAAGGAGTGATGCTTGCGCTAAGATCAGAAGGAGAAGTAGAAGTTAACCAGGTGAAGAGGGAGTGCTCCAGGCAGAGGGAACACTTCCCTGCAAGTAAGAGCATCTGAATGCCAGCCAGTTTAGTAAGAATCTAAAAAAGCAAGGTTGGCCGGGCACAGTGGCTCACACCTATAATCCCAGCACTTTGGGAGGCCGAGGTGGGCAGATCACCTGAGGTCAGGAGTTCGAGACCAGCTTGGCCAACATGGTGAAACCCCATCTCTACTAAAACTACAAAAAATTAGCTGGGCATGGTGGCAGGCGCCTGTAATCCCAGCCACTTGGGAGGCTGAGGCAGAAGAATCACTTGAACCCGGGAGGTGGAGGTTGCAGTGAGCCAAGACCGCGCCACCACACTCCAGTCTGGGCAACAGAGCGAGACTTCGTCTCAAAAAAAAAAAAAAAAAAAAAAAAAAAAAAAAGCAAGGTCAACTAGTTTAGGACTTCATTTATCAGGACTTCATTTATTGATTCAACAAATATTTACTGAACACCCACTATGATCTAGGCACTGTCCTAGGTACAGAGAAACAGCAGTGAACAAAACAGTCTCTGATTCTCACAGAGCTTATGGTCTAATAGGGGAGACCTGATAATAATAATAATTTCAGTGGGAAAGAATAATTGTTGGGTTGAGCCATGATAATCATACACCAAGAACCTGCTATGGCCCAGGTATGCCTATGTCCCAGGCACTTCGCATTTGTTGTCATTAATCTTCCCACCCACCTTTTTGGTAAGTATTATTTCCATTTTATAGATGAAAAAACAAAGGGCTAATGAGGTCAAGTACCCAAGGCCACAAGGTGAAGAAGTTGGAGTTACCTGGTTCATTCTGACTATAAAACCCCACCACATCACTAGCAGGAGAAGATGAAGAAGCATCATCATCTGACACATGATGAAGCAAAAAAATTGGCATTATCAAGACTGCAGGCACCTAAGAGTCTTCACAAGCCATCCTGACCATCTTGCAAGAGTGTCAAGAGATTTTGTTGGGTTTCTTGTGGTTATATTCAGAGATTCTTGTGATGCCATTGGTGGGGACTTCAGTTGGAATTACTGTTATTCTTATCCACTTCCCCTGAATGGTCCTCAATTACATAGACAAGGTAGAAGCCAAGAAGGCAAGGGTTACAGAACAAAAAGTGCTATGGGAATGCAGAAAGATATCCTAACTCTGCCTGAAGGAGAACAGGCTTCATTACTATAATTGTCACTTCTCACCCAAACAGTCCCTGTGAGTGGGTAGAGAAACTGAGGAGGCATCTCTGGGTTTTTCCTGCAGGTCTTCTTGTCATTCAATTGTTCAGCATTGCTCTGAATACAGAAGTAAGATTTTTCTTGATCTTTCAGCAAATGGAAATTTTCAGCCGCAATCCAAAAATTTCTCCAAGGGTTTTAGTTCATAAAGGAGTGTATCAATGAAATAGCTTCTCTGAGAAAGATAATCACATGTAAATGGAAGTAGGAGGTATAGCATAGTAATTAAGAGTGTAGGCTCCGAACCAAACCATCTGGGTTTGCATCTTAGCTCTGCTGTTTGCTAGCAATATGACCTTGGTCAAATTACTTAACTTCTTGGTGCCTCAGTTTGATAATCTGTAACATGGAAATAAAATTTTTATCTGATTCATAAAGGTTGTTATAAGAATAAAATGGGGCCGGGCGCGGTGGCTCAAGCCTGTAATCCCAGCACTTTGGGAGGCCGAGACGGGCGGATCACGAGGTCAGGAGATCAAGACCATCCTGGCTAACACGGTGAAACCCCGTCTCTACTAAAAAATACAAAAATCTAGCCGGGCGAGGTGGCGGGCGCCTGTAGTCCCAGCTACTTGGGAGTCTGAGGCGGGAGAATGGCGTAAACCTGGGAGGCGGAGCTTGCAGTGAGCTGAGATCTGGCCACTGCACTCCAGCCTGGGCAACAGAGCAAGACTCCGCCTCAAAAAAAAAAAAAAAAAAAAAAAGAATAAAATGGGTTCATAGATGTGAAGTGCTTAGAACCATGCTTATTACATCATAAGTACTCAATAAATCATTAGCTAGAAGTAGGAGTCGCATAGTAACCACATGATAAATGTTAGTTATTGTTAGTGGCAGTTGTCATTAACTGTACTTATATACCAGACTAAGAGCTCCACATGTATTATCTAATGTAACACAACCAAAAACCTAGTCTTTTTTTGGTTTTGGTTTTGGTCTTTTTTTTTTTTTTAGAGACAGGGTCACACTCTGTAACTTGGACTGGAGTGCAGTGATGTGATCATAGCTCACTGTAACCTTGAACCCTGGGCTCAAGCAATGCTCCAGCCTCAGCCTTTTGAATAGCTATGACTATAGGTGTGCACCACCATGCCTGGATAATTTTTAAATTTTTTTTTAAGAGATGAGGGTCTCACTATGTTGCCCAGGCTGGTTTTGAACGCTTGGCCTCAAGTGAGCCTCCCATCTCATCCTCGCAGAGTGCTAGGATTACAGGTGTAAGCCACTATGCCTGGCCTGAGAAGGTACTAGTATTATCTTAATCATATAGATGAGAAAGCTGAGGTTTGGAGAGGTTAGGTAATTTGCCCAAGGTACATAGTTAATGGGCAACAAAGCTGGGGCCAGGTCTGTCTATCTCAAAAGCCTGTACTTTGAATCAAAACCCAAAAGGTTAAAGTCAACAGTGAAAAGAGCTCATCTGAGCTGGCTGGGTACTAGAGAGGCCTGCAGGACGCAGCCTGGTAACTGGCAGAGGCAGCCAAGCTGCTGGGAGGAAAAGTTCTGACAAAAAGCCAGGTGGGTCAAAGGGAAGGACAAGATGTTTCAGCCAAGAGCCTGGGAACTTGAGAATGGCATCCACTGAGCCAAGAATCATGAAAGAGAGATAAAGCAAGGAGCTAGGTACCTGGAGGAATTACAGTGAGTCAAATGGAACTAAATAATTACATTTTACCACTGTGTGCGTTTAAGTATGTCAGCTTGCCTCTGTATGTATACATATGTATTGACCATATGCCATTTGCCTGTGTGTACATATGTAATGAGTGTATCAGCTTGCCTCTGTACATATGCATAAGTGCCAAGCATATGTCATTTTACTCTGTGTACATATGTAAGGAGTGAGTATATATCAGGTTGCCTCTGTGAGAGTGTATATGCATGCATATTGGAGTATGACAGCTGGACCCTGTGTTTGCACATGCACATTTACATGTGTGTATCCACACATCCATTACTGTATTTATCAACTCATCTGTATATATACATGCGAACTTGAATCAACAGACTTTTAATTATTCTCCCTTCCTCCCAGTTAAAAATTATTCCCTAAAGTCTAATGGCCTGGGGGTTCAGCATAAGGGTCAATATTGTTGGATTCAGCACTTAGTCTAGTTTCCTAATTGAGGGAGATATAAAAGTAAAACAGCAAGACTGCATTCTGAAGCTATTTCTCTCAGCATAGAACAATAGTAATAGTACATAAGGCAGCTTTGGTAGTGGTGACTTCAACAACGATGAGAGCAGGGGTCAGGGCAGGGCATGGATCTTGGTAACAATAGCCCCATTCACCCAGCATTCATCCAGCAGTATTTAGAGATTGCCCATTATCTGCTAAGCAACCATGTTAGGCAGTGAGGACACAAAGGTGAACAAGATAAACACCATCCCTGTCCTATAGTCTAACAAAGAAGTCAAATTTTAAATGTAAAGGCTTTAGCAGATGATCAGAATGTATCAGACTCCTACCATAGCAGGCACTGGGGGTATCAAGGAAAGCTTCCCAGAAGAAGTGATATTTAAGCTGAGGCGGGAAGACTGATGAGTTAGAAAGTGGTAGAGAGGGAACAGTATTCTATGAAGAAAGATCAACATGCAAAAATGGAATAAAGAATATGGCAAGTTCAAGAAATAGAGAAAACGCAACCGTGGATGAAGTCTGGAGAATGAATGACAGAGAATGAAGTTGGGGAACTTTAGAAAGCAAGGGACAGATCATGTTGACCTTTTAAGCTAGAATAAGGGGCCAGGTGCAGTGGCTCATGCCTGTGATCCCAGCACTTTGGGAGGCCGAGGTGGGCAGATCACAGGAGATCGAGACCATCCTGGCTAACACGGTGAAACCCCGTCTCTACTAAAAATACGAAAAAAATTAGCCGGGCGTGGTGGCATGGGCCTGTAATCCCAGCTACTCGGGAGGCTGAGGCAAGAGAATCACTTGAACCCGGGAGGTGAAGGTTGCAGTGAGCCAAGATTGTGCCACTGCACTTCAGCCTGGGCAACAGAGCAAGACTGTCTCAAAAAAATAAATTAATTAATTTAATAAAATAAGCTAGAATAAGGATTCAGACTTGATTTCAAAATTATAAGCAGGGAATAACCTGCTCAGATTTGTGTTTTTAAAAGGTCACTTGGTTAAATGGGTGAACTGTAAGTTATGTTAATTACATCTTATCAAAGCTGTTACAAATCATTTGGGATGCAGTGTGCAGAATGGATTGGAAAGGCAAAATATATGCAGGGAAATCATGAGGGGGCTATCACTGCGGTCCAGGTGAGTGAGGATGGTGGCTCGGACTAGGGAAGATGGGGACAAGTAAATTAATGGAATTTAGGAGGTAAAATCAGCAGAACTTGGTAACTGACTAGATGTGGGAGGTGAGGAAGAAAAAATGTCAAGCAAGGGTTAACTCCAGATTCAGTGGCATTTACTAAAATAGAAACTCTGGACAAAAAACAGGTTTGGAGAGAAAATGATGAGTTTAGTTAGTTCTAGGCACACTGAATTTGAAGGGCCAGTGAGGCTTCTGGATGGAGGTGTCCAGTAGCAGTTGAATTTATAAGCCTGGTGCTTAGAGGAGAGATTTATACTTGGCATATAAAGGTGGAAGGCATCAGAGGGTAAATTAATTGAAGTCATGAAAGTGAGTGTGATGATTTAATGAGATTTTGTAAAATGAAAGAAGAGGACTAGGCTGAAGCTGAGGAACACTGATAAGAGGTAACTAACTGTGACAGAATTCTCAGAAAATTCAGAAGGAAACTAGGAAAGAGCAGTGTCATAGTGACCAAGGAACAAAATGTTT
This sequence comes from Chlorocebus sabaeus, assembly GCF_047675955.1. Classification (NCBI taxonomy): domain Eukaryota; kingdom Metazoa; phylum Chordata; class Mammalia; order Primates; family Cercopithecidae; genus Chlorocebus; species Chlorocebus sabaeus. The sequence goes on along the minus strand of NC_132915.1, from coordinate 70,395,666 downwards.
CAAAAAGCAGGACATGGTCAACTGGTCGAATGCTGCTGATAGGTAAAGCAAAATGAGTCCAATGGATACAGTCATTTATAAGTCATCAGTGATCTTAGTAAAGCCATTTGGTAAAGTGGTAGGAGTAGAATCCAGAAAAGAGTTTATTGAAACTGACTAATAAGTAGGAAATAGAGGCCGGGCGCAGTGGCTCACACCTATAATCCCAGCACTTTTGGAAGTCAAGGCAGGTGAATCACTTGAGGTCAGGAGTTCGAGACCAGCCTGGCCAACATGGTGAAACCTCATCTCTACTAAAAATACAAAAATTAGCTGGGCATGGTGGCGGGCACCTGTAATCCCAGCTATTCGGGAGGCTGAGGCAGGAGAATCGCTTGAACCCAGGAGTTGGAGGTTTCTGTGAACTGGCATCACAGCACTGCACTCCAGGCTGGGCAACAAGAGGGAAACTCCATCTCAAAAAAAAAAAAAAAAGAAAGAAAGAAGTGGGAAGTAGAGACAGAACGTTTAGACAGCTCAGCTGTTAAGGGAAGAAGAGAAACAAAGCTAAAGGGGACTGTGGGTAAAGAAAGTACTTTTTAAGACAAGACTATAACACATTTAAATGATGATGATAAAAATCCAATCAGGGGGCAAGGGGAGACTTGAGCATAATAACACAGGAAAAATGATAATCAGTTGCATAAGTTGTTTGTTTTTTTTTTTTTTTTGAGACAGAGTCTCACCCTATCACCCAGGCTGGAGTGCAATGGTGCAATCTCGGCTCACTGCAACCTCTGCTTCCCAGGTTCAAATGATTCTTCTGCCTCAGCCTCCAGAGTAGCTGGGATTACGGGCGCCCGCCACCACGCCCAGCTTATGTTTGTGTTTTTAGTAGAGATGGGGTTTCACCATGTTGGCCAGGCTGATCTCGAATTCCTGACCTCATGATCCACCAGCCTCAGCCTCCCAAAGTGCTGGGATTACAGGCGTGAGCCGCCACGCCTGCCCTGCATGAGATTCTTGAGAAAACAGGAAGGAGTGGCATTCAGAGTACCGATAGAAGAAATGGCTATTAAAAGAAGACACTTTCTTCTTTGTAACAAGAAGGAAGGTAGAAAGAATGGGGGCTGTTGCAGGTGGTTTCTAGTTAGGATTTTGAGATATTAAGGAAATTCCTTCTGTGTTCTCCCAGCAGAGCTTAGGAGAGATGGATAGCACCAGAGGCAGACACCAGAGAGGCAACCTAAAGCCGTGATGCTTAGGAGGAGGAAGTTAGGAGTCTTTTCTCTCAGGTAGATGTTCCTTGGCACAGGGAAAAAACTATCCCCTGTCCTCCCCACCCCAGCCAAGGAGTTCTAAGGGAGATGATCTCTTAAGAAACATGTGGCGAAGTGGAGCCTTTGCTTTCTGAGTAGCCAGCATGACTTGAGGTAACCTAAATTCAGATTTTCTTAAACCCAGCATGCCTTCTTTCCATATGAATGCTGACAAATGGTCAAGACTGATTTAATCACCGTTTTGCAATCTTCAACAAGATAATGGAATCAGATAAGGATCATCAATGTATGCCAAAACCGTTGGGTGAAAGGTTACAAGGAGACAATATTCATGATCTTAAAGCATCACCCCACAGATAACTTATTAGCTATGAGTGAAAGTAACTTTATAATGGAGTGAAAGTAACTTTATAATGACTGCTACCGCCTCCACCAGGTGATCAAATTTAGGGACAGTTTGCCACTATGTGCCTCCTAAAATGATGCAATGAGAGGTTCGTGACATTTATCTACATGATACCCTTGCTGACAAAGTTGAACCTGCATCTAATCATGAGGAAGTAACCAAATAAATTCAGAATGTGAGGGTACTTTACAAGGCCTGGACTTGAAAATAAATTTAATGTCACAAAAAAAAAAAATAAATAAGGAGAGAGTTTCGTTCTAGATTATTAAGACTAAAGAGACAAAACAACCAAAGGCAATAAACCTTAACTGGATCTGAAAAAATAAACAGCAATAAAAGATATTAAGATAACTGCAGAAATTTGAGTGTACACTATCTATTAGATGATACTGAATTAATGTTAATTTTCTTAGGTGTGATGATGGGATTATAGTAATCTAAGAGAATTTTCTTATTTTTGGTAGATACATGCTGAAGTATTTAGGGGTGAAGTGTCATGATGTCTGTAACTTCCTTTCAAATGGTTAAAAGAGAGGAAAATGAACCATTAACAACTGATAAATGTAGGTAAAGGATTAAAAAAAAGATTTTAAAAAAAACCCTCAGTGCAAACTATTTCTTAATTACTTCACCAAACATTTTTTGCCATGACCTTCGATAACTTTATGCTTATAAGCATAAACTGTGCTGCTTAATGTGCTAAATTAGATTGAAATCTTTAAAAGCATCATAGCAAGAAAATTGCTCTGCAAAGCTTTTTAGACATAAAAGAACTTCTAATTTGTGTAGGGGTATAAGTAAAGATACGGTAAAGTGGGAGAGCAAGCCACAAAATAATAAGAATGCTTTCCTGGGAGTCAGAAACCCTTTGAGTCTAGCACTTAAGACTAGAGATGTCATTCTCCTTATTTGCAGAGCAGGGCTAATGGTATAAGTTTCATCAGCCTGCTGTACAGGTACAGGAAAAACAGGATGTGAGAAGGATTTATAAACTGGAAATGGATATGCAAGTGAAAGGGTTTATAATTATCATGACATGTTGATGTCCTATTAGCAGTGGTTCTCAAACATCATACACATAACAAGCAAATGGGCAGCTTGTTACAAGTGTACATTCCAATCCCACCTCAGAGATCCTGATTCATTAGGTCCAGGACGGGGTCCAGAATTTGCTTTGTGAAAGCACCCCAGATTCTCTGGTGCAAGTGATCTGAAAGCCACACTTAGAAAACTGCCTTGGAGGAGTTTAGAGTGATCTAAATCCTTGCTATACATCAGTTAGTCCATGGACAAGCAATATCACCATCACCTGGGAGCTTGTTAGGAATGCAAAATTCACCCCATCACAGATTTTCTAAATCAAAATCTGCATTGTAATGAGACAGCCAGGTGATTCCTATGCATACTAACATTGCAGAAACGCTAATCTAAACGGCAAACCTGATTGATGATCTCTTTTTTGCCTTGGTCACTGGTTCTCAGCTTACTATCAGACAGAATTGGGGTTGCCATCTTAGCTCTTGCTGACACTTACAACCTCACTTAGCACTTCTCTCTGCTTTTTTTGCTTCAGGCTCTTCAGTCTCCTGGCAGATCTTTGATGAACATAACCACCCAATCAGCGTGCTGAATTTCTCCAACGTCATAAACAGACCAATCAAAGCCTACTGACTTGGAATCTAAATCTAGTTAAGCTATTTACTAGCTATGTGAGTTCCTTTTCTTTCTTGTGGTGAAACATAACACAAAATTTACCATTTTAACCACTTTTAAGTGTCAGTTCAGTGGCATTAAGTACATTCACATTATTGTACAAATCACCACTATCCATCTCTAGATCTGTTGGTATATAATTTTGAACAAGTCACTTTAATCTCTCCAGGCTTCACTTCCTCTATAAAATATGAATATTATTACTTACATCTGCAGACTATTTTAAGAATTAAATGAAATAATACATAAATATGCCTAAAACCCACAGAAGGTGTTCAATAAATGCTGACCTCTTTCCCTTTGATTTTCACATAGCCCTGGTTTTACAATGGAAATCATCTACCATAATCAATTGACTAGAATTTTTAAAGGATATACAAAAATCTACATATTCTGGGCACATGATTGCCTTAGAATGGGAAAATTTATAAAATAGAAGTGGCCTATAATCTGTAGAATTGGGCAGTTTGAAATAAACAGTAGTCAATTACATTTTGTCGGGAAAATTACATTTGGAGCAGCAACAACCTTTTTGTTCCCATTATGTAGAAATTCTTGTATTGCCTATATTTAGATTGCATTTATAAACAGTTTAAGTGTAATACAATAATCAATAACATTCATGAATGGTGCTTTCAACCTTGGGGGCTGATCCACTTGCATTTAGTATTTGAATTCCATTTATGCACACATTATCTTTTAAGGAGAAGGTAAAATTGATAACTTGGGTTACATGCAGTAAATTGAAAAAGTTAGTTTAATTTCAGAATTAGACTAATTAGAACATGAATTTAGAGATCCTCATCTCCAACACCTTTCTCTCACAAAGAAATTAGTATCCAGAGAGACCTAGTAACTTGCCCACAAAACTAGAACCAGAGCCCAGATTCTAGGAGTGTGTCCTGTTGTTCACTTGACCTTGAAGACTGGGTAACATTTCAGCAGCATAGGTGATGGGAAGGGATTGCAGAGAAGCTGGGAGTATTCCAGGTAGAGGGATCAACAGAAGAAATTGCACAGAGCCTGGCTCTGAAACTGAGAGACTGATGATTGTGTTACAGAAGTATCAGAGTGAGGAGGCTGGAAGGCAATTGAAGATGAGGTTTTGTGATGGGAGAAGAGATAGTCTTAGACTCTTGCAAACACAAAAGATCAGAATAGAGGGTTAGAGGTTTTGGGGGGGTTGTTTTTGTGGAACTTTGGGGGATTCGATTTTACAATTTTCAAGGCTCTTCCATATTTGTACTCTCATGAGATCACAGCAATCCTGAGAAGTAGGTATTTTGCTGATGATGGTCTAATACTCAGGAGGTCACATCTTTGCAAAGCTAAGATTTGAAGTCAGATGCTGAATACAAAGGCTGTATATTATAATTCTTTCTTATTAATATTTTAATTTTTTTTTTAAGCAGAGTCTCACTATGTTACCCAGACTGTCTTCGAACTACTGGGCTCAAGTGATCCTCCCACCTTCGCCTCCCAAAGTGCTGGGATTCCAGACAGGCATGAGCCACCACACCCAGATGTATTGTTATTCTTGTTTTTTCTTTTTCTTTTTTTCTTTTTTTGAGATGGAGTCTCACTCTGTCACACAGGCTGGAGTCAGGTGGCACAATCTAGGCTTACTGAAACCTCTGCCTCCCAGGTTCAAGACATTCTCCTACCTCAGCCTCCTGAGTAGCTGGGATTACAGGCGTGCACCACCACGCCTGGCTAATTTTTGTATTTTTAGTAGAGATGGGTTTTCGCCATGTTGGCCAGGCTGGTCTCAAGCTCCTGACCTCTGGTGATCAACCTGCCTTGGCCTCCCAAAGTGCTGGGATTACAGGCGTGAGTCACCGTGCCTGGTCTGTATTGTCATTCTTAAAAGCATGAACTCTGGAGCCAGACCACTTGGGTTCAAATCTCTCCATCCCCATGTAGAAGCCATATGACCTTAAAAAAAAAAATGGCTAAAACGTATAATGTTTATTATATACCAGGCAGTATTCTAAATACATATGTCACTCATTTAATCCAACAACCCTATGAAGGGTATTCTATTATTATCACCATTTTAAAGTCTCCCCCACTAAATGAAAAACAAATTTAGAGGAAGGAAAGAAGTAATGAAGAAGTGTCTCAGTAGAAAATCAGAGGAATGAGGACTCATTTGTTCCCTGGGTTCCCCGTTCCTTGATTTATAATATAATCTCAACTCCTTGGTATCCCCCTAGTTCCCTTCCCACTTGTGATTCTGTGGTAGGTTAGATTACTGTTCGTCCTCTCCTCACCTTCTTAGGAAGAGTCTACTTCCCTCCTCCTTAGAGCTTCATGCTTTGGCCAAGGAGATGTTAGCAGATATAACACTGAATCATAAAATGTTCTTCTACAGTTGGGCTTGCCCTTTTCTACTTCTGCCCTGAGAAGAGCTTCCCTTGGATAGCTCCTGCCCCTTCAGCCTGGAAATAAAGGTGACCACATGAGACATTTGCCCCAGTCATACCCCAGATTTCTCAATGCCTGAGTGACTGGAGCAACTGCCTCCAGTCCCACAGAATGTTGAAGAACAACCAGCCCATTTCAAGAAACTCTTTGGAGACTCATAGATAAGAATCTAAATCTATATGCACAGCACCAGCCTCTGAATTTCCTTTTTGGTTATGCTGGAAGTTGAACAAGATGATGGGACAGGAAAAGAACTAGAGCCTTACCTTCCACTGCTACTTAGACTATTTCCCCCATAGCAGGTAGTCTTTTGATTTAAAAAAATCAATTTTTTTTTTTTTGGAGACAGTGTCTCGCTCTTGTTACCCCAGGCTGGAGTACAATGGCACAATCTCTGCTCACTGCAACCTCTGCCTCCCAGGTTCAAGCGATTCTCCTGCCTCAGGCTCCCGAGTACCTGGGATTACAGGCACACGCCATCATACCTGGCTAGTTTTTGTATTTTTAGTCGAGATAGAGTTTCACCATGTTGGCCAGGCTGGTCTCAAACTCCTGACCTCGTGATCCATCGGCCTCGGCCTCTCAAAGTGCTGGGATTACAGGCGTGAGCCACCATGCCCAGTCATAAAAAAACCAATCTCTTAAATAACAGGATTTTGAATTTTCCTCCCAACAAACCCATAGAAAAGAAAACAGACCAGAGCTGACTTAAATCTCTTAGCAGTCACCAGGAGTCAAGAAAGAGAACCTATATTCCATTTTCCTATCTCATGGACTGACTGTCAGCCCTTTAGTGAGCATATGTGGTTAGTCTTTTCCCCCAAAACTGGCTGTGCTGTAAGGGCATTTTAGTAGTGGAACTGCAGATCCTCTCATTCGGAAGTAACAAGATCACCATTCTGTCCATTCCAATCAGTACCTACAGTGAGAGAACTTTCATATACAATCTGGACATCTGGATAATGCAGAAACCAAAAATTTCCACCTAATGATGATAAACTTCACTGTTAGATTAATAATTAGCTTGCAAACCCAACAGTTATATTGGGTAATAGAGGTTCAATAGATGTGTTCTTTTAAATCTTGCATAAATCACTTCTATAAATTGAATCTCATGCTAAATGCACCAAAAGCCTATTTAAAGAAATGCCATGTTGAAATTTTCATAAAGAAAGTAATCTGAAAGTAGAGCCTGAGATGAGGTTAAAAAAGAAAGAAAGGAAACAATCACACTCTTGTTTTTGTTACACTGGAAGTTTTATACACTGGGTGTTCCTAAACCATGGTATACCTGGGATACTTCCCCGACAAGGCAGCCTCTCTACAGGAGGGCACCCACATCCCAAAGACAACAATAATATTAAAATGCTTTATATCATTCTTTATTTTAAAAGTGCTTTACCAACATATACTAATCTTCACAACATTAAAGGGAGGTAGATAAGTATTACACCACTTTCACAGATGGAGGAACTGAGGCAGAGATTAGTAAGTTGTGTTGAGGGGCATAATATACGGCACAATTAGGAAAATAATTTGTTGCAGTCATGGATCACTGAAGACCTTTCCCATGATTTCTGAGTACCATCAACACAAAAAGCAGCAGATGCAGCACTGAAGCAGGTCATCAGTAGTTTGACTAATCTAAGGCTAAATGTTACCTTGTTGATACCAGATGTTGAATATGCTGTCCTTTGGCAAGCATCCCCCTCACACGCATTCTTACATGCTTCCACCTCTAAACGGGGGAGAGGGGAAGCTGTTGTGAGTGCAGAAGGAGGAGGCAGAGAAATAGGGCTGGGAAGGAAGATGACAGAAGAGAAAACATGAACTGATATAAAAGCAAGGGCAAGGACAAACAAGACGACCCTCTGGGAACCAGTCCAATAGAAAGGAAAGCCACAGCAGAAAAGAAGTGTCATTTGAAAAGCTCAGACATCCAGAAATGCTACTCAAAGGGTAATTCTTAGCAATGACATTCAAAGCCACTCCTCATTGCTTTGCCAACTATAATCATCAGGTCCTTCTGACATTCCCAGGAGGCAGAATCATTCCTTTCCCATGGTCCAGTCCAAGTGCTGATGTAATTGATCTGACACTGCAGAGGCTGTTGACAACTCAAATGTACCCTCCCACCATGCCACCTCTCTTCCTCTGCATGTCTAGTCTCTTCAAAACAAAACAAAACAATGCATTTAATATTCTCACTGCAAAAATCCTAAGACATTTCTGGAGATTTTGATACATAACAATGTAGGATTCCATGCATTAATTTTTATAAAAGGGACATGATGTGGATTAACAGCCCCTCTCAGCCAATGCTTGTTTATACAACAAGGAACATTTTTTTAAATTATGGATACCAACTGTCTAGAGAAAAATTGGAGCACAAGGGAAAGAAATAACTTCTCCTGATCTTTCTAGTGGGAAGCAAATATAAGAGATGGTGATTGACATCCCACCAGCTGCAATGGAGGTACTGATGGCAGAGGAAGCACCAAATGAGTAGATGACCAAGGACCCAGCAGGGAGGGTCTAAGTCAGATGAACAGGTGGAAGTGGCAGCCCAGAGAGTTGAAGAAGCAGAAGTCAGGGAAAAGACATAGTAGCCAAAGAGGAAATGCATAGAGGTGTTGGTGTTTGAGGTTGAGAGGGAGGCATAGCACTGATCTGTGTCTAGGCCTTCCTAGGACAGGTTGGAGCCAGAAATACATCCTTTCTTCATTTATTTCGATCAGCAGCATCATTCTTTCAGACATGTAGCTTTAAAATCTTATCCCTTCTCTCCAACAAACAAGGTCAACTGCCAAGCCTTACTGATTCCACTTTGGCAATGCCCTTCGCACTGGTCTCCCTCGTGGTTTTTTGGTTTTAGTTTTGTTTTGTTTTGTTTTTGAGACGGAGTTTCGCTCGTTACCCAGGCTGGAGTGCAATGGTGCAATCTTGGCTCACTGCAACCTCCACCTCCTGGGTTCAAGCGATTCTCTTGCCTCAGCCTACCATGGTAGTAGCTAGGATTACAGGCACCCGCCACCACGTCCAGCTATTTTTTTGTATGTTTAGTAGAGACAGGGTTTCACCATGTTGGCCAGGCTGGTTGTGAACTCCTGACCTCAGGTGATCCAGCCGCCTCAGCCTCCCAATGTGCTGGGATTACAGGCGTGAGCCACTGCACCCGGCTCTCTCTCTGGTTTTTACTGCAACCTCTTCTGGGTCCTGCTGTCATCTCATCCTAACCAGGGACAAACCCTCCTACCTGGTATCCCCTACTCCAGTCTTCACTCAGTTCTTCTTCTACTTTTCTTCCTGTAGTACAGTTCTGATCATGTTACCGCCCAAACTCGGAAATTCCCCATGCTCTCACTCCCTCTCAATTATGTGTCTCATTATCTTGAATCTTCAACAGGACCTTGCATCTAGTGAAGTTCTTCTGTTTCCAAATCTCCACCTGCCAAAATGCCAACTCTGAAGACTTAGCTCCACTGCCATCTTCTTCATGAGGACTTCCTTCATGCTTCTTAGTTCTCTGCTGAGGTACAAACGCACTTTGAAGACATGCAGTGATCACGCACATGATAGCTGTGTACAACCCTTATATTCCCTACTGGGCTGTGTCCATGATTTGCCAAGGTGGGGGATGATTAACTGTGTCTTAATATTTACCTGTCTATCCCCTACAGCACCTACCAAGAAACGGTTATTGCATTTCTACCTCAGGTAAGAAACTGCTCAAAAGTGAAATGAATTGTGATATACTTGTGATATATAATTGTGATATACTCCAAAAATGGAGACACTGCAACAAGTACCCTGTAATGTGATCTGACTCAGGATAAAACCAATCCCATGATAGAGCTCAAGGAATGGGACAAGGGCAGGCAGTTTGGGCTATATATTTTGGAGTCAAGAAATCTGGGATTGAGGTTCTGCTTTGCCATTCGCTAGCCATGGGCTTGACACCAGGTAGTTATTCTTTGAGTGTCATTTCCTTCCTTCTGCATGGCCTCATGGGATGAAGAATAAAATGAGACACATTTGTGAATGCTGTATCAGTGATTCTCAATCCCAATTATGCATCATAATCTCCTGTAAAGCTTCTGAAAAATACAGAGGACAAGGCCCCAGCCCAGGTAAATTGAATCAGAATCCTCTGGAAGTGGGATGCAGTGGGACTAATTATTTATAAAATGCTGTTTCTAATGCATAGCCAAGGTTGGAAGCTACTGTTAGAAACTCATAAGTACCATTAACAGTAGAGCAAGGTGCTTTAGGCTGCTGGTTTATCCTTTATATGTAAAGTTAGGAATCAGTTCAATGCTTTTATAGTTCCATTAAAATACACTACTGTGTGCAAGCATTTTTTGTGTTCTTCTGCATTGTTGTGTGGTTAAGTTGTAAGTTCTGAGAGAATAATATCTAGCACCACTGTATGTAAAGATGTACTTAAGCCAAATTTCTGAGAAATAAAAACTTCATAGAGTCCTCTGAAACCTTGCTATTCAGAAGTGTGATAACCAGACAAGTATAACTGGCATAAACCAGGAACTTGTAAGAAATGTAGAATCTCAGACTCCACTCTGTACTCTCTGTATTAATGAGGTTCTTAGCTGTGTCAATAGGCAAAGCAAAGGCAATCTTTGCTCAGTTCACATGTGTGTTTAGGGTCTGCTGTTCCCTGTCCTAATCCTAAAAGGGTAGGAGGGCATGAAGCATCTGGTTCTGTCTTCCAGAAACCACTGAAGATTGGGACTTTATCCCGATGCTTCTTTCTCTAAAAGGGTCCATTTGGTAAAAACTAAATTAAGAACATAAATCCTTACAAAAGGATCTTTTCTCTCAAAGAAGACTAGTCTTCATAGGCTTTCTTCAAATAACCAGTTCCTTTGAGACATTGAAAATATAATTCAGTGTTAAAAATAAATTCATATCTGTTTTGTGTGCTATGCATAAATAGCAAGTATATGTGTACCTTACCAAACTTACGGTCCCCAGCCCCCAAATTCCAAAATTATGCAGGAGGGAAGCTTAGCCATTGCAGTAAACAATTTCTCCCTATTGACCCATGCTCTCCAGCTGATCATGATGTGGGCAATACCCATCCAAGACTATACAGACCACTCCATAGCCAAGAAGTTGTAACAGACTCGGAACATTATCTAGCCCAACTCCCTTGTTCTGTGGACAGGAAACACCACACCAAGGGTTAAAAGGAGTTACCCACATTCATACAGCAACTTGAGGGAGAGTTGAGCTTAGAATTCAGGCCCCGACTCCAAGGCCTGTATCACTTATGTGGACTCTGCCACGTATACTCCTCCTTCCCCACCACATGGCCTTGAACTCTCATTGTCGGAAACTGCTGATCTGCCTTGGTACTTAAGTGTCACTTTGCTGCTTCCAACTACTGCTGTCTCCAACTCCCAGGGCTGTTTTTAACAGGAGGCTACAGGAGAAGCTATACCATAGCTCAGTCAAAATATCCATTTATCAATCCATATTTCCGAATATGTTGGTAATGGGTTCTCAAAAGGCCCAATGCTAACTATGTAATGCCAGCTACAAAGCATTACTACTGGCTAGCACCATGAGCATGGCGAGGGAAGGGCCTTTCCTTTGGTAGCTAAAGACTAAAAGCAAGGGCAACCATCAACCCAGTAGTACAAAGCTGGGAGGAAACTACAGAGAGAAGACAAAAAGTGGAGCACAGCTGGGAAGGCAGCACCTTTAAAAAACATACACAGTGTGACTATAAAATTGCAAGTCTTTCCTTTTTTAATAAAACCCACATACCAGAATGTAGAAATCTAAACGAACATTTCTCCCTCAAAGTAGTTACATCCTTAGTTCCAAAAGAACTACCATTGCTGGAGAATTATTTAGAAAAGAAAAGGCCTTAAAAGGTGGTTTATGACCACATTAGAAAATACGCTTCTAAGCACTGGGCTGTTTAAAAACAGAAAATCCATACTCAGAGGATGATACTGAGAAAATTTAAAAAGTGTGGCAGCTCTCATGGAGGTTCCCTAAAGACCTCTAGCAAGTTTGAGCAACAGCATCACCACTGGAGAAACGTGTAGCCTCCCAGAACAGTCACTTTCGATGGGAGGGCATTCATTTGGATAGAAAAGTTCTGCTGTCTGTTTAAAAAGAAAACAAACAAACAAACAAAAAACAGCCACACTCCTTTATAGTCACACTTGCATTTGATTTAAAAAAAAACAACAACAACAACAACACTCACACATGGTTCTTGTATGAATTCTAATTAAGAGACATTACATTCAGAATTATAGCACTCATAGTGATAATTTTCAGAAGACTATAACAGCTTCTTTGCCACTTAAGGGGTACAGAGGGTGCAGCTGTTTACCTGAATGAATTCTTAAATAAGTGACTACTACCACTCTAATTTTCCTAGTTGTAGCTCTGTTACAGGTTACTGACCGCAAGTCCATGTTCCAAACATTCTTTGCCAACACAGATTAATTACAAGAGAGCCACCCCCAAAGTCTTAGGGTGAATTGGGAAAGGGCCGGTTAAATGAGGAAACAGGCCATTCCTTGGTAAAAGTTTGTAGTTTTCTTTCCCAATACATCTTCTTTTTATTGAGAACTTCCATTTTTATCCTGTGTTCCTCCTCTGCCATCTCACACTCTCGCTCTATCTGCTGGATTTTGGCCACATGCACCTCATTCATTTGTATCAGTTGCAGTTGTAAGATGGACATTTGTTGATGGTGTTCTTCCTCATGCATCTTTTTTAAAGCACCTTCCTGAGAGGTTTTGCTCCTGTAGTTTTTATTGGCTGTTATTCTGACAGCTGAACACGAGGGTTCAGGTTGAGAGGTCCCCTCACATACTGGAAAATGTATGAACTCTTTCTCATCATCGCACAGTTCTCTATTTGAAACAGCAAATGATTCTGAAAAACAGTAGCAGAAAACATATGTTCAAAGATTTTACAGGCAGAGAAAAAAACCAATCCTATTTCAAATGATAGGGTCCTTCATTACAGGATGTATCTAAAACCATGTCTGCTTTGGCCTTCATGTCTACAGGGACCCTAGCAACACCTGACTTTTTAAAAACCCACAAATCAAAAGCAATTTTTTCTTAAGAAATAATGACAAGGGGTTTTGTTAGGTTATTTCCTAGAACTTCGAAGTATAGGATCCGTTGTCAGAAACCATGCTTATCAAGAATCGGAGACCTTGTTATGTTGATATTCTAAACTGAAATGTGCCCAACTCTGATGAGCGTAGTACCACAATGCAAGGCCAGTGTGGATCTTCAAAGTAAGTTCTGTATCAGTCTGATCACCCTTTGCCAACTTCTCATTCAGCTATGAACACATATGTGTAATCTTTGCAAGAGTGCTATTGCTGTTTCCTGGTCACAGGTGTTAGCCCTTACCCTGGAGAGCCATCTTGTAAATGCTGTTCCTTGAAAGATGAGCCTACATTCCCTGGCTTAACTCCCTCACATACATTTTCCCTTTACTCTCCAGCACTGCCATCTGGGGAGTTTTCAATGTCCCTCTTATTCAACCTATCTCTGGTACTTGACTATCCTTGAAATTTCTTTCCTCCATTAGCTTTTGATCCATGACTCGCCTAATTTCTAAGACGCCTTCCTCTCTGATTGCTCCTTCTCAAGTCTTCTTGATGTACAGAGACTCTTGCTGTACTCACCTGTTACCTTTTCATATTCTCCTGGGGGTTCCCATCCGTGGCTCTGTTCTTAATCTACCCTAAGTAAACTCATAACCTGATGCTGACCTTCCTTTCTTGTCTGACTCTTCCAAATGCCCTGTGTACCTTTCAGTCCTACCACAAGCTACTCACATCCTTTATAAGGTCATGCTTTTTTTCATAATTCTGTTTCACTGTTCCTTCTGCTTAAAGTTAGGCTATCTGTCCCTCCACTTACTGTAGTCTCGCTTTTTTAACCTCCCCCCAACTCCTACTCATTCAAAACCAATGCTGCTTGCTCTGTGAAACCTCAGGTCTCTCCTTTATATGTACTCTTCTGTTACAGCACTTAACACACACTAGTATTGTATTGGCACCATGACATTCTCTTTTTTTAATCCTTGGGTACTAATTTTGTTTGGTACACAATGGATGCCTAGTAAATGTTTATTGGCTGAATCCCCGAATATAAAGCGAAGAGTATATGGATGCAAAAGGATACCATGTTTGGTAGGTGCTATGTTTGCCCTGATTTAATAGAGCAGTAACATCAGTGTCAATTAAGGGAGTTGCAATAAAGAAACCACTAACTCCACTAACCCATGGAGTCTTCTAGTTGTGACTCTAAGGCTTTCTTGAGAAGCTTGACATTTCCAATAATGAGAATCTTCTCCTTGGAGAAAAACAATGCCAATTTATTAACAGAGTTGATTACATTATTACGTCCACTCCATTATTCTGGAAGATGAGATGCTGGGAATGCAAACGGCTACTGGGGGAAACCTAATTCATAATACCCTGTTAATAAAAGGAAAATGGCTACTGTTTAATTATTCCACTCCAAGAGGTAAAGTAACAACCATAACTAGTCCGTAATTATGATTAAAGAAAAGGTAAAAATCTTACTTCTGGAAGAGAAGGTTTAAAAAAAAAAAAAAAAAGCACTTCTGTGCCATTCAGAAATAATGAAAATGTCTCTTGGAAATCTTTCCTGGAGACAGCTCTGGCCTCAAAGACAGCTCTTCCTTCATGCTCCCACTGCCTCCTGGGCCTACCTCTGGCAGAACACTTGTTAAAACTGGCAGTTTACCTCCCTTTCAAGTCTCTGAGAACTTTGAAGACAGAGATTGCTTCTGCTCATCCTCATGTAGAACCCGGCACAGGGCCTGGTATAGTGCTGGGCATGTAAGAAATGTGTAGGGATGAATTACCTGCAGTGGGTCACATACCTCCTAACACGCCCAACCACAGAGAGGGAACAGTGCTCTGTGTGGGTATCCAAGGCACAGGACAAAGGAATGGGAGAGGGTTAACACTGAGAATAGGGCCCTCAGGTGTGAGCTTCAACTGTAAAGAGCATTACCTCACCTGTTTCCTTTCTAGTTCTGGATCTAGAAAGGAAGACATTCTGGAAAATGTCTTCTTTAAAGACTGGACACATTAGACATTTTGTAGTACCTCTAGTCTCTTTTCTCTTTGATTTCATTCCATGGGATAGTTCTGGATACTCCTCTGAGTCCTTAAAGTTCATCCCCTCACAATGCTGCTGTCTCACCCAATTTCTTTAATTTCTTCTTCTTCTTCTTCCTCTTTTTTTTTTTGGTGAGATGGGGTCTCACTGTGTCACCCAGGCTGGAGTGCAGTGGCGCAATCTCAACTCACTGCAATCTCCAGCTTCCAGGCTCAAGTGACCCTCCCATTTCAGCCTCCAACTAGCTGGGACTACAGGCATGCACCACCAAGCCTGGTTAATTTTTTGCATTTTTTGGTAGAGACAGGGCTTCGCCAGGTTGCCCAGGCTGGTCTCAAACTCCTGAGTTCAAGTGATCTACCCGCCTTGGCTCCCAGAATGCTGGAATTATAGGCATGAGCCACTGCGCCGGCCTCTTCCAATTTCTAAATGTTCACTTTCATCTCAACAATTCCAGGCTTTAGAGACCTGATGATGACAGTGATGATGATGATGATGATGATAGCACCTACTGTTTTTTGAGCCGCTAACCAGGTCCTAGGCTAGCGCTTTATAGCATTACCTCATCTAATCCTTACCCTATGAGGGAGGTATTATTATAGAAAACCAAATATAATATCCAAGGTCACATGGCTAGTTGAAAGAACCAGGATTCTAATCTAAGTCTGTAGGACTCTAAAATCCAAACTCAATCACTACAATAATCAGCCTCCCACTCTTCCACTTGCTCAGCTGATCACTTACATATCTTAAAATGCAGCCTCCAAATTGTATCCACTATAAAACCATCTCTTATTAAGAATATGGGTATGTATCATGCATTTCGATCTCTAAATTTCTAGAGCTGTGAACATAAAAAGGCAGTATGTTTGTGTCTGGGAGCAGAAAAATGACTCTTCTTTAAAACCATTCTTTTTAGTTTAAATGTGTGCTAACATCCAAATTTTAAAGGAAAAAAAGCCAGGCCTCTTAAGAAGACTCTGGCAGAAGATGGGGCTTTAAACTAAAGAGGCCCGATGGTATAGTTAATTAACTTTCACACACATATTTGCTCCAATGAATAGAAACTACTGTTCAGATGTGAAGAATCCTCTCTCAATTGGAAAAAGACTAGCCTAGGAATGGCACTGTGCTGCAAATACCCACCATGTAATCTCTCTCAGAGGCAAAACAAAGCCACCTGAAGGAGAAAACAACTCAATCTTATGCCAAAAGGGTAGGAAAAAAAAAGGTTAGGAAATCCCAACAGCTTTCCTGGGACCAGGAAAGCCATGGGGATGTTCTTTCACTTGGACAACTGGAGTAAGTTTAATATCAGCAGGAAAAACCTACCATGACAGCAAAAGGATGGGAAGGAAACTATAAACAGGCCAAACCCCAGATACAGGAAATAAGGCTGCCTGGGAAAGTGGATAAATAAGATGAGTGGATGCATGTTATGGAGTATAACACATTAACTAAAAGAAAGAAACTAGACATTGCAATGAATTGATCTTTTTTTTTTTTTAGACGAAGTCTGGCTCTGGCACCCAGGCTGGAGTGCAGTAGTGTAATATTGGCTCACTGCAATCTCCACCTCCAGGGTTCAAGCAATTCTCCTGTCTCAGCCTCCCAAGTAGCTGGGATTACAGGTGTGCGCCACCATGCCCGGCTAATTTTTGTAATTTTAGTAAAGATGGGAGTTTTGCCATGTTGGCCACGACGGTCTTGAACTCCTGACCTCTGGTGATCTGTCTGCCTTGGCCTCCCAAAGTGCTGGGATTACAGGCATGAACCGCTGTGCCCAGCCTAGGAACTGATCTTAAAAAGACTCTTCTAAGTGAAAAAAGCAGAGAAAATGGTATCTCTAGCACAAATTTAAATCTATATAAATTTAGAATAGATGCACACAAAACACATGTAAAAGAATATGTAAGCATGTTAGAATGATTCAGGTGCAGGAGAAGAGAATGAAAGAATGGAATAAAAATGGAGCAAACACCTAACTAACAAAAGAAAGGCTTTTCACAGACCAGTGAGGCTGGTGTGCCATGACTGGAAATGTAACTCAGCCCTCTGGTACCAGAGATCTCACCCCCAAAGATTAGGATTGAACAGTAATAATAATGGCATTTATTAAGAAATGTTCACAGTTATCAAGTATCACTTTATAGCATAGAATGTGAAATTAAATATAAATTATCCTAAGACATTTGGGTGCTACTCCAAAGCTAAGTTTTCTTAAATGTATTTGACTTTTGGTTATCCTAGCCTCCCAGCCACTCCTAGCAAATTTTGTTGGCTCCCTTAGTTGGTTCTGTACACAGTTTCCCTCAAAATAATGGAAGATAAGTGTCAAAGCCAAATTATCACACATCATGAAATCTGCTGGGTGTAAATTGTTTTAATATATTTAAAGAGGAGACATTGGGTTTTTTTGCAAATATTAATATATACCTAAGTGTTATACTTAAATTTTAAGACTAGTGTGTTGGAATACGATGGACATTTTCAGAAAGTCATTGACAAAGCTAAGTATATCCAAGGGACAGTGATCAAGATGACACAGTTGAAACTATCTCATACCAAAAAGTAGTTGCAGAGAGGCCTCTAGTGGAATACTACTAGAGTCCATCCTGTTTAACAGTTTTATCATAAATTCCAACAAATTTCTGAGTACCTAATTCTGTAACAGGTACCCTGTAAGGTGTTGGAACAGTTCTGTCCAACAGAAAGACAATATAAACTATTTATATATAATTTAAAATATCCTCAGAGTAACATTAGAAAAGTAAAAAAAAAAGATGAAATTATTTTGGTAACGTATTTTTTAATCCGATATATCTAAAATATTATCGTTTCAACATGTAACAATATAAAAATTATTTAATGAGGTTTTTTTACATTTTTTGGTACTAAGTCTTCAAAATGTGGTGTGCGCAATTATAGCACATCCTAATGTGGTCTACCCACATTTCAAGTGCTTATGAGCCTCATGTGGCTTGTGACAACTGTATTAGACAGCACAGTGTTAGAAAGATCACACACACACACATTCCTTATGTCAAATACACAAGATGTAATGAGGGCCATAACTCTATAGCAGATTTTCCACCTTTTTCCCACCAACTCCCAGAAACAATGACTGACAATTCCAGGCTTCTTTTTCTTTTTTGAAAAAAAATTGAAATGCAAAATGAGTGAAATGAACTCAAAGTTGTTTTACTGTATAGAAAGAGTTCCAGTACCCTACCTATTAGTATTAACAGATTACCTTTGGACACACTAGGTTCTCCACCACCGTCCAGATAGGATCTGGACACAGGAGCAAGGAGCATTTGGCTATCTTTAATAATCACCAGCAAAAAGGGAAGTCCCCAGCATCATCTATATACAAACATCCAATTTAAAATAAATCCCTTTACACTTGAGTCACTATTAAACATCACTACAAGGAAAACACTGAGAATGTACCTTTATTCCCTTCTGCTGAAAATTTATAAATTATGTTTATGAGTAAATGAATTACATCATTTCTTCCAAAAGAAAGAGAAAAAAATTTGTGGGAAGAACTTTCCTAGATCCCACCCCAGAATTTGAAAAATAAGACTGTCCAGGCCCCCTAAGAATAACCCTATGAAATCAATACACAATAATCTGGATCACAGGTTTGCAAAATGAACAGAAAGCAGCTCACACCAGCATGGTCCTCAGCAGTATCTCCCAGGGAACATATGCAATATAAAGAGCAGCTCTGCTGATCCATTCCCTCCTCCCCCAGCACACTCCTCCACAGCCTCACAGAAGCTAAATGGCTCTGAAGCCAGCAAGATGGAGAGGAACAGAGAGTAACTGGCTAAAGCTATAAACATCTCCAAAACAAGGACACCATTAATTAGCAGTGCCAGTCCATGCACGACAGAAGCAGCAATGAGGAGGCATAAGAAAGAGAGCTGACAGTGCCCCCATAAACTGTCTGCTAGGAGGTACCCTGGCTTGGGAACTCAGGGATCAAAACCCAGACACAAGGTTCCTACACTGGAAATCGATGCATGAAGTTCATAACATAAACCACTATGGTTACCCAACTGGCTTCCTGGACTTAACCTTGGTCAAATGATCAGTAAGCAAACTTTTGATCACAATTTGCTTCTCCAGGATCGTCTGCCTACAGGACAGAAAAAAAGGTGCTAATCAAAAACATGTATTTGATTCACTTGGCAATTATCTTTTCCACTCTACACAGATAACATGCCTGGCTTTGGACTGCTTCTTGTTACTCTTAATTAACAGGAGCCAGTCCCTCCGAGCTCAGTCTACTCTGGAGACACTGACAAGTGAATTTCCCATCCTGCAAGCTGAGAACCCGACTATCCTGGGGAAGTGCTTGCTGGGTCCCTGAAACACCTTATGAACAACCCTCTGTCCCCCACCAGGAAACATCCTCTGCTTCAATGTCTGTTTTCAGAAAACTGCAGTAAATTTTTATATAAACTGGCCACTTCCTGTCTGAAAAGAAGCAGGAATTGCTGGAAATTTATCTGTGTGCATTTCCACCCTCCCCTTGCCTAGAGACATTTCAATAGTCCCTTAATTCCAACCTTCTGAAGCCATGACACACTATCACTGCATCCTTCATTGTATGACAGTGTTTTTTTCCCTAAGAATTACGTATGACATATTTTTCTCTTTTTAATGGAAGTATATTAAACTTAAAAGTTAATTTTTGGGGAGTTTTTCAAGATCCCCGGGGTGCCACAAACCAAAACTGTGGATCACAATAGTATAATGGCTAAAAATGCTGGCTTTTAATCTGGGTGAATGCTACAGGGCGTTCATCATATTAGTCTCCACACTTTTTTTAAAGTTTGAAATAGTTGTTTTTTTTTTTTTGACATGGAGTTTTGCTCTTGTTGCCTAGGCTGGAATGCAATGGCACTATCTTGGCTCACCACAACCTCCACCTCCCAGGTTCAAGCGATTCTCCTGCCTCAGCCTCCCAAGTAGCTGGGATTACAGGCATGCACCACCATGCTCAGTTAATTTTGTATTTTTAGTAGAGACGGGGTTTCTCCATGTTGGTCAAGCTGGTCTCAAACTCCCAACCTCAGGTGATCCGCCTGCCTCAGACTCCCAAAGTGCTGGGATTACAGGCGTGAGCCACAGCACCCAGCCAGTTGGCTCTTTTAATATGGCCTTTTGAGTGGCCTACTGCAATGCTTTGCAAATAATAAGGACCTCCAAAAATATTTTTTGAAAAAAGTGAAATGGAGTGGATGAATATAAATCTTCATAAAATTCTCTTTAACATATTTGAGATAGGTTGATAGGCAACTGCAGCACCTCACGAATGAGAACTCCATTAATGCAGTTCCTTATTTTTCTTTATGTTTAAGTAATAATAAAGTCTCGAAGAGAGTTAGCACAATGATGTAAACAAGTACTTTTGTTTTTAGATACTTTTTTTTTTTTTTTTGAGACGGGGTCTCACTCTGTCACCCAGGCTGGAGTGCAGTGGTGCAGTTCACTGTAGCCGCCACCTCCCAGGCTCAAGTGATCCTGCAGTCTCAGCCTCCCAAGTATCTGGAATTACAGGTGCATGCTACCACACCCGGCTAATTTTTTCTATTTTTTGTAGAAATGGGGGTCTCACTTTGTTGCCCAGGGTGGTCTCAAATTCCTGGGCTCAAGCCATCCTCCTGCCTCAGCCTCCCAAAGTGCTGGGATTACAGGCGTGCCACTGCGCCCACCTCTATATGACTTTGAATGTCCTATATAAGCCTGAGATCTTGAATTAGGAAAAACGAGTTTGATACAAAAGTTTCATTTTCAGAAGTTCCCTCAAAATGGAGGATTTTAAAATTAAAATGTCAAACAGGTACCCAGTGAGAGCGTGCACACTGGCATCAGGAACGGATACCTTGGGCCGAGGCGTCGGGGTGGTATTCGGGCTCCTCCTCCGGGGGGCTCTGCAGGAAGTAGAGCTGCTCCGGCAGCATGCTGGCGATCTTCTCCTTCCCTAGGACGTGGGTACTCAGGAGAGGGCTGACGCTCCGTTTCACTTTCTCCCTCCTTTCATGGGCCATAATTTTTTTGGTCCGAGCCTTGATGTTCTCCCAGCACTTCTTCAGCTGTTTGAAATCCCGCAGGGACACGCTGGGCTGAGAGTTGTATTCGTGGGCCAGCGCCTGCCAGGTACGCTGCTTAAGGGCAATAGTTCGCGCATCGCTTTTCTTACATTCCAGCACATATTTATACTTTTCTACTAAAGCCAGCAGGATGCTCTTTTCCAATTCTGAGAAGTATTTGGCAGGCTTTATAATTTCGTTGTTTTGCATTTTCCACTATATTTCTCCTGGCCGCTAGCTATCCTGTAAAAGGAAGTTTGAAGCAATGATTACCAACTCCAGCAAAAACAATGCCTACGAATCACTGAAGCTTAATTCCTGACTTGATTCCCTTGTCTGAAATACAGTACTTTCTTTTTCATTCATGTTGAATTATGATATTCAGGACTCTGGAGAATATTTAGAAATGTACTAGGAATGGGGTTTTACTTCAAACTGGATTGCTAGCTATACTGTGACTATCTGGTATATAACAGCAAAAAAAGAAAAGTTGAACTTTTTTTTTTTTTTTTTTGGAAATGGAGTCTCGCTCTTGTCGCCCAGGCTGGAGTGCAGTGGCATGATCTGAGCTCACAGCAACCTCCACCTCCTGGGTTCAGGCAATTCTCCTGCCTCAGCCTCCTGAATAGCTGGGATTACAGGCACCTGTCACCACGCCCAGCTAATTTTTTTTTTTTTTTTTTTTTTTTTAGTTTCGGTAGAGACAGGGTTTCACCATGTTGGCCAGGCTGGTCTCGAACTCCTGACCCTAAGTGATCTGCCCGCCTCGGCCTCCCAAAGTGCTGGGATTACAGGCGTGAGCCACCGTGCCCGGTCTAGACTCTGATGTCTTAATTGAGTTTTCTTTCATGTTAGGCAACTGATTTTTCCCCCAAATCATGTTAGCCAGTTTTAGAACTAAACAGCTTTCTAGAAGTTTTGTTACAGCTGAGGACAAGAGAAGCCACTGTGTAATCAAATATATAACATGATGTGGGAGGCCGAGGTGGGCGAATCACGAGCTCAGGAGTTCGAGACCAGCCTGACCAACCTGGTGAAACCCCATCTCTACTAAAAATACAAAAATTAGCTGGATGTGGTAGCATGTGCCTGTAATTCCAGCTACTCAGGAGGCTGAGGCAGGAGAATTGCTTGAACCCGGGAGGTGGAGGTTGCAGTGAGCCGAGATCATGCCATTGTAATCCAGCCTGGGCAACAGAGTGAGACTCCATCTCAAAAAAAAAAAAAAAATATATATATATATATATATATACACACACACACATATGATGTACAGCCAGGCACGGTGGCTCACACCTGTAATCCCAGCACTTTGGGAGGCTGAGGCAGGTAGACTGCTTGAGCCCAGGAGTTCGAAACTAGCATGGGCAACATGGCAAAACCCTGTCTCTACAAAAAAAAAAAAAGAAAGAAAGAAAAAAAAAAAGTAAAAGAAGAAAAAAAAATTAGCCAGGTGTGGTGGTACGCACCTGTAATCCCAGCGCCCGGGAGGTCGAGGCTACAGTGAGCCATGTTCATACCACTGCACTCCAGCCTGGATGACAAAGGAGACACTGTCTCAAAAAAAAAAAAAAATAAATGTTTTCGTCACTCTGTGGCATATACCTGAAGCAATGGCAACCTCAGTTTTTTCATCTTTAAAATGAGGGGTTGGAGTCTGTGATCCTTCAGGTATGAGGGCTACTTTTTAAAATCCTAAGTAAACAATGTATGTAATTTCAGATGTGAAAGGGCCTAGGCACTTAAGAGACTGAGTTCAATGTTCCTCTTTACATTCCTCAAGTCTCTTTCCGGCTGAGAGAAATAAGGGTCAGAAAGGTGAAGTGGATTGCACAAGATCACAAATATGGTGACACGGAAAGTCCAGAACTTGGACTGCCCTAGGAGTCTAGTATTCTTAGAATCATTCCACAACTGTCTCTCAGCCTCTTGCCTTGGGTCACTCCAAATGATTAAACCATGATTCCCATAAGTCACCTTGTCATCCTCCACAGTGCTGAGTCAGCATGTTTCACACAACAGGTGCTTAGTGAATGTCTTATTCCAATGAAGTGTATGAAACCTATGTGTGTTTTAGGACCACACACTTTCCCTACATCTTTTAATCACAGAAAGCTTCTTATAAAATTAACCTCTCAAATATGTTACGGCAAAAATGTAGCTAAGCAACACTGACTGCGGCAATAAAGAAAGCATTATCATTCCCCTTGTTGGAAAGGGCCAACGTATTCCCAGTCCTTCTTACATTCTCCAAGCCTCTGATTTCTCAGAGTAATAGGCATGCATCAAGATACCGATGAGGCAGTCCATTTAAAACTGACCAATCACATCAAAAAATTAGAACTGCACAGGCGTGGTGGCTCACGCCTGTAATCCCAACACTTTGGGAGGCTGAGGCGGGTGGATCACAAAGTCAGGAGATCGCAACCATCCTGGCTAACACAGTGAAACCCTGTCTCTACTAAAACTGCTACAAAAAAAAAAAAAAAAAAAAAAAAACTAGCCAGGCGTGGTGGCGGGCGCCTGTAGTCCCAGCTATTTGGGAGGCTGAGGCAGGAGAATTGCTTGACCCTGGGAGGCAGAGCTTGCAGTGAGCCGAGATCATGCCGCTGCACTCCAGCCTGGGCGACAGAGCAAGACTCCATCTCAAAAAAAAAAAAAAAAAGAAAGAAAATTAGGAACCATCTTGAAAAGAGTCCCACTAGCCGAAAATGGAATAATTTGAAATCAAAGGTCATAGGTACACAAGGATTCATTAAGTTATTTTCTCAACCTTTGTTATGTTTTTAAATTCCATAATAAAAAATTAGGCAGGGGAGGCTGTGACTTTTAAGTTTATGGTACATTAATTTTAAATCACATTATTTCAAGCCAGCTACTCACACACTATGCCTGGGAAGGAGTTTCTGTAGTTGTGAATGCCTGAAATCTGTTTGACTGAGGCTGGAGAGGACTGGGCCGGATCAGAGACCCTTCAAATTGAGGCCAAGGAGTGTGGGCTTTACATGAGGGTGACAGAACCTGATCAAGGTCTCTCACTACGCACTGCCTCATCCTAGAAGTTGTTATTAATAGAATGAAGTATGAGGGTAATCTGTGTCTCCAAATGCCAGGTACCCCGCTCTACATTCATACTGGATGCATCAGGTATCAGACACTGGGCGGTTCAGACACATGTCAAAGATGGTTTGGCCCTCATATCCTGAGCAAAGCTAAATAAGTGGACATTTATCTTTGGGGATGTGTCCCTATAATGCTAATTTCCCATGCTCATGTTTTGATCATGTTGCTCTAATATCCATACAATGATACCCAACCCAGGCTCTTTCTTCCTCAAAGGTCTCAAATTAATTTTTTACCTTCACCCATACTTTTATTCCCTATAAATCAATGTTCCCCAAACTGAAATTTATTAACATACACCCTGTACAATATCTCTCTTCTGTAGTATCTCTATCTGCCAAGATGTCTATGTCCAGCTTTACTTTCTGTAGTTTTTGTTATGAAATCAACAGGTACACAGCCTGTTCTTGAATTACACAGCTTACACAGCAGATTCTGATCCAATTCCCCATTCTCAATGCCTCTGCTCCAGGAGATGTCAATATGCCAACTTTCCCCACTCCTAAGAATTGCTGCTGTAAGGATTAAGAACTCTGATTCACAAATGAAAAAAGGATTACTACCTATTTTGTTGTTATATGTAATGCTATTTTACATATACATTATATATGTGTATACACACGCATACTTTCTGAATAAATCTCTTTTTTCTATTTTATTTCTTCAAGATAAATTCCTAGGACTGTTGCATCAAAAGATAAAAACACTTAAGACTTCTGTTACATCCCCAACTTGTCCTTGTAAAATGTTGCACCAATTACATTTCTATTAATGGCACATAAGCATGTCCATTTCCCTATTTTGTTTTTTTATTCTGTGCCAACTGTGGAGGTAAAAAAGTCACTTCATTGATTAATGATATATGAATTTCAGTTCTGAGGTAAGTAAGCCACACTCTCAACAAAGGTCTTGTGATCCTTAGTGGGACTGAAATTACATGGAATTAATTCCAAGCAATTTCACTTTTTCTCAAGATGTGTGCAGCACCTCTAGCTGCAACCAGGTGGTGGTGGACTTGTGGGGAGTCTAAATTTCACAAAGTTTCTTGCCTTATATGTGGCCAGTTGTGTCTCAGAGTAATAATGATAGCAATAATAGCAGATAACTTTTATTGAGCCTGTATTGTAGGTGTAACAAATGTTTAATATGCACAATATCATTTAACCCTCCCAAAAATAGCCTCTGAGAGCTATATATTGTATATACATGTGTAATATGTATATATACTATATATATACATGTGTAATATGTATATATGTATATACATGTGCATTTCTCCTGATACTTTATATATGTAAATATATATACATGCATATATATATAAAGTATCAGCAGAAATTATACGACTGCCTCAAAAGCAAATACTCAGAATTACCAACACCTGGGGACCATTAATAGCCTATTAACTAAACTGTTATTTAATCACTAGCTAAGTAAATCCAAAGTTACCAATTTACTTTGCTTAATTTTGTAGAACAGCAGGCCTCCTTGGGCCTTGTGGTTCATTCTGCCTGGCTATAAAGGGATTCTGATACAAGGCAATGTACCCCAAAGGTTCCTTACGGATTTTCAACAGCCTTGTGAAATAGGCTGTTTATCTCCCTTAACCAATTACTATTCCCATTTCCCAGATAAGAAAACTGTGGCTCAGTAACTTACTCTGGTCACACAAATAGTAAGTGGTCTGACTTACTCCAGTGCCCATGCTCCTCTCTGCTCTGCTTAGCTCTGTTGTTTCAGACCTAGTGATAGCCTCTATTCCCCTGCTCAAAGCATGGCCATTAACACTCTAATCATCAGCCAGGAAAGGGCCCAGGATAGGGCAATTTAGGTGGAGTGTGTCTCCATCTGTTGGCTGTTCCCCCACTCATCTCCCTCCCTCCATTACCTCCTCCTGATTTCAAACTTAGGGCCCATAATCCTCCCACGTGTACCTTCCTCACTCTAACCAGAGCTCTGATTTCTGCAGTTGAACCAGTAAGACTATGTTTGGGCCAGGCATGGGGGTTCATGCCTGTAATCCCAGCACTTTGGGAGGCCGAGGCAGGTGGATCACCTGAGGTCAGGGGCTTAAGACCAGCCTGGCCAATAAGGTGAAACTCCGTGTCTGCTAAAAATAAAAAAATTAGCCAGGTGTGGCAGCATGCACCCGTAATCCCAGCTACTCAGGAGGCTGAGGCAGGAGAATCACTTAAACCTGGGAAGCGGAGGTTGCAGTGAGCCAAGGTCAAGCCACTGCACTCCAGCCTGGGTAACAGAGTAAGACTCTGTCTCAAAAAAAAAAAAAAAAAAAAAAAAAGACTGTACGTTTGAAAGGTAACTGTGGAGATCTTTTGGAGCTTTAACATGGTCCATGCCTCAGGGGAATGCTGGCATTACACTTGAGCACATAAACAAATACTTCTCAAAGAGGTCTCTCCAGCAAAGCTTATTAATGCTTATTAATAGAAACTTTGAGGCTAGAAAGGATACTCTTGTTTAAAACTATTCAGCAATGTCCATAATTGGTTATAAATGACAACATAACAAGCCTTCTCTGCTGCATCAACTTTTATTAGGGATGGACTGGCCTTCCCTGTCCCCCAATTCTGCTCAGGAGCCATTATCTCTTCTGTCTGCTGTTCAGGTAGACAGTATACGATCCATTCTTACGCATGGTTGCAGGGCAACAAGCAGCCCAGTGACCCTCACAAAGTGGGCTCTCAGTAAACATTTTATAAATGCAGATATTTTGATATAGGCATAAAACAGGCCACCATGCACACAGTATCATACATGACAGAACAGTACACTAAAGGTTACATTGGCTGGGTAGGGTGGTGCCTGTAGTCCCAGCTTCTTGGGAGGCTGAGGCAGGGTGATCATTTGGGCCCAGGAGTCAGAGGCAATAGTGAGCTATGATTGTGCCTGTCAACAGTCACCCCACGTCAGCCTGTACAACATAGTGAGACCCCATCTCTTAATGGAAAAAAAAAGCTGCGTTAAAGTAGAAATGGTCAAATAAAATAGCAAAATTCAAATGCAATGGAAGTTCCCCTTGGACTAGGCAAAGACCCAGATAGGCCTAAATAAAAAGGCACCATTCCCATACCCATAGAAGAACAAGAAGGAAACAATTAGCACAATTTCCAAAACACTAACATTGACTAAACCAGCAAAATACTGTAATGCATACATTTAATATCCAACTTAAAACAAAAATTCATCTGTTTATGGACTGAATGTCTGTGTCCTCCCAAGATCCATATGTTGAAGCCCTAATTCCCTAGTGTTTGTATTTGGGGACTGGACATCTGAGGAAGCAACTAAGGTTAAATAAGGACATAAGTATGGGGCCCTGGTCCAGTGGGGTTAGTGCCTTGATAAGTAGAGACACCAGGAAGCTGGTGTGCCCCGTTATCCTCAATGGCTTATAAAGAGGAGGTCATGTAAGAACACAGCAAGATGGCACACAGCAAGATGGCCACCACCTACAAGCCATAAGAAGAGACCTCAGGATGAAACCTAACTTGCCAACACCTTGATCTTGGCATTCTCAGCCTCTAGAACTGTGAGAATCCAATTTCTGTTGTTTCAACCACACAATCTGTGGTATTTTATTATGGCAGCCTGAGAAGACTAATATACCATCTAGTGATTTTTAAGTCCACCAAAGGTGAAACTAAGTCCTAAAGTTTGAGCAAAGACTAGAGAAACTTGTCAAGACTTCCCATCTCTTGCTCTTTGTGGAAAGTGGAGTTCTTTGAAGTTAATACTCAGAATGGGTACCATGACTGAAGAGCTGTGGCACTGGAAAATCAGACTTCAGGACATTAATAGACTGCTGATCTTAAAGTGAGGTGAAATCAACCAAGACAGTGGATGCAGAAAACCTGGGCTCAAATCCTGACTTTACCTGTCACCCAACCGTGTGACTTCGGGCAAGTCAATCAACCTCTAATGCTTCATCTGTAAAATGGAGTTACTCCCCCGCTACCCCAGCCCTGCCTCATTCCCTCTGCACAACAGTCCTGCAACGTGAATAAAGAAACACAGACTACAGCTTCAATCAATTTTAGTTCTTTCTACTCTTCCCACCCATATTAAACTGCTTCCAAAAATAGAATAGTGCTGTGTGTGTGTGCGCGCGCATATATATATAGGGTGTGTGTGTGTGTGTGTGTGTGTATAGGGTGTGTGTGTATATATAGTTATTGGCTCTTTATTTCATACACACACAATTCAACAAATATGTAATGAACTCCTGCCAAAGGCTCAGCACTGTTCTAGAGTATGTGGGAGATACAGGGGCAGGCTGAACCCTCCAGCCTAGAAAGAGCGCTGACATGCACAAACTGACAACTAAAATGAGAGGCACGCTGAAACAGACACCAGAAGAGAGGACAAAGCGTCTTGAGTGTGCAGAGGAGGGAAGAGGTTCACTTGCATTCTCATGAATAAGAGGACATTTGAGCTAGATCTTTAAGAATGTATAGGATATGAATGGAGAGAGTTGAAGATCATCAGATAAATAATTGACAAGAAAAGGCCTGGACTCTGATTGGAGACAATGTTATTGGAAAGGAGGAAGCACACACCAAAGACTGTCTCTTTCTTTTTTGAGAGACAGAGTCTAGCTCTGTCTCCCAGGCTGGAGTAGAGTAGCACGATCTCAGCTCACTGCAACCTCCGCCTCCCAGGTTCAAACAATTCTCCAGCTTCAGTTTCCCAAGTAGCTAGGATTACAGGCACCCATCACCACACTCAGTTGATTTTTGTATTTTTTAAAAAGATGGGGTTTCACTATATATTGGCCAGGCTGGTCTTGAACTCCTGACCTCAGATGATCCGCCTGCCTCGGCCTCTCAAAGTGTTGAGATTAGGATTACAGGAGTGAGCTACCACACCCAGCCAAAGACTGTTTCAAAGGAAGAAATGAGCAGGATGTATATGTGTCCACAATAGGGTAGGGGATCAACAGAAAGCAGAGGCAGGGAGGATATACG
The DNA here is from genome assembly GCF_047675955.1 of Chlorocebus sabaeus. Classification (NCBI taxonomy): domain Eukaryota; kingdom Metazoa; phylum Chordata; class Mammalia; order Primates; family Cercopithecidae; genus Chlorocebus; species Chlorocebus sabaeus. The sequence goes on along the minus strand of NC_132915.1, from coordinate 70,366,485 downwards.
AGGATTAACCGAACACCTACTCTGTGCAGGCATCAGAGAGAATGGTATTCCTTAAGATCAAGGAGATCACAGACCAATGAGGACATCACAGTCCCATGAAGACATAATGCATATGTATTGTGGGATAGGCTGGTGACAAGGCAGTGTGATAAGCACAGTGACAGAGATGAGCCCAGGGACATATTCCAAAATTGGGGGGATCTAAAACAGGAAACTTAATTCCTACTTGAATAGACTGAAATTAGATGAACTTGAGAACAAAGCAGGGCCACAGCTCGGGAGGGAAAGACTTAAAGAACATATTCAGAAGTGGTGAGTGAACTGAAGGACACGTGGCAGCCCTCCCCACAAGCAAGGCCTGGCAAGTAATGGGCAATCCACTGGCTCTAAAGGTAGAAAGGCTATTTCGTACCCTGGTATCTCGCCTGTCTCCTGACTCAACACCTCAAAAATAACCTTTCTTTTAAACTACAAAGCACATTGGCCAGGTGTGGTGATTCCCATCTGTAATCCCAGAACTTTGGGAGGCTAAGGCAGGAGGATTGCTTGAGCCCAGGGGTTCAAGACCAGCCTAGGCAACAAGGAGAGACCTCTATTGCTATGAAAATGAAAATTAAAAGTATTAGCCGGGCAAGGTGGCATGTGCCTACAGCCCCAGCTACTAGGGAGGCTAGGAGAGGAGGATCCCTTGAGCCCAGGAGTTTGAGGTTGCAGTGAGATATAATCATGCCACTGCACGCCAGCCAGGGTGACAGAGCAAGACCCTATCTCCAAAAAAAAAGGTAGTATAATATAGAGGTTAAGGACACAGGCTTGGACCTATGGCCTCAAATCCCAACCCTACCGCTGCTCCTGAGAGTGGAGCTTTAGAAAAAGAAAAAATATAAATAAATTTTAAAGAAGGACCTCAATCCAATCCTCTCACTTTACAGTTGAGGAAACTGAGGCTCAGAGCAAAACAGGGCTTCCCGAGGCCCTAGTTACAAGGGAGGGTCTGAAATCAAGGCTTCTTCGTTTGCTTTCCAACCCCTTTCCCACTTCAGAACCCCCTCACCATCAAGATGCCGTTTTGGCTAGGTACTCTCAAGCCTCCCCGACTGTACCGTTTGAAAACTCTCTCAACTCTGTCATTCATTTTGTGACATCTGTCTTGGCACGCCTTCTTTACTTGCTGTTAATTCCTCATCTCTAAATTATAAAGCTCAAGGGGGTATTCTCTAAAGTCCTCTCCAGTACTGGTCATCTATTACTGCCATTAAAATGATTTTTCTGCAACCTAATTTCCACAGTTCACTGCCAAAGACACATAGTTGGTATTTTCTGATTATTTATGAGGATGGTGGAGCTACCAGCCAATGAAAGAGAGCATTACAGCAGAATGAAGTGATCTCAGCACTTTAGATGACCTTGTTATTTTGCTTCAGGCCCATACACAGGTTTAACTATGCAAGTTAAGCAGTTCCAGGTGAAATGGCAAAAGCAGGTGATCTGATCTGTTCACTACAGCTCCTTACAGAGAGCCTGGTGTACATCAAGCACTCAATAAATATTTGTGGAATTAAATGCCATAACCAACCTGCTTACCATTTGCATTTTTTAAAGCTAATTATTGCTAGATTTTTGTTTTGTTTTGTTTTTTGTTTTTTGAGACGGAGTCTCGCTCTGTCACCCAGGCTGGAGTGCAGTGGCGCGATCTCAGCTCACTGCAAGCTCACCCTCCCGGGTTCACGCCATTCTCCTGCCTCAGCCTTCCAAGTAGCTGGGACTACAGGAGCCCACCACCACACCGAGCTAATTTTTTTTTTTTTTATACTTTAAGTTCTAGGGTACATGTGGATAACGTGCAGGTTTGTTACATATCTATACCTGTGCCATGTTGGCGTGCTGCACCCATCAACTCGTTAGCACCCATCAACTCGTCATTTACATGAGGTATAGCTAATTTTTTTTGTATTTTTAGTAGAGACGGGGTTTCACCATGCTAGCCACGATGGTCTCGATCTCCCGATCTGCCCGCCTTGGCCTCCCAAAGTGCTGGGATTACAGGTGTGAGCCACCGCACCTGGCCACTAGATGTTTTATTATTTTAAATTTCTCCTCTTACAAAGGATTTATCATAAAATAATCATTTCCTTCTTGCAAATATCATTACAGTTCAAAGGAGGTAGAAATGGCAACGTTTTAAGAGCCTCAATACCACTATGATGCCTTCAGGATTTCATTTTATCCAGAGGTGAGAGTAATCAGACAGTACTCTTACCTGCCTGCACATGTACATACCTGTGTGCCCAGGATGGCCACTCACCCAAGCTCTCTCTGCCTCTCCACCTTCTTTCTTTCCTTTTCGGGAGCTTTCCAGTCAAACCTAGCACCGAACTTGCTTTCTCTAATGCATTCCCTCTCTACCACTTTTCCACCCACTCCAGGCAGCCATGTAACTTGGAAGTGTTTATTTTCATCATCTGTGCCTGAGTGTGACTGTATGCATGCAGAACCAGCCTTGTGTTGAAAGCCAGGGCTCCCCCACTTTCCCACCCTCACAGTCCCCTCTATAAACCAGATGAGAGTTCTTAAAAGTCCTAACCCCTTCCTTCCCCTTCTCCACACTCCATCTTAAACCATCCCCACCCACGGCTTCCCTGAAATGCCTTTGGAATCATTATTAAGGTATCTTCCACAGAAAGCAGTATTGAAAAACAGAAAGTCCCCTTCTGTAGGTGTTCCCACTCCAACCTACTTCTCGTCTACTGAGTACACTCTCCTCCACTCCCACCACTTCAGCTACAACCATCAGCTCTCAACAGGAGAAGGGTACCAAGTATTTTCCTCTTGCAGCACTCAGAATTACTCTGCACTGAGATCTATCCATATCCTGAAGGCTCTCCCTATCTGATGGTGAGCTCTGAGGCATTGAACTACATTTTATTTGTATCTTTAGCACATAGTAGATTCGCAGTGTTTGTTTAAAAAAAAAAAAAAAAGTTGGGAGGGGGGATGCAGGCACAGTGGCTCACACCTGTAATCCCAGCACTTTGGAAGGCAGAGGGGGGAGTACTGCTTGATGCCAGAAGTTTGAGACCAGCCTGGGCAACACAGTGATACTCCATCTCTAAAAATAAAAATTAAAAATTAGCCAGGCATGAGCATCTGTAATCCCAGCTACTTGGAAGGCTGAGGTGGGAGGATCACCTGAGCCCAGGAGTTTGAGGCTGCAGCGAACAATGATTGCACCACTGTACTCCAACCTAGGTAAAAGAGCACAACCCTGTCTCTTTAAAAAAAATAAAAAATTAAAAAATTTTAAAAAAAAGGCCAGGCATGGTGGCTCACGCCTGTAATCCCAGCACTTTGGGAGGCCGAGGCAGAAGAATCACCTGAGGTCGGGAGTTCGAGACCAGCCTGACCAACATGGAAAAACCCCGTCTACTAAAAATACAAAATTAGCCAGGTATGGTGGCATATGCCTGTAATCCCAGCTATTCAGGAGGCTGAGGCAGGAGAATTGCTTGAACCCAGGAGGCAGAGGTTGTGGTGAGCCGAGATCATGCCGCTGCACTCCAGCCTGGGCAACAAGAGCAAAACTCTGTCTCAAAAAAAAAAAAAAAAAGAAAAAGAAGAAAGTGGCAGTGATGGAAGAACCTCTCTTCCAAGCCTCAACCTCTCTCCTTAGCATCAAATACATTTCCAATTATCTATCAGCCACCTCTGCACCCCATCATGGGCACCTCAGAAAACTCCAGTTCTCCATGGCTAAAAACAAACTAATTATTCCCCTACACCAAAATCTTCTGATTTCTGATGATGTCAGCCACATCAATTTGGCTTCCCAAAGCAGAAACATCAATGTAATCTTCAATCACATGCGACTAATTAACAAGACCTATGGTACATTTTACCCCAACATCTGTTCCCTCCTCTCCCATTCTCACTGCCCATGTCTGTGGTCAGACCTAATCTCTAAAACGGTCTCCCAAACTTCCGGTCTCTCTTCCACACAACTACAGGGATCTTCCTAAAACACAGTGATCAAGCCACAGGCTTCCTTGTAAACCTCAGACGTCTCTCCCACTGCCTAAAGGATAAAAGTCCCAACTCCTCACATGGCATTCATGGCCTTTCTGGATCTGGCCCTGATTATAGCACCCTCACCAGCCCCTCATCCTCTCCATGTATTTTTCACCCTAACCAGACCAAACTCAACATGCAGCTTCCTTTGGCTGGAATCCTTCACCCCAAGGCCACCAAGGGCCCATTTTCAATCTTTTTTTGTTTTTTTTTTTTTTGGAAACCAAGTCTCGCTCCCAAAGTGCTGGCATTACAGGCGTGAACCACCGTGCCCAGCCCATTTTCAATCTTCAAAGCCCAACTCTCATGCAATTTTTGTTAAGCCTTCCTCAATTAATACCCAGTCTGTTATGTTTATTTTCTTTATAATGGCTACCTTCTAAAATGGGGTTGAAGCAGCTTACGAATTATACACACACTTCAACTGGTTGTTTTGTTTTGTTTTGTTTTGTTTTTTTGAGAGAGATTGAGAAGAGACTATCAGGGCAAAGATAAGACAAAGTCAAAAGAGATCAAAGCTAGGTGGTAAAGGAGCATTCAAAACCTGTGTCATGGCCGGGCGCAGTGGCTCACACTTATAATCCTAATCCCTTGGGAGGCCAAGGTGGGCGGATCACCTGAGGTCAGGAGTTCAAGACCAGCCTGGCCAACATGGTGAAACCCCATCCCTACTAAAACTACAAAAATTAGCTGGGTGTGGTGATGGGCACCTGTAATCTCAGCTACTCGGGAGGCTGAGACAAAAGACTCGCTTGAACCCAAGAGGTGGAGACTGCAGTGAGCTGAGATCATGCCACTGCACTCCAGCCTGGATGACAGAGCGAGACTCTGTCTCAAAAAACAAACAAACAAACAAACAAACCCCACAAAACAAAAACCTGTGTCATAATGTCTCATACTTATCTTGTTAGATATAGATTGGCCCTGAGTTCCCACTGGCTCAGAATGAGTTACTCTTCTATGAGCTCGCTGCCAGTTGTACATGACTGTACTGTAACACTTCCCATATTTTTTTTTTCAATTTGCTCTTTGCGTCCATCTCCCACACTGGACTGGGAAATTCCTAGGGAATACATAATTTCTGACTCATCGCTGTATCCCCAGAATGTAACATATGACTCAGCACGCGACTGGTGCTCAGCAGACATTTGTTGAATGGATGTTACCACGGACAGGGAAAAGCGGCACTAGTGCTTGTTGAACTGCACGCCAGGTATGTGAAAAAACATTATTTTATCCTCACAAAAAAATGTACAAAGCTAAGAAATGGCAGAGCTAGGATTCAAACCCCAAACACTCTCTCTCTCCAAAGCAATTGCTCTTCCAACTATGCATGGTGTTCCCTACCTTCACCATCGCTACATACCCACCTACTCTCTGCTTCAATGCCTGGTTAAAAACAAAACACCCTTCTCCCAGAATTCTTTCCTACTCACTCAGGACAGGAGTGCCTGAGTCCAGCCCTTGATCTTCCACAATACGTTAAGTAACAAATCATCACAAACCGGGAGAGGAGAGGGTGCCCTCTTGGTAGCTGAGAACTGAACAGCCTCTTGGGTATTCTGCAGATGGTGGGGTGAAGTCCTCAGCTCCTCCTTCTCCTGCCTTTCCCCACAGGTGCAGTGCCTGGGCCCTTCCTGCCTCACTTCCTTCTTTAGGATCCAAAGCCTTTTTAGTCCTCCCCATTCTAAACTGAAACCCAAAATAATCTCCTCAGGCCCATTACTTCTCTAACCCAATGAATGGTGTTGAAAATGCTCTCCTCCATTATACCAGTGAGATTTTTGTATTTTAAGCATCTCATCAAGCATTAGGGCTGGCAAGCATCCCCATGCCCTGAAACACAAGAATTCTGTGAGAAGGGATAATGGCATGTTAGGAGGCCCAACCACCCCACCCTCCATCAATCTGAATATTTTTGGCCTTGCCTGGGAGTAAAAAGAGACATCCTATAACATCCCTCCCCACCTCCTGACCCAGCAGCCTTCGTCCCTGATCCCGGGTCTCCAAGGGAGGGCTGAAATCTGGCCCAGCAATCCTGGTCCAGAATTCTGCAGGAGAGGGATGGTGAACCCTGGTACCTTCCTCTACATCTTCTTCCAGGACTTTAGAATCCTTCTTCTCCCCCGTAGTCCATCCCATGTCTCTCTCTGGCCCCAGACTTCCACAGCCGTCCTCAATCCTAACTCATAAACTATGTTTTTGAATTAGTATTCAGCAATTTCCTTGGAATACAACCATCTTCTCTGACATGCTGAAAGGCACACTCTCTGGCCTTGATATTATCCTACCTCCAGTTTTAAATGTATGACAAATATATCCCTGCATCCTACAACTACTGTCCTCAATATTGCAGGAACGTCTGTAATCTTAAATGTTATCACACCTAATACCCAATCTCCTGAATCGGAATAGGGAGACTAAATTTTTCACTGTTTAGTATTCCTAAATAAAGATTATTCATGCAATTTACAGTAACTACCTCACAGCGCCAGTGTGATGATTCAATGATAATTCATGCCAACTGTTCAGTACCTTGGGCCTGGTACATAGAAAGTGCTCAAAACGTAGCTGTTATCATTTATATACATTATCTTTCACAATAGCACCTGAGGGTAGATATAATATCACTCCCCCCACCCGACCCCCACCTCTAATTTACAGAAACAGTAGCCCCGGCTCTGAGTAAAGGAGCTTTCCCAAGGTCAGTCGAGCAAGGATGTGATGCTTGGCCTTCACCCTGCAAGTGAGGGACCCCTCCCGTTACACTCTGGACGGGCGGAGCACTGGGGGTCTTAAAGGAGCCAAGTATGGAAAAGCGCCGAGCACAGTGATCAGCACACAGTGGGGACGCCGGGATGGGAAGACCGCGGTATTGCGGGTCATCTGGATTCCCCCCAAAGAGCTCCCCCAGCCCGGGAGTCCAGAGCCCACCCCACTCCCTGCCATGGGCGCGCCACTGAGTCCCCCGGAGGCCCGCGCCCCGGGGCTTTGTAGGCAGCAGGCCGGCCCTACTCACCGAGTCCCATCGCGGCGCGCGGAGGCGGCCGCCTGGCGCCCAGCCTGCAAGGCAGGGGTCGCAGCGGCTCGGCCCGAAAACTCGCCATGCCGGCCCCCGGCCCCTGCACGCCAGTCCCGCGCCCACCACCCGCGCCCCCGCCCCGCTGCTGCCCGCCTGGAAGGGGAGCCTCCTACCTGCAGCGGCGGCGCGGCGGCCGCGGCGACCGGGGGAGGGGCCGGCGAGGCGCGAGCGCGGCCGGCCTGGGCTCCTCTGGCAAGCAGGGCGGCCAGGAGGGCCGCGGGCTCCCGAGCGCCGGGCGGCGGCGGCGCGCCCCCGGCCGGCCTGGCCCCGCCGCGCGCGCGGCGGCCACAAAGCCCGGACGCCGCCGCCCCCTCGCGGACCACCCGCCGCTTGCCGGTCCGTAGGCGCCGCCGAGGACGGCGGGAGCGCGGCCCCGCGCCAGTCCCCACGTCCCCGAGCTGCGGCCGCCGGCCTCCCGCGGACTGGGGCGGGGCGCAGGGTGCCCCCCGCCCACCTGCCCGTCCGCACCGACCCTGCTCCTGACATCCTCGGGCTGAAGTCCCCGTACTGATTTAGTTGCCTTTTTCCCCCACCTTTGCAGAGGCGCTCCTGAAGGGGCCCGAAAAACTGTTTTATTTCTATTAACAACAGAAGAATACATTTGTCACACGGGATTCGGCGGCCATGGACACGAGTTAGTTCAGTCCAGGTCCCCCGACTGAAATAGGCCCTTTTCTTTTAGGGCTCCTTGATACTTGGGACAGCCAATCCCCCTATGCTGAGTTTATCACAGACTTCTGTTAATTTGCGGAATGTGCCTCCCCCAGGACAGCGACTGTGCTCACTGGAGCCCAGGACCTGTCTTGGACACTGTGCTGACTCAGTTGGAATTAATGCGTGTGTAAATGCATGCACAACAGCTCAAACTGTCGGGACAAGCCACCCTTTGCCCCTTCCGCAAACAGAGTTGGCTGAATGTTTCTTTTGCCCTGGATCCAATGGGACGATTCCAAGCCCAGAGAAAGGCAGAGAGGGCTTTTTAACTTTTTTTTTTTTGAGGTGAAATTCACAAGACATAAACCATTTAAAAGCGAACGATTCAGTGGCATTTATTACATTCATAATGTTGAGCAACCGCTACTTCTATCTAGTTCTGAAACATGGATCACTCCATTAAGCAGTAATTCCCCAGTCCCTCCTTCCTCCAGACCCTGGCAACCACTCAGCTATTTTCTGTCTCTGTGAGTTTACTTTTTCTGGATATTTCATATAAATGGAACCATACAATATGCGGCCTTTTGTGTCGTTTCTTTGACTTAGCCTGTATTTAAGATTCACCCATGTTGAGGCGTGCATCAGTACTTCATTCGTTTTTATGACTGATTAATATCCCATTGTATGTGTATATTAAAATTTGTTTATTCATTCATCCCTTGATAGATATTTGGGTTATTTCCACCTTTTGGCCATTGTGATTAGTGCTGCTCTGAACATGCCTGTACACATATTTCAGTACCTGTTCCCAGTTCTTTTGGATATGTACCTAGGAGTGGACTTTCTAGGTCATAGGGTAATTCTATGTTTAACTTTTCCAGGAACTGCCAAAAAGTTTTCCACAGCAGCTGAATGAATCATTTTACATTTCCACCAGCAATGTTTGAGGGTTCCAAGTTTCCACAACCTTGCCAACACTTGCAGTTTTCCGTTTTTGTGTTTTAATTCCTTGAACATTTTTGAGACTGTTGCTTGCCCTCCCAACTCCCACTATCCATAGCCCTAAAATAAAAGCTGATCTAGGTCTTCACTATGTTCAAAGAATCACGCAACCCTTTCTTCCCTCAAAAAACAAACCGGGACAGAAACGCCAATAAAAATAAAGACCTTAAACTAAGAGCTATACTGGTCCTCATTCTTTATTTCTTTTCTTTTCTTTCTTTTTTTTTTCTTTTTTTTTTTTTTTTTTTTTTTTTGAGACAGAGTCGCACTCTCACCCAGGCTGGAGTGCAATGGTGCAATCTCGGCTCACTGCAACCTCTGCCTCCTGGGTTCAAGCAATTCTCCTGCCTCAGCCTCCTGAGTAGATGGGACTATAGGCATGTGCCACGACGCCCAGATAACTTTTGTAATTTTAGTAGAGACAAGGTTTCGCCATGTTGGCCAGGCTGGTCTCGAACTCCTGACCTCAAGTAGTCCACCCACCTCAGCCTCCCAAAGTGCTGGGATTACAGATGTCTTCATTCATTATTTTAATAATAATTTGTCTGATGTCCAGGAGGCCTTGAAATTGTCCAGAGAGCCTGGAAACTAAAATTATGCCAGGGGAGTTGCTACAACGTACTAGCAAACAAACTGTGATACCACACTGAAAGCCAAGGCTGTGCATCATTTCCACTTGTTTTCCACTTAGTGCCATGTTATAAGTCTATGAAGATTCCCATCTTAAATGCAGATACAGTCAAGGGAAAACTATTGGAGTGTGAAATTAGAAGGTCAATTCAGATTGGAAATTTGATTGATAAAGTGATACAGTGTGGAAAAAGCACTAGATAAACGTGAACTAAGCTCCTGAATCTCAGTTTTCTCATTTCTAGGATGGGAATATGATGCCTACCTGCCTGGGTAGATAAAAGCTTCTAGTCTTAACTTCAACAAATGGTCAGTGTTATTTTATGGATTTAAATAACGATGATTGTGGCACATGCCTGTAATCCCAGCACTTTGGGGGGCTGAAGCATGTGGATAGCTTGAGCCTAGGAGTTGAAGACCAGCCTGGGCAATGTGGCAAAACCCCATCTCTACCAAAAATACAAAAATTAGCCAGTCTCATAACCTGGTCTCAAAATAAATAAATAGATAAAAATTTAAAAATAAAAAATTTAATGCTGTAATAAATAAGTAAATAATGGTGATTGACATAAGCCACATGTACAAGTGCTGCTAAGGAGACGTGGGAAACTCGTATTTAGTCATGCGTCTCTCCTCAAATTAAGAGAGCAGACTATCTTAAAAACTAATGTGGCAGGGTAACTACTCAGGCCTTCAATGTGGTGGCTGCCTTCCCAGCTCTCTCCTTGATCCCTGACTTAGTTCTGCATGCTACCTTGGACAACTTTCTTCCTCCTCCTCCTACTCCTCCTACTCCTCCTCCTCCTCCTCCTCCTCTTCTTCTTCACTTTAGATCACTTACATCAAATTAAATAGGTTTCTTGAAAACACATAGAAAACAATAAATGTGAGCTATTTTATCAATAATAAAGCAATTATAGTTTCTTTGTAGAAAGTGTTAACAAGGTCAGCGTCTACACAGAGTCTAGGAAAAGAAAACCACAAAGAACTCATCCATGTGACTTGTCCCTTTTTTAAATGCTGGAGGGTCCCTTCTGGGGATCCCGCGATGGAGATGAGTGATGCATTGCACTCCACAGGTTGCTGAGACTAACTCTACATATGGTATCTTTTTTGCTAGGATCCAGGCTCACCAAACAGTCTTGATATAGCAGTTGATTTCAACGACTTTTTTTTTTTTTTCCTTTTTTATTCCTTTTAGAGACAGGGTCTTGCTCTGTCACCAAGGTCAGAATGCAGGTTGTGATCATAGCTCACTGCAGCCTCAAATTCCTGGGTTCAAGCGATCCTCCCACCTCAGCCTCCCTAGTAGCTGACACTACAGGAGCATATCACCATGCCCAACTCATTTTTTAAATTTTTGTTTTTGTAGAGAGGGGGGTTTTTTGTTGTCTAGGCTGGTCTTGAACTCCTAAGCTTCAAGTAATCCTCCTACCTTGGGCTTCCAAAGTGCTGAAATTACAGGCATGAGCCACTGCACCCAGCCTGGTTTCAACAAAATTTGCCCTGCCTTGCCTTGCCTTGCCTTGCCCTGCCTTGCCCTGCCTTGCCCTGCCTTGCCCTGCCTTGCCCTGCCCTGCCCTGCCCTGCCCTGCCTTGCCTTTTTTTCTTTTCTTTTCTCAAGACAGAGTCTTGCTCTGTCACCCAGGCTAGAGTGCAATGGTGTGATCTCAGCTCACCGCAACCTCTGCCTCCTGGGTTTAAGCAATTCTCCTGCCTCAGCCTCCTGAGTAGCTGGGATTACAGGCCACCACACCCAGCTAATTTTTTGTACTTTTAGTAGAGACGGGGTTTCACCATGTTGCCCAGGCTGGTCTCGAATTCCTGACCTCATGATCTGCCCGCCTTGGCCTCCCAATGTGCTGTGATTACGGGCGTGAGCCAATGCACCCTGCAGGACAAAATTTTCTTAAATGAGGGAAGATGCCCTGAACATCCAACTCCAAATACTTTATAGTTCTGTGATGAAAGTACAGATCTCTTTTAAAATTAATCCATTGGTGTTTAGCTTATCTATCTGTCTGTTATGATTTTAACTGGCAAATCCAGTCTCCCCAAAGTCTAATTATGTATGGATATTAGAGGTTTTTTTCATCAGGCTCTTTTGGTGGCAAGGAACAGAGACTCATCCAAACTTGCTACAGGAGAAGGCTGTTTATTGAATCTTAGGTGTTGAAAGATAGGAACCCAAATTGAGAAGGACTTTAAGGAACTTAAAAGCCACTGAGGGCTTCGTGCAGTGGCTTACACCTGTAATCCCCACACTTTGGGAGGCAGAGGCAGGTGGATCTCTTGACCCCAGGAGTTTGAGACCAGACTGGGCAACATAGCAAAATCCCGTCTCGACAAAAAATACAAAAATGAGCTAGGCGTGGTGGGAGGCTGAGGTGGGAGGCTGAGTTGGGAGGATCATCTGAGCCCAGGGAGGTGGAGACTGCAGTTAACTGTGATTGTGCCACAGTACTTCAGCCTGGGCCACAGAAACAGGCCCTTTTTCAAAAAGAAAAAGAAAAAAAAGCTACTGGAAACAGATTTTCCTCTCTCTCTCATTTGAAGTTAGTGTGTCTTTCTACGTCTCTGCCTCTCTCCAACTTTCTTTTTATCTCAGTTTTTTTTTTTTAGATGGAGTCTCACTATTTTGCCCAGGCTGGAGTGCAGTGGCATGGTCTCGACTCACTGCAACCTCCGCTCCCAGGTTCAAGCCATTCTCCTTCCTCAGCCTCCCAAGTAGCTGGGACTATGGGCTTGTGCCACCATGCCCAGAAAATTTTTGTATTTTTAGTAGAGACGGGCTTTCACCATGTTGATCAGGCTGGTCTCAAACTCCTGACCTTAGATCCACCTGCCTTGGCCTCTCAAAGTGCTGGGATTACAGGTGTGAGCCACTGCGCCCAGCTGTTTCTCAGTCTTTTTGTATTGTTTTACCGCTCTCCCTCTGCTTACTGGTGCTGTACTTGGTCATCATAGACACTGCAGCCCAAGGTCAACGAGGAAACCTCCTCCTTGTTTCTTGGTTCATATTTACCCAGACAAAACCTATGGGCTCAATCCATCGTTTCAAGCTGGGACACAAGATGGCAATCTATGAATTGACTAGTTTCAGATTAGAAGTCCACTTCCAATCCAATCAGCTGTTATGGGATGGAGGGGCAGTATCACCTGGTACGAAAATAGCCACCTGGTACAAACAAGGGTTGTAAGTGAGGGTATTCGCCAGAAGTTGGCGTGGGTAGGTAACTACATTGAAACCATTCTATTAATATGACCATATTTTCTGAGCCAAAAATTAGGATAAGTAATATAAAATGTATTTGGGATCCACTCTCTGATGGTAGAGGCAGTCTGAACGATGCAGTTCAGGTGCTAAAATATTGCAATTTCTCAAGTATTTTGATAGCTAATGAGAATAATGAAACAAGACCTTTGAAATTGAGACTTTCCTGGAAAATCTGTTACTATAAAATGGTAGGTGACCTGCCAGGTGCAGTGGCTCATGCCTATAATCCCAGCACTTTGGGAGGCCGAAGTGGGCGGATCACTTGAGGTCAGGAGTTCAAGACCAGAGTGGCCAACATGGTGAAACCCTGTCTCTACTAAAAATACAAAAATTAGCCAGGTGTGTTGGTGCGTGCCTGTAGTCCCAGATACTCAAGAGGCTGAGGCAGGAGAATTGCTTAAACCCGGGAGGCAGAGGTTGCAGTGAGCCCAGATCACGCCACTGCACTCCAACTAGGCTACAGACCGAGACTTTGTCTCAAAAAAAAAAAAAAAGTAAGTGATCTTATAAAGCAGAGTACCTACATCACAGAATTGTTGAGAGGACGAAATGAATTTATATATGTAAATCAATTTGATGTTTTCTATATAAATATTAACTATTATCATCACATATTGGAGAACTGGATACTATTTGATCTTTTGATCTGTGCTGAACCCACCAAGGTGCAGTTATCCTGTTAGGCAATTTCTGACTGCCAATCTGTCTTTTTGCAGATTTCTCTTAAATACATCAAACAACAGCCAAGCAGAAGGATAGCTTTTAGGAAGCTTCAGGAAGTAGCAGTGATGCCCTCTATGATCTTACCAATGCACACATAGAGTTGATTTTCTATCTCAACATCCCCTTCCATAAGATGGAAACTATTCTTCAGATTGCCAGATATACCCAAATATCTTTTATAATAAATGGTTATTGAGAGAAATGGAAATACCTCAGCCTGCAGAATCCAGCTGTTCAGGGAGCAAATGAGAGGAGGAGCTTGGAGCACTGAATAAGAGGCTACAGTTAGAACTGTTGAGAAGCCCAAAAGCCAGAGCTGAAAAGCAACCTAGAGGAGTGGCGGGCCAGGAAGTCATGGGGGCAGAGTCAGAATGAAATCCAGGCTGCATGAAAATTCCAGGACTCGTACATTTCAAATATCTACACCCCATCTTTTCCTGAGGGCCACTTTGTCGATTTTAAAATGACTAGACTTACAAGGTAGTGCCCCTGGACTTGCTGGTGCCAAAACAATGTGATGTTGAGGTGGTTTTGGTGCACACATTTCAAGTCTGTAATACATGGACTCTGAAGTTTTTGTTTGTTTGTTTTTCTTTCCTTTTCTTTTCTTTTTTTTCTTTTTTGAGACAGAGTCTTGCTCTGTCACCCAGGCTAGAGTGCAGTGGCGTGATCTTGGCTCACTCCAAGATCCTTCAAGGTGGAGGAGGCAACTTCCACCTCCCAGGTTCAAGAGATTCTCCTGCCTCAGTCTCCCAAGTAGCTGGGATTACAGGCGCATGCTACCACGCCCGGTGAATTTTTGTATTTGTAGTAGAGACGGGGTTTCACCATCTTGGCCAGGCTGGTCTCAAACTCCTGATCTTGTAATCCACCCGCCTCAGCCTCCCAAAGTGCTGGAATTACAGACGTGAGCCACTGCGCTCAGCCTCTGAAGCTTTTACTACTTGTTTTTGGAGTACTTGATTACTCTAAATAATTGGTACCTCGGTGTATAATTACTTATTGCCATACAGCAAATTACTCTAATATTTAGAGGCTTAACTCAACCAACATTTATTATCTCACAGGCTCTGAAGATCAGAAAGTAGCTTAACTAAACAGTTATGCCTCGAGGTCTCTCCTAAGGTAGCCAACAAGATGTCACCTGGGGTAAGAGTCATTTGAAGTCTTGCCTGGGGTTGGAGAATAGACTTCCACGGTGGCTCCACACACACAGAGCTGTCAAGTTACTGCTGGTTTTTGGTAAGAGGGCTCAGTTGCTCTCCATCTGTCTGTTGCTGAATTAGAAACTTGAGTGAAAAGATGAGGGTAGTAGCGACTAATGTTGAAACAGCTGTGAGGGATCAAAAGCAAACTTTGTTTTTCAGACGTCAATCATCCGCGTGAGCTTCCCCATAGACTGTTTGAATAACCTCACAAAGGGGTGACTGTCTTTCCCCATAGCAAAGTATTCATAGACATATTCTAAAACCTCCTCCACACCAGATGCAGCAACTTTGTACTATGTCAGGTTGGCTAAACTAACCTGGTACTGTTTCCCAGAATTCTGTTCCTTGTATAGTTCTGGCTTAGCCATGAACCTAAGAGACATTCTGGGTGAGATTTGGAAGGTGGAGATTTGGAAGCTGGAGACATATCTTTTACACTCTGAAGGTCTTCCTGGGCAGTAGGCAGTGGGACATCGTGTCATGATAACTGGCTAACCTTATGCCATGGGGCAGCACTGGGTCCTACAGCTCCTTTAGCTTCCCTGAGTCCTGACTCATGATGAAAGCATGAGTGTCAAGGTTAGAGTTGGTGAGAGACAGAGGCAGGTTCCAGTGTTCCTTGTGGGCCACAGTTTGTCCTCACAGGTTTTAGTTTGTCCTTGACCTTGTCCATATTCAGTTTCCTTCCCGTCTGTCAATCTGGCCGACCTACAGCGACTTCAGGTTCAGCATTAGACTCAGAGGCAACAGCAGCCTGCACAGATTGCCACCACTGCTGATGCAAACCCATGTTACTTTCTATAAATTTGATCGAAACTGTTCTTTATTTCTAGAGCCGTTCTGCCACGAAGAGGCTGTGAATCCTTGGGGAAGAGGATTGATGTCTGAAAAACAAAGAGTTTAGTTTTGATCCCTAACAGCTGTTTCAACATCAGTTGCTACTACCCTCATCTTTTCACTCAAATTTCTAACTCAGCCATTGAACTTCTCGGTGTCTTTTCTAGAAAAAGACTTGCCTGTGATTACCAAGAGCCATGTTCATTGCAGCTTTGATTATGGACAATAGAGGAAGGCAGGAGGAAGGGAGAGAGAAAAGAGGGAGGGAGGGAGAGAGATAGAGAAGGAAAGCAAGAAAGAGAGAGAGAAAGAAAGCAAGGAGAGAGAGAGAGAGAGAGAGAGAGAGAAACATTGAAAACAACTTAAAGTTCATCAACAGAAAAATGCATCAATAAGCTGAAGCATTTCATAAGACTGATAAAGCATTACATTAATGTGCATTTTTGTTGGTTTGATGATTTTTGGTTTGGTTTGGTTTGGGCAAGCCATTTTGACTCCACAGTTTTAAACCTGGTAAACATTTTAGTCCTGGGCGCATTCCCACACAAGGACATGTTGGACTTTTATTTATTTATTTATTAGAGACAGGGTATCGCTCTGTTACCCAGGATGGAGTACAGTGGCACATGGCATGATCATAGCTCACTGAAGCCTCAAACTCTTAGGCTCAAGCCTCTCAAGTAGCTGGGACTGCAGGAGAGTACCACTGAGCTTAGCTAATTTAAAAAAAAAATTTAGAGATGGGGTCTTGCTATGTTGCCCAGGCTGGTATCAAACTCCTGGCCTCAAGCAATCCTCCTACCTTGGCCTCCCAATCTTCCTGCCTTTGCCTCTCAAAGCATTGGGATTACAGTCATAAGTCACTGTGCCTGACCAGCGAAGGATGTTTTAATTTAACCTATTGTTCTTAACTCTACCACAAAATGAGCAATTAGTATATATAGACAAAGCTAAAAAAGCAAGAGACCAATGGAGGATGACAAGATGATGTTATTCTTCTGGGGCATCTGAAAGTGTTTGCTTACAGTGTTTTCATAAGTTAAGAATTAAATATATAAATATAAACTATCAGTATTATGTCCAATTTATAATAAATATTTCTGGTAGAAAGAATTAATCCAAAATAAAATTGACAATGGCTAAAACTGCACATGGTAAATGTGCAATTTGACAAGTTGATTCTAAAATTTATCTCCAAGAGAAAATATTCAAGAATAGTACCTGTAATCCCAGCACTTTGGGAGGCCGAGACGGGCGGATCATGAGGTCAGGAGATCGAGACCATCCTGGCTAACACAGTGAAACCCCGTCTCTACTAAAAAAAATACAAAAACTAGCCGGGCGAGGTGGCGGGCGCCTGTAGTCCCAGCTACTCGGGAGGCTGAGCCAGGAGAATGGCGTAAACCTGGGAGGCGGAGCTTGCAGTGAGCTGAGATCCGGCCACCGCACTCCAGTCTGGGCGACAAAGCGAGACTCCGTCTCAAAAAAAAAAAAAAAAAATAGTGAAGAAATTTTGCAAAAGATTCAAGATGGCACTCATTCTATCAGATAGTATCCTACAAACTTATAGAAATTAAATCTACATGTCTCTATACAAGATTAGACAATTAAACTCAAAGAATAAAATAAAGCCCTGAAAAGACTTGGACATGTAGAAATATCATACATTTAGACCACACAGGAAAAGACTGATCAGTCCGCAAATGGAGTTGAGATAATTAATTACCTGTTTACAGAGAAATAACATTCCTACTCTGCATCACATAAAAAGAAAGATTCCAGATGCATTTTAAAGCTGCATGTAAAAAACATTAGCTAAGTATTAAAATAAAATACAGCACTTCTTTGTGTTATCAGAAAAGGAAATACAGACAGCAGATCCTTGAATAACGTGTCTTTCAACATCATTTTCTTCTAATTTTGATGAGAAAAAAATGTGTTTTCTTATACGCTGTTTTGCTGAAAGTTGCAGTTTCCAAGGGCCTATTGAAAACATTAAGTGAGGACTTACTGTACTTTCTTATGTAAAATACTAAAAGCAAAGCCATACAGGACAAGGTTCATAAATATAACTATGTAAAAATTCATTTCTATACACATAGTGCCCAGATACTGATTTCTAATACCATTCTGCAATAAAAGGGACCAGGATTATTTGAGAAAATGGCTGATTCAAGGGCTAGGGTAGGAAATACATAAGATAAACATTGTGCATTTTGTAATGTTAGAAAGTAAGGAAGAGCCGGCCGGGTGCATTGGCTCACGCCTGTAATCCCAGCACTTTGGGAGACCGAGGCGGTTGGATCACGTGAGGTCAGGAGTTCGAGACTAGCATGGTCAACATGGTGAAGCCCCGTCTCTATTAAAAGTACAAAAATTATCCAGGCATGGTGGTAGGCGCTTGTAATCCCAGCTACTTGGGAGGTAGGAGAATTGATTGAACCCAGGAGGCAGAGGTTGCAGTGAGCTGAGATCACACCACTGCACTCCAGCCTGGGGTACAAGAGTGAGGCTTCATCTCAAACAAACAAAAAAACAAAAACAAAAGTAAAGAAGAGCTAAAATATGTACACAATTATGGAGATGTGTTGAAGGGACATAGGAGTTAACTGAAGGTAGTCCCAATGGCCAAAACTAGAACCATCTGAGCAACAAAAGAAAGTAGCATTGAATTCGTTTTTGTTTTTGTTTTTTTTTTTTTTTTTGAGACAGTTTCACTCTCGTTGCCCAGGCTGGAGTGCAGTGGCATGCTTTTGGCTCACTGCCACCTCCACCTCCCGGATTCAAGAGATTCTCCTGCCTCAGCCTCCCAAGTAGCTGGGATTACAGGTGCGCACCACCACACCCAGCTAATTTTTGTATTTTCAGTAGAGACAGGGTTTCACTGTGTTGGCCAGGCTGGTCTGGAACTCTTGACCTTGTGATCCACCTGCCTCAGCCTCCCAAAGTGCTGGGATTACAAGCATGAGCCACCGCACCTGGCCGAAGTATCATTGAATTCTTAATGTAACTCAAAGTATACAATAAATAACCATGAGTCCATACTGTACAAATAAATGATCGAATAAATATATTAATTAATTAAATAATAGGGAAGAGTAAGCAAATCTTCCATGCAGAAGAATTCCAAATAATATGTGAAGCTATTCCATCCGTAAGGTGATGGAGCATAACACCCCACCCCTTAAGTATGGATTGTGCAGTGACTTCCTTTGAAAGGATATAGTATAGAAAAGGGGGAAAAAGGAAGAGTAACTTTACCATGGAGAAATCTGACAAATGCTATTTCAGTCAGATGATCAAGGTTAATACCACTAGTGACAAGTCATGTTAACAGGTTGTACCCTTGAAATGGTATGATCAGAGTGATATTACTTACCTCTTCAGGTTTCCGCCCCCAAACCCAAACTCCAGTCCAGTGATTAGAAAAACACCAAACAAATCCCAACTGAGAAACATTCTACAAAATACTAATTAGTACTCCTGAAAACATCAAGGCTATCAAAAACAATAAAAGTCTGAGAAATTTTCACAACCAAGAGGGGCACAGAAGACATGATGATTATATTTCATGTGCTATTTCAAATGGGACTGTCCAACAGAAAAAGGACATTAGGCAAAAATGAAGAAAATCTGAACAAAATATGGGCTTTAGTTAATAATAATGTATCAGTATTGGTTCATTGATTCTGACAAAGATACCATTCTAATGTAAGATATTAACAATAGAGAAACTAGGTGTGGGATATATAGGAGTACTCTGTTCTACATAGTTTTTCTATAAATCTAAAACTACACAAAAATAAAAAGTTGATTTTTAAAAATTGGCTTATATGTTATAGACACCCTTAACAACACTAAAAGACAAAATCAAAACAATGAGGTACTATTTTCAGATACTAGATTCACCAAAATTTAAAACTGGTTGGAAAAAATGGATTCTTAATTAATTCAAGATGGATTAGAGACTTAAATGTTAGACCTAATACCATAAAAATCCTAGAGGAAAACCTAGGTAGTACCATTCAGGACATAGGCATGGGCAAGGACTTCATGTCTAAAACACCAAAAGCAACGGCAGCAAAAGCCAAAATTGACAAATGGGATCTCATTAAACTAAAGAGCTTCTGCACAGCAAAAGAAACTACCATCAGAGTGAACAGGCAACCTACAGAATGGGAGAAAATTTTTGCAATCTACTCATCTGACAAAGGGCTAATATCCAGAACCTACAAAGAACTCAAACAAATTTATAAGAAAAAAACAAACAACACCATCAAAAAGTGGGCAAAGGATATGAACAGACATTTCTCAAAAGAAGACATTCATACAGCCAACAGACACATGAAAAAATGCTCATCATCACTGGCCATCAGATAAATGCAAATCAAAACCACAATGAGATACCATCTCACACCAGTTAGAATGGCAATCATTCAAAAGTCAGGAAACAACAGGTGCTGGAGAGGATGTGGAGAAATAGGAACACTTTTACACTGTTGGTGGGATTGTAAACTAGTTCAACCATTATGGAAAACAATATGGTGATTCCTCAAGGATCTAGAACTAGATGTACCATATGACCCAGCCATCCCATTACTGGGTATATACCCAAAGGATTATAAATTATGCTGCTATAAAGACACATGCACACGTATGTTTATTGCAGCACTATTCACAATAGCAAAGACTTGGAATCAACCCAAATGTCCATCAGTGACAGATTGGATTAAGAAAATGTGGCACATATACACCATGGAATACTATGCAGCCATAAAAAAGGATGAGTTTGTGTCCTTTGTAGGGACATGGATGCAGCTGGAAACCATCATTCTTAGCAAAGTATCACAAGAACAGAAAACCAAACACCACATGTTCTCACTCATAGGCGGGAACTGAACAATGAGATCACTTGGACTCGGGAAGGGGAACATCACACACCGGGGCCTATCATGGGGAGGGGCGAGGGGAGAGGGATTGCATTGGGAGTTATACCTGATGTAAATGACGAGTTGATGGGTGCAGCACACCAACATGGCACAAGTATACATATGTAGCAAACCTGCACGTTGTGCATATGTACCCTACAACTTAAAGTTTAATAATAGTAAATAAATTTTTTAAAAAAATGGATTCTTTCGTGGAAGTGTAAATTGATAGGACCTTTTTAAAGGGCAGTTTCTCTCAAAATGTTAAAATGTGTATTCCTAGGTATCTAACGAACTACTACTTTCACATATGGAAAAAAGGGCATTCACAAGGGTTTCCTAAAGCATCACTAAAAAAAAAAAAAAAAAAAAAAGTAAAACCTAACATCTATCCAAAAGGAAATGATTAAATAAGCTATGGAATAGTCATTTAGAACACTGTATTTCGGCCAGGCGCAGTGGCTCACGCCTGTAATCCCAACACTTTGGGAGGCCGAAGCGGGCGGATTGCGAGGTCACGAGATCAAGACCATCCTGACTAACACGGTGAAACCCCGTCTCTACTAAAAATACAAAAAATTAGCCGGGCATGGTGGCGGGCGCTTGTAGTCCCAGCTACTCGGGAGGCTGAGGCAGGAGAATGGCATGAACCCGGGAGGCAGAGCTTGCAGTGAGCCGAGATCGCGTCACTGCACTCCAGTCTGGTTGACAGAGCGAGATTCCGTCTCCAAAAAATAAAAAATAATAATAATAATAATAAAAACCCACTGTATTTCATTGACTCGAGGATGTGACCCGCTACAGCCTTCGTTATTTTACACATCAAGAAAGAAAAATGATCCTAATTAAGCTATGACACAAAGCTTTCTTGCCATTTATAATTTTTATTTTATACTTATTGAATAAGCTAATTAAGGCTTAAGACATATTTAATTCCGGCCGGGCGCGGTGGCTCAAGCCTGTAATCCCAGCACTTTGGGAGGCCGAGACGGGCGGATCACGAGGTCAGGAGATCGAGACCATCCTGGCTAACACAGTGAAACCCCGTCTCTACTAAAAACACATAAAAAAAACTAGCCGGGCGAGGTGGCGGGCGCCTGTAGTCCCCGCTACTCGGGAGGCTGAGGCAGGAGAATGGCGTAAACCCGGGAGGCGGAGCTTGCAGTGAGCTGAGATCCAGCCACTGCACTCCAGCCCGGGTGACAGAGCAAGACTCCGTCTCAAAAAAAAAAAAAAAAAAAAAAAAAGACATATTTAATGCCATATAATCCTTATGCATAAATTAAAAGGATTCATGAAATAAATTGATTACCATATAGCTAAATCCTCTTCTCAGAGTCTGACCCTTCTGTATAATGTTTAGACTCAGAATCATCAATATGCCAGGCTACTAACCTCCATGCTGCAAGTTCTGATGCATACCCAGCAGGCAATGACAATTACATCACTATTGCTGCCTAGCTAGCTGTCAGCAACTGTAAGATGCATACCAATTTGAGAGATCATAAAATGTGAATTAAAAAGCGTGCCTTAGAAACAAGAGTATTTTGCAGCTGCTAAAGGAACTGAGGAATTGTAAATCATATTGCTAAGAAAAAATAGCAAGTTGCAAAAAATAATATGCAGTATAAGCACATTTATGGAAAAAAGTAAAACAAACCTCTATGTTTGTGGGACATTCACTGAAAATCTGGCTACTCAAACTTTCTTCCTTTTTTTTTTTTAAAAAAAAGACAAAGTCTCGCTCTGTCTCCCAGGCTGGAGCGCAGTGGAGCGATGTCGGCTCACTGCAACCTCTGCCTCCCAGGTTCAAGCGATTCTCCTGCCTCAGCCGCCCAAGCAGCTGGGACCACAGGCGCGTACCACCATGCCCGGCTAATTTTTTTGTATTTTTAATGGAGATGGGGTTTCACCATATTGGCTAAGTAGGTATCAAACTCCTGACTTCAGGTGATCCATTCACTCTGGCCTCACAGAGTGCTGGGATTACAGGCGTGAGCCACCACATCCGGCCTCAAATTTTCTATACTTGAAAATTCTATACTTTAGATACTTGAAATTACCTTTCAAGTATTTATTGAATGGCACAATAAGGGGGACCTCACAGCTCCCCCTTATTGTGTCATTCTATATTTTAGACACTTGAAAAGTAACTTTCCTGTTAAGAGGTCACATGATAACTTCTTGTCAACGAGTAGTAGGCGGACATTCCTTTAGACTCCTCCTTTTGAATGAAAATATAAAACTTCACAAGAAGATGACTTTTGGCTTTTCTTATCTAATACATGTACACAATTCCTCGAGAAGCAGCAATCATCTTATGACCATAAGGACAAAAGTCACATGCTGGGAGTGGTGAACTGAAAGATAGAAGGACCCTAAGCGCCGGTCGGCATTGTTGAGCTGAGCTGCCATCCACTCCCACTGTGCACTGCCTTCTCCTGGGCTTCTTTCCTTTCCTTTTCTTTATGTGGTAAAATATACATAAAATTTACCATTTTAACAATTTTTTTGTTTTGGTTTGGTTTTGAGGCGGAGTCTTGCTCTGTCGCGCAGGCTGGCGTGCAGTGGCGCTATCTCGGCTGACTGCAACCTCCGCCTCCTGCGTTCAAGCGATTCTCTTGCCTCAGCCTCCTGAGTAGCTGGGATTACAGGTGCGCGCCACCACGCCCAGCTAATTTCTGTATTTTTAGTAGAGACAGCGTTTCACCATGTTGGTCAGACTGATTTCGAACTCCTGACCTCGTGATTCGCCCGCCTCGGTCTCCCAAAGTGCTAGGATTACAGGCCTGAGACACCGCGCCCGGCCCATTTTAACCATTTTTAAGTGTACAGTTCAGTGTCATTAAGTGCATTCACATGGCTGTGCAACCATTTTCACCATCCATCCAGACGTTTTCATCATCCTAAACTCTGCACCCGTTAAACACTAACTCCTCATTTCTGCCCTACCTTCAGCCTTAGGTAACCATTATTCTATGTTCTGTCTTTGTGTATGATATTTGACTATTCCAGATACTTCATGGAACTGGAATCATACAACAGGTGTTCTTTTGTGTATGGTTTATTTCACTTAGCATAGTGTCTTCAAGGTTTATTCATGTTGCAACTTGCACCAGAAGTTCACTCTTTTTAAAGGTTGAATAAGATTCCGTATATACCACATTTTGTTTATCATTTATACAGGGACATTTGGTTTGTTTCCCCCGGGCATTTTTTCTTTTCCTTTCTTTCTTTTTTTTTTTTTTTGGACAGGGTTTTGCTCTTTTGCCCAGGCTGGAGGGCAGTGGCGCGATCACGGTTCACTGAAGCCTCAGCCTCCCAGGCTCAAGCGATCCTCCAACCTCATGATAACAGTTATAATAGCACTTGCCATTTACTGGGCTTTTTCTGTGTACCAGGCACTGCGCTAAGCCCTCGATACATACGACGTCATTTAATCTTCACAAAATCCCTGTGATGTACACAACTATAATCAACTCCATTTTATACAAGTAGCGATTGAAACTTGGACAGATAACTTGCCCAAGGACACCCATAGTCACACTAGACACTGGAATCTTGATCTGTCTTACTGCAAAGCACCAGTTCTTGACCACTAACGTTAATAAAAAAAAAAAAAAAAAAAAAAAAAAAGCAAAATCAATAGACTTGATGTGAGCAGTAAAAGACGCATTGTGTGTAAACTCAGGTCAGTCTCTGACGGGTTCTCTTTGAGTACTCCTCGGACACCCACTAAACGGCCCCAAGAGCACTAACCCCACAGAGCCCTAGCGGACTCCTGCTCATATCCCTTCCGTGTTTTCCTTGTCACCGCAGTCTAAGCTTCGCGGGCTCCTCCCCTTCTTAGCCACTGGCTCCTCCTACGCAAGCGCACTGTGACCCGGAATTTGACCACCTTTCCGCGTGTCTCCCAGAGCGGCGGTGCGGCCGCGGTGGGAGCGCGGATCGGGGCGGGAGGGGCGGGGCCTCTGTGTAAGCCGCAGGGCTTCGCGGGCTTTGGGTTGCGGAATGAATGGCGTGACCCTCACTTGTCAAATGGGAAGGAATCGCAAAAAGTTTCGATTTCCCAAGTGTTTCATCCATCCATCCATTTACTCCCGAAGTCTGTACAATATCAGTGACTGCTGTGTGCTGGCACCCACCTAGCACAAAGACTCTGCTCCCTGCGTACCCGCATTGGATAGATACAGCCGTTCATGCCGGAAAAGGGGACTAGGGGATGTGAAAGAGGTTCCTTGAACCTCCCTCCTTGCTCACAACCCTCACTTCCCTATCCTCTCACCCCCACTGCCAAAATTCATAGAGGAGATGTCAGCGCCCAGCAGGAATGGCACCAGGTTATCTCTAGAGTTACCATTCCATGCTCCTCTGTTCTCCTGAGGACCAGTACTTACCCCACCTGCATTCATCTCAGGGTCATGTAATGGCCTTTTTTTTTTTAGTGTCAATGTACTTCTAAGACTGTATGATCTAGGAGGTAGAGACAAGGTCTTGCTCACAATTGAGTCCCCTCACAGTTGAATACCCAGATCCTAACACGGAGTCTGGCCCAGGTAAGATTCAGATTTACCTCAAAATAAGATACATAAATGAGCAGCTCCTCTGTACAGTGGGCTATGCGATATATAGCATACAAAAATATGCTAAGTCCGCTTTCTAGGAGCTCACACTCTAGGAGGGTTGGGACGCTTTTCATAAGATAAGGTGAGGAAAGGGGGCACTCAACAAAGGAGCAAATAGCTAGGGATTGGGGACTGTCCAAGGCAGATCTTTGATCCTGACGCCGGTCCCCAGGGATAGAGAGAGAGAGAACAGGGAGGGGGAGGGAGGGAAAGAAAGGAAGAAAAGTAGTAATTTTGTTTTGCTTTCTTATTTGTATTTTTGTGCCAAACTATTTTTTTTTCCATTATGTTTTATCAAAAGTTGAATAGTTTCTCACATCTGCAGCAACCTGGGCCATTATCGCATGAACTCCTCTTTCCTCAATATCTGCTTCATGTCAGTCCTCTACCCTCTCTCCCAGTTCTTCCTACCGACACCTACCACTTCTCTGATTGTTTAAATTGTAGAAATGGTTTCCGTTCCCATTGTTCAGCTTCACACCACTTTATTTCTAGAATATACGGTCTTTAACTCATTAAGAAATAGCCAAACTGGTCCCGCGCAGTAGCTCATGCCTGTAATCCCAGCATTTTGGGAGGCCCAGTCGGGCGAATCACGAGGTCAGGAGATGCAGACCATCCTTGCTAACACGGTGAAACTCCGTCTCTACTAAAAATACAAAAAACTAGCCGGACGTGGTGGCGGGCACCTGTAGTCCCAGCTACTCGGGAGGCTGAGGCAGGAGAATGGCGTGAACCGGGGAGGCGCAGCTTGCAGTGAGCCGAGACTGCGCCACTGCACTCCAGCCTGGGCGACAGAGCGAGACTCCGTCTCAAAAAAAAAAAAAAAAAGAAAAAAGAAAAGAAAAGAAAAAAATAGCTAAACTATCTATCTATATACACTATTTTATACTTTCCCAGTTCCAAAAAGCTTTTCATCCATCCAGTTTTGGTTTTTTTTTTTTTTTTTTTTGAAATGGAGTCTCACTCTGTCACTCAGGCTGGAGTGCAGTGGCATGATCTCAGCTCACTGCAACCTCCTCCTCCCGAGTTCAAGCGATTCTCTTGCCTCAGCCTTCTGAGCAGCTGGGATTACAGGCACATGCCACCACACCCAGCTGATTTTTGTATTTTTAGTAGAAATGGGGTTTCACCATGTTGGCCAGGCTGGTCTCAAACTCCTGACCTCAGATGATCCACCTGCCTCGACCTTCCGAAGTGCTGGGATTACAGGCCTGAACCACTATGCCTGGCTCCATCCACCCAGTTTTATAAGCAAGCAGAGTATTCTGGTAGATTCTTTGACACTATCCCCACCCTTACATTCCCATATCCAATATATTATCAATTTTTGTCAATTTTATGTTCCCCACAGTTCTCCAACCTGTCTGTGTCACACCATCTCCACCAGCACCTTAATCCAAATTTTTACCTGGATTAATGCTATACCCACCTCAATTTCATTTTTGTTTGTCTGTCAAGCCATTCTCCCCAGAGCAGAATAATAATATTCTTAATATGCAAATCTAATCTGTTATCTGATCCTAATACCTGTCATTGATTTACTTTTGTTTCAAAGATAAAGGCCAGAATCCTTAGTGGGACCTACAAGATTGCCCTGCCAAAATCTTCACTCTATTTTACTTTGTTCTCTCCCCTTTGTCTTTCTGTCTTACCCACTGGGCTTCTTTCAGTTCCTTAAAAACACCCTTCTACCTCAGGGACTTTGCACATGCTATTCCCCCACTTCATGTATTATTTTCCTTGTTCTTCATATTCTTAGCACCTACACATACTCTAGGTCTCAGGTTTAACATCACTTCTTAAAGAGAAACTATCTCTGACTCCCAGATCAAGTCATTACAAAGATGAATTCTATCAAGTAAGCGTGATCAAAGCAAAAGTGTGTGTTCAGAACTCCATTTGCTCCTTCTGGTACACTCTTCACTTTTCTCTGCCATGCCTTATGGCCAAGGAGGCTGATCTGTGTGGACTACACCAATATCTCCCTGGCCTCCCTGGCCCTCAGAGCAAATGAGAGTGTCAAGGTGTTTATCCCCTGCACCTCCAAGCTGGGTCACTGCAGGCTGGCTACTCCCTCAACCAAGTACCAGCTACAGCTTTTGTCAGGCAGCTGTCTCCATGGAGGTTTCTTTGTCTCCAAGTTCTAGGAACTGCTCCCTCCTCTTGCTCCTCCAGGCTAAGGAGTGCCATCAACAGTGCTGTCACATACCACATTATTACTTCTGGTTCCCCTAATCACTGCCCACTCCTTTGTAAATAGTTCTTGTATTCAACACTTCTCAAATTACCCTCTTCCTATGTGCCATCTGTTTCCTCTGGGGACCCTGACTATGTGCCATCTGTTTCCTCTGGGGACATTGCCCTGAGGAATTTTTGGTGTAACTAAAGTTTACATCATTGGTGTCAAACTTTTATTTATGGCCAACAAAAAAGGATTATCTAGTCCTTTATATTTATAAAATGGAATACTATATGGTTACTGAAAAAGCACATTTTTGAAAATAGAAACAGGAGAGAAATATGTTGAATTTGGTCTCAATTTTATTTAAAAAATCATAGCTAATATGTGTCTATATTCAACAGATATGCTTCAAAATGTTAATAGTTGCTTTCAGAGTGGTAAGATTACTTTTTTGTGTGTAATTTTCTCTATTTTCCTGGTTTTCTGCAATAATATTACATTATTATGATAATAATAAAGATATATAATATATCTATATATTTTCTATATATCCATATATAAAGATACATATATAAGATATAAAATAACACACATGTTAAGACATTTTTAATTGATCCAATTATTCAAGTTATAAAATCCATTAATTAATTAAAGTATGAATTAAACAAGACACTAGTTCTGCCTAGGACACTACTTGCACAAGGTGGACACTCAATATATCAATAATGATTTATCATGACAAATGTTTTCCAAACTTCTCAGTTTTGTTAAAATACAGAGAACACAAATTAGACTTTTCTGGATGACCTGGGAATATTAATTATTATATTGTACTTTTATAGAATGCTCTGAGCTCATTTAATTCAATTCTTTCATTTAACATACCAAAAAAATCTGTAAAGTAGAATCATCCCCAGAGAGGTTAAGTGACTTCCCTGAGGTCATATACAGCTAATTAGGGCTCTCAGCTCATTTTTTTCTCTCTAAAGACTTCCTCCAAGATCTACTTCCTTTCCTCTAGAGAAATACTTCTTTTTCTATATTTGTCACTACCCGCAACTTATTTAATTCTATTGCAAACTTTTTTTTTTTTAGTAATTAACCCTATTTCTAATTCTGTAATACTACATTATATATATTTTTCCTTCTCTCTCCTTGTCTCAGTTCTACTTTGATTCTGGAAATAGATGTTATCAAGTGAAAGGAATACTAATAATAGATAACAGTGAAAGAAAATAAAATAGATTCAGAATAAACTTAGATTTAAGAATGAGTTGTTGCAGGTAGCAACTATCTGAGGCTGGTGATGCGGTTGATAACAAGAATTTACCAAGGCAGGTTGGGCACTGTGGTTCACTCCTGTAATCCCTGCACTTTGGGAGGCCAAGGTGGGCAGATCAGTTGAGCTCAGGAGTTTGAAACCAGCCTGGCCAACATGGTGAAACCCCATCTCTACTAAAAATACAAAAATTAGCTGGGTGTGGGGGCACATGCTTGTAATTCCATCTACTTGGGAGGCTGAGGAGGGAGGATCCCTTGAACCAGGCAGGTAGTGGTTGTAGTGAGCCGAGTTCATGCCAGTGCACTCTAGCCTGGGTGACAGAATAAGTGAGACTCAATCTCAAAAAAAAAAAAAAAAAAAAAGAATTTACCAAGGCAGTTTATGAGAGAAAGTAGTAAAAATGCATTGCAAGAAGGCAATGGGCAGATCAGCAACAGAGGAGCTGACTGCAAAGAGACAAAGGCTTGCTGGGGTTTTATAGGATGATGCTTGTACTGGAGAGGGCTATGTGCAGTATTGATAATGCCTTGGTTGCAGTGAACTAACTTGCATTTTTCTGTCAGCTGAGGGACTGGTGATAGCTGGGTGCAGGAAGATTGTGAGTTATTTGCACAAGAGGGCTATGTGTCCTGGACCATGAAGAAAGGCAGACTCACAGTTTATCTGCTTTTTCTTTTTGCTTTGCCCTGCTCCCACCAGCCTGAATCATTTTCCTTAATTAGGACTCCACATGAATGCCATCAACTTTTAGAGCCAATTAACATGCCTTGTACTCCCCTTCAGAAATCACACAAATGCCTACCATCACCTTTCTCCACCTTATACTAACAGTACTTTGGTGAGGTATAATTTATGTATTAAAATGAATACATTTAAGTGTAAAGCTTGATAAATTTTGACAAATATATACACTTGTGCAATCATCATCCAGATTAAGGTAAAGAAATTTCCTGCCGGGCGCGGTGGCTCAAGCCTGTAATCCCAGCACTTTGGGAGGCCGAGACGGGCGGATCACGAGGTCAGGAGATCAAGACCATCCTGGCTAACACGGTGAAGCCCCGTCTCTACTAAAAAGTACAAAAAACTAGCCGGGCGAGGTGGCGGGCGCCTGTAGTCCCAGCTACTCCGGAGGCTGAGGCAGGAGAATGGCGTAAACCCGGGAGGCGGAGCTTGCAGTGAGCTGAGATCCGGCCACTGCACTCCAGCCTGGGCGACAGAGCCAGACTCCATCTCAAAAAAAAAAAAAAAAAAAAAAAAAAAAAGAAATTTCCTTAACTTCGGGAAACTCCCTTATGTCTCCTTCCTGTCATCTTGCCCCCAGGCCCCATGAGATATACCACTATTCTGATTTCTATCACCATGTCTTGGTTTTGTCTGTTCTTGACCTTCTTATAAGGAATCATGCAGTGTGTGCTCTTTCACTGTGTGTAGGAGCTGTTCATTTCTTTATATTGCCATATAGTATTCTACTGTGTGAATACACCTCAATTTATTTATCTGTTCTGTCGATAGACAATTGGGTTATTTCCAATGTGGGCTATTATGAATAAAGCTACCATAAACATTACTGCACAAGTCTTTTTTGGACATACAAAACTTTCTTAAAACAGTAAAACATGAGGGGTTTCTTGCTTTTTTTTTTTTTTTTTTTTTTTAGCTCATCAGCTATTGTTATTGTATTTTATATGTGGCCCAAGACAATTCTTCTTCTTCCAATGTGGCCCAGGGAAACCAAAAATGGGACACCCCTGGATATGCCTAGGAGTAGAATTGCTCCATTATGAGGTAAGTACATGTTTCACTTTTTAAGAAACTACCAAACAGTGGCCGGGCAAGGTGGCTCACACCTGTAATCCCAGCACTTTGGGAGGCCGAGGTGGGCAGATAACGAGGTCAAGAGATAGAGACCATCCTGGCTAATACAGTGAAACCCCGTCTCTACTAAAAATACAAAAAGTTAGATGGGCGTGGTGGTGGGTGCCTGTAGTCCCAGTTACTTGGGAGGCTGAGGCAAGAGAATGGCCTGAACCCGGGAGGCGGAGCTTGCAGTGAGCTGAGATCATGCGACTGCACTCCAGCCTGGGCGACAGAGCAAGACTCCATCTCAAAAAAAAAAAAAAAAGAAACTACCAAACAGTTTTCCAAAATGGTTGTTTTGTTTTATGCTTTTTCCCATTACCCCACATCCTCACCAATACTTAGAATTACCAGTCTTTTAAATTTTAGCAATTTTGGTGAATATGTGTTAGTCTCTCATTATGATTTTAACTTGTTGAAAAACTTTTCATACATTTACCAGGTATCTTTTTGTGTGTGAAATATCTGTTCATTTTGCCCATTTAAAAACTTGGGTTGCTTGTCTTTTTATTATTGATTTGTAAGAGTTCTTTACATATTGTTTACCTGTCCTTCATCTTTTCCAATCTGTAGCTTGCTGTTTCACTTCTTTAAAATGTCATTTAATAAACAAAATTTTTCAATTTGTATGAAGTCCAATTTATTGACTGTTTTTTTGTCCAGTTAGTGAATTGTGTTATAGGAAACAGTTATCTGGCCCAGCAGAGTGGCTCGGGCCTGTAATTCCAGCACTTTGGGAGGCTGAGGCAAGCAGATCACTTGAAGCCAGGTGTTCAAGACCAGCCTGGGCAACATGGTAAAACCCTGTCTCTATCAAAAATACAAAAATTAGCTGGGCATGGTGGCAGATGCTTCTAGTCCCAGCTACTTGGGAGGCTGAGGTGGGAGGATTGTTTGAGCCCAGGAGGTGGAGGTTGCAGTGAGCTGTGTTCACAGCACTGCACTCCAGCCTGGGTAACAGAGCATGACTCCAATAATCCCCCCAAAAAGAATAGTCCAGAGACTTTTGCAAAGAACGATGCAGTTTGCTCTATCAGATATTAAAATATTGTATAAAGAGGCCCGGTGCAGTGGCTCATGCCTGTAATCCCAACACTTTGGGAGGCTGAGGCGGGTGGATCACTTAAGCTCAGGAGTTCGAGACCAACCTGTCCAACATGGTGAAACCCTGTCTCTACTAAAAAAATACAAAAATTAGCCAGGCATGGTGGCAGGTGCCTGTAATTCCAGCTACTCCAGAGGCTGAGGCAGGAGAATTGCTTGAACCTGGGAGGCAGAGGTTGCAGTGAGCCGAGATAGCGCCACTGCACTCCAGCCTGGGTGACAAAGTGTGACTCCATCTCAGAAAAAAAAAATTATATAAAGATAAGTAATTTTAAATGTATGTTACTCCAGAGTAATAGAAATTTTTAGCAAAGAAACAGAATAGAGTTCAAATATAAACAGATATTTCTAAGCCCATGAACAAGGATGTACAAGCCCATAAATGATATTGAAACAACTATTTATTGATAGGGAAAAGAAATCAAATCCTTACCTTACATTAAGGCAAAAATAAATTCCAGATGGAGCTTAACATTAGGACATCATACAAGTATTAAAAGCAAAAATGAAAATTACTTATAATCTTAATGGATACCTTATGCAAATGCAAAATAATGACAAACTAACTGTAGGAATTGTCTTCTGCTTGAGATAATAGGTAAAAATAAATGAGAAGCAAATTAAAACAAATGAGATATCATTTTTCAGGATCAGATTAGGAAAAATTTATTAATAAAAAACACGCTTTGTGTGACTTCATGGAAACCCTGGTACATTATTAGTGCACATTTATATGGGTATAATCTTTTTGGAGGATAGTAGTTAGAATTTTAAATGTGCAATCCTTTCAATTTAGAAATTCCACACCTATATATATATATATATTCTAGAGATACACATGTACACAAAGAGGCATGTATGAGGGAGTTCACTAGAACATTAATTTTGATAAATGGTGTTTAAAAGTCATAAAGTAGGCCAGGCACACTCCTGGCCTGGAGTGGCTCACTCCTTTAATCCCAGCACTTTGAGAGACCAAGGTGGGATGATTGCTTGAGCCCAGGAGTTCCAGACCAGCCTGGGCAATATGGTAAGGCTCCATCTGTATTTTTAAAAATAGTAAAAAAAAGTAGTAAACACACTATATAATACTGTATTTCATTGACTCTAATGTGACATCAACTGTAAGACCCACCATTATTTTGTATACCAATAAGAAAAACAAATAATGCTGCCAATTGAACTGTGGCACAATACTTTATTATGTAGAATATACATTTATATTTAATGAAAGAGATATTTTAGACTTATTTAACCTAGATTTATAAGTCACATATCACTTTTTTTGCACTAATAAAATGGAAAATATAAAGGAAATAAATGAGTTAAGGTATTTTTAAAACAACTTCACAGGCCAGGTGCAGTGGCTTACACCTGTAATCCTAGCACTTCGGAAGGCTGAGGCCAGTGGATTGCCTGAACTTAGGAGTTTGAGACCAACCTGTGCAACATGGTGAAACCCCATCTCTACAAAAAATACAAAAAATTAGCTGGGCATGGGGACGTGCATGTGGTCCCAGCTACTCAGGAGGCTGAGGTGGGAGGATCACCAGAGCCCAGGAGGTAGAGGTTGCAGTGAGCCAAGATCTTGCCACTGCACCCCAGCCCAGGCAACAGAGCAAGACCCTATCTCAAAAAACAAACAACAAACAAACGAACAAACAAAAAAACTTCACATTAGGTCAGCAAGTCCCACTCTTCTGAATCCCTTTTGAGTCAGAGTCATCAATGATGTGCTTTTTCTCCCGAATTCATCCCATGTGCCATCCAAGTATTGGTGATACAGCATTTCTTTAAAAATGTTCCTCTGTTTTAGTTTCTATTGGATTTTCTAGCAAACTGACACCCATTCTCAGGTTTTGATGCACATATGAAGTCTGTGATAAGAGACTGTATTAATTCATTCTCACATTACTATAAAGAAATAGTAAAATACCTGAAAATGGGTAATTTATGAAGAAAAGAGATTTAATTGATTCATGATTCCACAGGCTATACTGGAAGCATGGTGGCATCTGCCTCAGGAAACTTACAATCATGGTACAGGGTGAAGAGGGAGCCAGCATTTTACACGACTGGAGCAGGAGGAAGAGGAAGAGGGTGGAGGTGCTACACACTGTTAAACAACCAAAACTCACGATAACTCACACACTCACTATCACCAGAATAGCATCGAGGGGTCAGTGCTAAACCACTCATGAGAAACTGTATCCATGATCCAATCACCTCCTACCAGGCCCCACATCCAACACTGGGGATTACAACTGAACATGAGATTTGAGATTTGTGTAGGGACACAGATCCAAACCATATCAGAGGTTTTCACATTAAGATGCGAAAAATTGTATGTTAAAAATTGATGAAATAAATGTGTTATACAGAAATATCTCTTCTAGTACATATTAAAAGAAAATATAAACTTGCATAAAATACATACAATTATGATTCCAGTTATGAAAGAAAAAACTAAAGAGTTTCTGTGGCAGACACTCTAGGTTGACCTCCCAGAGCCATTTATGATCCTCTCTTCTTTTTAACTTCCAACAGCTTTATTGAGATGTAATTTGGGTACCATGCAGTTCATACATTTTAAGTGTATAATTCAATGATTTTTAGTAAATATATTCTATTGTGCAACCATCACCATAATCCAGTTTAAAAGCACTTCCATCTCCATAGGTGGTTAGAGAAAGCACCAGGAAGTGATCAGGGTTCTGGCTAAGACTGCAGAGTAGCCTTGGGCTTGTGGAATGGCTGGGAGCAGTTTCTATGTTGAAGGAATGGCATAAAGCTTCAATTCCATACAGATTTCCTTTCATTTTATCATTCAAGAAATCTGCATTACTGTCTAAAATGTGCAGGCTCCCACCAAGCAAGAGGGCTACCTTCCCTTTGCCCCTATATTTGAAAGTATAATAGGGACAGCATTACAATGTACTGCAGTGAATACAACAGAGGAAAATGCTGGTAGGAGTCAGGGTGGGGAAGGGAGGTGGGGAAGGGGATTACAGAATGAGGTGGTGTAGGTCATGGAACAAAAATGCACTTACCAGGGAAATGGCACTCAGGGCAGACTCTAAGCCACGCATGTCCTTTGAGCCCACATATTTTTATGTGCTCTCCTCCACTGTGTTCCACCCCATTCTGTACTAAACCCATCAGCTCTTAAAATGTATTGTAACTGCCAGTTTGGTTGCTGGTAATCTCCATTAGACTGCAGGCTCACTGAGGGCACAGACTGAATCTTGCCCGTAATTAAACCCCTAGCTCGAACACAATTCCTGGCACAGAGTAGGGCCCATCTCCATAAAAATAAGATGAATCACTCTACCCTTTGTGCTAAGGGTTGCATAATGTCTAGTGTATGAAGATGAATGAGACCTCAGTCCTAGTTTCTTGCATCTTACTCCCTAGTGGGAGTAGAAGGCAGATTACCCACAATAAAATAAGTTGAGAAAAGGAGCGCTAAACAGCGGGGCAGATAACCAGGGATGGGCCTGCAAAAGATAAAACTGCTAATCCCCATACTAGGCCCTAGGAGTATCACTGCTGTCCCAAATTAATAATCCTCAGGATATACAGGAAATGTAAGAAAGTGGTAGCCTCTGCCTTAGGATGCCCATAATCTAAGAAAAACAAAACTGTGGTATGGAAGGTATGGTTGCTAAAGCCTAATCAGCTAAAGGCTATGGTCAGAGTATTCATTCGCTTCAGTGAGGGAGAGGACCCCAGAGGAACTTGAAACTTCACTCAACAAGAGGGAGAAGGCAGCATCTTTTGTAAGGTTGTAGTTACATGGAAAATCCTGAGGACGTCTAATGGAAGGCGGGTCAGTTTGGGATTGGCTGCTGTTTCTGAGGCAATATTAGAAAGGGGATAAACTAGGGATTGGGGCCAGGTGTGATAACTCATGCCTATAATCCAAACACTCTTTTAGCCTGAGGCAGGAAGATAGCTTGAGTCAGGAATTCAAGGCTGCAGTGAGCTGGGATTATGCCACCTGCACACCAGTCTGGGTAACAAAGCAAAACACTGTTTACAAAAAAAAAATCCTACGAATTGGGTGCTTCTGTTGATGATATATCCTGGCCAGTCACAGAGATAACACTGCAAAATCACCAAACATGGAGAGGTAGGACCAAACAATGGAAAACAACAACAGCAACAAGAAACTTCCCACAAAAAGAGTCTGCAAACCAAAAACCAAAGTACAAATCCACTCCTGAGAAAATGGATGATAGAGCAAATAAAAATATTTAATATTCTCAAAGGATTGAAGAAAAAATCCATAAAAGAAAACAAAATATCCCTTGTGTGGCAGCTCACACTTGTAATCCCAGCATTTTGGGAGGCTGAGCCAGGAGGGTCACTTGAGCCCAGGAGTTTGAGACCAGCCTGGACAACAGGGTGAGATCTTGTCTCTATGAAAAATACAAAAATTAGCTGGGTGTTGAGTGCTTGCCTATAGTCCCAGCTACTTGGGAGGCTGAGGTGGGAGAATTGCTTGTGCCTAGGAGGTCAAGGCTATAGACTTGCCACTGCACTCCAGCCTGGAACAGAGCGAGACCCTGTCTCCAAAAACAAAACAAAACAAAACAAAACAAAAAAGAGAAAAGAGAGAGAGAGAAAATGAAATAATAAAATGAAACTATTGGAAATGAAAACTATAGTGAAATAAAATCTCAAAAAATGATAAACTCTAGACTGAATTCTTAAAAACAAGGACTTGGGAAACAGTTCTGATGAATTTGTTGAGAGCATCCACATACACACACACAGAGATTCTTTTAAACATATAAAAAAGCAGTTAAGAAACACAGAGAGTAATTGGAGACATTTCAAAATATATTTAATAGTGAATAAAGTGTACATTATGTGAATTACACCTCAATAAAGCTGTTTTAAAAATATCTATTATCTATCTATCTATCTATCTATCTTATCTACCTACCTACCTACCTACCTACCTATCTATCTGTCATCTGTCTGTGAGTTCCAGAAGAGAATAAAGGGAATGATGGAAAAGTGATACTGAAGAAACAGCAGCTGATCATTTCTAGAACTGAATAAAGTCCAGGTTCTCTGAGAGAAAGCTCTAGATACACTCTAGTGAATCTGCAAAATAAATGAGAAACGATTAGAAACTATAACACAGAAGGAGAGAATTCATGAATTGGAAGTCCTTCTTTATCTATTCCCTTAATCTCATGTCCTGCTCCACAAATCACTAGTAAAAGTTTGGTGTATGGGTGCACATATATAACTTTGTATTTATGCAAATATATTATGCAATTGTGATGCATGCGTTTTGGCTTTGTTTGAATTGATAAAAGGATCATACAATATAACTTCTGTGCAATGTTCTCTTTTCATGTAGCAATAAACCATGGGGATCTTTAGGACTCTGTAAGAATCTGTTTTGTTATCGCAACATTTTCCTTTTTTTAAAATGCTATTTAAAAATAATATTTAATTTTTTTCAATGTCAGAGAAAAATAAAGAGAAACTCATAATCTCATTGTCTAGATACTACTTGTTGATTTTTTTAAAATAATAAAAGAGATAAACATTCACAGCTAGGAAACTTTTTTACAGTTTAGAAAAACAAAAATTTTAAAGATACACGATTTTTTGTTCAGAGCTCTGCTTATTTATTATTCCAGGCCTCTGTTTATACATTTATTGACATATGTTATTTATATGAATTTTTCTTTTGTTTTAAAACGTTTTTTAAAGTTTTAAAACAAAAGGAATCATTATAACATTGTTCCACATGTTGACTTTTACCTTAGTAATATAGCTTGGAGATCTTTCCATATTAGCCCATTTAAAATGATAGTGTTCTTTGCTTTTTTATGGATCCATAATATTTCATAACATGCAATATGCTGTATGTAATGACAACCATTTACTATATAGGAGATACATTGTATATAACCACAATCAATGATGTCCTCTGAAGTTCCTTTTATATTTCTCTAAAAACAAATTTTAAGTTGTTTCCAGTGTTTTGCTCTGAAGCAGTACTCACAGTAAACATCCTTGTTCATACACCTCTGTACATCTCTGAAGCTTTTTGTTGGACAGATTTCTAGATTTGGAATTTCTGAGTAAAGGCACATGGGCACTTCAAATTTTGATTACCACTTCCCCCCTCAATTTCCAATTCAGTTTCCCTCTCAAAAACCTGCACCAGTTTACCCTTCTAACAGTGTATCTGAGTGCTTTTTTCTCTATCTTTCATCAATACTGGCTGTTAGCAATTTTTAAAATGTTTGCAGCTAGGTGCGGTGGTTGTAGCTCATGCCTGTAATTCTAGCACTACAGGAGGCCAAGATGGGTGGATCTCTTGAGCTCAGGACTTTGAGACCAGCCTGGACAACATGGCAAAAGCCTATCTCTACAAAAAAACCAAAAATCATCCGGGTGTGATTGCACATGCCTGTAGTCCCAACTACTCAGGAGACTGAGGTGGGAGGATCGCTTGAGCCTGAGAGGTGGAGGCTGCAGTGAGTTGAGATTGCACCACTGCACTCCAGCCTAGGGGATGGAGTCAGACTCTGTCTCAAAAAAAAAAAAAAAAAAAAAAAAAAAGTTTTCCTGCGTCATGGATAACTAAAAGTGATATTTTATTATTTTAAATTACATTTTTCTACTTAGTGGTAAGAAGGATATTTCTTTTTTTTCTTTTTTCTTTTTTTTTTTTGAGACGGAGTCTCACTCTGTCGCCCAGGCTGGAGTGCAATGGCACGATCTCGGCTCACCGCAAGCTCCGCCTCCCGGGTTCACGCCATTCTCCTGCCTCACCTTCCTGAGTAGCTGGGACTACAGTTGCCCGCCACCACACCCAGCTAATTTTTTGTATTTTTAGTAGAGATGGGGTTTCACTGAGTTAGCCAGGATGGTCTCGATCTCCTGACCTCGTGATCCGCCCGCCTCGGGCCTCCCAAAGTGCTGGGATTACAGGCGTGAGCCACTGCGCCCCGCCAGGATATTTCATTAATTTGAATCTGAATTTTTCTTCAAGTCCACTTTTCTGGGGGTTAGTTTTTGAATGCATGATGTGTGTGTGTGTGTGTGTGTGTGTGTGTACAGTCTAATACTTGTCTTTTATCTATCATTATATATATTTTTTAACATGCCAAAGCTTGACATTTTTATAAAATCTAATGGTCTATGGATTTGGGGTTTAGTAATTTGCTTGTAAAGGCCTTCTATATGCCCCCCAAAATATCATTTTGTATTTTCTTTCTACAGTTTTTTTAACATTTAGATGTTAGGTTGGAATATGAATAAAATTTTTATATCCAAACCCATAGCTAATCATCTCAACACCATCTATTGAATCATATTTTCCTTCACTGACTTGAAATGTCACATTCATCATGTACTAAATATACATATATTTGTATATCTATGCATGCCATATGTGGAGATCTCAGATTTCCTCCTGCCAGGAGAGTAATTACCAACGGCTCCACTTCTTGCACTCTGAAATCCATCATTGTTTTCACTGTAAGGCCTTACTTCTCATGGGCTGACCCCACTCAGTGATTCAGCATAGAAGAGACATGAAAGCAAGACTTTCTTGGAAGACAAATAATTCCTCTGACAGGTGACTTTTGCTCAAAACTTGGATGCTATGCGATGTAGGCTGGACCTTATTCTCCAGTCAGTGGTGACCCATTAAAGAGCAGACTGACAGCAAATTGAGCCCCACTTCCACTATCAGCGTGCATAATATATGTCTGTAGTACAACTTTCACGATCATAACCATCAGCAAACACTTGTTAGGAACCTGCTATGCATATAAGACTCAGATCCAAGTTTCAGAATATTTACATTCTTTTCCAGGATGATAGGAAATGTTGGAGGTAAATGTGATGTAAATGGAAGATTAGAAGCATAGGAAATAAATGTCACTGGCGGGGTGTGGTGGCTTACACCTATAATCTCAGCACTTTGGGAGGCTGAGGTGGGTGGATCACCTGAGGTCAGGAATTCGAGACCAGCATGGCCAACATGGTGAAACCCTGTCTCTACTAAAAATACAAAAACTAGTCGGGTGTGGTAGCACACAGCTGTAATCCCAGCTACTAGGGAAGCTGAGGCAGGAGAATTGCTTGAACCCAGGGGGTGGAGGTTTCAGTGAGCTGAAATCGCACCACTGTATTCCAGCCTGGGTGACAGAGCGAGACTCAATCTGCGGAAGGAAGGAAGGAAGGAAGGAAGGAAGGAAGGAAGGAAGGAAGGAAGGAAGGAAGGAAGGAAGGAAGGAAGGGAGGGAGGGAGGGAGGGAGGGAGGGAGGGAGGGAGGGAAAGAAAATAATAAATGTTACCAAGTTCAAAGAGGAAAAAAACACTATTTGCTGGAGGAGCAGAGAAAGGCTTTCCTGAAGAACAAAGTTTGAACATGAACCTGAAGGATAGGTAGTTCTTAGATGTGGAACAGAAGGTGAGAGGTATTCTAGGCAAAGAGGTTAGCAAGAAGGAAAATCATATTATGACATTCAAGAAAGAATTAGTAAGAGATGAGTTTGGTGAATAGGTGAATTAAAACCAAGTAATATTATTTTTTAGACAGCTAGGACTCATAAAGTTTTTCTTTTTTTTTTTTTTTTTGTAGAAAACACTGACTTCTACAAAACAGTGTGTATTTTTTGTTTGTTTATTTTATTTTTTTATTTTTATTTTTTGAGACAGAGTCTTGCTCTGTCACTCAGGCTGGAGTGCAGTGGCGTGATCTCAGCTTACTGCAAACTCTGCCTCCCAGGTTTACTCCATTCTCCTGCCTCAGCCTCCCAAGTAGCTGGGACTGCAGGTGTCCACCACCACATCCAGCTACTTTTTTTATATTTTTAGTAGAGACGTGGTTTCACCGTGTTAGCCAAGATAGTCTCGACCTCCTGACCTCGTGATCCACCGGCTCTGGCCTCCCAAAGTGCTCGGATTATAAGCGTGAGCCACTATGCCTGGCCTATTTATTTTTTTTTGAGACAGAGTCTTGCTCTTGTCGCCCAGGCCGGGGTGCAATTTCACAATCTTGGCTCACTGCAACCTCCACGTCCTGGGTTCAAGTGATTCTCCTGCCTCAGACTCCGAATAGCTGGGATTACAGGTGTCCACCACCATGCCTGGCTAGTTTTTGTATTTTTAGTAGAGATGGGGTTTGACCAGGTTGGCCAGGCTAGTCTTGAACTCCTGACCTCAGATGATCTGCCTACCTCAGCCTCCCAAAGTGCTAGGATTACAGGTGTGAGCCACCATGCCTGGCCAAAACAGTGTTATATTAACTTAATCCAATACTGATGTAGGCTGGAGATCAGCGACAGAGAGAACAGCCCAGTCTGAATGTGCAATTCATTAAGGAACAGATATGGTTTGGGTCTGTGTCCTCACCCAAATCTCATCTCAAATTGTAGTCCCCATGTGTCAGGGGAGGGGCCTGGTGGGAGGTGATTGAATCATGGGTGCGGACATCCCCCTTGCTGTTCTCGTAATAGTGAGCGAGCTCTCAAACGATCTGGTTGTTTGAAAGTGTGTGGCATTTTCCCCTTTGCTCTCTCTTCTGCTCTGCCATGGTAAGACGTGGTTGCTTCTCCTTCACTTCTGCCATGATTGTAAGTTTCCTGAGGTCTCCTGGTCTCCCAGTCATGCGTCCGGTTAAGCTTGTGGAACTGTGAATTAATTAAATCTCTTTTCTTCATTAATTACCCAGTCTCGGTAGTTCTTTATAGCAGTGTGAGAACAGACTAATACAGGTACTATGAATGACCTAACTATCAGTTAGGAGTCAGGTTTTGTGTCATGGCCTAGAAAAACCAAGTAATGGTGGCTTAAATAAGAAAGTCCAGAAGAAATTTTTATCTGAACTAGTGAGGCAGTTCAAGAATTTCAAGGGCAGAGTCTTCTTAGTTCTTTTAGCTGAAGTTCTAAAAGAACTATACACAAAACTATACACCAGCTATACACCAAATTATGTCACCCTCAAATTCATATATTGAAGCCCTAATGTCCAATGTGACTGTATCCAGAGATAGGCTGTTTAGGAAGAAATTAAGATTAAATGAGATCATAAGCATGGGACCCTAAGTCCTATAGGACAGTAGCCTTTTAAGAAGGGGAAGATAAAGCATTTACATTTTCAAGTTTTCTAAAGGAAATGTTAAATAGAATGGAGATGGGAAAAATTCTTTTTCCTTCCAGCACCAGGGAAAATTTTAAAGAAATAACACATACACACACACATACACACACACACATATTCAGCCTTTGATATCTATGGGTTCTGCATCCTCAGATTCAATCAACCTCAGATTGAAACAAAAAATTAAAAACTTCATATTCAAAATTTGCAAAATGAAGCTAGGTATGGTGATGCACACTTGTAATCCTGGCTACTTGTGGGGCTGAGGCTGGAGGATTGCTTGAGGTCAAATATTGGAAGTTGCAGTGTACTATGATGGTACCTATAGGAATAACTACTGCACTCCAACCTGGACAGCATCTTTCAGAAAAATGCAAAATTAAATGCAAAAGAAATGGGCTGGGCATAGTGATTCATGCCTATAATCTCAGTACTTTGGGAGGCTGAGGTGGGAGGACTGCTTGAGTGCAGGAGTTCAAGACCAGGCTAGGCAACATAGTGAGACCCTGTCTATAAAGAAAAATAATACATAAAAGTAATTAGCTGGATATGGTGGCATGTGTCTGTAGTCCCAGATACTCTGGAAGCTGAGGTGGGAGGATCACTTGAGCCCAGGAGGTCAAGGGTCAAGGCTGCAGTGGGCCATGATCATGCCACCGCACTCCAGCCTGGGTGACATCCAGACTCTGTCTCAAAAAAAAAAAGAAAAAAAGAAAAGAAAAACGTTCAAACAAGGTTTTGTGAAGGTTTGTAGCATTTATACTTCCACAAGTATCAAAGCTTAAAATTACACTAAATTTTTGGAATACATCGTAAAATGCCCTCCTCTTTTTAAAAGTAGTTACTTGCAGAGCTGTGCTCTATATGCTTTGATCACCGAAGTTTCTTTAATGTAAAGGAAGATTTTTGAAGAGCACTGTTAATTAACATGTGATAAAAGGAATTGGACCCTAATGATAGAAGGTGATATGAACTGCTGTTTGATCATCCTATGTGCTACCAAGCTGTAGTTGTCCCATTAAGTCCTGCTATTTAAGAAATAACTTACATAACCCTTAGGAACTCTTACTTCAGGCTTTAAAAGGCAAGGAGCAAATAATTTTAGGAGACTGATAATGTCACCTAAATTTGAAATACTAAAAAGAGATTAGTGTTCTTAACTATGTGAAATCTATTTCTCCTACTTTCTCAAATATAATCCTAGGAATCTTGCTCATAAACAAAGCATTTGGGCCAGGAATACTTCCTCTACTATAGCAATGCTTCACATCATATTGTGCTGCAGTTTCCATCATTTTTAAAGGACAGAGACATAAACGATAAATAGTGGTATAAAAATATTACAATCTACCACCTCAAAAAAAACTCACTGTTTATGGAGTTCAGAGCTTGGAGATTCAAGTATTGATTGCAGTTTTATTTTGAAAAGAATGCTATAATTTATGCGATTTTTATTTCTCATGTTTATATTAAAAGCTAATTAACTTTATTTTAATTAAAAAACACACACAAACACACACACAAACATATATATATATATTCAGCCTTTGATATCTGTGGGTTCTGCATCTTCAGATTCAATCAACCTCAGATTAAAAATATTTAAAAAATAAATAAAAACAATACAACAATAAAAATAATATAAATTTTAAAACAATGGAGTATACAACTATTTACATAGCATTTATCTTCTATGAGGTATTATAAATAACTCAGAGATAATTAAAGTACACAGGATGGTGCTAGTAGATTATATGCAAATACTACACCATTTTGTATGAGGGATTTAAGCATCTAAGGATTTTGGTATCTGCAAGGGCCTGAAACCAATTCCCAAGGATGTTAAGGAACAATAATATAATGTAATTTGTATTTACCCTTACGTGAGCAAAAGTGATGTGCACTTCCTCCAGCAGACCTTGCCATAAAAATGTCCCTCTAGTGATTCTTCATATTATTTGTCCTTCCAACATCTTGACACAGAGGAGCTCAGAGGCCATATTTTACATGGCTTTTCTGGTTGATTGTTGCTAGTGTATAGAATACTTACTATTTCAAATAGGTTATATGTGTACACGGACAAAATTTCAAACAATATTAAAGGACACTGTAGTCAGCACTATTCATGCCCATCCAGATCCTCTTTACCACGCCAGTACACCCATTCCCAGGTGCTAAATGCTGTCCCCTGATGGTACAGGAGTTAAAAATAAATTATTTAGGCACGTAGTGAGGGTAAGGAAGTCCTTGGTAAGGTTTTTTTTAATGAAAAGCAGCCCCAAAGTCATTCTCTTTTTCAACAAAGAGCAGTCTATAAAATCGAGCAGCAGACATAGACAAGCAAGCTGGAAGCTTGCATGGGTGAATGCTGGCAGTTGTGCCAATAGGAAAAGGCTACCTGGGACTAGGCACGTTCAAAATAGTGGCTCCATGTTCCCTTCTCTTTGCCAGCCAGGAGTAAGGAGCAGTAAGGAGCAGACAACATGGTGCCCAGCCAAATGGAAGGCTCATTTGCATAATAAGATTAGGGTGGAGTGGCCAGCCTTCCCCAAGCACTGTGTAAATGTCACACCTGGTCTAACCAATCTGTGGGCCCTACGTAAATCAGACACCACCTCCTCAAGCCTGTCTATAAAATCCGGTGCACTCTGCTGCAGGCCAGGATTCCCATTGGGGGACCCCTCTCTCTCTTAAGAGAGAGAGCTGTTCTCCTTTCTCTTTCTTTTGCCAAT
This sequence comes from Chlorocebus sabaeus, assembly GCF_047675955.1. Taxonomy (NCBI): domain Eukaryota; kingdom Metazoa; phylum Chordata; class Mammalia; order Primates; family Cercopithecidae; genus Chlorocebus; species Chlorocebus sabaeus. The sequence goes on along the minus strand of NC_132915.1, from coordinate 70,322,146 downwards.
TAAACCTCCACTCCTAAACTCACTCCTTGTATGTGTCTGTGTCCTTAATCTTCTTGGTGTGAGACAACAAACCTCTGGTATTTACTCCAGAGAATGACACTGCTTCACTAAGACATAAAGCTACACCCTCCTTTAGAGATTTGCTCTGGCCAAAGTTACCCCTCACCCCAAGAGGGCGCTCACAGCCAGTGATTGATCCAATGTAGGGGTACAAAGGCCAACTCGCTTTTCTCAAGTAGAAATCAACTCTTTGCGGTAATTTGTGCTCCTGCTTTTACAGTATGATCAGGTTGAAGTAACACTCTGAGACAATAGCCTTGCTTAGCAACTTCTACTTTATCCAGTTTTCCTTACTCCTTGTCTCCTGAAAGCATTTCTTCAATAAACCACATGCATGCTATTTCCTGTCTCAGGCAGTACTTCTACAGAATTTGACCTAAGCCGTTACATTGTGAAATGGGATTGTCAGTAAGGGAAGTAACTCTTCCCAACTTGCAATGTCTCCCTAAGAGACATTACAAAAAGAAAGGGAAAAGACTTACACATACATATATGCTATATGAAACTGCACATTTTAGTGTACTGCTAGACATAGTGTGCAGATTTCCTCTTGCATGCCAACTGTTGACTATTATATGTTGTGCTGAGAAGGATTCTGAGACCCAGCCTGGGCTCAGTGTGCAAGAGTGCTGGTTGACATGAGATACTTGCTTCAGGCAGGAGATAGAGGTGTGCAGGAGGAGGTGGGGTGGAGGATAATTTCATTGTAATTTTGCTGTTGAAAAAAACCCTTCTATTTTCTTAACATTTCAGGCATATTTTTGGTGCCAAACACAAGGTGATAAATTCCTCAGTAACTCAATTTCAAAACGAGTGTAGATACGACATTTCAAAGGCACTATACTGTAGTGGTTAAGAACAAAATTCCATCCCAGGCCACAGGCTCAAAGTTAAATGGCCTGGGATGGAATTCTGGCTCCTCCATTTACAAATTATATGACCTTGAACAAGTTACTTAATCTCAAATTCCAGGTCTATAAAACTACAATAGCAGTATAAAGGTTCACTACAGAATTTTTATGAGAATGAAGTAAGTTGATTCCTGTAAAGGTAGAACAGTGCCTGGTACATATTAATTATTTGACGACTGTAGGCTTTTATTATTTTCATTTAATGATTTCAAAATAGTAGTCTTGGCCAGTGAGTGATTATTCCTTATTTAAAAAGTTTATTTATCATCATATAACTGGTTATTCATGTTAATTTAAGAAAAAGTCTTTTGTACTGTAGAATTACAACTTTTAGGTGATGAAATACAACTACTTAAACTTTTAAGTGAATAGTTAATAAGGCTGGCGATTGACCTTATTATCTGTGATTCATCAGGTTAAGATTTGGGGTGCTTAATTCCTTCTGACAATTACAAATGCTAATAACCTTAGGGAAGACAGTAAAAGAGGAAATCAAACTAAAAGAGATTTAAAATTAGAGGTTGAAACTCTTGGAAATATTGATTAGAAGAAATAACTTTTTAATGGAAGTTCTTTTCACCTTTGAAAGTCATTTCCAATGTTGATTTACTTATTTCACTATGTCTGACACAAGTTGAACAACATCTACTCATCAAAAAGTATTTTTTAAATGGCTTCATATCTGGTATCGGTATGATTGCTTTGTGAATAGCAAAAGCATGTAATTTAAGGATAGATATACTCTGTTTATTTTGTGGACATGTTTGTGTAGTGTGCAAGCCACTTGAAATAACGGTAACAAAGTTGGGTTAATGGAGTTTCTAAGTGAAAAATTAAATTGTATGGTTCTTAAGAGAAACCAGAAAGAATTTGAACTGCTGCTGTCTTAGACGTGCTAATGCAGCTGTTATCAGTCTGAGGTGGAAGAATGAGGTATTGCATGAATGGTTTACATTTAGCAGTGCTTTTTTTCAAGCTACGTTTAAAATTCAATTATGGGCCGGGCGTGGTGGCTTATGCCTGTAATGCCAGCACTTTGGGAGGCTGAGGGGGCAGATCACAAGGTCAGGAGATCGAGACCATCCTGGCTAACACGGTGAAACCCTCTCTCTACTAAAAATACAAAAAAAATTAGCCAGGCATGGTAGCGGGTGCCTGTAGTCCCACCTACTCGGGAGGCTGAGGCAGGAGAATGTCGTGAACCTGGGAGGTGAAGCTTGCAGTGAGCCGAGATGGCACCACTACACTCTAGCCTGGGCAACAGAGCGAGACCATGTCTCAAAAAAAAAAAAAAAAAGTCCATTGTGGTGAATATTTAACTGTAACAAAAAATAGGCTACATTTGCATTAGCCTACCCTAGATGATACCTCATTGGCACACAAATTCCAGAGGAAGGCAATATTCCTACTCATTAACTTACTTTCTTTTTTTCTTTGAGAAAGAGTCTCACTCTGTCACCCAGACTGGAGTGCAGTGGGGCAATCTAAGTTCACTGCAACCTCTGCCTCCCAGGCTCAAGCAATCCTCCCACCTCAGCCTCCCCACTAGCTGGGACTACAGGTGTGCACCAACACGCCTGGCTAATTTTTGTAGTTTTTTTCTTTTTTGGGGGTAGAGATGGGGTTTCACCACGTTGGCCAGACTGGTCTGAAACTCCTGACCTCAGGTGATCTGCCCACCTTGGCCGCCCAATGTGCTGGGATTACAGACATGAGCCACCACGCCTGGCCTTCTACTCATTAACTTTTTACAAGAATCCTGTGGTGAAATAATTAAATAAATTTCAAGTGAGAGTTTATAGAACCATATACATAAAAGGTAACCATGTGAGATGATGAATATGTTAATTTGCTTGATTGTAGTATTCATTTCACTATGTATATGTGTCTCAAAATTACATGATACACCTTAAATATATACAACTAAAAAAAGGTAATAGATAAATGTCTTGTACTGGGGGTGGGTGTGAGTTCAGAAAACAGTCACAGAAAAATCTAGTTGTATAATGTATTTTAAAAATATTTTGGGGGCAAGGTGTGGTGACTCACACCTGTAATACCAGCACTTTGGGATGCCAAGGTGGGGGATCACTTGAGCCCAGGAGTTTTGACACCAGCCTTGGCAACATGGCAAAACCCTATCTGTACACATAAAAAATACAAAAATTATCCAGGCATGGTGGCACCTACCTGTAGTCCCAACTACTTGGGAGGCTGAGGTAAGAGGATTGCTTGAGCCCAGGAGGTAGAAGTTGCAGTGAGCTATGATCATGCCACTGCACTCCAGCTTGGGCAATAGAGTGAGATTCTGTTTCAATATGCATTTCTGCTAAAATCATTATTATTTTCACATGTACCATAATTGACTTTAAAAGGAGTATAAGTACTTTCTACCTTAATGAAAGATAGTCTAAATAGTCTCATATATTTGGTTGTGTTAGTTATAACAATATTTGTAAAGTTATAAGTAGCTAGTTAAATATCATAAAATTGATGAGTAAATTTAATTTCCCTTAATAAATATATAATAAATAGATTCATTTCTCTGTATCAAACAAGGACACAAGCATTATAATAGAAAGGCTAGGCACATTATGTAACAAATAACCCTTGATATTAAAGTAGACTCTCACATAGGGTTTGGCACAAAGTAAGCTCTTGGCAAATGTCAATTTCCTTCCCTTTCTCTTCTCTCCTCTATATTAATATATTGACTTTCTCTTATTAAATGTGGTATATTTTTGGTTTCTCTAAAGAAACAAAATTTCAGCAAGCACTGATCACACATACAATTACCACCCAGTCTCCCAACTCTCCTGGATGGTGTAGGCTAAAGGGGACACAATTTAACGCCTAGGAAGGGTAGGAAAGTGAACTACGGTGTAATAGGTACAGGCAATTGTCTCAACCAAGCCTCAGACAAATTGCAGGCAGATCAGGGATTTAAGCCTTTCTTCATAATGTAATCTTACTATTTCAAACTACAGATGCTCCTTGACTTATGATTCGGTTACATCCCAATAAACTAATTGTAAATTGAAAACATCATAAGTTGAAAATATGTTTAATATACCTAACATACCAAACATTATAGCTTAACCTAGCCTACTTTAAATGTGCTCAGAAAACTGTCAGCACAGTATTCAATAAACTGCAGGAAACTGTCAAAGTCAAATAAAATAGACTAATTTTAAAATGTTTTATTTGGGACACAAGAATTGCAATTCAGGCCATAAACACAGGCATGGTGGTTTTGGGTATGTCTGAAGAACGAAGGGAAGGTTGGAGGTTTTAAAAAAGGAGAAATGTTATGAATTACTTTGAAAGAAAATTCATAGGCACTAATAAAGTTTTGAGGAGCTGACAGGTTCTGATTGGTGAGTGATAGCAGTGGGTAAAAGGAGTCTAGAGTCAAGTAGGTTGTTTCCGTATCTGTTACATAAAACTGATTTCAGGTTGCAGCAGGCCGTTTCAGCAGCTGGGCGGTGCTCCAGCAGTCAGACCCTGCTCCACCAGTCCTCTCCATTTTTACAAATGGATGTGACAGTGACCTAGAAGGTGAGAAGTAAACCATCTAGGCTTTAGTATTTGCAAGTGTGAGGTTAGACACCGCCTGTTCATGCAGATTCAGGAAAACATTAGCAGCTCAACCACCAGGTCTCTTGGGAAGTTGAGTTCAGACATAGACCTTTCCACCTGGGGGACAGGGAACCAACTGTTCATAGGCAGGCAACACAGAAAGTGTTCTCAGGTCATTTATTGGACAATCCTGCTTATTCTCCACAGTCCACTCCTTCACTTACAGAAAGTTCTGCATGTTTTTTTTTCTTCCATCAGAAGAAATAACCTATTCATATCTGAAATAGGAAGAGAAATATGCTCATTTGCCTTCCTACCACCCACCCACTTTCTGGGTTGGATATGGTCATGTCAAATTAATTGGCATCTGTTCTCCTCCACAAGGATGAGCCACACCGTTGGTCAGCCACACTCTGCCTAGTTGAAGATGTGACAGTGAATGTGTCTAGATAAAAAAAAAAAAAAAGAGAGAGAATGCATTTAAAGGCAAGACCTTGAGGAACACCTATATTTAGAAGGGCATGGAACAAGAATAAGCTGATGAAAAAAAAAATAGAGAAAGAGTGGAAGGTATTAGAGTCAGCATGTAAAAAGCTGTAGGGTGGGTGGGGTAATCAACAGTGTCATATGCTGTAGAGAGGAGAAAACTATAAAGACTGAGAAAAGGCCAGATTGGATTTGCTGCTTTTAGGCCTCTAATAAATTTGGAAAGAAAAGTTTTAGTTGACTGGTGGGAATAAAGTCTCCTTGCAGAAAATCATGTAGTAAGCTACAGCATGTCAAGATTTTAAGAAATTTGAAGGTAAAGCAGTCATGTTGAGTGTATTTTATAAATTTGTTCATATCTTTTCTTCACCTACCCCCACCAATCCCATCACGGGTATTCATCGTCATTCTTTTTTTTTTTGAGACAGAGTCTCACTCTGTCACCCAGGCTGGAATGCAATGGCGCAATCTTGGCTCACTGCAACCTCCGCCTCCTGGGTTCAAGCGATTCTCCTGCCTCAGCCTCCCAAGGAGCTGGGACTACAGGCACAGGCAACCATGCCCGACTGATCTTTTATATTTTCAGTAGAAACAGGGTTTCACCATATTGGTCAGGCTGGTCTCCAACTCCTGACCTCAAGTGATCCAGCCACCTCGACCTCCCAAAGTGCTGAGATTACAGGCGTGAGCCACTGTGCCTGGCCAGTATTCATCATCTCTTACCTGGTTTATTAAAATAGTCCCATTTCTAGTGTCACTCTCTGACTCCCACCCCATATTAATAAGGGTGGCTATGTTGATAGAAAAAATAAACCTCCAAAATTCAGCATCTTAAAGAACAATAAATTAATTTCTCATCTCATTCCAGAGTAAGTTTCTAGGTCAGCAGGTGACTTTTCTCCATGTAGTGATTCACAGATGCAAACTCCTTCCATCCTGGGCCTTTGCCATTTGCAAGGACATTCGTCTCATTTGCAAGATTGAGGCAGGGTCACCAAGGCCAGAATTCAGTTGGTGGAAAGGGAAAGCAGGAAAAGGGTCAGCCTGGTCTTAAGGTGCTGGTGTGGAAGTGGTGTACATCACTTCCATCACTTCCATCTCACATTCTGTTGGCTAGAACATGCTCACATGGCCACACCTAACTTAAGAGGATGCTGGGAAATGTCACTTAGCTATATGCTCAGGAAGGAAAGGAGGCTGGATTTTGATAGACAGCTCTCAGTATCTGCCATACTCTCTGGGCCTTGTTCATCCTCCACGCTGCTGACAGGCTAGCTACCTGATTCCCCAATCTGACCATGTCATTTCCCTGTTAAAAAAGAACAAAATTCAGTGGTTTCTATAACTGAATAACTAACACTTTTCTTGAGCAGCTACTGTGTGCTGAACACTGTAGATACAATGCAAACAGAAAGAAAGATTCTGCATTTGTCCTCTTGAAGCTTATAGAGGAGCTAGAATTCTGGGAATCATATGTAATTCCTCATTGTCTCTCACCCCTATACCCAAGCCATCATAAAGACCTGTGAATTTTCCTTTCATTCAAAGTACTACTCTGCACCGGGCATGGTGACTCACGCCTGTAATCCCAGCAATTTGGGAGGCAGAGGCAGGTGGATCACCTGAGGTCAGGAGTTCGAGACCAGCCTGGCCAACATGGTGAAACCCCATCTCTACTAAAAATTAAAAATTAGCTGTGTGTGGTGGCACGCACCTGTAATCCCAGCTACTTGGGAGGCTGAGGTAGCAGAATCACTTGAACCCGGGAGGCAGAGGTTGCTGTGAGCCGAGATCATGCCACTGCTCTCCAGCCAGGAGACAGTGACACTTTACCTCAAAAAACAAAAACAAAAACAAAAAGTACTTCTCTGTACCCCTTCTCCCTGTTTCCCCCAAGTGTGGCCACTCTAGATATTTCTTTTTTCTTTTTTCTTTTTTTTACTTTTCAAAACGTCTTTAATAAGTAAATAAAGGGGTGATGTAAAATGTTGCAGTTTGCTTGGTAAATCTTAATTGCGAAATTTCTTCTTCTTTCAGAACTTTTTTCCTGCTGCATTTGCTGCTTTTTCAGCCATGATCTCTGAGTACTTCCTTTGGTTGTATCTTCTGAACTCAGAATCATCCAGCAGTTCTTCCGTAATAGTTCTTTTCCTTTGCTTCTTGGGAATTCGTGAATGGTAGAAATCACCTGGATTGTCAACAATGGTTCCAATTTAGAATTACTTGGGGAAGCCATCTCTATCATTTTTCTTGTAAAATCTTTTTGGGTCCATGCTGGCTCTCATCTTCAGTGCTTTGAGATCATTTTTCAGTTCATTTGTCATTTCTGGAGTTTTCATACCAAACCAGCCATCCCCTGCTGTTTTTTGTCATTTTTTACGTTTTTTCTGAAGTTGATACTTTGATTCACTATATGGTGGAACACAGTAGTGTTTTTCAAAATCAGGTGTAATGACGGCTTTCTGCAGAAGCTCATTTTTCTTTTTCTCCTTGATCTGTGTTAGGGTTTTCTTGTTAGACTGTAGTTTATCTGCATTGAAATGTATACACAAACCACCCAACTGCTTGATACTCAGACCAGGGTCTATGCTGCTGCTTGTCAACTTTAGAAGTTTAGCCTTTGTGCTATTTAGTAAGTCTTCTTCATCACTAAACTCATCTTCATTTTCGTCGTGGTCTGATGAATCTTCTTCACTTTTTTCATCCTCTTCCTCTTTTTCTTCCTCAACGGCAACCTCACTTGCTTTGTCTTCCTCTTCCAAGTAAAAAGTTTTACATTTAAAATCCTAAATGGCATAGTTTTTACATAACCAGATGTTTAGAAGACGTTATCAAATAACCCATAAATGTGTAGTGTGTGTGGGGGGAAATGGAGCATTTAATTTTAACTAGTTTGTTGGTATTATCTATTTTTATATTTATTCTCATTCAGTTCCTGCTTGAAGCTGTGTGAAACCTTTTCTGTAAATGCTATCTGATCCCTTTTCTTTCATTTAGTGGCTAAGTTCATTGTCTGTGCTTGGTGGTCCATGAGATTTCCCTCTTTATCCTCAAAACAAACTTCCTGTAGCTTCAGTTGCTTGAATGGCTTTCTACTCCTAGTCACCTATCTATCCTTCAGTAAAACATTAATTTTATTTTTGAAAAGCATATTTAACATCTAATGTGGGCATCGTATAGTATTACATATTTGGGGGTGCCCATAGCATCCTTCATGGAAAATGCTTTGGCAGTGGCTGGTGCCTAGTTTGGAAAAGAGCAAGATACCTGTATTATTTTCCTACTGCTGGTGTAACAAGATACCACAAACATAGTGGCTTAAAGCAATACTCATTTATTCTCTCACAGTTGTGTAGGTCACAAATCTGAAATTATGTTAAAAAGTTTGCTTAAGTACATAATAATAATAAACTCCAATTAACATTATTTGTTCTAGTTATGAGATTGATTTGCAAACTCAGTCTTCAGTAAGGACAAGATAGCATTGTAAGTGAAAAGACCCCAAAACCAGCAACATCACTTACTAGTTGTGTGGTCTTGGTTAAGATACTTAAACTCTTTAGCCATGTATCATATATTGCTGTATAATAATAATGCCTAAATCATAGAATCATTATAAGAATATATGAAAGTGCATGCAGCAAAATATATGTAAAAAAATTGTTGGCATAAACTAAATGATCAATAAACACCAAATAAGTAAATTTAACCATAAATGAGATGGGCCGGGCATGGTGGCTCATGCCTGTAATCTCAGCACTTCGGGAGGCCGAGGCGGGTGGATCACCTGAGGTCAGGAGTTTGAGACCAGCCTGGCCAACACGGCGAAACCCTGTCTCTATCATAAATACAAAAAATTAGCCAGGCGTGGTGATGCATGCCTGTAGTCCCAGCTACTTGGGAGGCTGAGGCAGGAGAATCACTTGAGCCCAGGAGGCAGGGGTAGCAGTGAGCCGAGATCGCGCCACTGCACTCCAGCCCGGGTGACAGTGTGAGATTCCATCTCAAAAAAAAAAAAAAAAATTAGTTTTGCGTATTCTTTAAATTCATATAAATGGAAACATACAGTATGTGTTCTTTAGTATCTCATTTCTTTTGATCAAAATCATGTCTGTGATATTTTTCCACATTGTTGTGTGTTTCAGTTGTTCATTCTTTTATATTGCTGAGTAGTATTCTACTGTGTGAACATACCACAATTTGTTGATTAGTTTTCCTGTTGATGAACATTTGGGTTGTTTCTGGTTATGAACAAAGATGCTATGAATACTTCTGAACAGAACTTGTAAATTTAATTTTTTATCTATCTTGGGTAAATGCCTAGTAGTGGATTGCTGGATCCAGTTGATTAGAAACTGAAGAACAGCTGTCAAAAGTGTACATACCATTTTATAGTCCTAGCTATAAAATGTAAGCAAAATATAAGATTATCAGAGTTCCTGTTACTCTTCCTCCTTGCTACCATTTGGTGTCATATTACATGACAGAGGCTGTGCCTAATAATTCTCTCTTTTTCTCTCCCCTGTCATCCTCACCAGGACCCAATAAAATAGGCATTAGTATCACCCAAATTTTATAAATGAGAAAACGAAAGTACAGAAATATGAAATAATTTGCCCAAGATCACACAACTTTCAAACTACGATTCAGGGAATTTTATCTGGTAGTCTTCCACTAGTACTGCTTTTGTTACAGGAAAGGGGTACCAATCCAGACCCCACCAGAGGGTACTTGGATTTCATGCAAGAAAGAATTCAGAGTGAGTCCATACAGTAAAGTGAAAGCAAGTTTATTAAGAAAGTAAAGGAAATAAAAGAATGGCTACTCCATAAACAGAGCAGCCCCGAGAGCTGCTGATTGCCCATTTTAACAGTTTTTTTCTTGATGCTATGCTAAACTAGGGGTCGATTATTCATGCTTCCCCTTTTTAGACCATATAGGGTAACTTCCTGACATTGTCATGGCATTTGTAAACTGTCACGGTGCTGGTGGGAGTGTAGCAGTGAGGACGACCAGAGGTCACTCTCGTCGCCATCTTGGTTTTGGTGGGTTTGGGCTGACTTCTTTACTGCAACTGTTTTATCAGCAAGGTCTTTATGACCTGTATTTTGTGCTGACCTCCTATTTCATCCTGTGACTTAGAATGCCTTAACCATCTGGGAATGGAGCCCAGTAGGTTTCAGCCTCATTTTACCCAGCTCCTAATTAAGGTGGAGTTGCTCTGGTTCGAACGCCTCTGAGACACTTTCATTCATTACATACTACCTCTTCAGGTAAAGCTTTTACTTATAGAGAGTATATATTTTAACTATATTATTTATATATTTTATATAATCTAGTTACTTCACTCTACTGTATAAACGAAAATAATTGCCCTAAATAGATAATTTTATTAATTTGGCACTTGTGCCCTTTGCTCTTCCTAAATTTCCTGGTTATTTTTCAGAGCTTTGGATGCTTAGGTGTCTATTTCCATCCTGAGTCATGGATGATTCCAAAGGAGAAAGGATAACTGAAGAACAGCTGTTGCATAGAGTAGGATAACAGTACTCTTAGGTCTTCTCTAAACTTCAAACATCTGGTTTACTGCTTGCCTTAGTCCATTTTCTGTTGCTTATAACAAAATACCTGAAAGTGGGTAATCTATAAGAAATGAAGTGTATTTCTTACAGGTCTGGAGACTGGGAAGTCCAAGCAGGAAGGAAAACATCTGGTGAAAGCCTTCTTACTGGTGGAGACTCTCTGAAGAGTCCTGAGGCAAGGCAAGGCATTATATGGGGAGGGGGCTGAGTGTGTTAACATGCTAGCCCAGGTCTCTCTTCTTCTTCCTATAAAGCCTATTAATCTATTAACCCATTAATCTGTAACCACCTGATGGGTTCATTTTGCCCACTGCCCAGAAAGAGCTGATTTATCAAGCCTGGGGAATTGCAATAGAGAAAAAGTTTAATTGACACAGAGCTGGTTGAATGGGGACCACAGTTTATTATCACTCCAGTCAGTCTCCCCAAAAATTCAGAAGCTAGGGTTTTTCAAGGATAGTTTGGTGGGCCAAGGAATTTTTGAAATTCCCTGTTTGAAATTTTTTTTCTGGCTTTAGATCACAACTGATATAAATGTGCATGTACTTGTGAGTGTGTGAATGTGTGTATAAGTATTTATGTTTATGTGTATATATATGGTAAATATATACTAAATTATATATTTACTATATACTTATAGTAAAATATATATCATACTATATATAGTATAAATATATTTATATATGAAATATGTATGTACTATATATTTATACTACATAGAGCATAATATATTATATACCATATATTTAGTGCATGATATAATATGTAATATATATTATTATATAATATTAATATACATTATATTAACTATATATATTATATATATTTATATTATATATATAATATAAATTATATATAATATATATTATATTTTTATATATATTATATATAATTATATATTATATAATATATAAATTATACATATTAATATATTATTAATATTATATATTATATATAATGCACTAAATATATGGTATATAAATATGTTATGCTATAATGTATATAATATACATATTACATATTATATATTATATATAGCATATGTTATATATTTTTAAGTTTAGTAAATATAGGCTGGGCACGGTGGCTCACGCCTGTAATCCCAGCACTTTGGGAACCTGGGGTGGGCAGATCACCTGAGTTTGGGAGTTTCAGACCAGCTTGACCAACATGGAGAAACCCCGCCTCTACTAAAAATACAAAATTAGCCAGGTGTGGTGGCATATGCCTGTAATCCCAGCTACTCGGGAGGCTGAGGCAGGAGAATAGATTGAACTCAAGAGGCGGAGGTTGTGGTGAGCGAAGATCATGCCACTGCACTCCAGCCTGTGCAACAAGAGCAAAAAACTCCATTTCAAAAAAAACAAAAACAAAAACACTTTAGTAAATATATATTTATATGTAGTAGTGTATATATACTATATATACTATATATTTGCTATATATAGTATATTTAGTGCATATATATACTAAATACATAGTAGATAAATACATGTATACTATATATAGTATATAAATATATAATACATAGTTATATATTTTTTAAGTTTAGTAAATACATACCATATAGTGTATATATAGTAAATATAATACATATAGTATATATATATATTTACTAAACTTAAAAATATATTTTGCTAGAAGTTTTTATTTGTCCTTTCCTATATACAGTGATGACAAATGAGGGCATTTGGGCTTTCTGTTCTCTGAGGTCCACACTAAAAATAGAATCAAAATATAAAATTTAGGTTTGGTGATAGTAAAATAAAAAAGCTATTAAGGTTCATAAATTAGAAATATGATCTTTTTATAAAACCTTGGCAGTTCCGAGAAAATCTTCTATCTCACAATATAATCAATATTTTGTCTGAGTATTCAAAAGGAAATGTTTTTATTCCTAATTCTGGTTTTGTACAATTGTATAATTAATGGAGATGATCACATTGTGAGGTTGAATTTACATGTGTGTAAGCGGTGGCAGTGATGGAGGGACCAATTACAAATTGTAAATAAGGGAAATAAGGTTTTTTTTTAAAAAAGTACAAAAACAACATGTACTGGTTTCAAGTAGGGATATGACAGTTAAAAAGAAAGGATTGTAAAGCTGAATACAGGATTTTAAGACTTTAGGATTTTAAGACTGAAGGTAAATTGAATTTATTCATTGATGTATTTGTTTGTTCATTATTTTTTAGAGACAGAGTCTGACTCTTTCACTTAGGCTAGAGTGCAGTGGTGCAGTCATAGCTCACTGCAGCCTCAAACTCCTGGGCTCAAGTGATACTCCTGCCTCCACCTCCCAAGGAGCTAGGACTACAGGCGTATATCACTACGCTCAGCTAATTTTTTTTTTCTTTTTTGCAAAGATGGGGTCTTGCTATGCTGCCCAAGCTGGTCTTGAACTCCTGGCAACCTCCACCTCCCGGGTTCAAGTGATTGTCCCGCCTTAGCCTCTCAAGTAGCTGGGACTACAGGTGTGCACCACCATGCCCAGCTAATTTTTTGTGTTTTTAGTAGAGATAGGGTTTCACCATGTTGGTCAGGCTGGTTTTGAACTCCTGCCCTCAGGTGATCTGCCTGCCTTGACCTTCCCAAGTGCTGGGATTACAAGCTTGAGCCACCGCGCCTGGCCCTCAGCTAATTTTTGAATTTTTTTTTTTTTTTTTTTTTTTTGGTAGAGGTGAGATTTCACCATGTTGCCCAGGAAGCTCTCAGATTCCTGGGCTCAATGATCCACCCACCTCAGCCTCACAAAGTGCTGAGATAACAGGCGTGAGATACGGTGCCTGGCTGAATTATTTAAATTTCCTCTAGATTCTGGATATTAGATCTTTGTCAAATGCATAGCTTGGTAATATTTTCTCCTATTCTATAGGTTGTCTGTTTACTCTGTTAATAGTTTCTTTTGTTGTGCTCTTTAATTAGGTCAACTTGTCAATTTTTATTTTTGTTATGCTGAATTATCTTAAAGATCTTTAGACATTATTAGACACACATTGGGAAATGTTGGAGGAACAGATAACATCAGTTACCCTAATTTGGGTCCTAAAGCAATGTGGTAGATGGTGTGAAATTATGGGAGGGTGGAGGAGAAATATCCACATCCTAAAACAATCTTTCCAAAATCTGGTCTATGAGCTAATTGCATCAGAACCACCTGAAGTTCTTGTTAAAAATGAAGATTTGGGGGGACTTAATTCAAACCTGCTGAACCAGAGTTTGCTTTTTTTTTTTTTTGAAGACAAGGTCTTGCTCTGTTGCCCAGGCTGGACTTCAGTGGTGCTATCATGGCTCACTGCTGCCTTGACATTCCAGACTCAAGCAATCCTCCTGCCTCAGCCTCTCAAAGTGCTAAGATTATAAGTGTGAGCCACCATGTCCATCCAAGTTTACATTTTTAACATAACTCCAGGTGATTATTATGTACACCAAAAGCTGAGAGTCATTAGCACTGAGAACACTGTATATATGCTTTCATTTATCTTGGGTAAATACCTAGAAGTATAATTGCTAGGTCACTTGGTAGCAATGCATTTAATTATAGGAAATTGCCTGCTTTTAAAAATAATCATAATGATATATATTTTTACTGCTACCACTGATGTAGGTTCTTCTCCTCCTTGTTAGCAAATGTTAGCATTTTACCACATTTGCTTTTGTTATTATTTTTCTCTGTCTCTCTAGATATTCCCCCACAAACTTACTTTTTGAGTAAGTTACAAGCATGAAACTCCTTTGCCTCTAAATATTTTTGTGTATATTTATTAAAAATGGACTTTTATATAACCACAGTATAATTATTAAAATCAGAAAATTAACATTAAAATACTATCATCTAACCTATAGACTGTATTCAGAACTCACCAATTTTACCCGTAAAGTTCTTTGTAGCAAAATAAAATCTGGAACGTGTTATATTCACTTATAATGGCTCTTTGGATTCTTAACAAAGTGGTTTGCCTTAGTTTTCATTTTTTATTAGGGCAAATTATTTTTGTGGTGCTAATCTCCTTACCACCTCTTTTTAAGCATATTATCCCCATTTTAGTCTTAATTAATTAATTGTTATTATTATTTTTTGAGACAGAGTTTTGCTCTTGTTGCCCAGGCTGGAGTGCAATGGTGCAATCTTGGCTCACGGCAACCTCTGCCTCCCGGGTTCAAGCAAATCTCCTGCCTCAGCCTCCCGAGTAGCTGGGATTACTGGCACCCACCACCATGCCTGGCTAATTTTTGTATTTTTAGTAGAGATGGGGTTTCACCATGTTGGCCAGGCTGGTCTCGAACTCCTGACCTCAGGTAATCAGCCTGCCTCGGCCTCCCAAGGTGCTAGATTACAGGCGTGAGCCACGGCACCCAACCAATTAATTTTACAAGGTAATACATTCATATGGTTCAAACTTTTAAAGGCACAAAGTATTCATAAAGGAAAATCTCCTTTCTACCCCTTTCTCCCAGCCACCTAATCCCCCTTCCTGAAAGCAATGTTTCAAGGCTCATGTGTATCCATTCAGAGATATTTTATGCACATAGAAGCAAAAATGTAAAACATTACCTTCCATCCCCACCACCCCAAGACAAATGATTAAATTTCCTTATGGAAGGTAGTAAGATCCTCATAATAAGGGTAAGAGTCCCATAATGCTCTTGCCTTCTAGGCATATCTTAGTCCATTCCCCCTGCTATAACAAAATACTTTAGACTAGATAACTTATAAGCAACAGAAATGTATTACTAACAGTTCTGGAGGTTGGGAAGTCCAGGATCAAGATGCCAGCAGATTCAGTGTCTGATGAGAGCTCTATCTGCTTTATAGATGGTAACTTCTATGTGTCCTCACATGGTAGAAGGAGAAAATGGCTCCCTCTAACTTCTTTTATAAGAGCACTAGTCTTGTTGATGAGACTCCAACCTTATGACCTAATCACCTCCCAAATGCCCTGTCTCTTAATACAATTGCATTGGAGATTAGGTTTCAATTATAGGAATTTTGGGGGGACACAAACATTCAGACAATAGCAATGTGTTTTCTGAATCTATTGACACCCACAC
This sequence comes from Chlorocebus sabaeus, assembly GCF_047675955.1. Taxonomy (NCBI): domain Eukaryota; kingdom Metazoa; phylum Chordata; class Mammalia; order Primates; family Cercopithecidae; genus Chlorocebus; species Chlorocebus sabaeus. Next base: position 70,306,476 of record NC_132915.1, on the reverse strand, counting down.
CAATTGTAAAAAAATCTAAGCAAATCTAATCTCTATCATTTGAGCTAATTTTATGACCCCCAAATCTACTTTCCAAATAATTGGTTTCAGGATTGACTTCTACTTGTAGGCTAACTACTCTTCACTGTTTAAACCCATTCCATCACTCTAGGAATTGTTCTACTAAAAAATATCTGGTGATCCTCAGAGTAGGAATTTGTAACCAATTCCCTAATTGACTATATATGTATATATATATATTTTCTCACAAATATGTTCACTATTTCTTGATAAACACCTGAAGGAGAGGAGTTAGTTGTCTTTTAAAGCAATTAGGTAACCTGGCGATCAGTAGAAAAGGGATTACCATAAACCAGTTTCCTGCTTCACATAAAACTGACCTCCCGCACTTTAAGAGGTGGAGGTGGGAGGATAGCTTGAGGCCAAGAGGTTGAGGCTGCAGTGAGCCATGATCACGCCACTGTATTTCACTCTGGGTGACAGAGTGAGACCCTGTCTTCAAAAAGAAAAAAAAAAAAAAAACCAATGTAGTCAGGATTTGCCTTTTTACTTTTTATCTCTCTCAGTAGACAATTAGTGGTCGAGGGCTGTGTCATTAAGTCCTAACACAGAAACTTGGCATTAAATTATTAAATGTTGTTGAAAAGTAGGGGTTTAATAAATGTACATTGAGGAAAGAATAAATAAGTTTATCCAGGTGACTCTAAACAAATCCAGAATGTCCCTGCAATTCTCTTCTTGGACTTAAGTTACTTAGAAGAAAAATTCTTGTCACTTCTCTTGAATTTATTCATTTTTATTTTTTTGGTTTGTTGTTGTTGTTGTTGTTGTTAAAACTTATGTATATATGCCAGAATTCTAAGCTACTCGGGAGGCTGAGGTAGGAGAATCGCTTGAACCTGGGAGGCAGAGATTGCAGTGAGCCGAGATTGTGTCACTGCACTCCAGCCTGGGCGACAGAGCGAGACTCTGTCTCAAAGATGGACTAGAACGAAATAAAAATGGAAAGAAACCAGAATATTGGCCCCAAAACATGCCGCTTTGACACCAATATTTTTGAGCTAAAGGCAATTAAGCAAACAGAGGAAGAGCTCTTTCTATCCTCCTGGCTTTTCCACCTAAAAAACAGGATATACATTCTCCTTCACTGGAAATAACTCTTACCAGCTTAGAGATAGCACCAGAGGAATCTTCAAACAAACTTAATAACGACCCATTACCTACCATTAGTTTCCTCATATATTTACCTTCCCATAGTTTCCTGCCTTTGGAAGCCTAAACTGATTTCTTTTGTCTTGCCTCTTCTTTTGAATTTATTGGTTTTTTGTTGTTGTTGTTGATGTTGTTGTTAAAACTTACATATATGCCAGAATTCTAAGCCACTGCTTTGAGTCACCTTCTGATGATATTTCCCCTGCGTGATGTGCACTGCAGGTGTTAATAAACTTGCTTGTTTTCTCTTGATAATCTGTCCAATTACAAACTTATGACGTTCAGGAGAAATTATATTTCCTCCTTGACATGACCATATCTAATCTCTGGATGAAGACCTTGCTTAAGGCTCTAGATGTGACACCTCTGGGGTTAGTGCCAATGATTGAGGGAAGATTTGCCCTATATCCTAAGTCTCACTGGCCTTGGCAGCAAAGACTTAGATGCATAGATGAATATTTTCTCTGGACCAAGGGCATGATTGCTATATTTTCCAAATCCAAATTTAGGGCTTATAACCTGAAAAGGAACTTCAGTTTATAAGTCATATTGTAAATAATTCTAAATAATTGTAATTCTTGTGCTATTGTAAATACCAGTATCAACAAATTCCCATATCAAGGGAATTTTAGTTTCAACAATTTGTTGATATTGGTATTTACAATAGCACAAGAATTACATATGGTTATTTGTTTATTCACTACAAGGCATAAAAAATATGGCCCAGGTGGATCACGTGAGGTCAGGAGTTCAAGACCAGCTTGGCCAACATGGTGAAACCCTGTCTCTACTTAAAGTACAAAAAAATAAGCCGGGCATGATGGCGAGTGCCTATAATCCTAGCTGCTCAGGAGGCTGAGGTGGGAGAATTGCTTGAACCTGGGAGGCAGAGGTTGCCGTGAGCTGAGATCACGTCACTACACTCCGTCTCAAAAAAAAAAAAAAAAAAGTATATCTATATCTATATCTATATGGCCCCGGAAATGTCCTTAGTCTCTTGTGAGTCTACTTGTATTAAAAAAATTATATTATGGAAAATTCCACACACAAAATAGAGGATGAACCCTCATATTCCTATCCTCCAGCTTTGGCAATTACTAGCTTATGGACAAATGTGTTTTATCTCCATTCCACTGCTAAGGACTGAATGTTTGTGTCTCCCCCAGATTCATATGTGGAAGCTCTAGCTCCCAATGTGACAGTATCAGGAGGTGGGGCCTTTGGGAGGTGATTGGGTTTAGCTGAGGTCTTGATGGTGAGGCCTTCATGATGGGATCAATGTCCTTATAAGAAGAGGAGGAGACTAGAGTTTCTCTCTCTCTCTCTCTCTCTCTCTCTGTGTGTGTGTGTGTGTGTGTGTGCGCCATGTGAGGATACAGTAAGAAGGAGGCTGTCCGTAAACTGGAAGAAGACCCTCACAAGACACGAAATCTTCTGGCACCTTGAGCTTTCACTTCCCATCCTCCAGAGCTGTGAGAAAGTAAATGTTTGTTGTTTGAGTCACCCAGTCTGTGGAACTTTGTCATAGAAGCCTGAAATTATTAAAAACCCCTCCTAGTTCCCTTCCCCTCAGGGATATTTGAAGCACATTTCAAACCATCACTTCATATTATTATTTCATCCAGAAATATTTCACTATGTATCTCTAACAGATAGGAGCTCTTTTTAAAAAATAATTACCTTTATCGTTATCCATGATCTCTTAATATTATCAAATATCCAGTGTTCATATTTCCCAGGTTTACATATAGACAAAGACTCTCTCTTTGACTAAAACTTCAGTCAGCCTCCTGAGTCCTTTCTGGCCTTCCCAAGCCTAAACTTGGGCTTCCCTCTCCCTCCATGTAGAAGCCAGTTGGAGCAAGAATCCTACAAAGTCAGTTCATCAAAAATTCCTCACCCTTGGTATGTGACCACTCTTGATATCACCGTGGACAGCCTTCAGCAAAAATCCTGTAAAGTCTGTTTAGCCAGAAACTTCTTATCCTCGCTGTTTCTTCTTAGTAATTTTCCATCACTGACCCCACCCTGATCTTTGGTTATAAATCCCCACTTGTCCTTGCTGCAGTCAGAGTCAAGTGTAATCTCTCTCCTCCAATGCAAGATCTTGCCGCAGTGGACCCTATACCTATCGCCATGGTCATCCTTGAATAAAGTTTGCCTTATCATCTTTAATAAGTGTCATGGGCTGGACATGGTGGCTTATGCTTGTAATCCCAGAACTTTGGGAGGCCAAGGCCAGCGGATCATGAGGTCAGGAGATCAAGACCATCCTGGCTAACATGGTGAAATCCTGTCTCTACTAAAAATACAAAAAATTAGTTGGGGGTGATGGCACGTGCCTGTAGTCCCAGTTACTCCGGAGGTTGAGGCAGGAGAATCACTTGAACCCAGGGGGTGGAGGTTGCAGTGAGCTGAGATTGCACGACTGCACTCCAGCCTGGGCGACAGAGCAAGACTCTGTCTTAAAAAAAAAAAAGTGTCATGAATAATTTTTTCTGTATAAATACATATATTTACAATTTCTTTGTTTGAATCAGAATTCTTAGAAAGTTCATACATTATATTAATAATTCATTGATATATCAATCACTTAAGATTCTCTTCATCTGTTGCTTCCTACTCAATCTCTTTTTATTCCTTCAAAATGACTTTTTAACAGAAATCAGGTTGTCTTGTTGAGTTTCCTACATCCAGATTTTACTGGCTGCTTTGCCACAGTGTAGTTTAATATGCTCTCCTGCCCTTAATTTCCATAAATTGTAGTTAGATCTCAGCTTGATTAGGTTCAGTTTTGATTTTTATTTTTTGGTGGGGGGGGGGGCAAGGCTTTTAAAAAAGTATATTGTGTACTTTAATAAGAAGGTTCATAATGTCTGCTTGCCTCTTTGTGATTTAAGAAGCTATTGATGGTCATTGCCCAGACCCATTTGGTTTACTAAGGGTTGCAAAGCGGTGATATTTTAATTCTATCATTCCCTCTTCATGTATTAGCTGGAATATTTCTACAAAAAGAAAATTGCCCTTATTAACTTTTTCCACTGAAGATTTCCCCATATCCTCAAATATTCTTTAAAAACACTGTTTTTAAAAGTTGTAGGCCAGGCACGGTGACTCACACCTGTAATTGCATGCCTCTGGAAGGCCCAGGTGGGAGGATTGCTTGAGTCCAAAGGTTCAAGACCAGGCTGGGCAATAGAGTGAGACCTGTCTCTACGAAAAATAAAATATAAAATTAGTGGAGTATGGTGGCACATACCTGTAAAGTACCAACTACTTGGGAGGCTGAAGTAGGAGGATCACTTGAGCCTGAGAGGTCAAGGTTGCAGTGAGCCATGATCATACTACTTGTACTCCACCCTGGAGAACAGAGTGAGACGGTCTCAAAAAAAAAAAGTTGTAGTGTTTTCTTTCTTAAGCATGTACCATATTTTATGCACCCATTCCCTAACTGCTGGAAATGTATAATGTTTCTGATTTTTCACTCTGTAAACATTGATGGGATAAACATTCTTATATATTTCGTATATATAAATCTTTTTTAGATATCTGGTTATTCAATTAGAACAGAATCCTAGCAGTGGAAGTCCAAGGGATAAACAGTTTTGTAGCTTCTTACTAAATATTAAAATGTTTCTTCCTGAAAAGTGCCAGTTGACTCCCTCTACCAGTGAGAGTTCCTGTTTCCCTAAATCCTTACCATTCTCACATATTTAATGTGTTTATGTTCCGTGTTTTATGTTAACTGTAAATGGTAACAAGTGAATTAGGAACGTATCTACTACACAGTGAGAAAATTTAAGGCTTGGTATTTTATGTTATAGAGTACAGAGAAATAACACAAAGCAATGGCTCACATATGAGAAAATAAAAAAATAATCTGTAGAATTTCAAAACCATAAAGAACTATTGAGCTACTTGGTAGGTCTCATGTTTATTCATCTATTGTTTTCAGGAACTAATGGTAATTATAGAGTGTGTGTGTGTGTGACTTATTTTTCTAAAAATTTTGAAGTAATGTTTTTAAAATGTAAATTTCAGACTATAACTGTAATATGCTAATAGCAAAATACTGCTCTGAGGAACAGCATTTTAGAAATAATGCTTCAGGCTCGCAATTGTCACTTTGTAATTGAAAAGTTTTCTTTAGTTGACTATAATAAGGAAGGTTATTGTATTAGTTCATTTTCACACTGCTATAAAGATACCACTTGACACTCGGTAATTTATAAACAAAGGAGGTTCAACTGACTCACAGTTTCATGTGGCTGGGGAGGACTCAGGAAACTTACAATTGTGGTGGAAGGGGAAGCAGACACCTTCTTCACAAGGTGGCAGGAGAGAGTGTTAGTGTGTGAAGGAGGAACTGTCAAACACTTATAAAATCACCAGATCTCATGAGAACTCACTCACTATCATGAAAACAGCAAGGGGGAAAACACCCCCCCATGATCCAATCACTTCCCTGCCTCAACACATGGGGATTACAATTCAAGCTGACATTTGGGTGGGGACACAGAGCTAAACCATATCAGTTATCCTATTTCTTTGCTGAAAAATTTAGGAGTTTTGAAATCTGGATCAGAATCTAACTTTACAAATTAATAAATATGTACGTCCCTGTGACTTACTTTCCTCAGGACTGAAATTCAACTGGGAGGCACCAGGACAGCTATTTCGCTAGCTTAAAGCTGGCCTCAATGCTCATTGTTGCTGGGCCACACTAGCTGTTAAACCTTTTGAGTATCATCCTTCTGATACGAATATCAGTCTGGTAGTTTGCAGCTTCTTACTTTTGTTGTGGGTTCAAGGATGCCTATCTAAATCCTAATAAAGTCTGTGTAAGATCTGGAAGGTAGCAATTTAACCTCTGATGATTACATGACTTTTACAAAAAGAGCTGTAAAAGGATGTGCTTCCTTACTTAAGTGGTCTATTTGCTTTTTAGCTTTTCAGAAGAGAAAACTGGGAAGTTTACTACTTAAGATGAGTCTTCTACAGAACTTTTAATGGGACTTATGGGTTTACTATTGTCTCAAGTTCTGGGAAATGATAAAATATGGATTTAAATATGAATTATTGGGCTGGATGCAGTGGCTCATGCCTGTAACCCAGCACTTTGGGAAGCCGAGGCGGGTGAATCACCTAAGGTCAGGAGTTCAAGACCAGCCTGATCAACATGATGAAACCCCGTCTCTACTAAAAATACAAAATTACTTGGGTATGTTGGCACATGCCTGTAGTCCCAGCTATTCAGGAGGCTGAGAGAGGAGAATTGCTTGAATCCAGGAGGCAGAGGCTGCAGTGAGACGAGACTGCACCACTGCACTCTAGCCTGTGCGAGACAGAGTGAGACTCCATCTCAAAAATAAATAAATAAATAAAAATAAAAATAAATTCTCATTGTAAAAAACTGGTGAAATCCAAATAAGACCGGTACCTGAGTTAATAGTATTATACCAACTACAATTTTCTTGTTTGACAATATATTATTGATAGAGGCAATATCAATATACTATTGATATTGACAAATGCCTAGGCAGATAAAAAAGGGTCTCTGGAGAATATCTCACCTGCCTCACAAGTGTTTACACCACATATTTTTGTGCAGATAAGGGAACCTGCACAACGTCTTGCCAGGGCATGCCCACAATGGACTGGAGGCCCACATGCACTGGGGAAATGGGGTGGAGCCACCAGGAGTTCACACCTTATGCAGGGGAGCAGCCTGTCCTCTTCAGCTCATGTGTGGCAGCCTGGTATTCAGTCTGTGAGGTGGGAGCCTGCTGGCGGGACCTTCTCTTTTTGCTGAGAGTTTTCTTTTCACTTGAAAAATTCCACCCTCCTCACCCTTCAATATGTTTGCATGCCTAATTTTTCCTAGTCATGAGACAAGAAACCGGATTTAGCTGAACTAAGGAGCAAAAAATCCTGCATAACTATGGTTTTGTAACATATTAGGAAAAGCTGGATGAAGAGTACAAGGGAACTCACTGTACTATTTTTTCAAATTCTTGTGACTCAAACTGTTTAATAATATAATATTTAAAAAACAACAACCAATGCTTGACATGAAGGTGTTAAATATTATTTTCTTTTACATTTTGTTAACCATTTATTTATTTATTTGTTGAGACAGAGTCTCACTCTGTTGCCCAGGCTGGAGTGCAGTGGCATAATCTCAGCTCATTGCAACCTCCACCTCCTGGGTTCAAGCAATCATCACGCCTCAGCCTCCCGAGTAGCTGGGATTACAGGTGAGCACCATCACACCTGGCTAATTTTTGTATTTTTCATAGAGATAAGGTTTCGCCATGTTGACCAGGCTGGTCTCAAACTCCTGACCTCAAGTGATCCACCCACCTTGGCCTCCCAAAGTTCTGGGTTTACAGGCATGAGCCACTGTGCCCAGACTGTTAACCAGACTTTTAATCATCTCTTTATGCTATTTTCATGTTCCTCTTTCCTTCTGATCCTTCCAGGTCACTAATAACTTTCTGACCTGTTATTTTTCACACTTTTCTCTATGCTTATATAATAGTATACAAATAATTAATTCATATATTGATGTTTACATTTTCATTTATTTCATAATCATGTGATTAAATTGTATATACTTCCCTGCAGATTGTTTTTCTTACTTGAAAATACATTGTGAAAAATCTCTTCAATTTACTTGGTATAGATGGAACTCTGTCCTTTCAATGGCTTCATTGTAGTCAATGAATCACACAGCTTATTCAACCATTCCCCTACTAATTGATGTTTATTTCCTTTACAATGTTTTGCTACTCAAATATTTTTATACTAAATATTTTACAAGTGTATATTTTGGACTGATGCTTTTATATCTGTTGGATAAATTCTCAGGGATTTATCTGTGGGATTACCAGATTGAAATAATATGATTTAAATATTTTTAAAGATATTTTCAGACTTCTTTCCTAAATGGCTTCACTATTTCACATTTTCAGCAGTGAAATAGAGCACACTTTTTCCTGCATCCCTACCACAAGTAGGTGTTATATCCAATCCACACTTTGTGTGTTCATAGTTAGAAGTTATATTTTGCTAATATATTAATTTATGTTTCCCTGACAAACAGTGAGATGCAGCAGCCTTGCAATGTTTATTGATCCTTTGGATTTTTGTAAATTGTTATTCATAACTTTTGCCCTTTTTCTACTAGATTGTTTTTGTCATTTTCTTGATAATTTGTAAGAGCTCCTAATATATTACATATATTATGTATCTTTCATATGTATTGCTAGTATTTCCTCTAAGTTACTTTTGGCCTTTTGTCTATGTTTATGATATCTTTTGCTATACCATCTTTAATTTTTTTAAGTTGTGAAATATGTCTATATTTTTCTTTATTGTCGTCTTAGTTTCCTCTTTTTTTTTAGGCTTTCCAACTCCCAAATTACACATGTATTATGTAATTTTTTTCTGATGCTTTTGTTACTTTATTTAGTTGTTTTACATTCATATAGAGCTGATGTACTGATTATTAAGCTATCATCATGCAGCTTCAAATCCACCCATCTGTATTCTGCTTTGTGCTGTGGGTCTGGGACTCTGCAAACCACATTTCTGCTTTGCCAGCTGGTTCCCTGCTAAGCCCTGCCAATGGGAGGCAGGAGAGGGAGACTGGATGGATAAAGGAGGAATACAGGGCTTGATCTTTTTTGTCTTTTCTTTGTTCCTGTCAGCATCACTTAAGCAAAGAATCTTCACACAGTAGTAACTTGGTTCTAGAGTGGCAATGGGTTTCAGTTTGTGGGTTTTCCAACTCTTGCAGAAACATCCTCATTGCACTCCCTCAGAAATGCCAGCCAATGGGCACCCCACCTGTCCATGCTTTCAGCGATCTGACCTCTGGTTCAATGAGCCGCATCTCCAACCTTCTAAATTTTAATAATCCCCACTCCTTCCCTTTGTTCCCCAGTCCTATGGGTAGTAGCTGCTTTCTACATTTTCCCTATGATATCTCAGTATCCTTTTTCTGCCTTTTTATTCCCTGAGTACCTAGTTAACAATTCTTTAAATTAAATCCTCTCTGTTAAAATAGCTGGTATGGTTTCTGTTTCCTGCCTGGGCCTTGAGTGTTACTGTTGAATTTGTCAGTCTTTTCCTTTAGGATTTTTGCATGTTGTGACATGTTTTTGATGTTGGGAATTTCACAGATACCAGTTTTTTTTTTCTCTTTAAATGGCTAATTAAGTGTCCCAACAGCATTTATTGTCTACTTCGTCTTTCCCTACTGATTTTAAAATATATTTTGATACAAGAACTTTAAAATTTTTGTATAGTCGAACTTATCAATTCATCCTTTATGTTTTTTTTGTTGTTGTTTTGGTGTTACCGATAAAAAGGATAAGTTCAGTACCATTTATCTGTGTCATGCCCTCTCTTACCTTCCACCATGAAATGACCCTTGCTACATCTTGGCACCATGCTCTTGGACTTCCCAACCTCAAGAACTGTGAGCCAAGTAAACTTCTGTTCATTACAAATTACCCAGTGTATGATAGTCTGTTATAGCAGCAGACAGTGAACTAAGACACTCTGGAGTTCAGACAATAATCATGCCTGTTTTCTTTCTGTGTTCTTCTACTATATTATACTGCCTCACTTAAAATAGTAGTTTTCAATATTTTAAAAATTGAGATCCACTGTAAGAATATATTTTGCGGCCGGGTGTGGTGGCTCACGCCTGTAATCCTGGCACTTTGGGAGGCCAAGGCGGGCAGATCATCACCTGAGGTCAGGAGTTCAAGACCAGCCTGGTCAACATGGTGAAACCCCATCTCCACTAAAAATACCAAAATTAGCTGGGCGTGGTGGCACGTGCCTGTAATCCCAGCTACTCGGGAGGCTGAGGCAGGAGAATTGCTTGAACTTGAGAGGCAGAGGTTGTGGTGAACCGAGATCACGCCATTGCACTCCAGTCTGGGCAATAGAGCAAGACTCTGTCACACACAAAAAAGGAATATATTTTGCTCTGTCAATGAGTATACATACAAATTTCTATAAAATTGAAACAAAAATTTCATAAAGTAGTATTTGTGGCAGAGATTTTTACTACTTACAACTTCCAAGAAGCCTCCTTAAATAGAGGTTTCAATTTTCCTTTTCCTTTCCTTTCTTTTACTTACTGACTGAAATGTGGGCATGATGGCTTGAGCTAGAATTGCCACTTTGAAGCATGAGATGACCTTGAGAATGGAACAATAAGAAAGAAGCAGTCTGAGTGAGGACTTTGTGGAATGGAGCCACTTGATGTTTAGTCTGCCTACATCTGAAGTTTAACATGGAAAATCAATTTGTTGTTTTGTGTTTTACTGTTACTCCCAGCCAAAGTTAATGCTTACAAATACATTTTCTGTAGCGTTTATGCCAATTTACACTTCCATCAATAATGTATGCGTACTATTTCTCCATAACTTCACTACAGGTATGTTGTCAAACTTTTGAATTTTGATAATCTTGAAAGTGAGAAAAAATATCTTTTAATTTGCATTTCTCATATGAGTCAGGTTAAACAGCTTTTAGTAAGTGGAAGGGTCATTCTTTATATCTCTTTTTCTGTTGTTTGAAGTAACTTTAGATGGGTTAAATTTAACAGAGTTTAATTGGGCAAATAATAATTTGTGAATTGGGGAGCCTCTTGAACCAGAATAGATTTAGAGACACTCCAATGGTGCCACATGGCCAGAAAGGATTTATGGACAGAAAAAGGAAAGCAATGTACAGAAAATAGAAGTGAGGTACAAAAACAACCAGATTGGTTACAGCTTGGCACTTGACTTATTTGAATACTGAACAGTTGGCTATCTGTGAGTGGTTAAAATATGGCTTCTGTGATTGGTTGAGACTTGGCTACTTGTTACAAAAGTCGGTTTCAGTCTGTTTACGTGTCCACTTAGGTTACGGTTCAATATGTACAGAAAAACCTTTAGGCTGAAATTAGAAGGAAGCAGCTTTAGTCTAAATTTAAGTTAATAATTGCCACCTTTTGGTTAACCTCTTCACCTCTTAGTCAACTTCTCAATTTTGAGAGGTTGACCAAAATTTTAGGCATTGATGTCACTCTGTCACCATTGTGATGTTCTAATATGGTCTCAAATCCCTCTGAGAGATAGTAGAACAGCGGGCTTTGTAAGATGAGAACATGGACTGCAGCTTCAGGTTATTTTTTTTTTTTTTGAGACAGAGTCTCACTCTGTCACCCAGGCTGGAGTGCAGTAGCATGATCTTGGCTCAATGCAACCTCCACCTCCTGGATTCAAGCAATTCTCCTGCCTCAGCCTCCTGAGTAGCTGAGATTACAGGCGCCCACCATTATGCCCAGCTAATTTTTGTAGTCTTAGTAGAGACAGGGTTTTGCCATATTGGCCAGACTGGTCTTGAACTCCTGACCTCAGGTGATCCACCTGCCTTAGTCTCCTAAAGTGCTGGGATTACAGGAGTGAGCCACTGCACATGGCCACTTTTTTTTTTTTTTTATAAGGGTTATAGCAGAGAGGACCTCCTTGTGCTGGAATCTCTTGTTTTCAGCAGAAAACAAAACCTAATCTATTTTAGGATCTATTTGTTTCCTTAAAGTTTTAGTTTAATTCTGTTTTATTTAGTATGAGTGACTTCATTTTGGTTTGGCCTAATCTGTTGGCGCCTAGTGTATGAGCTCAGTCCTAAACAATGGCCTCCCATAATTTTGTTAAAAAATTTCCCCCTTTTGGTCAGGTTCTCACTTAGGTAAGACGAAAATGTAGGGCTTTAGTATCACTCTCAGTTACCATCACGTTGGGTTTCTGGCTTCAGCATATCATTCATAGGTTATGGCACCTTCACAGTCATACTTTTTTTTGAGTTTGTGTCATCCTAGTCAGAGAGGGGCTGATATGGTTTGGCTGTGTCTCCGCCCAACTCTCACCTTGAATTGTAATAATCCCCATGTGTCAAGGGTGGGGCCAGGTAGAGATAATTGAATCATGGGGGCAGTTTCTCCCATATTGTTCTTGTGGTAGTGAATAAGTCTTATGAGAGCTGATGGTTTTATAAATGGGAGATGCCCTCTACAAGCTCTCTTGCCTGCTGCCATGTAAGATGAGACTTTGCTCCTCATTAGCCTTCTGCTATGCTTTTGAGGCCTTCCCAGCCATGTGAAACTGTGAATCAATTAAACCTCCTTCCTTTATAAATTACCCAATCTCATGTATTTCTTCATAGCAGTGTGAGAACGAACTAATACAGGGCCCATTTGACATTCTATGCATGGCTGCAAGAGAATTTAAAGAAGTTTGTTGTGCAACCACGGACTTTGTGGTAGAATCTGCTATAAGGTCTATTATGAGGAATAAATGTTTAGTCATTGTCTCATTTACTCCAAATCATGTAAAAAGAGACCTAGCAAATGATATCCATCCAAGATGAAGGCCTCCTGGATATGTTCTCTTTAACCTATGACAGAAGCTAAGAGGAGTGGACCAATATTTTGGTTTTGATTCATTATGAAGCAACAAATGTATATTAAAATTTTTCACGCATGTTGGTCCTTTATCTTTTATCAATGCATAATGTTGTCCATGTATAAGTTTATAAGGTTGCTTAAAAAATCCTCTACAAATAAAAGTATACTCCAGAAGTGCACATAAGAGACCCATTTTCTGGTTTTATTGTGGATGTTTCTTTTGAGACAGGGTTTTGCTCTGTTGCCCAGGCTGGAGTGCAGTGGTGTGATTATAGCACACTGCAGCCTCGAACTCTTGAGCTCAAGTGATCATATTACTTCAGCCTGCTAAGTAGCTGGGTCTATTGGTGAATGCCACCAAGTCTAGCAAATTATTTTTTATATATTTGGAGTAGGGAGTCAACCCATAATTTAAGTGTCTCACTGTGTTGTCCAGCCGGGTCTTGAACTCCTGGCCTCAAGCAGTCTTCCTGACTTGGCATCCCAAGACACTGGGATTACTGACATAAGCCACTGCCCCCGCCTAGTTTTATTGTTCTTGGAGGTGTAAGGAAAAAATTGACAGGTAAGAGCTTCATGATAGTAGAGAAGCCTTGATCATTAATCTGACATCCTGCAAAAGCTGTCCACATCTAGGATGTTGTCTGTTTCTGAGAAGAAACTTGCTGGTTAGTGTAGGAGTTCAGTCAGGGTGGTGGGAGAAATTGTAAAATAGACATAAACCTTATTGGGAGGCTGGAAGGTTTTGCAAAAGCCTCAGGATAGGGTTATGGCTGAAGGCAGCCTAATCCTCTTACCTTAAGTTAATAGCTGAGAGTAGGTACAAAGGAATGTAAAGGAGTTTATCTAAAGAGCTTGTTTACTCATGTACAAAGGAATGTAAAGGAGTTTATCTAAAGAGCTTGTTTACTCATGTGGTGCTAAGACTGACCTGGATCATTCATGGGACTGCTCACTCCTGGGAGGGTGACTATCTTAATTATCCACAAGTGTGTTAACTCAAAGCCTTTGTCATTAAATCTGTACTAAATAAATGTGAACTTCGCCGGCTTATCAAGGCCGACGCTGTGGACTCAGGCAGCAGATCCCCTTAGCTGTGCTGATGAATAAAATACCTGTGTCAGTGTACATCTTTCATCCGTTTCTGGGTAAGGGTCTGCGGGTCAGACCCAGCAGGTGGTGCCCCGAGTGAGGAAGGCTGCCACAAATTGTGATGGAACCCCCGAAAACGAAGGTGAAGAAGACTGCGCAGTTAGTAAATCAGTAAGTCACTGGTGCCTGCTTGGGATTTCCAAGTTCGAGGGAATTGTTCAGGCTAGGGTTTCATCATGGGACAACAGTTATCAGCTCAACAGCAACAGTATATAAAAGTATTGGAACAGCTGCTTAAAATTAGTGGAGCCCATCCTGTGTGCACTTTTCTCCAGCTTCAGCAATTGCGAGATCAACGTATGCATCCTATTTTTATTACACACATTCAGGCCCACAGCTCACTGCCTGGCCCATTGGCTTACAGCAATGATCAAGCAGATCTACAAGTTATGACATCACTGCTTGACCAAGCCACCCAATCACATCAATTTTTCCACCAAAATTGGAGAAACTTAACTAAACAATTTCAACCTACCCAAAGACTAGCTAAACAAATTATCCCGCAATGCCATGATTGCCAGCTCACAGGCACATCCCCTCCTTCTACAGGTGTTAACTCTTAGAGAACTAGAACCTGATCATTTATGGTAAATAGATGTTACACACGTCCCTGAATTTGGAAAACTAAGATATGTACATGTATCCGTTGATACCAACACTCATCTAATTAGGGCACATGTTCTTCCTGGAGAGTCCACCGGATATGTCATTAAACATCTTCTTTTAACGTTTGCATTTATGGGGTGGCCCACAAAAATTAAAACTGATAATGGTACAGCTTATGCCAGCTCACAATTTCAACAATTTTGTCACACACAGCACATCCAGTATTCCACAGGCATCCTGTATAACCCCCCAAGGACAGGTCATAGTAGAACAGGCCTACTCCACCCTTAAAAATATCCTCAGAAAACCAAAAAGGGAGAGTATGGGTAAGGACCCTGCAACACAACTAGCACAAGCCTTATTTACCCTTAATTTTTTAAATTTAGATGACAAATTTCAATCAGCTATAGAAAAGCATTTTGCTAAAACCTCTCAAGACATAAAACCCTCAGTTTTATGGAAGGATGTAAATAGTAATGAATAGTGTGGTCCAAATGATTTGCTAACCTGGGGAAGAGGATATGCTTGTGTTCACACCCCCTCAGGTCCTCTTTGGATTCCAGCACAATGCATCAAACCATACCATGGCGTGGCTAGGACCCAACCCAGTACCAGAAATAAAGAAAATGACCCTACAGGACCCACAGCCCTGGACAATGTGGCTTCCTTAGACAACACAGGCCCTGAACAGGATGCTGAACAGAACAATTCAGAAGGCTAAGCGAATCTTGCTCCAAACACAAACACCATTCACAACCAAATAATTTATTCCTTTTTTAATTTTCTCACTTTACCTGCAACCAGTACCTGCTACACTCTATTGGGCTCATCTCTTAAATATGCCTTTCTTCTGCCCTGTTACTTTGACAAACACCCTCTTCCCAGCTTCTAACAATGTGACTGCTTAACTAAGAGGGATTAACATACCCCCAGTGGGGTTCCTTAGTAATGGCACACATTGAACTGAAGTGCCAAGTAATATTACAGGTCACTCCTTGATTAGAAAAGAATGTTGCTAATTTTACTCATGTTTGTCTTATGTTATTTACTAATTCTAGAATGCAAAGCCAGAATATGAGCAGTAACCACCACGCCTGACAGACCTGTTGCTGTACACATCTGTACTCTCCAATCAACAAAACCTGATGCTAAAAACAGAAATGGGGGAGATGTAGGAGTTCAGTCAGGGTGGTGGGAGAAATTGTAAAATAGATACAAACCTTTGAAGGCCAAAAGGTTTTGCAAAAGCCTCAGGATAGGGTTATGGCTGAAGGCAGCCTAATCCTCTTACCTTGAGTTAACAGCTTAGAGTAGGTACAAAGGAATGTAAAGGAGTTTACCTAAAGAGCTTGTTTACTCATGTGGTCCTAAGACCCACCTTTGATCATCCGTAGGACTGCTCTCTCCTGGGAGGGCAACCATGTTAATTATCCACAAGTGTGTTAACTCAAAGCCTTTGTCATTAAATCTGCACTAAATAAATGTGAACTTTGCTGGCTTATCAAGGCTGAAGCTGCGGACTCAGGCAGCAGAGCCCCTTAGCCATGCTGATGGGCGAAATATCTGTGTCAGTGTACGTCTTTCATCCATTGCTGGATCAGGGTCTTTGGGCTGGACCCAGAAGGTTAGCTTTGCATTAAGGTGTCTAGTGGGTGTATAGTTCCCAGAGTGGGAAGGGGCCTTTCTGAGTTGTGAGATTACAAACCCAAGTTTCAGGGTTCCAAAGTTTTGCTGTAGTGTGAGTGGCAAAGGCAGTCTTTCTCTGATCATTTTCAGAAGACCTAATCTCTGGGTTTTAGATTCATGAAGGGTTAGATTGTCCTCAGTCCATGGACCATGAAAAGCTTTCTTTAGCTGGTGAAAATACACTTCAGCATTGTGTTAGGTTGTTCTTGTGTAGCTATAAAGGAAAGGAATACCTGAAACTGGGTAATTTATAAAGAAAAGAGATTTAATTGACTCATGGTTCCTGCAGGGTGTGCAGGTAGTGTGGTGCCAGTATCAGCTTCTGGTGAGGGCCTCAGGAATCTTACTATCATGGTGATAGGCAAAGGCAGAGCAGACACATCACATGGCAAGGGTAGGGGCAAGCAGGGGTGTTGTCACACACTTTTAAACAACCAGATACTGCATGAACTCGCTTATCACCAAAGGGCTGGTGCAAAACCATTCATGAGGGATCCACTCCTATGATTCAAACGCCTTCCACCAGGCCCACCTCCAACTGGGAATTACATTTTAACATGAGATTTGGAGGAGAAAAATATCCAAACCATATTAGGGATAATGCCTTTGCATTAATCCATTTGCATTACTATAACAGAATACCTGAGACTAGGTAATTTTTAAAGAAAGGTAGTTTAATTGGCTCATGGTTCTACAGGCTGGCTGTACAAGCACGATGCCAACATCTGCCTGGCTTCTGGTGAGGACCTCAGGAAACTTACAGTTGTGGAAAGCAAAGTGGGAAGCCAGGGTAATACATGGCAACAGAGGGAGTAAAGAAGAACAAGGTGAGAGGGAGGTCCCAGACTTTTAAACAATCAGATTGCATGTGAACCAACTAAGCAAGAACTCACTTATCACCAAGGAGATTGTGCTAAACCATTCATGAGGGATCCACCCCCATGAGCCAATCACCTGTCACCAGGCCCCACCTCCAACATTGGGAATCATATTTCAACATGAGATTTGGAGGATACAAATATCCAAACCACATGAGCATTAAAGCCTTGTAGCATTTAGTTATGTAAGGATTTCGAAACAGAAAATATTTGAAGTTTTACCATTAGAAGCATAGGCCTTTTAGTGACTATTGTGTAAGAGGTCAACTTATGTCTTCACTAGAAGTAGATTTGATTGTCATTAAACTGTAATATCTTTGACCAATGCAATCTAGTCAACTCAGTTAGCTTTGTCAAATGTTATGGTATCTGTAATACCTTATTTAACTATTTTACAACTTGTCCAGTGAAACAAGTATCTTTTTTTGCTGGGGATTTCTTCAGGAATGACCCAGGAGGGAAACACATTTTAAAAATAACTTTTATCTATTGTTATAACATGAGCCCCCTTGCACGGGAAAGCTTTTATATCACCAGAAAAGATGCAATGAAAATGACAAGTGAGTAAAATTCCTCTATAACTGTTTAAATGGTCCATCAGGTAGAAAAAATGTACCCGAAATTCTGATTATATTTCCAGGATTATGAATTTAAGAAACCAAACATTAGTCACAAACAATTTTAGCAATTTAGAATAGTCACTACGCCAATATGTATTCTTTTCTTTCTTTTCTTTTTGAGACAGAGTCCCAGTCTGTCACCCAGGCTGGAGTTCAGTGGCACAATCTCAGCTCACTGCAACCTCCACCTCCCGGGTTCAAGTGATTCTCCTGCCTCAGCCTCCTGAATAGCTGGGATTATAGTCGTGCACCACCATGCCCAGCTAATTTTTGTATTTTTAGTAGAGACAGGGCTTCACCATATTGGTCAGGTTGGTCTTGAACTCCTGACCTCGGGATCCGCCCACCTCAGCCTCCCAAAGTGTTGAGATTACAGGCGTGAGCCACTGTGCCTGGCTGCCAATACATATTCTATTTGGATCATCTTATTTCTTCCTTGAAGAGTCATAGAATGCATAGCTTTTAATAATGAAAGCAAAGACTCAGGAATAATTAGGCAACCATCTAGGTTCTGAGTCTATGCTTAACATTGGATTTACATCTTCCTAAATTCTAATATTGTTTTTCTATTTTTTTTTTTTTTGAGGTGGAGTCTTGCTCTGTCGTCCAGGCTGGAGTGCAGTGGCCAGATCTCAGCTCACTGCAAGCTCCGCCTCCCAGGTTCACGCCATTCTCCTGCCTCAGCCTCCTGAGTAGCTGGGACTACAGGCGCCCGCCACATCGCCCGGCTAGTTGTTTTGTATTTTTTAGTAGAGATTGGGTTTCACCGGGTTAGCCAGGATGGTCTAATATTGTTTTTCTAGTTCAGGTGCTTATCATTGTTTATTAGATGGGTTATCATATGTAATTTGATGTGGATCATGGAGTTCATTCAACTTGCATATCGAAACAATTTCAGGACCAGCTGCTTTAGCACGAAAATCCGGCAAAGTATTTTTTTGGTATTCAACTAATTTTTGTCCTGCTCGGGTTACCAGTTTTATAAACCAGTCTGTCTCTTTATTAGGGTTTTTGGCAATTCTTACCCAGTCCAAATGATATGATTCCAAAGTCATCAGAAACCTGTATTCAAGCAAGTTTGTCAGGGTCCTTTTTATCTTTTCCATGAACTTCTTTGAAGACACAATACACTAGAATTTTACTTGCTTTTGAAGAGTTTTTAGAAACTGTTTCAGAACTAAGTAATCAACTGTGGAAATGACTTCAAATGGTTGTAAAGACACAACTGACAAGGAAATTTGGTTATTTCTGTGGCCTATAATAATTTAACATAATAACCATAATTGTGACTGACAACATAACAAGACATAACAGAATGTTAGGAATCTCATGTAATTTTGGAACATATATTAATAACATATCTATTAAAATATAACTTGAAGAAGGTTAAACCTTATTTTTTAATTCACAATACTTTTCATATAATTTAACATATCAAATAAACCATTTATGTCTCTATTGGATGTTTTAAGAGCCCTATGTAGTATCTCAAAGTTAGTTGCAGGTCAAAAAGACTTAATTTTGAAAAACATCAAATAGGTCAAAGGTTTAAAACAATCCAAATAGGATCACAACTTACTGTAACATAATAGTCATTCATTTAGCCAAAATGATAAAAGGTTCTTTTTTTTTTTTTTTTTTTTGAGATGGAGTCTTGCTTGTTGCCCAGGCTGTAGTGCAGTGGCACGATCTCAGCTCACTGCAAGCTCTGCCTCCTGGGTTCACACCATTCTCCTGCCTCAGCCTCCTAAGTAGCTGGGACTATAGGCACCTGCCACCACGCCCAGCTAATTTTTTTGTATTTTTAGTAGAGACGGGGTTTCACCATGTTAGCCAGGATGGTCTCAATCTCCTGATCTCATGATCCACCCGCCTCGACCTCCCAAAGTGCTGGGATTACAGGCTTGAGCCACCGTGCCTGGCCAATAAAATGTTTTAAAAAGCAAAAAACATTATTCTTTGAGAAGAGATTCAGTTTTCCAAACAAGTAACAGATCTAAGAAACAGCATAAGACAGAATCTCTCTTTTTCTCTTCTTGTCTTTTCTTGTCATTTACTCAAAAAATGAACAAAAATATTTACTATCTATTAATACCACATGAAAATTTTTGTTTAAAAGAGAAAGCCATATTTTACTTTTGCATTTGTGTATTATAAATACTAAATCTAATTTCACTAAAACATTATAAACCAAATTATCTCATCTCAGTCATCTTTGACTACACAATATTTTTATAAACCTTTTATAACATATTGCAATTAATTTTTTTCACTTTTTATATTTATTTAGCTTTATCAATATCTTTAACATTTTTTTAACTTGAAATAATCTTTAAGTAACTTTTAAATGAGATGAAATTATCTTTTTCTCAATAAACATATATTTTTATGTCTCTATTATTTCAATAGCTTTAGGGGTACAAGTGTTTTTGGGGTACATGGATGAATTATACAGTGGTGAAGTCTGGACTTTCGTAGTACCCATCATCCAAGGCCATTTTCATGTTTTTACAAAGTTTTTCACTAAAAGCCCATCCATCTTTTCCTTTATTATTATCATTATTTTTATTTTTGAGACAGTCTTGCTGTGCCACCCAGGCTGAAGGGTAGCGGCATGATCATGGTGCACTGTGACCTCAACCTCCTAGGCTCAAGCAGTCCTTCCACCTCAGCCTCTGGAGTAGCTGGAACTAAAGGCACATGCCACCATACCAGGCTAACTTTTGTATTTTTTGTAGAGACAGGGTTTTGCCATGTTGCTCAGGCTGGTCTTGAATTCCAGGGTTCAAGCACTCCTCCTACCTCAGCCTCCCAAAGCACTGGGATTATAGGCATGAGCCACCACACCTAGGCTTACTTTTCCTTATACACTGTATACAAAATTAGTATACTCTTAGTAACCTTAATTTCTTTTATTTCTGCTTCCAACTTTCCTCATTTTAGAGGGTACATGTTCAGGTTTATTACATGGTTAAATTGCATGTCACTAGGGTTTGGTGTAGAAATGATTTTGTCACCCAGGTAGTGAGCATGGTGCCCAGTAGGTAGTTTTCCAATCTTCCACCCTCCACCCTCTAGTAAGCCCCAGTATCTATTGTTCCCCTTTTTGTATCCACGTGTACTCAATGTTTATCTCCCACTTGTGAGTATATGCAGGATTCAATTTTCTGCTCCTGGGTTAATTTGCTTAAGATAATGGTCTCCAGCTGCATCCATGTTGCTGAAACGAATGTGATTTCATTATTTTTAATGGTTGCATAGTATTTCATAGTGTTTATGTACCACATTTTCTTTATTCAATCCACTGTTGATGGGCATCTAGGTTGATTCCATGTCTTTGCTATTACGAATAGTACTGTGATGAACATATGTAAGTATATATCACTTTGGTAGAATGATTCATTTTCCTTTGGGTATATACCCAGTGATGGGATTGCTAGGTTGAATGGTAGCTCTATTTTAAGTTCTTTGAGCTATCTAAACACTGCTTTCCATGGTGGCTGAACTAATTTACATTCCCACCAGTAATTTATAAGCACTCTCTTTTTTCCACAACCTCATCAGCATCCGTTAGTTGTTTACTTTGTAGTAGCCATTCTACCTGATGTGAGATGTAATCTCATTGTGGTTTTGATTTGCATTTCTATACTGATTATTGATGTTGGCCATGTGTACGTCTTCTGTGCTTATCTTAGTAACCTTAACTTCTAGTGAAAACTTACGAAGTTTGAGCTGTTTTATATCAGTATTTATAGATGAAAACATTTTATAATTTTTAGAAAGATTTGTTTTCTCACATTTTTGTTTACCAGTTCTAAATATATTTAGCTTTTAAATACCATAAGATGTCAAAGTATATAAATTTAAATTTATGTTTAATAATTACTGTTTAATATTTTAACTGATTTAGAAATGACTCAGCCATTTTATGATTATCTATTACTTTACTTAACATGGACTTTAAGATTTTTAATTACTGAAACTATGACACAGGTATCCCCCCTAATGTCTTTCCTGGGTCTTAAGTAGCCATGTGGTACTCAGAAGGGCTGTGAAGGGCAGGGCCCATCTGGTTCCTGAACTTACATACCAGGGGTAGGCTCAGGATAGAAGATAACTGTGAACACAATGCCTGGAGGATCCAACTCCTTCTAATATAGCCAGGGGCCAAAACTGGGACAGGTAGGAAGTGGGTATAGCGGGCTTGACTGCCTTACAGCTGGTGGTCAAGGTGCTGAGAACATGTCCCCAGCCCTCACCGCAGCTACCTGGTCCAGACACCAGAATCCAGAGGTTCAAAACCAAAACTAAAAGCTTACAGACAAACAAATAAGTATCAAAAATTAAAGAAGCCACATTTTATGACCTTAAAACATGTAGTAGACACATTATAAACCAGTCTGATGAATATATCTAGGCAAAAATGTCTGAATTATATGTAACTGACAATTCTGAAGTCATTCTTATTTTACCAAATATTTTAAAACTAGCTTCATTTCCCAAATATTATCACATACATGTAATACATATTGAGTTAGAGAAATACAGACACATAGACACACCAGGTCTTATAGCTTTCATCAGGAATTCTCATTTGCCAGCTTTCAAAAATAAAACAAAATGTAGACAGATTAAATTTAACACAGTTAAATTAAACAAAAAACAATTCACAGCTTCCCAAACCAAAATAGGTTGAGAGAGACTGGCACTACTGCATGGTCCAAAAAATTTTATAGAAAAAAAAAGTGACATATAAAAAACAAAAATAAAATATAAAAACAGCCAAATCAGTTACAGTTCAAAGTTCGCCTTTTAAAAACACTTTTTGATCAGTTGGTCACCTGTGAATGATTAAAATATGGCTTCTATGATTATCAAGACTTGACTACTTGTTACAAGAGTAGATTACAGTCCATTTACACATTCAGTTAGGTTACAGAAAACTATGTCCAAAAAATCTTCATGCCAAACTTACAATAGGACTAAACACTGGTGAAAAAATATAGAAAATTATTCCTTTATCTAATATGAGTTTCAAACAATTTTTTCAAGTTTGTCATTTGTCTTTTGACTTTACCTTTATTCGTTTTGTTTAGCTTTGGTTATGCAAAAAATTTTTTTGAAATTTTGCAAATATCTCATTTTTTTGAGATAGGGTCTTGCTCTATTGCCCAGGCTGGATTGCAGTGGTGTGATCATAGCTTACTGCAGCCTTGTGGGCTCAAGTGATTCTCCCACCTTAGCCTCTGAGTAGCTGGGACTATAGGTGTGTGCCACTGTGCCCAGCTAATTTTTTTGTTTTTCAGTAAAGATGAAGTCTTGCTATGTTGCCTAGGCTGGTCTCAAACTCCTGAGCTCACGTGATCCTCTTGCCTCAGCCTCCCAAAATTCTGGGATTACAGGTGTGAACCACCATGTCTGGCCTGGGAAAATCTTATAATCAAGTTTTTAAAACATTTTTTCTCTAGCATTTAGATTTAAGTCTTAGTAGAAGTTCAAAATCATACAATAATTCATTCATTTTGTTTTCTGATACTTTTATGGATTTGTATTTTAAATGGATGTCTTTGAATGTGATATGTAAGTATGGATCCAACTTTATCTTTTTCCAAATGGCTCCCTATTTGTGCAAACCATTTATCTTTATTCACTGATATGAGATGTTGCATTTCTAATGAGGTGTTTGTATTTATTTGGGTCTTTTTCTATACTTTGTATTTTGTTTCATTGGTTTATCTACTCAAATGCCAAATTATTGATTTTTTTTTTTTTTTTTTTTTTTTTTTTTTTTTTTTAAGATGGAGTCGTGCTCTGTCACCCAGGCTGGAGTGCAGTGGCGTGATCTCGGCTCACTGCAACCTCCGCCTCCCAGGCTCAAGCAATTCTCCTGCTTCAGCCTCCAGAGTAGCTGGGACTAGAGGCGTGTGCCACCACGCCCAGCTAATTTTTTGTATTTTTCAGTACAGATGGGGTTTCATCTTGTTAGCTAGGATGGTCTCGATCACCTGACCTCATGATCTGCCTGCCTCGGCCTCCCAAAGTGCTGGGATTACAGGTGTGAGCCACTGTGCCGGGCCTACTGATGTTTTATAATATCTTTCTGTATCTAACAGCACTGGTTCTCTCTCACTGCTTTTCTTTGTCAATGTTTTCTTGGATAGTCTTGCTTGTTTAACTTTTTATATACAATTTTAAATCTGCATAGGTGTAGAAAAAACCCTGTTAATATGTTTATTGGAATCTCATTCAATTTACCAGTTAATTTAGAGAGAATTGATACCTATAGTAATAGGCTGAATATTTGAATTCACTCCCAGGATCTGCTTCGATTGCTATTTTAAATGGGGCCTCCTTTTCCATCCTATCTCCTACATGGTTATTGTTTGTATATGTAAAGAACACTGTATTGATTTCTGAATGTTAATTTTTACCTCCTTGCCCTTTCTGAATTCTTTTTTTCTTTTTTTTGAGATGGAGTCTCATTCTGTCACTCGGGTTGGAGTGCAGTGGTGTGATCTCGACTTACTGCCACCTCTGCCTCCCGGGTTCAAGTGATTCTCCTGCCTCAGCCTCCTGAGTAGCTGAGATTACAGACACATGACACCACACCCATCTAAATTTTGTATTTGTAGTACAGACAGGGTTTCACCATATTGGCCAGGCTGGTCTCGAACTCCTGACCTCGTGATCCACCCACCTTGACCTCCCAAAGTGTTAGGATTACAGGTGTGAGCCACCATGCCTGGCCCCTTTCTGAATTCTTTTATTGTTTACAGCAAGATTTCAGTTGATTTTTTTTTTTTTTTTGGATATACAATTATACCTGCAAATGAAGATAATTTAACTTCCTCATTTCTAATCCTTTTGTCTTAGACTGATTTTGTGGTGTAATGGTCTTTGTACTCCTGGCCTTGCTGGTCTTTTCCTTCCTGTCTTTTTTCTAAGCCTGAATCGGCAGCTTCCTGGGCCATTCTGTGTGTTATTCAATATACTTTCAACAAATTCCTTTTCACTTAATGTCAGAACCAGTTTTCTGTTACTTTATCTAAGAAGCCCAACTAAAAGTTGATTTTGCACAAATAGTGCAAATAGTGCAAATAATGCCCAATGATGCATTATCAATAGTGATATCTGTTGCCATTTATTGAGGGGCTATTGAGGCAGTGTGCCAAGTCATTCATATGTATAATATCAATCAATTCCTAGAGAATGTGCCCCTGGTTATAGTATCAAGTTTGAACTGATTTTAGCTTCTTCAAAGAGACTGCTTTTTGTGTTAGTAGTAGCTCTAACATGTAAGGTAATAGCCAGTTTAATATTTGTATACTTTTGTTTGCTTTGACATTATAAAGTCAATTTTTATTAGGCTAACAGTGTTTCAGGCTTTCTTTAATGCAGTGATACCTTATTCCCAAAGCAAATGCTTGAAGCCCAGTATGAAACACATTTTAAAGGGAAGTTGCGAAGGTTAGGTAGATAACATAGAAGGAAGCTACTTAACCTAGAATATCGTGACATGTCTGAGCATAGACAAAAAGGACAAATTGTTTGGATGATGAAATACAGACATTTCTGGACACAGATCCTGGTGGCTCTTATCGGTTGAATTGTGTCCTCCAAAAATATATGTTGAAGTTCTACCCCCTATTACCTCAGAAGGTGACCTTATTTGGAAATAAGGTCTTTAGAGTGGTGATCCAGTGAGGAAATTGTCTGGACGGGGGGAGAGGACAAAGACGACTAAGATGGCGCATTTTCGGGTTCTTCATCACCAACTTACCTGCGCACGGTAAAATGCAGCCCACGCCCAGGAAAAATACAGACCGACTGCGCAGGCGCAACATGGCGTCTGATCAAGGAAACTGAAACTTACCTGGCCACACCTATGGAACGCCCCCAACATGCCCGTGTCCTGCCTATTGCCCTCCCACTCCCAAGCCTTAGACAGAAAAGCCGCTCCCGGCAGGCGCGCAGCACGAACTTCCCCAGCCCCTCCTCATGTGTGGACCTAGGAACCTCGCCCGAGAACCCTGGAGCGACTTCCTCGGCCTCCACTGCCGGAGACCGGTGAACCTCGCCCTTTCTTCCTTCACATTGGCTAGCTAATAAAGTTTCTTTTTACCTTGCCTACTTGTCTTTTCTCTGGCACCTGCTCTGGTAGTCGCATAAAACATATCAGGTGGTGCTGAAACTCGGGAGGAGACCCCTCTCCTCAGGGCCCCCCCAAGGTCCGAGGAGCCTCCTCCTTCCACGCCGCGGACGGACCAGGACCTAGACATCACTTTCCACACCTCCATGTCTCCTAGGGGTGAGTACCTCTTGCCTCCCTCTCATACTCCTTGGCCAGAAGCCCTGCGCAGGCCCAAGGTTTTTTTGGTCACCAGGTGACCCACAGGAGAGTTCCCAAAGGTAGAGACGTCTGCCCAAAGGAACTCCACTCCAGTCCATGTGAGACCCGTCCAGAACGGAGACGTCTGCCTGGAGGTAATCTCCATTCCGGCTCCAGGAGCCTCCCCGTCTCTAGTGGCTCCAAAGGATGCTTTGTAGCCAGGTAGAGTTCGGTTTCTGCCTATAGGCGAGAGAAAGGCAATGGGAAATCCCCAATCCAAAATACCTAGAGACACCCCCTTAGGGTGTCTTCTAACTAATCTCAAAACTCTACAATTAGAGCAAGATCTTAAACGAAAGCGACTGATTTTCCTCTCCACTGTGGCATGGCCCCAATATAAATTAAACAATCAATCTCAGTGGCCACCTGAAGGCACTCTAGACCGCAATATTCTACTTGATCTTGGCAGTTTCTGCCGGCACCTAGGCAAGTAGTCCAAAATTAACTATATACAAAAGAAGATTTTTTTTCCTTTTAAGACTTGCGTTCTCGCCCAGACCTGTGTGCCCAGTGTTCGATGGCCCAGGTCTTGTTAGCCAAAACCCGGCCCTCAGCCCCCACCTCAACATCAGAGGAGGACTCCACCCCCATTTTAGATGGGGCTGAGGCGGGGCACCTCCCTTCTGACCTTCCAACACCCCTCCCTATGGACCTCCCACCGCCCCTCCCAACGCTCCTCCTTCAGCCACTCCTCTCACCCCTCCCTATGGACCTCCCACCACCCCGCCCAATGCTCCTCCCTCAGTCACTCCTCTTACCTCTCCCATTTCCGTCCACACTCACTCCAAGACCACGGTAGCAGCCCCCATTAGTCAGCCCTCTACCAGTCAGCCTGCCCCAACCCCCTCTACCAGTCAGCCTGTCTTAACCTACCCTACTGGTCAGTCTGTTCCAACCTCCCCTGCTAGTTTGTTGGCCCCCCTCCCTCCGAGAAGCTGCCAGAGCCAAAGGTGTGGTTAGAGTCCACGTCCCCTTTTCCCTGGCTGACCTTTCCAAAATTGAAGAACGACTCGGCGACTTCTCAGCCAACCCCACCTAATATTCCAAAGAGTTTCGATACCTAGGCCAGGCATATGACCTTACCTGGCATGACTTACATGTCATTCTTACTTCCACTCTTAACCCAGAGGAAAGAGAGTGCATTCTCGTAGCCGCCAGGCAACATGCAGATCAATGGCATTTAACCGACGCCACCATCCCATTAGGAGAGATGGCTGTCCCGTCTATAGAACCAGATTAGGATTACCAACTGCAGCAGCTTGGCCGCCATAGGAGGGACATTATGATTCAATGTCTCTTAGCCAGTATGCAGGCAGCCTCTAACAAAGTGGTCAATTTTGATAAATTAAAGGAAATTATCCAACACCCAGATGAGAACCTGGCTTCCTTCCTAAATCGCCTTACAGAGGCACTGGCCCAATTTACCCGGCTAGACCCCACTTCCCCAGCCGGGGCAGCTGTCCTAGCCTCCTATTTTCTTTCCCAGTTAGCCTCAGATATTTGAAAAAAGCAAAAAAAGGTTGAAGATGGGCCTCAGACTCCCATACAGGACTTAGTAAAATTGGCCTTCAAAGTTTTAACTCCAGAGAGGAAGCAGCTGAGGCCGCAGAGCTAGACAAGGAGAAAAAAAAGGCTGCGCTTCAGGCGCAAGGTTTAGTGGCTGCCCTCCAACCCATGTTGCCCACTTTGCTGGCAGGGAAAACCAAAGATAAGTCTCTTAAGGGCTCCTGCTATAAATGCAGAGACCCAGGACACTGGGCAAACCAGTATCCCCAGGCCAAACTCTTCATGGTGTAATTGCACTCAAGTTCCCAGCAAGACCCAGATGGCCCCCGTTGGAGGCTACTTTTAGTGTAACCAAACTCTATCTAAAACTCTTAACCATACCCCCATCACCCAATCCCTTTGCATTCCGGTATCTTTAGTGCCTAGCTTAACCCTATATAGCGAAGGAGAATTGTCTGAACTAGTTTCCCAGCTCAGCCCCAGCAATAACATCCAAAAGCAGGCCGTTTTTCTTCCCTTAATTATCGAAGTTTCCCTAGCATCGTCCCTAGTAGCCTCAGGACTTGGAACAGGGGCCCTCACCCACTCGATTCAATCCACACAGACCCTCTCTACTCAGGTCCAGGCAGCCATAGAGGCTTCAGCTGAAAGCTTAGCCTCTTTACAACGTCAAATCACCTCAGTGGCCCAGGTAGCAGCACAAAATAGACAGGCATTAGATCTTCTTACAGCTGAAAAAGGAGAAACATGCCTTTTCTTAGGAGAAGAATGTTGCTATTACATAAATGAGTCAGGTCTAGTTGACACCAACATCCAAACCCTAAACAGGATTAAAACAGAACTCAAAAACTACAACACTCCCTTAACCCCGGTCCACCTATATGGTTATTACCAGTGATACAACAAATGCTCCCATTCCTCATTCCTATCTTAATCGTATGTCTTATACTGTGCTTTGCTCCCATTTTAATAAAATTTCTCCGAGCCAAAGTTCAAGAGATCACCCACGTCGCCTTCAACCAGATGCTCCTATATCCCTATGTCCAGATACCAACCACAGACCCTAACTATGCCCCTTAACAGCAGGAAGCAGCCAGACAGATGACAACGCCCCCAATCACTATAATCAATAAAAGGTTGGACTGTCCGGATGAGGGGAGAGGACAAAGATGACTAAGATGGCGCATTTCCGGGTTCTTCATCACCAACTTACCCACACACGGGAAAATGCAGCCCACGCCTGGGAAAAATACAGACCGACTGCGCAGGCGCAACATGGCGTCTGATCAAGGAAACTGAAACTTACCTGGCCGTACCTACAGAACGCCCCCAACATGCCTGTGTCCCGCCTATTGCCCTCCCACTCCCAAGCCTTAGACAGAAAAGCTGCTCCCGGCAGGCACGCAGCGTGAACTTCCTCAGCCCCTCCTCATATGCGGACCTAGGAACCTCGCCCGAGAACGCCGGAGTGACTTCCTCGGCCTCCACCACCGGAGACTGGTGAACCTTGCCCTTTCTTCCTTCACATTGGCCAGCTAATAAAGTTTCTTTTTACCTTGCCTAGTTGTCTTTTCTCTGGTGCCTGCTCTGGTGGTCGCATAAAACAAATCAGAAATCAGTGCAGCCCCTATGACTGGAGTTCTTATAAAAGGAGTAAATTTGAACACAGACAGATATGCACAAGGGAAGACAATGTGAAGACACAGAAGGAATGTCTACAAGGAATGTCTAAAGCTACAGAAGCTAGGAGAGATGTATGGAACAGAATCTTCCTCAGAATCCTCAGAGGGAACCAATCTTGCTGATACCTTGATTTCAGATTCCATGGTCTCCAGAACTGAGACCCAACAAATTTCTGTTATTTAAGTTACCCAGTTTGTGGTACTTGGTTATGGTTGCAGAAACTAAACAGAGCACCTATGTGGCCAATTGGAAAGAGTTTTGGAAGTGGAGTGTCCTACACATTCCAGAATGTATGTTCATTGTAAATAATGTTTTTCTGGCATGGGTGAAGGACCTTGATTAATTATATGCTTGTTATTAAAGATCTCTTCAAACTCAGGAAGTGATCAATTCTTATAATTGTTGAGTTCATCACTTAGAGGTGGAAAAAGCCTATCTTTATGTACAAACTTTTTATGTCCTAAACCAGAGACAGTAAACTACCAACTTGTTCATAAGTATTTTGTTTGGCCTACACAGTGTTTCAAAAACAGGGAGAAAAATGTACTCGCTAATATTGAAAGAGTAGATTTCTTATAAACATTTCTGGATGCTAAGGTTTGAATGTCCCCTCCAAAACTCATTTTGAAATTTAATTGCCATTCTAACAGTATTGAGAAGCAGGACCTTTAAGAGGTGATTAGATTATAAGGGCTCTGCCCTCATGAATAGATCAATTGTTATTGTGGGAGTGGGTTAGTTATCCTGGGTGTGAGCTCCTGACAAACAGGATGAATTCAGCCTGATTTGTTCTTTCTGTCTCTAGAGCTCACTTCTGCCTTCTGCCCTTCTGTCATGGTATGGATGACCCTCACCAGATGCTGATGCCACACTCTTGGACTTCCCAGCTGCAGAAGCATTAGCCAAATAAACTTCTGTTCATTGTAAATTACCCAGGCTGTGGTATTCTGTTATAGCAGCAGAGAATGGACTTAAACACTGGATTTCTGGTTTTGCTTGAAAAATGAGATTTGCCAGAGAATGGACTTAAACACTGGATTTCTGGTTTTGCTTGAAAAACGAGAAGATTTGCCAGAGAATGGACTTACACACTGCATTTCTGGTTTTGCTTGAAAAATGAGAGGATTTGCATTTCCTCATGACAACTGTTGCTGAAGATCTGCTGCTTCCTTCAGTCAGGCCAAGAGTACTTCCATAGCCACCTGGCCCACTTAATGGGCTGAGTCTATAAACCCTGTCCTGCAGCAAAGTAGGGAAACAATAAGAGCTAGTGTTTGCTCAGCACCACTATGTAGCAGGTGCTTCCTAGACATTTATTCAACAAATATTTATTGAGGGCCTACTAGGTGCCAGACACTGCTCTAGCTACTTGGAATATACCAGAGAATAAAACAAACGACCCACGTAAAACTTACATATTAGTGGTGGATGAAAGACAGAATCAAATAATGGTTATGATAAGTAAGTAAACCACATGGTATATTAGAAGGTGATATGTTCTAAAGGAATTGCAAGTCCTGGGAAGGTCATTTGTGATTTTAAATGAGGTGGTCAGGGTAGGCCTCCCTGAGAAGATATTTGAGTGGACTCAGGGCAGGAGAGAGAGTTAGCCACATGGACTTACTGGGGAAGAGTGTTTCAGGCAGACAGAAAAACTAAAGGAAAAGTCCAAAGTCAGGAGTGTGTCACTGGTGTTTGAGGAAGGTAAAGATGCAAGTGTGACTGGAGCAGAGTAAAAAAGGGGAGTGGAAGGAGTAGTGCTTAGAGAGTAATGGGCTCTGTCAGAACATGGAAGAGCTTGAGAACTGATATGGTTTGGATATTTGTCCCTGCTCAAATCTCATGTTGAGTTGTAATCCCCAATGCTGGAGGTGGGGCCTGGTGGGACATGCTTGGGTCATGAGAGTGGATCCCTCATGGCTTGGTGCTTTTTTTAGTGATAGTTCTCATGAGACCTGGCTGTTTAAAAGTGTGTGGCACCTCTCTCTCTCTCTGTCTCTTTCTCTCTTGCTCTCTCTCGCCCTGCTTTCAACATGTGACATGCCTGTTCCCCCTTCACCTTCTGCTATCATTGAAAGCTACCTGAGACTTCACCAAAAGCTGGCAGATGCCAACATAATGCTTCCTGTAAAGCCAGCAGAACCATGAGCCAATTAAACCTCTTTTCTTTATAAATTACTCAGTCTCAGGTTTTTCTTTACAGCCATGCAAGAGCAGCCTAAGAGAAGGCCCTAGAAAGGACTCTGGCTTTTACTCTAAATGAAATAGGGAGCCATTAAAGGGTTTTGAGCAGAAGAGTGATCTGATCTAACCTAGATCTTAAAATAATCACACAACTGCTCTGCTGATACCAGACTGTAGGGGGAAGAGGGACAATGAGGGAAACAGGGAGATGTGTTTGGAAGCTTTTTGGAGTGATCAAGAAGTGGCTTGGACCAGAATGGTAGCAGGAGAGGTGTGTTAACTGGTAAAAGTTAGGATGTCTTTAAAGGTAGAGTCAATCTCCAGATGGATTAGATGTGAGGCCAAACCAAAAACCCAAAGGTTTCAGCTTGAGTAACTGCAAGGATGGTCTTACTATTTGAGATGAATAAGCTGTATGAAGAGTAGATTTCAAGGGGAATATCATCAATAGTTCTGTTTTGGACAAGTTGACCTTGAGATGTATATTGGATATCTGAAGGAAACATTGAATAAACTGTTAGATACAAGTTTGGAGTTCCGGGGACATGTCTGGTTGGCAATAAATCTTTCTTCTTCTGATCTTTCTCATAGCTTTAAATAGAATATAATGCCACATAATGTCAATGACTCCCAAATATTTATGGTTATGGTGGATTCTAGGCAGATTGTGGTGATGTGGCCATATTGCCAGCAAAGGGAGGGCAAGGTTTCTCGCGCAGCCTCTTTATCTCGAATTATGGAACAAGCATGGTTTTAGTTCCAGTGCTTGGGTCTCCCTGGATTTAGACATCATTCCTTTGAATTTCTACCCAATATAATGAGGGTCACTATCTTCGCCAGCTTTACTAATTCTTATATCTGGTGAGGTGCAGAGACAAATTTGAATCAAGGTCTGAAGTCCTTACCTGGGGCTCTTTCTTCCATGCCATCATGCCAGTCTTTGTGAAGGCTGTTTTTTCAAAGGCTCATTCTTCTTATCTCTTTTCTAGAAATTTTAGTTTATTTCTTTACTTCAGAAATTAATCTCGCACTTCACTTTAGTAGCAGGAATGTTAGTGCTCAGAAACTGAAATGTTAGGGAGAATCCTTGACCAAGACTTTCAGGCTCTAGATACTAGGTGTGTCTTGCTCTAATTAAGGAAATCTTATCTGTTCCATCTCAGCCCAGTTTAATGTCCCCAAGAATTCCATCTTCAGCAGTCCAAAACTTTTCCCTTTTTCAATTCAGTTCAATTTATACTCTTCTCTGAAAGTGGCTCCAGGTCTGAAGAACTGTGGTCTGGGGGGAAGATAAAAGGCATGCTCAGCTATAACCAGGCCCACGTCCCCTAAGTTGCTTGCCCATGAAGTTATGAGCTGGACTTATGCGCCACCCTTTGTCCCGGGACCTTGCGCTGTCCTCCCTCCGGTTCCCACTACGCAGGGGGCTTCCGGCGCGGTCCCCTCCTCTGTGGGCGGGGCCCACTGCTCCCGCTCCCGCCTCCCTGGCTGCGCGCGGCTGCGGGCTGTGATCACGTGAGCACAAGGGGGAGGGGGAGGGGCCCTGATTTCCGGGCGGCGGAAGGAGACGCGGCCGCGTGAGGACGAGGCTATTTGAAAACACGCTCCAGGAGCCAGAGTCTGAGGCCGGCGGCGCACGCTGTCGCCCTGTGGGCTTCTGCTCGCTCGCTTTCCCCTCGGGCTCCGCGCCCCGGCCGCGGCCGGGTCCTCAGGTGAGCGGCAGTCGCACGTCGGGCCGGGTCCTCCCCGGGCGCGGGACTGAGCGTGGTGGGGCCGTCGCCCCCCGATCCGCGGCCCAAGCGGGCAGGGTCGGCCGTGGACGATGTGCGCCCACCGGGTCTGGGCCGCAGCGTCCCTTGGAGCTGGGCCTGGGTGTGCGGCCGGCACTGCGGGGGCGGGACCCCCTCGGCGGTTGTGGAGCTTCAGATGATTGGGCGGGTTCGCCCGGTTTCGGGTCCGAGAGAGTTTTAGGCCGGGGTGTGTGAATCGGGCCCCACTTCCCCGACTCTGGTCCTGACCAGCGTCCCTTGGAATAGAAGCAACGATGGTTTCCTAAAACCCACGGTGTTTTCACCTCTGGGATGGATGCAGAACCGAATACGGAGTGGGGATGAGCTGGCGTCCCCTGTTCCGCCCTCTGGTCGCCCAGGCGGGAGAGTTAAGCGAGTGGAAGGGGACCACCAGTTTTCTCGGGTCGCCCCTGCCCGGACCATTTGCTTTTTGGGAAATCTGTCGCCTCTGGTTGGCCCCTCAGTGGAGTTTGAAGGAACTCGTGAGTTTAAGGGATTGGGAAGGAAATTATCAAAGGCCGAGTGCAGTACGATCCTTCTCTCTAGTTTTTTTTTTTTTTTTTTTGGAAAAGAAGTTGGAAATGAGGAAAGGTAAGAAAGTGGCAGGCAAACTATTAATAGTTGGAATTTAGTTCGATTGAAATCCTAAAAACGCTAGGATCTGCCTTTTGTTGGAATTAGAAAAGACCTAAAGTAGTAATGTGTGACATTCAGCTTTGAAACTATCGGGGATCGCAAACTTAAGGACTAGTGATGTGAGTTCCTGGCATTCTTACCTTTTGCTAAAAATCGGCTACTGTAAAAGTGGCTTAGTGGGACTTTTTGATTTGCTGTGTTACGAAAATCTTTGTTGTAAGTTAAAGTCAATTACTAGTAGAACTTTGAGAATTCTTCGCATAGAAATGCTTTGTGTCCCATAATAATACCACTAGGTTTGAAAAATCAGCCCTCTTAATTTTCCTAGTAGAGAAAGCATTAATGTGACTAATACAAAGCGATAGATAATATGGCATAAAGTTGACAGTAGACTGTCGAAGATCCATCAGGTTGTTAATGGCTAAATAGAACCCACAGGACTCGGGGAGGAAGGGAGTTAATTTTTCTGAATGTCCTGTATTATTTACTTTAGTCTCCGGTACCAGCTAGTAATAAAATTGTAGGAAAAGCTCACAAAGTGTCCTTGCTTAATTAATGAAAACCATTTTTATATTAAAAGAGGCCAGGTGAGTATCATGGCCTTCTTTTTAGGCCTTATACCCACCCACCCACCCCCAGCTTTTTTTTTTCAGACTAAGGTAACTAGGGGTGTGGGTGAGATGAAAATTTGGGAATAGGGACGAATGAAATAAGCCAAACGGTTTTGCCACGAAGACTTCCAGTCTTCAGGTTAATTCTGGGGTGTTCAAGGTGGTTTTGCAGAGCTCAGTTCTGTGAATGAATCCATTTTCAACTTCTTGATAAAGGCGTGACTTCCAAACTTTTCTGAGGTGCCTTGCTAAAACGTGTTTAGTACCACCTACCTTGCATGGTTCTATGCAGATTGTATACTGAGGTACACAATGCATCTAGTACTGGGCTTGGTACGTACTGATCCTGAGACTTGAGGGACACGCACATGTTTATGCTTAGAGCATACATATTTAACCGTGTACCAGGCACAGTTCTGAGTGTTTTACAGTTGTGTATGATTATCCCTATTTTGTAGATAGAAATTGGGACAGTGTACAGCTAGAAAGCGTCGGAGTCTGGATAAGAACCTAATCAATTTGGTTGTAGAATTGGTTCTTCACCTGTGGGAAATCCTACCTCATGGCGATCTAATATAACCCTGTAATTAAGTGAATTTGGATATATTGTGATAGCTGATTAGCTTCTGAATTCCTTGAACTTGAGCTGCTCATTATTGCACTGGCCATTTTATTAATATTGTAATAATGGAAATTTTCATTTTACCCATTTTTTTCATACCCTCGTGTGTAGCATTGTCGCTTTTTATGGCCAGGCACAGGATAATTATGATAAACCAGGCAATTAGGGGAAGTTTTATATATTCCAGAGGTACTTACCCTATTCAAGTCGTGTACAGTGGAACGCAGAGTTCATTGTTCTCGGTTGTGGAAAAGGCTTCAAGAAGAATTTAGCTGGTTCCAGGTAGAAGAGGCTATTGTTTTAGATAGAAGTTAGTTTGTGGGAAGATAAAGCTGGAGAGGATGGATGGGGCCACGTTAGGAAGGACCTCTTATGTCCTGCTAAGGAGGTTTTACTGTGTATGAGGAGTAGAACAACTGAGAGCTCTTGAGTCTTGGTCATGAGATCTGTGTTTAGAGAGAGCTCTCTGGTAAAGGGCCGGTGGACTAGAGAGTAGACACTAGATAGTAGCCAAGAGCACCAGTGAGGAAGGTATTGAATGGTAAAAATAAAGGACTTCTTGAAAGTAGTGGCGTGGAAATAGGTAAGACACAGATCAGAGATTTCATGTGTAAGTACAAGGTTTGGAATGTGGTATAGAGGGGGAGGAAGTACAAGATGGCATGGTGTTATGCCTGAGTTATTTATTATAATAGTGGCTTAGCTGGTCTTTGTTCCTTATGCCCGTGTTACATTATATATTTTTTCTATGCTGCTTTTTGTCCTTTTTGGGGACCAAGGGGGAATACTGTTTTCTATTTAGTCTGAACTTTATTCACTTTTGCTATACTAGGTTTATCCCCTACGCCTGATCTTTACCTTCTTCTCCTTGCTCTTGAAAGGCCCATTATTCTCCTTGCTGTGTATTTGAATATTACCCATTTTTCAGATGCTCAGCCTAGGTTCGTAAATCTTTTTCTAACTGTTACAGGCTGCATTAAATAATAACATTGATTTTCCAACTTTGCTTGGTATTGCTAGAGAAGTTCCTCCGAGGTGTTTACGAAGACCAGGAGCTCACCAGCAGATACAAGTTATGTCTCTAACAAGTTTGTGCTGCTCTTCTACATTCAAACAAAGGAAAAGAAAAAAACACATTTCAAAAGGTTTCCGTTTAGCACATAGCTTGACAGAAGGTTCCGTGACCCAAAAAACTTTGCAAAACCGTGACAAGACTGTTGCCTTGTTACAGTATTTTATCACTAAACTGAGTTTTTAATAGTTCTTAACAGCATTTTTTAATATTTTGATCTTTCAGCGTAATCACTGATTCTTATGATTGAAATAAATGTTACAGTAATATGTGTTGGAAAGCGCCCTTTTTCTTCTTTTATCATTTATTCTTGTCTCTATCCAATGCTTTTAATTAATTCTTTTTATTATAGTAGTCGAGAATGACCAAAAAAAGAAAACGCCAAGATGATTTTCAAAAAGTAAAATTGAAAGTTGGTAAAAAGAAGCCCAAGTTACAAAATGCTACTCCTACAAACTTTAAAACAAAGACTATACATCTGCCTGAGCAACTCAAAGAAGATGGAACACTTCCAACAAACAATAGAAAACTTAACATAAAGGTAAATCGTAAATGTTGTTTTGATGAAATAAGATTTTCTTTGGAATCATGTAGAATGTTATATTTTTGTGAAAATTTGTCTAAAGTCTTAAATAGTTTGCCTAGGGTCATAGGGTTTATTGATGTTTGGAGTTTCTCTTTTACCCAAATCTGATCTCTCTTCATATACTTGTGTCTTTCCACGTCCTCCAGAAAGGTTTGCTAAACTAAATGCACAGTTGTTTCTCCCTGGTATACTTATTTGATGATTTAATTTATTTTTTTTTTTTTTTGAGATAGTTCTCACTCTTACACCAGGTTGAGCACAATGGTGTGCTATCATGGCTCGCTGCAGCCATGACCTCCTGAGCTCGAGTGATCCTCCTACTTCAACCTGCCAAGTAGCTGGGGCTACAAGCGAGCTCGCCATGCCTGGCTGATTTAGTTTTTTGTAGATACAAGGTTGCAATGTTTCCCAGGCTGGTCTCAAACTCTTGGATGTAAGCAATCCTCCAACCAAGGCCTCCTGAGGTGCTGGGATTGTAGGTGTGAGCCATGGCGCCTGGTTATATCTGGAAATATAATTCTTACATGTTTTTGATGTGTCAGATTTTTGAACAGTTTTCTAGCTGTTTTTTAGCTAAGATACAATCCTGTCATTCATTTTTGAACCCATACAGCACATAACTTATTATAGGTTCATAGTAAATACTTGAAGTCAATTAAGCTTGAGCAAGTGTTGCTTAAGAATTTAACAGCTTTATGGATACATAATTTACACATAATTAAAATCACCCATTTAAAGTATACAATTCATTGCTTTTAGTATATTTACAGAGTTATGCTACTGTCACCTTAATCTAATTTTAGAACATTTTTATCACTCCAAGAAGAAAATCTGTACCCATTAGGAATCACTTCTCATTTCTTCCAGCCCTTGGCAATCACTAATCTACTTCTGATATCTATAGATTTGCTTATTCTGGAAAGTGTATATAAATGAAATCATACAATATATGGTCTTTTGTTACTGGCCTTTTACTTAGCACAGTGTTTTGGAGGTTCCTCCAGGTTGTGTGTAGCTTGTAGCATGTATCAGAACAGTGGTGCATTCCTTTGTATTGTTGAATTGTATTTCATTGCATGATGAGGTCACGTTTTGTTGATAACTCAGCAGTTGATGAACATTTAGTTTGTTTCTGGTTTTTGGCTCTTATGAATAATGCTGTTATGAATATTTGTGTATAGGTCTTTGGGAGGATATACATTTTTCTATTTTTGTTTTTTAAGGTCTGAAGGTTAAATAATACTAAAGAGTTATTTAAAGTTATTTTTTTCAAAGGTTACATAAAGTATTCCACAAATAAAATTGTCCAGTAGTATACTCTGAATAAAACACAAACACCCTGCGAAAGCCCATTTGAAATGGGCAGAATAAATAGGCCTGTCAAATTGAGAGTATATCAATACGCCTTTCATGATGTTTGGTACATAGTATATTTTCAATAAATGATGGTGTGATTGCTCTCACTTTATATCGTAAGAGTGTCTAAGCTTGCGTGTAGGTTAATGTAAAGTGAGAAAATTCCACCTGAAAATTATGCAGTGTTTTTATTAAGCTGAAAGTATTTTTCTGTTTCTGATCCTAACAAAAGCTAAATAACATTTAAAGAGTACTTATTGAAGTAGTTTCCCCACAGAGTGTCAGTTTACTAGTGTAGTGTTAGCTAGCATGTTTATTTGAAATTGATATATGTATATAAGTATACATCTAAAATTTGTATTTTTATTTATAGGATTTGCTGTCACAGATGCATCACTACAATGCTGGGGTTAAACAAAGTGCTCTTCTTGGACTTAAAGACCTTTTGTCTCAATACCCATTTATAATTGATGCACACCTTTCAAACATATTAAGTGAAGTGACTGCTGTGTTTACAGATAAAGATGCTAATGTACGATTAGCAGCAGTTCAACTTCTTCAATTCCTGGCCCCCAAAATACGAGCTGAACAAATTTCTCCATTTTTTCCTTTGGTAAGTGCCCATCTCTCTAGTGCCATGACTCACATTACTGAAGGAATTCAGGAGGACTCTTTAAAAGTTTTGGACATTCTGCTGGAACAGTACCCAGCTCTAATTACTGGCCGTAGCAGCATATTGCTTAAGAATTTTGTAGAACTTATTTCTCATCAGCAGCTGTCCAAAGGACTGATAAATAGAGACAGATCCCAGTCCTGGATACTTTCTGTAAATCCTAATCGGAGACTCACTTCTCAGCAATGGAGGCTGAAAGTCTTAGTGAGACTCAGTAAATTCCTTCAGGCCTTGGCAGATGGATCCAGTAGGTTGAGAGAAAGTGAAGGACTTCAGGAACAGAAAGAAAATCCCCATGCCACTAGCAACTCCATTTTTATCAACTGGAAGGAACATGCCAACGACCAGCAACACATCCAGGTTTATGAAAATGGGGGTTCACAGCCAAATGTCAGTTCACAGTTCAGGCTACGGTAAGAAGGATTTCAGTTATGTCCACACAGTTTTCCTGTATTGAATTATAACTGCTGACCATTGATGACTATTGGTGGAAAGACATGCAGTTGTCTTTCATAGTTTTCATATAGTTACTCATGATTTGATTTTATTTACTCATGGGAAGAGTCATTTGTATGTTAATTTATTTATAGCAAAGCCTTTGAGAAATAAAACTTGATAATATCTATTGGCTTTGTCATCTTAGAATTTCATTTTTCTTACTCGTTTTGATTGATGTAATTTTCAATTCATGGTGCTTCATTTTACTAGTACTTTATATTTAAGATTTAAATTAGCAATGGATAATAAACATTTTTTAATCACTTAATTTTTTTCTTTCTTACCCTTGTTAGGTATCTGGTTGGAGGACTGAGTGGTGTGGATGAAGGCCTATCATCTACTGAAAACCTGAAAGGATTTATTGAGATAATAATTCCTTTGCTAATTGAGTGCTGGGTTGAAGCTGTACCTCCACAACTAGCTACTCCTGTTGGAAATGGTATAGAACGAGAACCTCTACAGGTTATGCAGCAAGTTCTTAATATTATTTCCCTTCTGTGGAAACTCTCTAAACAACAGGATGAAACCCATAAATTGGTGAGAACGAATGATTCTGTATTTTCTTAGTGTTGCCTTTTATCATAAATGGGAAGATTCGAAATCAGCTCATTATTACTAATTGGTTATGTATTTTTCTAAAAAGTATCTTGGGTTTAACTGTAAACTTGTTTGTTTTGCACAAAACTACAAATTAGTTTTCTGAAGTTATTATTTGTGAATATATGTATATTTTTAAGTGAAATGCATAACTCATGCTTGATTCCGTTAGTTTTTATTGGCTATAATTCACAGTAGTGTTACAGTGTTTTGTTTATGGCAGATTGTGTAGGAACATTCTAGTTTCTGAAGATCTCTTACATGATTTAAAAAGTTGCTTATTAAGTGGTCTCAATTCCACATTGCCAGGTTTAGTAGAAATGGACAAAACTGAAGAGCTCATAAACACTTGCATTGTTTTAAGTGTTGTGCTATAGTGAATGTAGTGCATAGTGTATGCTATAGTTTTTCTGTGCAACCAAGGAGGAACAAGCCACGAGATTAAGTTGGTGCTAAATTAATACGATAACACACTTAAAAAGGGTAGCTGCAGAAGCAAGACTTCAAAGCTAGAAGCATCTGGTTTTCAGAAGAATTGCTGTAGGGACTTTTGATAAGGCAGGTGTGAATCCTTGAAGTTTATATAAAACTGAGAAGGTAGTTTTCTTGTTTTTGTTCTTTTTATTTCAAGTTGAAGTTTAGAATGAGTCACTATGCTGCGTAAGATGGGATAAATTAAGTAGTATTTGACAGTCTTGAAAAGCATTATAGAGTTGTAGTATGGTGTGTATTTTAAGAGCGTATTCTACTGCTGTTAACCCATCATCTGTAGGGATGTTTTGTGAATTGCGTTTTCAAATAAGATGGCATTTTACTGATTACAGTTTTGAGACTTTGTATTTTATGATTCATTGCATACATTGAGAAAAAATTAATCATAGGTCTATAATGTATGATTTTGAGAAAGCAAAGCTTCTCATATGGCGGTTAATTTGTGATGTAGGCTAAAGACAGTAAGAATGTATATAGCTCCTTAAAGTATATATTGCTTACAGTCTTGATCTATGATCATCTGAAAGGTTCAGATAGAAAATGAAAGTAATGCTAAAGTCCTTAAGATGTCCTATAAAAATGAAAAAGTAATATTCAACATGGACTTTGAGCGCTAGTTTTTTCTTTTTTTTTTATTTTTGAGACCGAGTTTTACTCTTGTTGCCCAGGCCGGAGTACAGTGGCACGATCTTGGCTCACTGAGACCTCCACCCCCTGGGTTCAAGCAATTCTCCTGCCTCAACCTCCTGAGTAGCTAGGATTACCGGCGCTCGCCACCATGCCTGGCTAATTTTTTGTATTTTTAGTAGAGATGGGGTTTCACCATGTTGGGCAGGCTGGTTTCGAACTCCTGACCTTAGGTGATCTGCCCGCCTCGGCCTTCCAAAGTGTTGGGATTACAGGTGTGAGCCACCGTGCCCGGCCTAGTTTTTTCATTTTTAGAGAGCCAAGAAGTAAAAATTCCAAGCTGCTCTGGTGTTTGGTTGCATATAAGCACTAGTAAACTTTTGTTACTGCTTTGTTAGTAGCATTTGTATTTAGACAGACTAGTAGGACCAAAATACAAAATCTGAAAATTTATTAATTATGCTAGTTTTGGGTCATCTTATCATCTGGATAACACTAACAAAGGATCTAAATACTGCTTTAATTTTATGGATATTTAAAATAGTATGCTTTAAAACTATTTTGTGCTATTATAACATGGCTAGGCTTATTAGCAGCTTATTAATACAGAATGGTAAGTTTAAAAGACTACATAGACTGTTGAAGATCAGAATACTAAATTGAGATACTGTATAAAGCTGAAATAAATAAATTCAGATAGGAATAATATTTAAAAACATCCACTGGTAGAATTCTCTAATTCACCTTGGTAGATTTGTAATAACTTGGTAAGAACCATTATCTTTTTTTTTTTTAAAGGAACCATTATCTTAGAGACAGAGTATAAAAATGTAGATTGTTGGTACAATCTATACAAAATGATAGGTTGTGAGTAACATTCTGTACAAAATGACATTAAAATGCACGTTCTGGTCTTAAACTTCTGGCCTTAAATGATCCTTGCACCTTGGCTTCCCAAAGTGTTGAGATTACAGGCATGAGCCTCTTTGTCTGGCCACAGCCTAATCTTTAGGAGGAACCAAATAGCATTCCTTGGTATTAAACTCAAATCACACACCATAAGCTGAATTGTAACCCTCTTCTCTCAGAAACTGTATAGATTTTTCTATTGGTAAATTGGTGTCTGGGTTAGATATAGTCTTAGGACTATTGACTGTTTGCTTTTGCATGTTGGCGCTGCAGCTTGATGCATTTAGTTTGCTAGTATATGCAACACAGTTGAGAAATTTCACTTGTATTCAAGTAGTTTTTTTAAAAAAAACTTTTTAGTAATTTGAAGCTTTGATCCTTGCTTTGAAAAGAAGTCTCAAGGTACGTTAAGTCTTACATGCAATGGTTGAATAGTCAGATTCTGTAATAATCAACCAAAGTTGTTTATTTCTGAAATACTGTGGTATCCTTTGTTTTTTTTTTTCCTGTTCATATAAACAGCCATTTATTCCAGCACTATTTGTTGAAGAGATTGTTCTTTTATATTTGATTACCTTGGCACTATTTTTCTTTTTTCTATATCCTTGATATAGCTAGATTTTATTTATTTACTTTATGTTTTTTGGAGAGGGAGTCTCGCTCAATCACCCAGGCTGGAGTGTAGTGGCGCGATCTTAGCTCACTGCAAGCTCCACCTCCCAAGTTCACGCCTTTCTCCTGCCTCAGCCTCCCAAGTAGCTGGGTGCCCACCACCAGGCCCAGCTAATTTTTTTTGTATTTTTAGTAGAGACGGGGTTTCACCGTGTTAGCCAGGATGGTCTCGATCTCCTGACCTCGTGATCTGCCCGTCTTGGCCTCACAAAGTGCTGGGATTACAGGCACAAGCCACCGTGCCCGGCCGATATAGCTAGTTTTTAAAATGAGAGTAAAGTTTAAAATTAACTTTTTGATTTACTGTGGTTTTTAGTGTACTGTATTAGTAGTGTCAGGTTCAGTATTATGTTATAAAAATTGTCTTAGCTTTGCATTTAATGCTTGGCTTGCTTGCTACTTTTTCTCAATGTGTGTGTCTCATTCCTTTTATCGTTTTCCTATGAGGGTTAGTTTGTAACCAAACACTAATGCAGTCATGCTTTTTAAGGCATTTATTCAAAGCTTTATTGGTTATCAATAAATAATGGCTACTTAATTAAAATTTAAAATTCAATTCCTCAGTAATGCTAGCCGCATTTCAAGTGCTCAACAGCTACATGTGGGTAGTGGTTACTATATTGGACAGTGCAGATATAGAACAGTTTGATCATTACAGAAAGGTCTTTTGAATAGTACTATTCTAGACTCTGGAGCTACAGAGATAAACGTGGTTGATAAGGTGCTTGCCCTTATGGTGTGTACCTTCTGGTGGGGTCTGTAGACAGTAAACAAATATATAATGTCAGTACTAGGAAGAAAGATGAAAGTTAAATGGGGTATAAAGAGAGCATGGGCAGGAACAGTGAGGGGGAGCTATTTTAGGTAGGTTGTCAAATGCTCTCTGAGAATAAGATACTTGAATGTCATTGAAGTGAAGGAGCAAGTCTTGTCAACATCTGTGGGAAGAACATTCAGGCATAGGAAACAGCAAGTACAAAGGCTCCGAGGTGAGAATAGACTCTGCATATTTGAAGAATGGCAGGAAGGCCTGTGCAAATGAGGTACTG
Organism: Chlorocebus sabaeus; assembly: GCF_047675955.1. Taxonomy (NCBI): domain Eukaryota; kingdom Metazoa; phylum Chordata; class Mammalia; order Primates; family Cercopithecidae; genus Chlorocebus; species Chlorocebus sabaeus. The sequence continues at coordinate 70,262,897 of NC_132915.1, read as the reverse complement.
GGAGAATGGTAGAAGATGGGGGCGAAGAAGAGTGATAGTGGCCAGATCATGTGGGACTCTGTAGTCGCTGGTAAGGAGTCTGGATTTTAACCTGAGTGTGGCGAAAAGACCACTGGAGGGTTTTGAGCAGAGGAGTGGCATGATCTGCATTATATTTATTTAACTTTAATATTTTAATTTAAATTTAATTTAAATTTAATATTGCTCACAGTCTAACTCTAGCAACCATCATCTCTTGGATGACCAGTCCTGTCCTACATGTGTATATATTTGTTTCCTTTCCCCCTTCCTGTATTATTTTGAAACACGATTTATGTTTTAAAAGATCACCCTGCCTGTTGTGTGGGGAAGTTGACTTTTGGAGGATAAGAGGAGAAACAGGGAGACTGGTTAGGAGGCTATTGCAGTAATCCAAATAAAAGATGATGGTGACCTGGTGTCTAGTGTTTGAAATGATAAGTAGCTGGATCCAGGTAAAGCCAGCGAGACTGCTGGTATGTATAATGATGGAAAGAGGAGTCAAGGATGAGGCCAGTGTTACATCGCCTAAATGAGAAAGAAGGTCATTTGGCAGGGAGAATTTGGTTTTATTCATGTTTGGTTTTAAGATACTTGTCAGAAGTTGAAGAGGAAATGTCAAGTATATATTTGTATATAAAATCTGGAGCTCAGGCAGAAACGATTCAAGTATTATTACTGGGCAAATCCAAACATTTAGAAGTCAGGAAGAAGAGAACCCAGTAAAGATACTAAGGAGGAACAATAATTGAGCTGTAAGGCCAGGCGCAGTGGCTCACGCCTGTAATCTCAGCACTTTGGGAGGCCAAGGTAGGCGGATCACTTGAGGTCAGCAATTCAAGACCAGCCGGGTCAACATGGTGAAACCCCAGCTCTACTAAAAATACAAAAATTAGCCGAGCGTGGTGGTGGGCACCTGTAATCCCAGCTACTCAGGAGATTAAGGCATGAGAATCGCTTGAATCTGGGAGGCAGAGGTTGCAGTAACCTGAGATGGTGCCACTGTACTCCAGCCTGGGCGATAGAGCGAGAGTTTGTCTCTAAAAACAAAAAACAAACAAACAAAAAAAAAAAACAAATTGAGCTGTAGGGTGACCAGCTCTTTTAGCACCTCAAGTCCCACATCTAGGAAACTTCTCAGTCTCTGACAAAATGGAATGGTTGGTTACCCTGGATAAGAGGAAATAAAGAATATTCTAATTTGGAATTAGAAAGACAGTGCTTCCATAGGAGGGAAATGATAAATTCACCAATACTACTGAAGCATTTTAAGGAAATGCGTTGCTTTGTGAAACTGTTAAATAATGGAATTGCTGGAGAATAGAGTTATGGTGTAGATAGGACATCATGGAAAAAGACTTTCTTGTATATTTTATAAACATTGCATTAGTGGTCCAAATTCAGAATTTTAATCTCAGATACTTTCACTTTTTCTCTCTTAAGCAGCAGACAGAATGCAAATAGAAGTAATTATTAAGCACCAAAAGGATCTATAGATGAAAACTGGGTGCTTTAACAGTTAATTCTGAATTTAAAATTTATTTACAGATTATATTACTGGTAGATAGTGAATTATGATGGGACATTTGACAAGTTGTCAATTTTCTTCAAGTTTTATTGGTTATTTTACATTTTTTCTTGTAGATTTTTCTAATCTTTGCTATTTCAATAGGAATCATGGCTTCGAAAGAACTACCTTATTGATTTCAAACACCATTTTATGAGTCGTTTTCCATATGCCTTAAAAGAAATAACCAAGCACAAAAGGAAAGAGCCAAATAAAAGGTATTATGATTCTTTTTCACTATATAACCTTGAAAAGCTGTTTAACCTGAAATTATCGGGAGATAATTAGCCTTAATATGGAACTTTCTACACTATTGCGTGTTTATGTCTAGATTTTGTGAAAATAAAAGTAGTAGTAAGGCTGATTTTTGGACAAGTCAGTTTGAGCCTTGGGATTAACAGTTTCTTTTTTTTAAGTGTGTAAAATGATTTTTTTTTGTGCTAGATGAATGTATCAATTTACGTAAATACGAACTTAATAGAAGTGACGAAGGTGTATGGTTTATTTGGGTGAGGCACTGTGTGATTATCGAACCTCTTAAGCAGGAGAACATCTTGATGATCATCTAGTTCTGCTCTCATTTATACATGAGGAACCTGGTAGTGAAACTAATGTTAGTATCTCTAAGGAAGGAGGGCAATTGGAGAAAAATCAGAAATAAAAGGTAATTGATTAGAAGATGAAGGTTAAAAAAAAAAAAAAGTAAGCCTAGAAATTATTTAAAATGTCTGCCTCAAGTAAGAGCAAATAAATGTGAGAACAAGTTATGTAATGAAATTTGACAAGCAGGTACAAGCTAAAACACTAATACTGTGGTTCCTGTAAATGAGCAAACACTTGCAAGGGATCTTAAAGTCTGTCAAAGGCTCTTAAATATATCAAAAGGAATACACTAGCTAGAGAATCCTTGAGGTTTTTTGAGCAGGGTTCAGAGGATATGCTTGGAAGCAATATAGCTATTTCAGGCATAAGAGCTTTTCTTTCATTCACTAAATATTTGTTTTGTTGCTTATTGTGAACAAGGTAGAACAAAGTATTGTGATTGGAAGAGATTTTTTAAGCCTTGTACCTTTCTCTCTTGAGCAGTTATATGTGTGTGTGTGTGTATGTGTATACATATATATACTTATATATGTATATAGGTACATAGGTGTATATATATATGTGTGTGTGTGTGTGTGTGTGTATATATGGTTTTTTTTTTTTTTTTTTTTTTTTTTTTTTGGTGAGATGGAGTCTCTGTTTCCCAGGCTGTGGCACCATCTCAGCTTACTGCAACCTCCGCCTCCCGGGTTCAAGTGATCCTGCTGCCTCAGCCTCCCAAGTAGCTGGGATTACAAGTATGCACCACCATGCCTGGGTAATTTTTGTATTTTTAGTAGAGACAGGGTTTCATCATTGGCCAGGCTGGTCTGGAACTCCTGACCTCAGGTGATCTGCCCACCTCAGCCTCCCAAAGTGCTGTGATTATAGGCATGAGCCATTGCACCCAGCCTTAAGCAGATATATTCTAAATCATAAAAGAGTGTGTGTCAGGGTCCAGTCATGAGACAGAAACTGTGACAATGATTTTTTTTTTTTTTTTTTTTTTTGAGACAGAGTCTCGCTCTGTCACCCATGCTGGAGTGCAATGATTTTTTAACAAGAGAATTTAATATAAATAATTGTTAACTATGTATACAAAGGAAGTTAGGTATTATGGAGGTACCAACTGCGGGAAGCAGATAGTACCTGTAGAACTGGGAGAACAAAGAAGGGAAGAAGCGTGGAGGAAGGGAGCCAAAACTGTAACCTCTCAGAAGGGGATGCTCCTCAGCAGGTACTGATATCTTGAGCTGAGAGCAAGAATCCCATAGGGCTGGGGTCCAGTACTCTGAAAAGGGGGTGTAGCTGGCTGGTGCTGACGTTTCTGAGAGGCATGATGATTCTGGTTCTGTGTCAGTAAAACTACAAACTGGAGTCTGCCATGGCTACTATAACGAACTGCAAATGACCTGAAGAAGAGCTGCTGATTGACACTGGCAGCAATAGGAAACAAAAACAAAGCTAGCAAGTAAACAGAAGAGTGTCCTGTCTTCCTCTTACAGCTTTCTAGGCCTTTTGTATCACCCCTTTATTGGCAGAGCCTAATAAACCATCTACAAAGGAAAAAATCTGGGTCCCAGAGTCCCAACCCTAGGGTCACAAAGCAGAGTATAGAGGGTGACTTTGAAGCTGCGAAACAGTAGCTCAGTAACTAATATTTACATATGTAAATTTACATATGTAACACAAAGCAGTATAAAAGTATTATTAGAACTGTACAACTAAGTGCTATAGGAATTCATAGGAAGAGACAGATCACTGCTTGTTAGGATAAACAAAGCTAAATTGAAGCATAGTATTTCAACTGGGTATGAACGTCGATATGGTTTCAGGAGGCGGAAATGCAAGGGATGAGACTATTGTAACTAGAGGAGATAGCATACAAGAAAGCTACAGGATTAGGAAATGGATGGAGAGCATGGATCTGGGTCTAGTCTGATTTCTGCTCTTCCCTGGCCTTGATGGGGAAGCCGTTTCTTGACTCAGGAGTTCATCTTCAGATCCTTTTGGCATTGAAGACTTTTGGTTCAGTCAGAACTGTTCTAGGGAGCTTCTGGAGTTGAGGGGACAGAATCAAAGACACACTTTATTGAGCAAGATGTTAGATTTTTTCCTCCATACAATTTTCTTACCAGAGTTTTTATTCTGGGATTCATAGGTAAGCTTCAGAAAAATCCATGAACTCTTGAAGTATTGATGGAGAATTACATGTACGTGTATTTTTTCAGATAAGGCATTCTGTATATAATTTTCATCAAAATGTGATTAAATTGTGGTTTAGATGTTTAGGATGTAGTAGACTTCAGTGTAAATAAATTACTGAAGAATGTATCGGTGTATCGTCATTCAAGAAACTTATTGGACTCTTGGCCGGGCGCGGTGGCTCAAGCCTGTAATCCCAGCACTTTGGGAGGCCGAGACGGGCAGATCACGAGGTCAGGAGATCGAGACCATCCTGGCTAACACGGTGAAACCCCGTCTCTACTAAAACAAAAAACTAGCTGGGCGAGATGGCGGGCGCCTGTAGTCCCAGCTACTCGGGAGGCTGAGGCAGGAGAATGGCGTAAACCCGGGAGGCGGAGCTTGCAGTGAGCTGAGATCCGGCCACTGCACTCCAGCCTGGGCCACAGAGCGAGACTCCGTCTCAAAAAAAAAAAAAAAAAAAAAAGAAACTTATTGGACTCTTATGTGCAAGGCACTTATTGTACTAGTTGCTGAGCATTTCATGGTAAAGGAAATAGGTAGAGTACCAGTTCTCGTGGAGCACGGTCTAATGAAAAAGACATTTATTTTACTTGATTCTTTAATCAGTGACTGACTGTGATAAATAAGTGAAGAAAGAGCTTAGGTTAATACAGGAGTATGTAGTAAGGTGTTGGTCCTGATCTTTCACGAGGGGAGGACCATCTTAGCAAGGCTGCCCTGATGGAAGCGACAGTGTGCTGAGATATAAATGAGAAAAAAAGAAAAGGAATTAACTTTATGAGGAGATGGAGATGATGAAATGGAGGGATTTTTAGCAAAGATGGATTGCCAGTATAACCTGCTTTTCAAAAGATTCCCCCCCATGATTGATTTTTGGGGAGCCTACAGGCTGCTTTTAAGTAAGTGCATTAAATGCTTAGCAAATAGCCTATGAACAGCAGCACAAATCAAAGTTAGGGAAGTCAACAGTGGTCTAGACCAATGGTCCCCAACCATTTTGCTAATGAGGGACTGGCTTCATGGAAAACAATGTTTCCACGGACTTGAGGTGGGACGATTGGTTTTTGGGATGATTCAAGTGCATTACATTTATTGTGCGCTTTATTTCTATTATTATTACATTGTAATATGTAATGAAACAGTTATATAATTCACCATAATGTAGAATCAGTGGGAGCTCTGAGCTTGTTTTCCTGCAACTAGACAGTCCTATCTGGGGGTAATGGGAGACAGTGACAGATCTTAAGGCGTTAGATTCTTATAAGAAGCATGCAGTGTAGATCCCTTGCATGCATGCACAGTTCACAATAGGGTTCATGCTCCTATGAGAATCTAATGCCACTACTGATATGACAGGAGGCAGAGCTCAGGCAGTAATGTGAGCAATGGGGAGCGGCTGTAAATACAGAACAATCTTAATTCGCCTGCCGCTCCCCTCCTGCTGTGTGGCCTGGTTCCTAACAGGCCATGGACCGGTGCCAGTCTGTGGTCTGGGGTTGGGGACCCCTGATCTAGGCCAGTGTTGTTCGCACTTCTTATTCATGTACCCCCAATGTATTTTTATTATTTATTTATTTTATTTTATTTTTTGAGACAGTTTCATTCTTGTCGTCCAGGCTGGAGTGCGGTGGCACGATCCTGGCTCACTGCGACCTCTACCTCCTGGGTTCAAGCAATTCTTCTGCCTCAGCCTCCCAAGTAGCAGGGATTATAGGCATGCGCCACCACACCTGGCTAATTTTTTGTATCTAGTAGAGACAGGGTTTCACCATCTTGGTCAGGCTGGTTTCCAACTCCTGACCTCAGGCGAGCCACCGTGCCCAGCCTGTATTTTTAACCTGATGTCTACATTTTTAAATCTCAAGTTGAAATACAAAGTTAAAAATGATATAATTAATTTTTATTGGGGTAAAATATATATAACATTAACCATTTAAACCACTTTTTAAGTGTACAGTTCAGTGGCATTAAGTACTTTCACATTGTGTGATCATCACCATCTATCTCAAAAAAAGACATTCTTTGCATTTTTCATTGTTTTGACATTTGCACTAATGATACAAAAGCAATGGTGGGTAAAACTGTTAGTATCTTAGGATGAATTAAGACAGTGGCACCAAACTATACTAGTAGACATTATATTCTTCACCACCAGAGACTCACAGTTTAAAAAAACAACACGCCAGTTTCACTTAAGAAGGTCCTTAATAAGCAGTAAACATAAGTGATTGTATTAAGTCATGACCCTTGTCCTGGTGCGGTGGCTCACGTCTGTAATCCCAGCACTTTGGGAGGCTGAGGCGGGCGGACCACGAGGTTAGGAGACTGAGACCATCCTGGCTAACACGGTGAAACCCCGTCTCTACCAAAAATACAAAAAATTAGCCAGGTGTGGTGGCAGGCGCCTGTAGTCCCAGCTACTCGGGAGGCTGAGGCAGGAGAATCGCTTGATCCCTGGAGATGGACATTGCCGTAAGCCGAGGTCACACCACTGCGCTCCAGCCTGGGTGGCAGAGTGAGACTCCTCCAAAAAGAATAAAAAAGTCATGACCCTTGAGAATGCATATTTTTAATATTCTGTGTGATGAATGGGAAGTGTACATAAAGCATTTCTGCTGCATATCAAAGAACTATGATTGTCTCAAGGAAATAGCCCTGTGGGATTTTCCTACTTGTATTTTCCTGGAATGGACTAGATTTTAACTTGAAGAAAATGACTGACAAACAGTGGTTATTCAGATTTGGGTATTTGGCACATGCTTTCACAAAAAACAAAGTGACTGGCCAGGCGCAGTGGCTCACACCTGTAATCCCAGCACTTTGGGAGGCAAAGGCAGGCAGATCACCTGAGGTCAAGGGTTCGAGACCAGCCTGGCCAACATGGTGAAACCCTGTCTTTATTAAAAATACAAAAATAAGCCAAGTGTCATGGCGCACGCCTGTAACTCCTGATACTTGGGAGGCTGAGGTGGCAGAATCACTTGAAGCCCAGAGGCAGAGGTTGCAGTGAGCCAAGACAGTGCCACTGTGCTCCAGCCTGGGTGACAAAGTGAGACTCCATCTCAGGAAAAAAAAAAAAAAAAAAGAACAAAGTGAGGCTATTAGTTCCAGAAAAACAAATGGCATTTGTTGCCACTGATAAAATTTGAGCTTTCAAGCAAAAATTGATACTTTAGTAAACTTCTGTCTACCACTATGAATTCTGTCATTATATTTACTACCTTTTTGTTCTTCATGTTTTTCATGTTATCTCAGTCCTGCCTGGGATCATTTAGAGTCTTATTTAGTTCATTTTTTCTCCCCCCATAAAAATGTATTTCTCTCGCATTTCTGAAGAATGTTTTAGCAGGGTTAATAAAGGTTTGGCAGTTATTTTCTTTGAGCACACTGACGATATTTTACTGTCTCCTGGTTTCCATTGTTACGTTAAGAAGTCAGCTATGAGTCTTAACTGTTGATACTGTAGGATTTACCTGTGTTTTTTTTTTTTTCCCCTAAAGTTTTTCTCCTTGTCTTTCATTTTCTGCAATTTCACAGTGATGTATCCAGGTGTGGTTTTCTTTTCTGTTTATTCTGCTTGGGATTCAGTGGACTTAACTGATATCTTGAATCTTGAATGAAATGTCTTCATCAGTTCTGAAAAACGTATTATCTTTTAAACATTTGCCAATTTCTCTTCTTTCAAGACTAATTTAATGCATGTTACATCTACTTATTGAATCCTCCACCTATTTTTTAATCTTTTCTTTATCCCTTCCAGTTTTTAATTATTTAGTTTTATTCAGTTGTAGTCAAACATAAGTCCACGGAATTTTCATTTTTTATTTTTCAGCTCTAGAATTCTTTCCAATTGTTCAATCACCACTCATTGGAAAGACTATACTTTATCCATTAAATTTCCTTTGCTCATTTGTCAAAATTCAGTTGACTGTATTTTCATGGGTTTGTTTTGGGACTGTGTTCCATTAATTTATGTATGTTTGTTGTTTCATCAATACCATCTTGTCTTGCTTATTGTAGCTTTATTGTGAGTCTTGAAAATAGGGCATGTGAGTCTTCCCGCTTTGTTTTGCTTTAGAGTTTTTTTTTTTAATGGGGTCTCCTTATGTTGCCTAGGCTGATTTTCAACTGGGCTCAAGGGATCCTCCCACCTTGGCCTCTCAAAGTGTTGGGATTACAGGCATGAGCCACCATGCCCCGCTTGTTTTGCTTTAGTCTTATGTTTGGTATTCTGGGTCTTTGACGTTACCATGTAGACTTCAGAATCAGTTTGTCAACAGTTACAAAATAGCTTGCTAGAACTTTGATTTGGATTGTGTTGAATCTATCTATAGATTAGTTTAGGAAGAATTATTCTTTAAACTGCTAGAATGATGCAGAACTAGGATTCAAGTTTATCTTAAGACTTACTTTTACTTTCCTGGGAGAGAAACCTTAAAGGGCCAAGCTCAAGGAAGGGATGTTGTCCGAGCACAGTGTCTCACACCTGTAATCTCAGCCTTTTTGGAGGCCAAGGTGGGCGGATCGCTTGAGGTCAGGAGTTCGAGACCAGCCTGGCCAACATGGTGAAGGCCCCATCTCTACTAAAAATACAAAATTAGCGGGGTGTGGTGGCATGTTCCTGTAACCCCAGCTACCCAGGAGGCTGAGGTGGGAGGATCGTGCCACTGCACTCCAGCCTGGGCGACAGAGCAACACTGTCTCCAAAAAAAAAAAAAAAAGGTAGGGATGTCTTGGTAGGCCCTAGGCTTTGACTTTTGACTTCCTTTTCTTGTGGAGCCACTAAAAGGTTGCCTTAGTTTTGCAGCTTTTTTCTTTTGCACTGGCAGTTGCCCTCAGGACTAAACCTTGAGTGCTGGAATCTTGCACTTCTAGTTATTTTCAGCAATATTGTAATTACCTATACTACTTTTACTGGAAATTGAAGTTTCATCAGAGATCTGCCTTCCTCCTAGAATTGTTGGTTGGTATATTTAGTCTTTGAAATTTCTGTATATGTTATTGGAGGAGCAGAAGGAACTCTCCCAAGTTTGCAGATGTCCATTGAGACTTTCTGGATCGTAATAGATTATGCTGCCTGAGATAAAGTTAGGGTAAATTTTCCAAAGCTCTGCCTGTGGGGAAGAAATGTTTCAAGTCTATCCCAGTGTTTACTGTCTCTTTTCTTAATGATAGGATTCCTGATTTTCATCTGAACGTGTCACTACACAAAATAAAAAACAGATTTCCCAGCTTTCTTTGAAGCTAGGAGCAGTCACGTGGGTAATTTCTATTAAATAGCTCAGACTTCTTCCAGTGTCAGACTTGTACACTGAGTTGTCTGTTGGCCCCATCTCCATCTGGATTTGATTATGATCCTTTAGGCTCAACATATCCAACGGAGAATTAATTTCTAGATCTCTCTGCTCCTTTTTGTTCATCATCTCTATCAATTTAGTCAGTACTGTTAGAACCCTTGATGACTACTCCTCCTGTCTCCACCATCTTCAGACTCATATATTTGTATATATTTAAGCATATTTCAAATCTGGCTAATTTTTGTTCTTTCTAAATGCCCTCCTTCTCCCAGTTCATACCAGCATTGACCCTGGTTCTTGGACTTGCCATCTCTTGCTTGGAGTGCTGTAGTAGCCCCACAACTGCTTCTTTGTTTGTAGTTTGTAACTCTGATTTTCCCTTTTGTAGCCACACAATCATGTCTCTGAAAGAAGCTTGCAACCATGTTATTCCTTTGCTTACAGAATTAATTTTGATGTCTTTAGCCTCTGGCTCTTTGTAACCTGGTTCCATTTTACCTTTCCAGGCTCATTTGTCATTCCTGGTCTTACATTTGATGCTTGATAATGCCAGATTTCTTTTATTTCCCTTCTCATGTATTTGTGGTTCCTCACTGCTGTGCCCTTGCTCAAGACTAACTAGGATTAATCTTTTCCTTTAAAATTGATTGACTTGAGATATTTATGGGTTCATTCAAATTTACATTTTTCTTTTCTGTTTTTTTAATGATAGGGTCTTTCTTTGTTGCCCAGGTTGGAGTGCAGTTGTGTGATCATAGCTCACTGTAACCTCAAACTCCTGGGCTTAAATGATGCTCCTGCCTCGGCCTCCTGAGTAGCTAGGACTACAGGCACTTGCCAGCATGCCTGGCTTATTTTATTTTGATTTATTTATTTTTTGAGATGGAGTTTTCCCTCTTGTTGCCCAGGCTGGAGTGCAACGGCGCAATCTCGGCTCACTGCAACCTCCGCCTCCTGGGTTCAAGTGATTCTCCTGCCTCAGCCTCCCAAGTAGCTGGGATTACAGGCATGTGCCACCACACCCGGCTAATTTTTTTTTGTGTTTAGTGGAGACAAGGGTTTCACCATGTTGGTCAGGGTGGTCTTGAACTCCTCACCTCAGGTGATCCACCCGCTTCGGCTTCCCAAAGTGCTGGGATTACAGGCATGAGCTCCCGTGCCCAGCCTTAATTTTACTTTTATTTTGTGTAGAGATGGGATCTTGCTGTGTTTTCCAGGCTAGTCTCCAACTCCTGGCCTCAAGCAGTCTTCCCAGTTCATCCTCCCAAAACACTGGGATTACAGGCATGGGCCACCACATCCAGCCAGCTTTATGTTTTTCTAAACATGAAAGCAATAAGCTCTGCTGTTGAATATACCACAGTCTGAAATGAGTGTGTTCCAAGTTGCAAATTTTGTTTTTATTAAAATATTTTATTTGAGGTTTTTTGAAATTGTGTTTTGTTTGGCTACAGTGAATAAACCGATATTAATATGTGAATTATAGAATTGTTTCAAATCAGTGCTTACCTGGATATGTCTCCTTATTTCACATATGAGAAAGTTATGGCCAGGAAAGACTAGTGATTCTTTTAAGTCAGATGATTAGTTAAAAGCAGAGCCAAGATCTGCTGTGATTTCCATCCAAATGTAATTATCTGCCTTAAATCAGGTGTGTCAGAGTTTTTAAGTTTTATCTTTCAAGTTCCCAGGCAATATTAAAAGGGCATTTACGTTTTGTGTGAATAGCACCTTGAGTAATGAATTGAGCTGTATACACTCTGTACCTTCTTAACAACTCTGATTCCATAATGAAATGGTTTATTTGTAGAACTGTGGCCTAAGTCTTGCCTATGCACCTATCTTCTTGGCCGTCTATTAATTCTAGAAGGGAATTTTTTAAAACTCCACTGATAGATTATTTTAAGTATTCTAATGAAGCAGTCATGGTAGACGTAACGCTTTATAGATGTGTGTGTCTTTGTTTCTAGCATCAAGCATTGCACAGTTCTCTCCAATAACATAGATCATCTCTTACTGAATTTAACACTGTCTGATATCATGGTCTCCCTGGCAAATGCGTCAACTTTGCAGAAGGATTGCAGTTGGATAGAAATGATAAGGAAATTTGTAACAGAGACCCTTGAAGATGGCTCTAGGCTAAATAGTAAGCAACTGAACAGATTGCTGGGAGTATCCTGGAGGTTAATGCAAATACAACCAAACAGAGGTAGGTGATGCTACTTCGCCCTTATTTAAGAGTGGAGCTCTTACATGTGCTATCTTAAGGTCTAGCTTTGAAATGATGGCTTGTAATCATTCCATGTAGTCAGGCTAATTATATTCAAGCCCTAAAAGGTAGCTACTGTCTACTTGAACACTGAAATTGTTTATGGCTCAGAGTATCTGTAAGTGGGTAGGTCCACTCTGAAGCAAATTGATAAAGACTCTACCCTCTTCTGATCTAGTTTGACTAGAATTTGAGAACTTTATCCCTTGACTCATATGGCATGGATCTTCCCTGTCTCTTTACCTTTCTTCTAGCTTGATGTTAAGTTATATTAAGTCAGTTTTAGAGTGGCTTACTTATTCTTTGATTTAAAAACAAAGTTTTCCTATGTAGTTCCCATCTAAATCGCCTTTCTGATATTCCGGTTTTTGTCATTCCTAGGTTTGTTGTTAAGAAAATTTATACTGTAACTACTAATTGGTTTGACTTTTTTATTAGGCCATTGCTATAGGACTTCAATGGTAGTTGTCAGTTTGTGGCTAAAATTGGCTTTGCCATAGGAACAAAGTAAAGTATTTCGGTGCATTCAGAGGAATTTGGGGGCTGTTAAACATTTTTTGATTCATATGCAAGTTGTTTTCTTTCTGTTTGTAGAGGACACAGAGACTCTTATTAAGGCAGTTTATACATTATATCAGCAGAGGGGCCTTATCCTTCCAGTTCGGACTTTGTTATTGAAGTTTTTCAGTAAAATCTATCAGACAGAAGAACTGAGATCTTGTAGATTCAGGTAAAATCTTGTTATTTTTCCTTTCTTTTTCTCTTGCTGAGTTTTTCTGTAGTCTGTTTAAATATTTAAATAATTTTAGCGAGATTAAATCTTTGGAGAAGTTCATTCTTTTTAATCCTACTTGTTTGCATTTAGGAAATGATACAAAATTTTAAAAGAAGCATACATAAAGTGCCAGTAAACTTTATACCCATATCTGAACAGATAAAAGACTGCTTAGGCGTGCATTTCCACCTGTCCACTTATAGCTAAGGGACAGTTGGAACCATCTTAGCCCTTTCTCTTCCCTTCCCATAAAAATTATGGAGGTTGAATCTCTAGCCATTAGTGACATACTGAGGCATATGGGATAAGAGTGAGGGCAATAGAAGATGAGAAAGTTTCTGGCTTAGTTTGGTGCTATCAGAGAGAGACAAAAGAGTGGACTAAGGAATTTTTCAGTAAGGTAAGTTTGAGGTTTATATGGCATAGTCAGAAATGTTTGAGAGGAAGATACAGATTTGGGAGACCTCAACATATATAGGTAGTAGTTGTAACGTATTTGGGTATTTACTTTAAGCCAAGTACTTTACATAATCTCAGTAATCTTCATACTGCTACTGTGAGGTGAATACTGTTAGCTTCTATTTTACAGAAGGAAGCAGAAAATAAATAAATTGGTGAGTGTTATGTAGCTAATGTGTAGCAGAGCTGAGACTTAAGTTCAGGTCTGTCTTGACAGCAAAGTCCATGATAGAATCACCAACCTTTCAGGGGACCCAGTAAAAATGTTCACTGTTATTCAAGACATTTGCACTCCAGCAAGTATTCTAAAGAAATAAAAATAGCACAAGTTTGAAGCCATTTTGTATGGGAGCAACTTACGGTGAATGTGTACATTTGTTAATATAGTATAACACCACCAATTAGGATAAATAGTTAAGTGTCTTTATCCTTCAAAATAAGAATACAATTTAGATACTGCCCCAGTTAACGTTAATTTAGTGGGTAAAGCCTTGGAAAATGATGCTGGCATCTTGTGGGTTCTCAAATGTTTAAATGAATAAATTTGGTATTATTGCTACATAATTAGTCACTTTGTGATATATTTAAATTTTTTTTTTTTTTGGTTTAAATTTATTTCCCTTGTCTTTGAGAATTACAAAGGTGTCTTTGGCCTTTCTAAGATACCGTAGTAAAGTGCTGTCCCGTTGGCTGGCTGGTTTACCATTGCAACTTGCTCATCTTGGCTCCCGAAATCCTGAGCTTTCTACACAGCTTATTGATATCATTCATACCGCTGCAGCACGAGCAAATAAAGAATTACTAAAAAGTTTGCAAGCTACTGCCCTCCGAATTTATGGTAAGAGTTCATTTGTTTAATGGCGTAGGTAGTCATTTGTCCACCCTGATACACAAAAGAAGTTTTTAAGGGGAGCTCTGTAGTTTTGCCTTTCCCTTAGTCTAAATTAGTAATACCATGGTTAAATTGCCAAAACAAAACATCAGACAGCAAATTCATTTTCAGTATTTATTAGGATATAGAAGATTAATGATTGTTGATGCTTATTGCATTCTTATTGCATTCTTAAATTGTCTTTCAAACCACTTGCTATTCATAAATTCAAAACTAATCTGATACTTAAAAATTCTTTTGCTCTGATGGCAAGACGTATCTTTATTATTTAATTATAATGAATATCTTGTATGACTTTCATATATTCTTTATTCATCTGGAACTGACTTAACTAATATTTTAAGCAGAATTATTAAAACATAACTGAGATGTATGTATACATATCATTATCGAAATATTCACATACTATGAAATTCACCATTTTACAGTATACAGTTCAATGAATTTTAAAAACTATATTCCTAAGGTTGTGCAACTAACTATCACCACTGTCTAATTCTAAAACATTTTTATCATCCCAGAAAGAAACTTGTACTGATTGAAAGTTCATCCTTACTCCTTCCTTCCCCCAGCCCCTGGAAATCACTCATCTACTTTCTGTCTATATGGATTTGCCTATCATGGATATTTCTTATAAATGGAATTACATAACATGGGGCCTTTTGTGTCTGGCTTGTTTCACTTAGCATAATATTTTCAATACTTTATTCCTTTTTATTGTTGAGTAGTATTTCATTGTATGGATATGTCACTGGTATTTATCCATTTGTCTAGTGATGAACATTTGAGTGGTTTCCACCTTTTGTGGGTTATAGTTTTAAATATGTATTTTTCAATATTGGTCATATATATGTAGGTGTAATATACACACAGCAAACCAAGTCTTTTGCTTGAAGTCAGGTTGATGTTGTAATTGTCACTGTTTAGCAAAATTGCTTGTTTACTTTGTGCCCAATCTCTTTTCCTCTTTACCCCCATGAAAGTTTTTATTTCTAACAAGACACTTGGATATTAAATCTTTAAATAAATTATGTTTGGTATTTTATTTTATGCAGTAGCTTAACAAGCCATACATAAGTGTTTGATGATATTAATATAATTATGCTTTTATGTAATTGATATTCAGCATAAAATTCAGCATAAAATGTTAGCCTATAATTCACTGGAAGTAATTGATCTGCTTTATTAATCTCTGGTTTGCTTGTCTTTCATAGTTGATGTTAATATGTCTATCCACCTCACTAGATCCACAAGAAGGTGCTGTGGTGGTTCTCCCTGCAGACTCTCAGCAGCGTTTGGTTCAGCTTGTGTATTTCCTACCCAGTCTGCCTGCTGATCTGCTTTCTCGGTTAAGTCGTTGCTGTATTATGGGAAGACTCAGTTCAAGTTTGGCTGCCATGCTTATCGGGATACTGCACATGAGGTAGCATGCTGAAGTGAGCTGTATTTTAAGTGTATAATCTTTTCCCCCTTTTACTGGTAGTTTGTGAATTATGGAAGGCTTTTGAAGTCGCATATATTACCTTCATTTACTCTTAATGCAACAGTTAAAACTGTTGATATCACTAGGTAGAGTAAGTTTACAAGAGTAAGACTGTTTCAAATTACTTGGTTAATAATTTTTATAGATAGGTTGGAATAAGAGTTGAAATAGAATTAACAAAAGTGTGTAGTAAGGGATTTATTGGTAGGTGAGGGTGTCATACTTCAAACCTTTGTTGTTATGGAATTGCAATATAGCCCTTTTCTTCAGAGAGCTCAGAATTTAATGTAGCTGGTGAATTAAATAAGCTCGTGGACTGAGACCAGGAATTACTTGTAATCTCTCACTTTTGTTTTCCTGGTGGTATAATAAACATAACATAAAATTTACCATTTTAACCTTTCTTAAAAAGTTTTGCCAGGCGCGGTGGCTCACGCCTGTAATCCCAGCACTTTGGGAGGCCAAGGTGGGCAGATCACGAGGTCAGGAGTTTGAGACCAGCCTGGCCAGCATGGTGAAACGCCATCTCTACCAAAAATACAAAACTTAGCTGGGCATGGTGATACGTGCCTGTAGTCTCAGCTACTCAGGAGGCTGAGGCAGAAGAATTGCTTGAACCCAGGAGGCGGAGGTTGCAGTGAGCTGAGATGGTGCCACTGCACTCCAGCCTGGGTGACAGAGCGAGACTCCGTCTCAAAAAAAAAGTTTTAATATTTCAAGAGACAAGTTCTCACTCTTACCCAGATTGGAGTGCAAGTAGCATGATCATAGCTCACTGCAGCTTTGAACTCTTGGGCTCAAGAGATCCTCCCGCCTTGGCCTCCAAAGTAGCTAACACTACATGCCATTTTCCATAGCCATTTTACTCTGAAACTCTGAAAGGTTTTATACTGCTCGTGTTGGAAGTATCCTCATGTGTATATCTTCAGTCATAGTATTTTAGTATTCAGCAGTATTACTGGTTGTGGGAAGGGTCTGATGTGGTTTTAGGCAGAAATAGAAATCTAGGCTGTAGTTGAAAAGTTTTCTTGTATAGATCCCCTATCTCAGGTAGATAAGAGTAGCTTGCTTTTAATAGACTTTCTTCATACCAGTATAGGACAGATATTTAACTCTGGTCACTGGAAGTGTGCTTCAAAACGGACAGTAAATTCGCCTTTTACCAAAACAGAGAACAAAACATAAATAAAATATTGTTTGTATTTAAAAATTCTAGGTTTATTTCTTCCTTGTATATGCCCATTAAAGGGGCCTGGACATATTTTTTAAGAATTTTAAATGTTAGATTAGTTTTCCATGTTTTTTCTTTTTAGATATTAAAAAATTGCACTTTGTTTTGTGTAAGCAAAGTGCTAGGCCTTTTAAAAGTTAAATTTTTTAAATTTTTTTCTGTAACTTAAGTGCTTGTTTTTTATTTGACTTCCAGTAGAGGGCACTCTGTTCTTAGATATAACTTAGATTCAGTTCAGTTCAATCACCCCTTGAATGTTTCTTGAAATTGATTCTCCTTGGAAGATGCATTTAATGTCTTCCTCAACATCTGTTCACTTATGTTTAGTAACTTTTGTCAAGGATGTTTTTTAAAATCTTGGGGTTTTTTTTTTTTTTTTTCCTTTTATCTTTTTGTGGCGATGAGTGGCGAGAATTGGGAAAATATATTAATTTTACAAATACTGATAATACGGACTCATATTTAAACGATTGTCATTGTAGTTAAAGTCTGCCAAATTAAATTTTGCTTTTTAGTATTTGTACAGAGTCCATTAGTAGACTTCTCTCTATATAGGTGTATTATTCCCATCTAAAGTAGTCCCTTTTTAAAAAGAATACAAAATTAGGACATTTTAGCCTTGTTGAGCCCATGGCACTATCATTTTATCACTTTTCATAGGGTCATAATAAGACTAGCTGGGTGCAGTGGCTCACGCCTGTAAATCCCAGCACTTTGGGAGGCTGAGGCAGGCGATCACTTGAGGTCAGGAGTTTGAGAGCAGCCTGGCCAACGTGGTGAAACCCCATCTCTATTAAAAATACAAAAATTAGCTGGGCATGGCAGCTCGTGCATGTAACCCCAGCTACTAAGGAGGCTGAGGCAGGAGAATTGCTTGAATCCAGGAGGCGGAGGTTGTAGTGAGCTGAGATAGTGCCACTGCACTTCACCCTGGGTGACAGAGGGAGACTCCATCTTAAAACAAGGACTGAAGGTTAGTTCATTCAGACATATATATGTTGGGTTACTTCATATCTTTAGTTTTTTATTCAAAATAACTCCTCTTCTTGACCATGACTATAAAAGTGAACTTTTAAATTATTTGCCACTTACACTCTTAAAATATTGCTTCTCAGTCCCATGCATCCTGTGCACTGTTGCCAGATTGATTTTTCTGCAGTACTCCTTTACTCAATTCTGATTTTTATCTTGTCACATTAATTGGTCTGTGAGATCAAGTTTAGCTCAATTTTTGTAGTTCTGATACCTTGCCATCTGTATTAAAGCATTTGTCTAATGGCAGGACATGTACCACCTAAGCAGGGATTCCATGTGTTAAAAACCCATCAGCTAGAAATCATTCATGTTTATTTTCTCTCAGCTTTTAAAAAATGTGTTTGGAATTGCTGTCTCTACCTTTTTACCAGTTAGTTATAGTTTTTTTATAATCTGATGTTTTCCTCATACCATTCTACTTCTGGTGTTTCATCGTAATATCCAGTGGCCTTTTCTCAGTTCTTACCCCACTACCCCAATTTATTTATAGCCAGATTGGGGGAACAGAAAGTATAAATATGGAAAGATGCTCCATGGTGTTAGATAAAAATCTCTGAGGAAGGAGAAATTGGCTTGCACCAGGAAGTTTGGCTCGGGTTTCAAATAGGGTGAACATATGACCTGGTCTGCCAGGAACAGTTCCATTTTACTCCTTTTGGCCCAGCATAATCAGCACCAGCACCCTCTTTTGCTCACAGAAGTGTTCAGGCTTGGAAAGTATATATGGTTTTCATAGTTTAGTTTTAAAGACAGTGTGCTATATTGCTTGTCATTTATCACTTTTCACAGGGTCAGAATTTTAAATAGGCTGTTAAATAAATTTGCTGCCCCTTTTGGCCACTGGATGGCACAGTGGCTTCCTGTTTTCATTGAGTTCAAGAAGATAATAGTTTGTTTTCCAACCACTATTTTGTACTTCTTTCTGTTGAGCATCTGTACTTTTTATAACCCCCTTAGCTTGTGCTCTTGCCCCATAGACGTTTGCTTATCACCTGGGAATGACACCCAAGAAGAGTGTTTTCATTATTTTATGCCCGTCCCCTCGTAAGAATATTAATAAGGCAGGGTGCAGTGGCTCACGCCTGTAATCCCAGAACTTTGGGAGACCAAGGCAGGTGGATCACCTGAAGTCAAGAGTTTGAGACCAGGCTGGTCAACATGGCGAAACCCCATCTCTACTAAAAATACAAAAATTAAGCATGTTGGTGCACGCCTATAATCCCAGCTACTCAGGAGGCTGAGGCAGGAGAATCGTTTGAACCCAGGAGGTGGAGGTTGCAGTGAGCTGAGATCATGCCATTGCACTCCAGCCTGGGCAACGAGAGTGAAACTCCATCTCAAAAAATATATATATTAATAAATATAAGTCCAATTATTATAACAGTAAAAAAATTACTAAGTGCTTATAGGTGAATTAGAAGTTCCTAATTTTGTTTGATATTTATTCAGATGTCTGTGATAAAAAATTTTTAGTATCAGCTTGTCTGATTATTCTGAGCCTTTCTGTAACACCCATGGTTGACATTTGTTTTCTTCCTAGCTTTACCTTGAAGGGAATTTTTAAGGGAGACGCTAGAAACTGATCTCATAGGAGGAACCAAATAATCCTCATTTAATGAGAAGCTGCTTTACATTTAGCTATTCCTTTTGAGTCCTCTGCCAATACCTTAGCTGCACTATTGTGAAATAGACCTAGTTACAACTTTACTAAGAATAAGAACACACAGTTGCCTTACAGTGGCTTTAAAGATAAGTTTTCTTTGCCTAATTAAGATACTTTTGCTTAGTTATGTAGGAAGCTGAAGCTTGTTTAAACATATTTGCTGAGGGTAAGACTATAAAAATCAAATAGTAAATACATAGCAGCTGAACCTACCACTGAAAAGCAAAACTTCATCTTGGCTCCTTAGAGTCTGATTTTCAAGTGGGATGGAAATTTTCTGTTATACTATATATGTTGGTCAAGTATGCTTTTTAATGAAAGTTTATATTAATATGTTTGAATTTCAAACTTTTCTACTATGGTACATGAGCCCTTGGATATGAAATTAATACAAGGCATATATGGGTTTTAAGCTATGAAATCAAACTTGTTTTCAGTAAAGAAAAATGGTTATATACTGTGCTACGTTTGAAAAGTCTGTCAAGTTGGTCACTTCTGGTAATACTTCTCCCTTTGTTTTTTATAGATCATCATTTTCTGGGTGGAAGTATTCGGCTAAAGACTGGTTGATGAGTGATGTGGACTATTTCAGCTTCTTATTTTCCACACTTACAGGTAACCACATTCACTTGCCAGATTAAAAAAGAAAAAACCTAATGTGAATCACAATTTTCCTTCTAAGATTTGCCATTTTATCAGTTTGGTTCAGTTTTGAAGATGATAAATATTCTGTCTTGGAGTGATTTTTGTGATTAGTAAGTGGAAATTGAAAGAATATTTCTAACCTACATTGTTAGGCTCCTGAGGCAGGAGGATGGATGATTTATCTTTAAATCTCATAGTATGAGTATCAAAACCCTGAGCATTATTTGAATGTCATGTTATTGTATTTTTAAGTTTGATGTACTGTTACTATTATTTTAAATGCATTATTTAAATATTTTCATTTTATACTTGGATAATGATGGGATTCTTTGAAATTTTCTGAAGACTTGAAATTAGGAGAGTTAATATAGTGTCAGAGTCCAAAAAGAACTTGACAGTTCCAATACTATGCTGAATCTAGCAAGATAAATATTTCAGAAGATAAACGTAAGCTCCTATATGTTTATTGTATACTTTTGAATGTGTACATTTGAGGTGGGGGAGGCTGTGTGTTTTAATAATAGTAGTTGTCAAAAAGATTTTAGTGGTTTTAGAAAGCTCATTGGGAGTCAGTACTATGACATGGCTATCAAACTAGATGCTGCCTCTTTAGGTTGTGCTTACAGAAGTATAGTGATTTGAACATCAAGGTAGATAGGGTTGGGCCACATCAGTGGTATTCTGATCTTTCTGAGAACTACCTTTCAGGAGTGATTTTGGCAGGTTGTTTGTGTAGGTTAGGCCAAGTGTAATAGAGGTGGTAAGGGAAATTAGAAATTGTTGAATGAACTATACACGTATTGTCAAAGTAAAAACACTTAGGGCGATGGAGTAGTTTTAAAACATTTGAAGGGCTATTATCTAAGAACCTAAAGCATTTGATATATATGTAGAAGTATATTATTGCTTTTACTTGCTCATTTGCTTTTTTAAACCTACTATTAATTGGAAAGATTATGCCTTTCACTCTAAGTGTCAAAACCCTAGTAGAAGTGGTAAAACCGGTTTCTTGCTATATTATAGATTGGGTCTGATCACATCTTTTCTGTAATTATATGAATTTAACTGTCTTCATTGCTAGCATTTTTTAAAATATTGCATGAAATGCAGAAGCTCAGAGAAAACAAGGTAGCTTAAAGAATGTTCACTTGAAGACATACGTCATCTGTTTTTTAAAAAATTATGAAAAATGTCACTGCCTTTTTTTTAAAATTGGCTTTCTTTGTTTACCTGTATTAGGGTTTTCGAAAGAGGAGCTGACTTGGCTTCAGAGCCTTCGAGGAGTTCCTCATGTCATCCAGACACAGCTTTCCCCTGTGCTTCTCTACCTTACAGATTTGGATCAATTTTTACACCATTGGGATGTAACAGAGGTAATAGTTCATTTAAAAAGAAACCGATAATTATTAAAATTCAGTTCATCAGCCAGCAATAGTTACTATATGTGAATTGCCTTGTGTGAGAGCTTTTCAAAGATACTTGTTTAAAGTGCTTATAATCTTGGATAGGAGAAGTAAGTTTGAAAAGGGAAACATTCTTTATAAATTATGCCACTAGAACAGAACAAATCAGCAATTTGAATGATAGATCTGTCTTTTTAAAAGAGGAAAGCATTATGTAAGAGGAAGAATTGAGGTTTTGAAGGATAAGACTTAAGAAAGAGTTGGTATCCTTGAAAGTGACTTTTTAAATGGAAGATTATTCACCAGTTCCTTTGGTTTTAAGAATTACTATGTAGCTTATTAAAATTAAATTTAAAACCCAAATTCTTTAAGTTTTGAAGTTTAGTTTACAAGTCTTTTTTATTTTATTTTATTTTATTTTATTTTATTTTATTTTATTTTTTTCAGACAAGAGTTTTGCTCTTGTCACCCAGGTTGGAGTGCAGTGGTACAATCTTGGCTCACTACAACCTCCGCCTCCCAGGTTTAAGTGATTCTCCTGCCTCAGCCTCCCAAGTAGCTGGGATTATAGGCATGCGCCACCACACCTTGCTAATTTTTTGTATTTTTAGTAGAGGTGGGTTTCACCATCTTGGCCAGGCTGGTCTTGAACTCCTGACCTCAGGTGATCCACCCACCTCGGCCTCCCAAAATGCTGGGATTACAGGCATGAGCCACCACACCTGGCCTACAAGTCTTATTTTTTAAGTAAATTTAAACATTTAAAGGAGGACTTTGATTTAATTTTATTCCTTTTACAAACCAAATTTTTTTTACTTTCTTAAATAACCGTAATAGTATTTGTCAAATACTTCAGTTTTCTGACAAACCGTCACAAATAATTGAAGTAAATCTTAGAGATAGCTAATAAATTGAACATATAAATATCGGAAATCTTATGTTTTAGTACTACTTAATGAAACTTCAGATTAAAACCAGAGGTCAAAATTAATTAACTACTGACTTTAAAAAGTATTTTTTGTTACTGTTTTGGGGTTTGGTTTGGTGTTTTTTGATTTTGTTTTTTTGAGACGGAGTCTCGCTCTTGTCACCCAGGCTAGAGTACAGTGGTGCTATCTCGGCTCACTGCACCCTCCGCCTCCCGGGTTCAAGCGCTTCTCCTGCCTTAGCCTACAGAGTAGCTGGGATTACAGGCACCCGCCACTACTCCCGGCTAGTTTTTTGTGTTTTTAGTAGAGACAGTTTTGCCATTTTGGGCTGCTGAACTCCTGACCTCAGGAGATCCTCCCACCTTGGCCTCCCAAAGTGCTGAGATTATAGGCGTGAGCCACTGCTCCCGGCCTGGTGTTTTCTTTTTAAGAGATTTTGCTGTTTTGCCCAGGCTGGCCTTGAATTCCTGGGCTCAAGTGATCCTCCTGCCTCAGCCATCTGAGTAGCTGGGGCTGTGGGCATATGGCATCATGCCCAGCGGCTGACATATTTTAAATTGGAATTACAAGGCTGATCTTTTGCCCTAATAGGCAAAATTGTCTTAAATGTTACAAATACTTACACTAAATACACAAACAATATCACAAACATTAATACTAAGGGTTTATTTAATTTCTAAGTTTTTAAGTTTATTTTTATTTTTTTGTGTGTGCGTGTAAATTTAGGGGTACAAATACAGTTTTGTTACATGCATAAGACTGTACAGTGGTGAATCAGGTATCTGAGAGTATCACCCAACAACGTACACTGTACCCATTAAGTAATCTCCCGTCATTCACCCCACTCCCACCCATTCACCCTTTTGAGTCTCTGTTGTCTGTCATTTCACACTCTATGTCCATGAGGAGACATTATTTTTAGCTCCCACTTACAAGGAAGAATATGCACTACTTGTCTGTGTCTGACTTGTTTCACTTAAGATAATGGCCTTCAGTTACATCCATGTTGCTGCAGAAGGCATGATTTTATTCTTTTCTATGGCTAAATAGTATTTCATTGTGTGTAAATATCACATTTTCTTTATCCACGCATATGTTGGAACATTTAGGTCAATTCCATATGTTTGCTATTGTGAATTGTGAATAGTCCTGCAATAAACATAGGTATCTTTTTGATGTAATTATTTCTTTTCCTTTGGGTACATACACGGTAACAGGCGTGCTGGATCGAGTGGTAGTTCTATTTTCAGTTATTCGAGAAATCTTTCCACTGATTTCCACAGGGGTTGTACTAATTGACATTCTCAACCAACAGTGTATAAGTGTTCCCTTTGTCTTCTTAATAGCCATTCTGACTAGTGTAAGATGATATCTCTTTGTGATTTTAATTTGTATTTCTCTGATGATTAATGATGTTGAGCATTTTTTCATGTGTGCCTTTTTGGCCAATTTGTCATCTTGAAAAATACCCATTCATATCCTGTCTACTTTTTAATGTGGTTATTTGATTTTTTGCTGTTGCTTAAGTTCCTTGCATTGTAAATTTTTGGTATTAGTCTCCTGTTGGATGCATGGTTTGCCTATATTTTCTCCCATTCTGCAGGTTTTCTGTTTGCTTAGGTAATTATTTTTCTGTGTAGAAATTTTTTAGTGTAATGAAGTCCTATTTGTCTATTTTTGTTTTTGTTGCTTGTGCTTTTGGGCTGTTAGTCATGAATTATTTGTCTAGATCAATGTCCAGAAGAGTTTTCTCTAGGTTCTTAGTATTTCTGTAGTTTCATATCTTACATTTAAGTGTTTAATCCATCTCGAGTTGATTTTTGTATATTGTAAGAGAGATCCAGTTTCATTTTTCTGCATGACATTCCAGTTTTCCCAGCACCTATGGTAAAAGTTGTCCTGACTCCACAGTAGTTCTTGTTGACTTTGTCAAAGCTGAGTTGGTTATAAATATGTGCCATTATTTTTGGGTTCTCTACTCTGTTCCCTTGATGTGTGCATCTGTTTTTATACCAGTACCATGTTGTTGTGTTTACTACAGCCTTGTAGGTAATGTAAAGTATCACAGGGAATGTGATACTTCCAGCTTTGCTCTTTTTGCTTAGTATTGCTTTGGCTATTCAGGCTCTTGTTTTGGTTCCATATTAATTTTAGGATTTTTTTTTCTAATTTTGTGAAAAATGACATTGGTATTTTGATAGCAGTTTCATTTACTCTAAAGATTAATTTGGATAGTGTTGTCATTTTAATGATGTCAATTTTCCTATCTGAACATTGAATGTTTTTTCATTTGTGTCATCTACATTTTCTTTTATCAGTGTTTTCTAGTTCTCTTTGTAGAGCTCTTTTACCTCCTTGGTTAAATATATTCCTAGGTTTGTTTGTTTTTGTAGCTATTATAAGTGGGATTGCCTTCTTGATTTTGTTCTGAACTAGTTATTGGTATATAGAAATTACTGATTTTTGTATGTTGATCTTGTATCTTGAATTCATTTCTAGATATAAGATCATACCATCTAGTTGGATATGGTGGCATGCACCTGTAATACCTCTACTTGGAAGGCTGGGGCAGTAGGATAGCTGGAGCCCAGGAGTTTGAGGATGCAGTGAACTATGACTGTGCCACTGCACTCCAGTTGGGGCAATAGAGCGAGACCCCATGTCTTAAAAAATAATCGTATCAGCAAACAGGGATAATTCAACTTCCTCTTTTCCAATTTAGATGTCTTTTTTTTCTCTTGCCTGATTGCTCTGGCTAGGATGTCATGTACTGTGTTGAATAGGATGATGAAAGTGGGCATCCTTGTCTTGTTCCATTTCTTACAAGAAATCTTTCCAACTTTTCCTCATTCAGTGTGATGTTGGCTGTGGGTTTGTCATATATGGATGGCCTTTATTACTTTTGAGGTATGTTTCTTCTGTGCCGAGTTTGTTGAGGGTTTTTATCATGAAGGGATGCTGAATTTTATCAAATGCATTTTTTGTGTATTTTGAAATGATCATATGGTTTTTGTCCTTAATTTGGTTCATGTGAAGTATCACATTTATTGATTTGTGTATATTGAACCATTCTTGCACCCCTGAGATAGAAACCCTGCATCATGGTATATTATCTTTGATGTACTTTTAGATTTGATTTGCAAGTATCTTGTGGAGGAATTTTGTGTCTGTGTTCATAAGGGAGTAAAAGAATGAACAAAGCCTCCAGGACATTTGGGACTTATGTAAAGTGACTAAGCTTATGAATTATTGGTATTCCCAAGGGGAAGAAAGATTTAAAGTTTAGAAAACCTAGCCAACCAAGTAATTGGTGAAAACTTTCCAAGCCTAGCAGGAGATTTAGACATCCAGATTCAGAAGGCCCAGCAGTCCTCAGGAGAATACATTGCAGAAAGGACTTCATCATGACATATTATAATCAGACTGTCTAAAGTCAAAATGAAAGAGAGAATTCTAAAATCAGCAAGAGAATCGTGTCTAGTCATTTATAAAGAAAATCCCATCAGACTAACAGCAGACTTTTTAGCAGAAACCTTACAGGCCAAAAGAGAATGGGATGGCATAATCAAAGTGCTGAAAGGAAAAAGCAAAAAAACTCTGAAAGCCAAATAGCAATTTATTGGCTGAAAGTTGGGATTGGAGAGGTGGTAAAAGATACTCATACAAACAGAAACCAAGAGTGAGCAGGAGTAGCTATACTTTTACAGGTAAAACAGACTTCAAATCAGAAACAGGTTTAAAAAATACAAAGAAAATCATTATATAATGATGAAGGGATCAATTCAGCAAGAGGATACAACAATTCTAAATATATATGCACCCAACACCAGAGCATCCAGATTCCATAAGTATTACTAGATCTAACGGAAGAAATACATGGCAATACAATAATAGTGGGGTGCTGTAACACCCCACTCTCAGCATTAGATCATTGAGAAAGAAAATACAAAGAAACATTGGATTTAAGTTGAACTTTAGACCAAGTGGACCTTACAGACATTTATAGAACATTCTACTCAACAAACTGCAGAATATGCATTCTTCTCATCATCACATACAACTATCGATCTCCCAGATAGACCATATGGTAGGTCACAAGTCCCAACAAATTTTAAAAAATCAAAATTATACCAAGTATCTTCTCAGACCACAGTGGAATAAAATAAGAAATCAGTACCAAGAGGAACTTTACAAATGATGCAAATACATCACTTTGCATAGAAATATTGCAAAATTAAAAAACATACACCTGAACGATGACATGCTCCTGAGCAATTATTGAGTCACTGAAGAAATTAAAATAGAAATACAGAACATTTTAGAAACAATTGAAAATGGAAACAAATCATACTAAAACCCGTGAGATACAGGAAAAGCAGTGCTGAGAGGGAAATTTGTAGCATTAAATGTCTACATCAAAAAAGTAGAAAGATTACTAATCAACAACCTAACATTGTACCTTAAGGAACGAAAAGTAAGAACAAACCAAGCCCAAAATTAGCAGAAGACTTGAAATAACAAAGATTAGAGCAGAACTAAATGAAATAGAGATCAAAAAACAATACAAAGGGTCAACAAAATGCAAAGTTGGTTCTTCAAAAAGATAAGATTGATAGCCAGTAGCTGGACTAAGCAAGAATAGTGAAGATCCAAATAGACAAAAACAGAAATGAAAAGGAGACATAACAACTGATACCACAGGGACTATTACAAACAACTATACACCTACAAACTGAAAAATCTAGAGGAAATGGATAAATTCCTGGAAACATACAACTCCCCCAAGTTGAACCAGGATGAAACAGAATATCTGAACAGACCAATAATGAGTAGTATGGTTAAATTGGTAATAAAAAAATCTCCAGGCTGGGCACAGTGGCTCATGCCTGTAATCCCAGCACTTTGGGAGGCTGAGGCGGGAGGATCACGAGGTCAGGAGTTCAAGACCAGCCTCACCTATGGTGAAACCCTGTCTCTACTAAATATACAAAAGTTAGTCAGGTGTGGTGGCATGCGTCTGTAGTCCCCGCTACCTGGGAGGCTGAGGCAGGAGAATCGCTTGAACCCAGGAGGTAGAGGTTGCAGTGAGCCGAGATCGTGCCACTGCACTCCAGCCTGGGTGACAGAGCGAGACTCCATCTCAAAAAAAAGATCTCCAAAGAATGAAAAGCCCAGGACCAGATGGATTCACAGGTGAATTCTGCCAAATGTACAAAGAAGAACTAATACCCATTCTCGTGAAATTGTTTCCAAAAATCAAGGAGGGAAGAGGGAATTCTCCTTAATTCATTCTGTGATACCAGTATCACATGATACCAAAACTATACAGGGACACAGCAGAGAAAAGAAGACTACATTACATACCTATTTGTTTCTCCTTTTTCTCTTTTTTTTCCGGAAACATCGTTTCACTCTGTCTGTTGCCCAAGCCGGAGTGCAGTGGTGCAGTCTCAGCTCACTGCCAGCCTCCGCCTCCTGGGTTCAAGCGATTCTCTTGCCTCAGCCTCTTGAGTAGCTGGGATTAACAGGTATGAGCCCACACACCTGGCTAATTTTGTATTTTTAGTAGAGACAGGGTTTCACCGTGTTGGCCAGGCTCGTCTTGAACTCCTGACTTCAAGTGATCTGCCTGCCTTGGCCTCCCAAAGTGCTGGGATTACAGGCGTGACCCACCGTGCTTGAGCCTATTCTTTATTTCTTAAATTTCTTTCCTTTTCTTTTGAGACCAAGTTTCACTCTTGTTGCCCAGGCTGATGTGCAATGGCACAATCTCAGCTCACTGCAGCTTCTGCCTCCTGGGTTCAAGCGATTCTCCTGCCTTAGCCTCCCGACTAGCTGGGATTACGGGCGCCTGCCACCATGCCCGGCTAATTTTTTATATTTAGTAGAGACGGGGTTTCACCATGTTGGCCAGGCTGGTCTTGAACTTCTGACCTCAGGTGATGCACCTGCTTTGGCCTCCCAAAGTGCTGGGATTACAGGCATGAGCCACTGTGCCTGGCTGCTATTTCTTAACATTCAAAGGTGCTTGTCCAGTGAGAATGCAAAATTATGCCATCCTAAGTAATATTGGTTTCATTTTTTTCATGCAAAATCTGAAGTAATATTCTCTCCTGGCTGATTTTATTTTTTGTTAGCCGGTTTTGACAGTGTTCTCAACAGGGTAGTCTCTCAGTTCAAGTTACAACCTAATTATTTTTTTATTGTTGGTGGTGTGTCAATTAATTTATTAACTTGATATTTTCATTTTATTTTGAATTCTCTTCATGTTCTTCCTATCTCTAGGGACTATATCTTTTATAGTTATTTAACTTATTTCTCTCATGGCTTTGTTTGACTCTGGTCACAATGCTAGGGTCATGCCAATGACATCCTCATTTTATTACCCATAGTGCCTGGTACTGTATTTACTTATAGGTCTTGAAATCTTACATTTATTTTAGGTTTTCAGCTTGCTTTTATCCCTCAGGGTCTGTATGGTGACTTGTAAGTTCTCAGGGAAAGCTCAGCTTCTTATGGGTATGGTAGCACATGTAACTTTCTTGGTATGATACTTGGGGAGAGTTCAGGTGGTCTCCTATTTGTGAAAGAGAAGATTATATTAGAGTAGTTATGGCAGACCAGTTTTCTGCAAAGAACAGTGGAGAATGGAATTTAGAAACCAACATGTGGAATTTAGGTGTGCTTATTGCTGTTGGGTGTTGCTTCTCCCGTATCTTCTTACTGGACATAAAGTAATCATTCAACACCACAGAGTTTATTCTAGTTATATCCTGTTTCTTTTTTGTACCTGCTTTCTCTGATAGAAAGCTGGCTCCAGTTATACTTAATATATTTACTTGATCAGCTTCTCTGTAATTAGTCTTCCTTTGCTCCCACCCCTCTCATGTCACTCCATTTGGACTCTGGTTCTTGCAGGCTGTCTACTCTGGGCCATCTCAGCACTCCTGCCAAATCCAGTGCCAAAGTTTACCTAGTTTGGCCCCACCCATTGGCTTTAGAACTGAATCGTTTAGGGCAGCAAGGGGAGGCAGAAGGGAAGTGATGAAGTGGTTATTATTGAATGTGCACTTTTCAAATGTGGTTTACCTTTGATTAATAAAAATATTCACCATGTTTGTTTTGAAGTAGGAAGATGGCCTTGGAAATGAGTTTTTTCTGATTGTTACTTATAGGTATAAAAGAAAAAGTTACCAAATAAATTATCTGGGGAATATCTATAAGATACTTTACAGAGAAATAATGTATAGATCTGTTGATCCCTGCCCCCACTCTCAAATCTGTAAATAACAAAGTACAAAAAGTCTTGATTTTTCAGGGCTAGATGACAGCTCTCTTGAACTTAATTGACTGATCTCTTCCTAGAGTGATATTCTTCCTTCCCCCATTCTTTTTTCATATGATGTTTTTAAATATTTCATTTTTGATAGTATACTGTATCAGATTCTGGGAGTTTGTGCTGTGACTGGTATCTGTGAAGGACTTAGTACTGTTCTTGACTCCTCTTGTTTATCTGAGAACTTAGGAAATTAAAAATACTAGGGGTTTTACTTCTAACTCTACTTTTTGTGCAGATTTCTTTTTTACCTTTAGAGAATAGGAGGCAGTGTCATGAATAAATTGAACAGGATATTTGTATTTTCTGGGTCATAAATATTTTTCTGTGATACATTTCTCTATCAGGTGGGCAAAAAGAGCTTTTGTTAGCCCTTTTGTTCATATCACTCAGATCTTTCTGTTGTAGCACTCAATAGAAATACAGTATGCCTTTACTTAATATCCTCAGTAGGTTCTTTAGGAAACGGAAATGACATATACAGCAGGTCCTTGAATAACATATTTTTTGGAGACAGTGTCTCACTCTGTCATCCAGGCTACAGTGCAGTGACACCATCATGGCTTACTGCAGCCTCAACCACTTGGGCTCAGGCGATCCTCCTGTCTAAACCTCCTGAGTAACTGGTACCACAAGCACGTGCTACCACATCTGGCCCAACTTTTTTTTTTTTTCTTCTAGATGAGGTACCACTATGTTGACCAGGCTGGTTTCAAACTCCTGGGCTCAAGCAGTCCTCCTACCTTGGCCTCCCAAAGTGCTAGAATTACAGTCATGAGCCACCAGGCTGGCTTATTATTTTTTAATAATGTTGATTGGGGGGAAAAATGATTGCATTATACATTGTTTTGCTTAAAGTCATAGCTTACAAGAACCTGCTAAAGTTGTTAAGTGAGGACTTACTGTACAGTCTCCATGTTGGTAGACTGTAAGCCACTTGAGGGGTATGAGAAAGAAGACAAGGTTTCTCATTCTTTTATTCCTGTGCATGGCACCTAATAGGGGCTAGCTCAGTATTCAATAAATGATTAGTAGATGAATTATTTGGAAAATTAGGCCTAATATTAAGGTCTATTTGTTTGATCTTTGACATTTACATCTTCAGAGTAATTTGTTACATGTTTCCTATAAATATGTAGAGCAAGTAAGTATTAAAAGAATCTGTTGCTGGGCACAGTGGCTCACACCTGTAATCCTAGCACTTTGGGAGTCTTGAGGTAGGTGGGTTGCTTGAATCCAGGAGTTTAAGGCGAGCCTGGGCAAAATGGTGAAACCCCATCTCTGCTAAGAATACAAAAATTAGCCGGGCGTGGTGGTGTGCGCCTGTAGTCCCAGCTACTTGGGAGGCTGAGGCCAGAGGATTGCTTGAGCCAGGTCATGGGGGTTGCAGTGAGCTGAGATTGCATCACTGCACTCCAGCCTGGGTGACAGAGTGAAAATCTGTCTCAGAGAAAAAAAAAAATCTGTTGAACTTGTTTCTGACCTAAAATGTTCTGATTTGGTTACTGGTTTTCTCCTTTTCTGACAGGCAGTTTTTCACAGTTTATTGGTTATTCCTGCCCGAAGTCAGAACTTTGACATCCTGCAAAGTGCCATCAGTAAGCATTTGGTAAGTATCCTTCAACTTTTTCTCTTAAGAATGAACACAAGATGCATTGGTTAGAATAGAGTTTACCATAGCCCCAGAAATAGTGTATCTGGAATTCTAAGCTTAATGATACCATAGCCTCTTGCAGCATGATGCATTGGCAAGAACTGAGGAATCTTGGTATTTTTCCTGGCTGTTATTAATTTAATTCTGAGTGACCTTGGGAAAAATCTCTTCTTAGGGCCTCACTTTTCTAAATCAGTGAAATAAGGGACCTGAAAATTAAACTTCAAATCCTTTCCAGCTTCTGTAATTCGCATGTACTTGGCCTCAGTGTATTGAGAATTACACATCTAGACTGCAGTCTGGGTTCCACCTAGAAGGTTTGGGGTCCAAAGTAGGCACATATCTAACCTGGCACAAGGTGTGATCCCTGGAAGCTGTAGACTCAACCCTGAGACTGGCCTGTTACTTGATATTGGATGTCTCATTTCCATTGGTATTAAATCCACATTAGATATACCTCTGTAGTTGCTTTTAACTTCCTCCAGTGTTTATACTCTTTCTCTTTGGCTTTTTATTGTAATGTATAATAGTATAAAGCAGGGCTCCCAAATTATATCTTTGAGAAACACACTTGTTTGGATAAAATACAGGCACATCCAGACTCCTTTTTCTCTTTTAAAATGTTATTTCCCTTGAGTTGGAAGAGAGTACTGCTTTGAATTCCTGGTACCTTCTCCCTGATGTCCAACTTCCAATCCTTATCCCTGTGTCATCAACAATGCCCACTTTTTTTTTCTCTACCTCCACTCTGGAGAATTAGACTCTCCTTTGACTACATTCATTATTCTAGTAAAAGATCGATATGCCAGACAGTCTTGGCCACTATTTTCACACAGCCTGTGGAGGAGGTTAAGACATCAGAGTTTGCAGACTTTCTAAAATCATTACCCAACAGTAGTCTCCAGGAGATTGAAACCATGTATAATATATATAGTAACAAGTTAGACTGTACCTTAATGACAATGCATACAGTACATTCTAGATGAATTAACAAACCCTAATGACCTTTCCTGGGTTTCTTGGCAGTGAAGCAGTCAGATGTTAACTATAGTAATATCTTTTACTGACTCCAGTAGAGGTATGTTTATTCATGTCTGAATGACTAAATCAAAGTGCAGAGGAAGGCTAATTTTAAAATGAGCTATTTATACATTTAATTACCTGGCATAGGAGTGGTGCCACATGCAAGTTTTCCAGCCTGAATAATTAAAAAATTTTTAAGTGTGATTGTTGGTACTCAGATTTTGAGTACATGAAATAATCCCTTTAAATAGTTATTTCTAACCAGCAGTAGACATTTTATAGAAAATTCAGAAGACTTTGTCATGAAGGGCAGACAGTGGATTGGGTTAATAGCACTTCTTGTGTTTGCATGTTTTCAAAGTCATTTAATTTAGAGATTAAATTCTCAAAGAAAAACAGGACCTTAAGGTGTGGCAGGTGGCATGTGTTAGGTATATATAAGTTTTCAGTAGAAATGATGTACAGTTAATCGTGAATTAATAGGTTTTGGTTTTATTTGCAGGAGGGGGGCTGTTTTGAAGAGGTAATTAATCTTGTTTTTCTCTGCTTAGGTTGGGTTGACTGTAATTCCTGACAGCACGGCTGGCTGTGTTTTTGGTGTTATCTGTAAGCTTCTGGATCATACTTGTGTAGTTAGTGAGACTCTGCTGCCATTTCTGGCTTCTTGTTGCTACAGTCTTCTTTATTTTCTGCTCACTATAGAGAAGGGGGAAGCAGAACATCTAAGAAAAAGGTAATTATTTTTTATTCTTCAACCTTAATTTTCCTACTGTTCTCCCTCCCCCAACCAAATAATAATAGAGACAGTTAAAGATAATTAGGTTATACAAATACCTTAAAGTCTCTTTCAGAGAGTTTGTGTCAGCCTGGCTAGCTTTTTCTTTGTTCCTTCACGAATCCCCTTTGTGTTGTTGTGAAAATTTTGTTTTTCGTTTTTTTCCCCTTTAAGTTACAAATTTGAAAAGTTAGATGGCATTATAAAATTTTTTGTGAGGTTTCTTTTATTAACATTGCTGTAAGTTTAGCAAGAAAAATAATTCTACCCTTAGGAGGATGGGCTATTAGTACAAACCTTTGTATTTTGTTTTGAGCTTCATTAGAGCTAGCCAGAGTGGGAATTTTAAAATCTTGGATTTAAGGAAATGTTTCTAAGATGCTAATGTTTTTAATTAGTACTTTTGCTTGTATATAATATTCAGGCTAGAGCTTTTAGCATAGTTGGGAAGATTTTACTTTCATTTTAAAAAGTATTTTATGTTTGTATTCTTATTGGTGTGCCCATTAAAAGTTCATTGTAGAAGGTTTTAAAACCTGCTAACAGGTTGGCAAATATTCTGTCACCTGCTGTTAATGTTTTGATGTGTGCCTTTTTTGAACTTTCAAATGACATGAAAATACATATACTGAATGTATTAAAAACATGTATGTAGTTTAAAAGGTAATTATAAACTGAGCCTCCATTTTTAACCAACCCCAAGGTTCCGATATAGAATATCATCAGCACATATACTGTTAATGTACCCTGCATAGTTAAATGTCTTTTACGTACCCCTCTGCCCCAGATCACTTTGGTGTTGATCAACTTCATTACCTTTATAAAAAAATGGTTTTATGTGCATTTTTAAACAGTATCATATTTGTTTTGCATTATTTGTGGATTTTTTGTAATGGGAATTACACTGCATGTATATTTTGTGATTTGATTCTCTCAGCATTGCTTTTGAGATTGGTTGAAGTTGATTCATTTAGTTGTATTTCATTCATTTTTATTTCTCCATACCAGGGTTCAGCAAACTTCTTTCTATAAAGGGTCAGTTAGTAAATATTTTAGGTTTTGCAGACCATTAAGGTCTCTGTCATGGCTACTCAACACTACCATGGTAGTGTGAAAGCATCAATCGATAATATGTAAATAAATGAGTATGATTGTGTTCCAGTAAAACTATTTACAAATACTTGTCATGGGCTGGATTTGGCCTGTCGCCATAGTTTGCTCAGTCTGCTCTGTAGTATTCTGTTACATGCATGTACTATAACTTAGCCATTTTATTGTCAGCATTCAAATTTTTTCCAGTAAGAGTATGTGTATAGAAAAAATTGTGTATTTCACTTTAAATATACTATAAAATTTATGCATAACATAAATTTGATGATAGTTTTCTTATACATCATCAAACTTTAGGTCTGACAGGTCAAGAAAAGGCTTTATAAGTAGCAAGGAACTTCTTAGGGTTCTAGAGATTTTATAAAATCCCCACTTAATGAAATGTGTGTATTGCTATTTGTTATTTCCTGTCACTTGAAGTACGGCTCCTAAAACAACTTCATGCAAAGTTTCAAAGATCTATTATAGTCTCTTATAGAGAAACATCCTTTGACTTCATGTGGCTGGAATGAACAAAATTAAGTGTGTGTAATACTTGTTTGCCTGTTTAAAATGCCCAGTTTTAGAGGTGTTCTATACTGGGTACTGGAAAGGTTGACATTACTAGGATATTAGGCACAGTTGGCAGCCAAAGTCTTAGGTACTAAAATTCCCATTTGGGTTATTTCTTCCCCACTGGAGAAGGTGTTTATAAGATTACAAAATGATGAGAGTGCTAGTCAAATTACTGGGGAGCCTTTGATTTCACAAATGCTGGCCAGAAAGTTAGGTTTGACCAAATTGAGTTGTTTAGTACTGTGTCTGCTGTGCCTTGAAGATACTGTTCTATTGTCTCCTTGCCTCAGTGTTACTGATGAAAAATCTGCTATTAGTCTGAGCCCTCTTAGTTTGTAGGCAGTAATCTTATAGGTAGTAATCTATATTTTTACTGTTTTCTCTTCATCTTCAGTGTGTTGCAGATCAGGATGTGTCCTAGTGTAGGTTTGTTATTTATCCTGCCCGAGACATAGTGTGCTTCCATAATACAAAGATTCAATTTTTTTTCTTCAAGTCTGGAAAGTTGTTATTAATTTCTAACCATC
This sequence comes from Chlorocebus sabaeus, assembly GCF_047675955.1. Classification (NCBI taxonomy): domain Eukaryota; kingdom Metazoa; phylum Chordata; class Mammalia; order Primates; family Cercopithecidae; genus Chlorocebus; species Chlorocebus sabaeus. Next base: position 70,227,461 of record NC_132915.1, on the reverse strand, counting down.
TTCCCCCATTGTTTCTATTTTCTTGTAAAAACTCCTTTTAAACATAGGGAGCTTTTTATTCTGTCTTCTTTATCTCTTAAAAATCTTTTAATTTGCTAATTCTTTTACTTAATCCTCCTACTGAGATTTTATTTCATCAATTATTGTTTTGTGTTCTTTTGGATTTGTTTCTGTTTTGGATTTTCATTTGGTATTTTGTCATTCTTGCTTGTTCTTGGTTTACTGGTGTTTCTTTAAAGTTCTTGTTAGTTCCATTAGCTCCTTTTTTCTCCGGTGTGGGCATTCTCCCTTATTTTAGGGAGCAAGTTGAACAGACTTGTATATTTTGGGCTGCATACCTTTTCCCTAAGGTGTCTTTTGTGGGAGTTCTGTGGAGGTTTGTAGACCTCCCTGTAGGATAGTTTGACATTTGCGTTTTCCTGGCTTCCCATTTTATGCAAGGATCATAGTTCAAACTCCCTGCCTTCCATACCTGGGTTTTGAAGCCTCAGCTTCCAGTACTCTTGACTGTTGAAAATCCTAGCCCTAAAATCCCACATACAGTTTTGTATGACTGGGTATCTTTATATGAATTTTGTTATAGTTTCTGTCACCTAGAGGTTTCACCCATCTGGCCTTGAGGTTGGCTATCTTTTTTTTAAAGGTCTGTGGTTATTTGAAATCCACTCAAATTAAGAAAAGTAGAAAATGAAAATATTGATTATTACAGGAGTAACTTGTAAAACTCAAGGGCTAGGAATTAGAAATTTAGCAACGGACAAAGCAGCTTACTCTATTTTTCTTCTAGTTTGTGTAGTCTGTATCTCTGTGCCTTTGCGTTAGCTACGTCTGCAGTCCGGCTTTCTCTCTTTTTTTTTTTTGGAGCCTGTAGCCCAGGCTGGAGTGCAGTGGCCAGATCTCAGCTCACTGCAAGCTCCGCCTCCCGGGTTCATGCCATTCTCCTGCCTCAGCCTCCCGAGTAGCTGGGACTACAGGCACCCGCCACCTCGCCCGGCTAGTTTTTTGTATTTTTTTTTTTTATTAGAGATGGGGTTTCACCGTGTTAGCCAGGATGGTCTCTATCTCCTGACCTCGTGATCTGCCCGTCTCGGCCTCCCAAAGTGCTGGGATTACAGGCTTGAGCCACTGCGCCCGGCCCGGCTTTCTCTTTTCTCCTTGCACATGACTGTCCCTGCTGGGCTCTGCATAAGAGTATCTATTTGGCCTAGAATGGATTCACTATTCACCATAGATGGAATTACCATATGTGGAGTCAGGGAAATTGGTTATATGGTGAAAGGGCTGCTCCCTCTAGACCTGGAGGTAGTGAGGTTCTCTTAGAAAGATTTGGGAACTAGGAGGATTATACGCTCCTGGTAAAGAAGCTGCAACAAAGTCAGAGCCTTTCATAGTCAGTGGACTCTAGGTCCATATAAATATTGCACTATCTAATTAACACTTGTAGAATGTGGTTAGGCTAGCTGCAGGGTCACCTGTCTCTACCATAAACATTTTGCTCTATAAAGATACCAAGAGAATGATGTTCATTGTTCTTGATTTGGCTCTTAGCCTAAATGTTAGTGAAAAACACCATGTTTACTGAAATGTGGAGAGTTTCTCTTGTTCTTCAGTTTAATTAGGTCCCACCTGTCTTTTTTTTTTTTTTTTTTTTTTTTTTTGCAATTGCTTTTGAGGACTTAGTAATGAATTCTTAATCTATCTTGAGTTAATTTTTTTTTTGAGACAGAGTCTTGCTCTTTGCTAGGCTGAAGTGCAGTGGTGTGATCTTGGCTCACTGCAACCTCCGCCTCCCGGGTTCAAGAATTCTCTTGCCTCAGCCTCCCAAGTAGCTGGGACTATAGGCGCATGCCACCATGCCCAGCTAATTTTGTATCTTTAGTAGAGACAGGGTTTCTCCATGTTGGCCAGGATGGTCTCTATCTCTTGACCTCATGATCCACCTGCCTCAGCCTCCCAAAGTGCTGGGATTACAGGTGTGAGTCACCATGCCTGGCCAAGTTAATTTTTTGTATATGATGAAAGATAGAGATCCATTTTTATTCTTCTACAAAAGGATAGCCAGTTGTCCCAGCACCATTTATTGAATAGGGAATCCTTGCCCTTTTGCTTGTTTTTGTCAGCTGAGTTGAAGATGAGATAGTTGTAGGTATGTGGCTTTATTTCTGGGTTCTCTTTTCTGTTCCACTGGTCTATGTGTCTGTTGTTTTCTACCATTACCATGCTGTTTTAGTTACTGTAGCCTTGTAGTATAGTGTGAAGTCAGGTTGTTTTTGCTTAGGATTGCTTTGGCCATTCTGACTCTTGTTTTGGTTTCATATGAATTTTAGAATATTTTTTTCTAATTGTGTGAAGAATGATGTTGGTAGTTTGATAGGAATACAGTTGAATCTGTAGATTGCTTTGAGCAGTGTGGCCATTTTAACAATACTGATTATTCCAATTCATGAGCATGCAATGTTTTTCCATTTATCTGTGTCATCTGTGATTTCTTTCAGCAGTGTTCTGTAGTCTTTCTTGTAGAGATCTTTCACCTCCTTGGTTAGATGTATTCCTAGGTTGGCTCTCAGCTTAAATGTTATTGGAAAACATGTTTCTTAAAGGGACATTTCAGTTTGGGGGGACATGGAAAGTGGGGGCTTTTCCTGTGTGCATTTGCTCACTGACTCATTTCTGTCGCTGTTATTTTAGGGACAAGCTGTGGGGGGTCTGTGTCTCCATCCTGGCTCTCTTGCCTCGAGTCCTCAGGTTGATGCTGCAGAGCCTGCGGGTGAACAGAGTTGGGCCTGAGGAGCTGCCTGTTGTGGGCCAGCTGCTTCGACTGCTGCTTCAGCATGCACCTCTCAGGACTCATATGTTGACCAATGCGATCTTGGTGCAGCAGATCATCAAGAATATCACGGTAAGAAGCATGGTACCAGAGGCTTTGCAATATTAGCATAAGAATGAATTTATGACAGGGGCATGGGAGGGAAGTGTGTTTTGAGGGAGGAAAGAGATCCCATATATTGAGTCCAGGAATTAATCCCAGTGTGGTAGTTTCTCAGGGTCTCCTGTGCTGTCCAGCACCTGACTGTAACTTAACGGGGGGTGTGTGTCTGTTATTCCAGAACTGGTAATAAAAGTCTTAAAATAATCAAACTAAATGAAGGTGACAAAGCTTAGTTTAGTTTGAAAAGGTAAGGGCATCAGAGTCATTCCTACCTAGACTGTAATACAGACTCTATTAATGAACTGTGACAGCTGGGCAAGTTTTTTTCTTTCTTTCTTACCTATCCAAGCTTGTTTTCCTATCTAGAAAAATGGGAATAATGCCAACTTTATTGTGTTTTGGTGATCATTAAAGGAGATAACCAAAGTAAATTTTTTAGTATACCTGACATTTGTAAAGTGTTCAGTAAATGTTGTCATTAAGGAAATTAGCAGGAATAAACTTCAGGCCAATTTCTAGTCACTTAGTTCACTGGAAAGTAAGAAAATCAGAAGTAGTTGCAGACTTCAGCTTTGTCTAATGGTTGGCTCTCTGCCTTCAGCTGTGTCTGGCAGGGACAGCTCTGTTGTTTAGGATTCCTTTGGTGATTTTAGTTTGGGGGGGTTAAAAAGGTGTTTTGTATAGTTTGATTTGCAGGTTGTCCCTTGAGATTTGTAGTAATACTTTGAAGTAATAGTGCTTTTACATGCATATAACACAGGTGCTCATTAGAATTTTCTCAGTAGCCTTTGTAGGGGTAATGGAAGTGGCAGTGGAATAATTCAGAAATAGTGAAGGGAAGAAAATCAAGAGCTTGGATTATTCCCAGACTGGAGAATCAGCCCATTTCTGTAAAGAAGAGATTGACAGAAATTGTTGGTTGGCCCTGTAGAGTTATTCTCAGTTGGCATTGGGGTAAAGATCATGAGACACTAGAATGGCAAGAGGGGGAGGCAAGGGTGAAGGGACGGTTGGTGGTGAAATTTCATTAGTCTCTAGCATGTGCAGGAGGGAACACACTCAGTAAGAAACCGTTGGCATTTGAGGATATAACTAGGAATTTCCACTGCCTGTGGTAATGCCCGATTAATAGTTCCCTGTTTCCTGGAAGACTTCCTATGGTAATTTATAGACGGGGATGCAGTTGCCACAGCTCTGGGAAATTGTGTTTGGGTGTGAAAAGTACGGTCAGGTAGCATAGAGATTTGGGTACAATTCTCAAATTACTCTTGTTTTTCTCTCCAGACATTGAAGAGTGGAAGTGTTCAGGAACAGTGGCTCACAGACTTACATTACTGCTTCAACGTGTATATCACTGGGCATCCCCAAGGGCCCAGCGCACTGGCTACAGTGTATTGAAGAGGCTGTGGTACCTCCTGTTTGAAGTTGTTTATTCACGTCTATCTTATTTTGAAGAAAGACTGATGTAATAGATCTTTTGTCATTAAAGCTGAACTTTTAAAGAAGTTTACGAACCTTCTTTGCACTGATGTAGGAAAATAATGCTTGGGAGTTCCTATTAATGTGTATGCTGGCTTCCTGGACTAGCACACGATACATGGTCACAGGTGTTGTGCATTGTGCATTTCATAGGAGCGAAATATTTACAAAACAGAGAGTGATCCTGTGGTACCTTCTGTTATGTACCAAGAAATTGGCTAAATCTTTGTAATCCCATCTAGGCAGACCTCATTCTTTGTGTTTTTGTGATCACAAAAACGATGACTTATAGTAATTAGCAAACTAAAAACCAAGGTAGTTAACTTAAGCGAACACTTCATTGCCTGTCTCTTAACTTTAGCACAGAAGTGGCACTGATGTGTAGAAAATGAAAGCATCCCCCAAAATACTTGTAAAATATATCACTGTTTATGCCTACTGTCTATATTCCCACAGCAGCTTTCCCCTTAAACAATGTGAAAGAGTCCATGATCACTGGATTTTATTTAAACCAGGTGTTCTTAGAATGCTAGGATGTGTGCCGTTTCATTCTTCCCTGCCAACAGGAATGGCATTTTAAGAAGATTGCTCATTTCTGCAAGTTGGTCAGAAAATACAAGTAGAACATTGAAGCCTGAGTTGGCACCCTGCTGCATGAACAGTCTGGTCTGTAAACCCTACCTGACAGAATCCTTGATACTGTAATATGGCTGTTGGTATTCAGCACTGAGAAAGCCATTCAGAGAAGACGTGGCGGCAACTTGTGGCCTTGAGAGGCTAACGTAGGAACTGTAAAATGTAAGGAATCACCAGAATGTATCTATGGTCTTTTGTACAATTTCTAAATGCAAACAGTGGGTCATGATTCTGATCTAAAATTTAAACCTGATTAATTTTGAAGTAACAGTGGGATGTGAATGTGGTGTGTGTGATAAGTTTGTTGCATTAGATTCCAGGAAAGTAGTGAGAAGAAGGCTGCTATGGGACAGGCTTCCTATCTCATTTAGGTTCATCTCTTGAGTCAGGAAGCCAGTACCAGCTAGCTGGCAGAAATCCCAACCCAGCAGCCTTAGTTTGCCTTAGATTTTACTGTTAATTATGAATTCCCATTTCCAACCATACAGACTGCAGTGAAAGCAGACACCTGGGCACTTTGCACAGACAGAGTCTATGCAGGTCCTTTCAGTGCAGGCTGCATCGATTGACAAAACAATGCTGTGTAAGAGCAGAAAGGAAACATTCTGACATTTTCTTTGAGTTAACACATTTTTAGGTGAATAAGCCTTCAGGTACAGATAGTAAAGTTTTCCCAAAGTGTAAAAGATTATCAGCACAAAATTTGAACTCTGCACTAGCTATGCCAGCTCACCCGAACACAGTCTTCCTCCTTAGGCAGTCAAGGTTTTGTTTTGTTTTTTGGCTGAGTAGCTGATTGCAGGTTATAAGAAAAGTTCTTTGATCTTCCACTGTTATCAAGGAGATGTATGCACTGTAGGTTGCTCACTGTTAAAAACAAATACCAGATATTAAGGTTATTAATTTTAAGGCTGAAGGGAACAGTTCATTGGTGTTGAGGAAGAAGGACTTAGGTTTAGGCCATCCCTGGGATGATGGGCCAGTTTACTGTAGAGGCAGGATGAATTAATATAATAGCTTTATATTTTCTGCAGTCTCAAGATATGGGACATCTCTTCAAGGGAGACTTGACCAAGAGAGAGCAGGCACGTGGGGAGCTGATACCGGAAGCTCGGTCTTCAGTCTGCCTGAAATAACAAATATATTCTCCCTCTGTGTCTCTCACATAACACATTACATAAACACGTAACCTCTTTTAACTATCCTATTATACTTTGAATAGTCTGTTCTAGGAAATAGGTTAGGAAATATTCAGATCCTCATGAATGATAAGCTGATGGGAATATCAAACTTAAAATGGATTTTTGAGGCCTTTTTATGACTTTGAATTAACAAATGTATAGGATGCCACAGTCAGAAAACGTTAGTGATACACTTTGACAAATGATACTGAGGCCCCATATGGTTGAGAGACCTTGCTGAAGATATTGCTATATTTTGCTTCTAACTTTTTCTGGAGCATACAAGCAAATACATTAAAAGTTTAGTAGTTTTAAAAAGTAGCAAACGTATGTCTCAATTTTTCTCTCTTGGTTTTATAACTTCCACAAAATTATTTTAATGGGAACTATTGTTTTTGGCTGTCTTCACTGTATCTTGAATGGAGTTGTCATCTGTGTACCCCTCTGTAGGTGAGCAAGAATAAACTGGATTTATACAGGGGGTACCAATACTAATAATCACAGTTATTCCATTCACTGGAATGGAATTTTAAAGGGAGTTGTTTTCTTTTATTGTTAAAGAGATAGGCCCAGGTGTGTGTGTGTATCAGTAAAAGGCTCTGCTGAGATTCTTGGTGGGTGGTCTGCAAGGCTGGGTGTAGAAGACTGAAGTGAGCAGGGATTGTTTTGCTGCCTCCCAAATACATGTGGAGAAACAGCCCAAGGAGGCTGGCATTTTGCTATATCCACCTTTCTGTTTCTTCCTAAGTGGTAAAGGCACTACTAAAACCTCTTGGGGGTCTCTCTCCAAGTTGGAGGGTGAGAGCAATAATGTTAACTGGTTAATGCTTAATGTGGGTGGGCTTGAACCTAACAAAACCGTGTGTTCTCCCAAATTTGGGGTTAGGAAAAGATCATTTTATCCTTGTCTGATTTTAAACCAGTCAAATATATGTGTAGGACAAATAAGTTGCTTGTTCATATGAAGTCCTATGAAACCATTAAGTTTTGATTTGAATTGATTTACTCTGTCCCTTCTGGGTCCCTTAACTAAAAAATTTATATGCTGCTAAACACCATTTTAAAAGATTTCTGGTAATCTTGGATTTGTTTTTCTCTTAAGACAGTGAAAAATGATCCAGTTATCTAATTTATGCTAGTATTTGATTGTCTAAATGCCACTTCTCTGGTAGTGATATCTGACAATTCTGTTTTTGAAATGATTCTTCAATTTGCTCAGGTATAACGAAAGGGTGTTTTTTGGTTGTTTTTAAACAGACTGTAGGCCTTGATGGCTTTCAAAGTTTCTAACTACCCCACCCACCACTCCCTGATCAGTCTGTCTGTATTACCTGAGTTGTCCAACTCTTATTAAAGATTTGGCAGTAATTACTCTGTCCCCCACCTCCAGGTTTTTGCCCCCCATCAAAAACTAAATGAATGTTAAAGTTCATGCTGACAGTCATTGTTCACCTTCCCAGCTGCACTCTGTTCCTCCAGGATGACTGTGTGGATCGGGGAGGCAGCGGGGAGCGTGTTGCCATAGCCACCTATGAGAAACACTGGACCTGGCATTAGCTGCTGACAGCAATGAACTTATCACCCATATTTAATGCTGGCGTGAAAGAGGGGGCACTAAGTAAAACTCTTGTCTTGCGGCTGAAAAGAAAGTTCCCTGAGCTTCTCTAGTATGAGGGAAATCACGCACAGCTGAGCCTGGGCTGTACATGCTCTCAGTGTCCTCTTCATGGTGTTCTTCCCATCTTGGAGAAGGAAACGGGGGATCATAAGGATTATAAAGGATTCCCAAGGTATTCCTTTGAAAAATGACAGTATTTTCATTTATTTTCTCCTTTATGTGAAAAACTGTATAAAAGTGATCAATAATAGCTCCCATTTATTGTTTCTATTGGAGTTAATGTTAATAATAGCTTTTAGTTGTGAAAATAATTTGCCTCTTAGGGAGACAGATGTTGGCTACAGTAATAATCCCATGAAATCAAATGACCATTGGAAAACCCTGGCCATCTCTGTTCTAATGTCTTCTGTCTTTGGGGATGAAATGAAGGAAAACGCTTCCCCATGTTCTCCCCCACCGTCTGCTTTGCAGTGACTGCCTTACCTGAGTTGAGACGCAGCACGGAAGAGGCTTTTACAGATCTTGTAGGATGATGTATTTTCCCTTCTTGAGAACAACCTGAAATGAACCAATAACTGTTACTTTTCTTTGGCCAGGGATAGCTTTGGCCTGACCAACTTCTGAATTCCTTATTGTGGTAAAGGCTTGAGCTTGCAGGCGTGTGTCAAGATAAGTTAGGTATGGTGTGGAACCATGTAGGCCCAGGGCAAAGTTCTGAGATTTTGCTAAAAGAATGTTAAAGTTTATGCTGTAGGAGATCTTTCTAAAGGTGCCCTTGCTTATCTTTTTTTCTCTCTCTCTTTTTTTTTTTTTTTTTTTGAGACAGAGTCTCTCTCTGCTGCCCAGGCTGGAGTGCAGTTGGCACGATCTCGGCTCACTGCAAGCTCCGCCTCCCGGGTTCACGCAATTCTCCTGCCTCAGCCTCCTGAGTAGCTGGGACTACAGGCACCCGCCACCGTGCCCGGCTAATTTTTTTGTATTTTTAGTAGAGACGGGGTTTCACCGTGGTCTTGATCTCCTGACCTCGTGATCCGCCCGCCTCCGCCTCCGCCTCCGCCTCCCAAAGTGCTGGGATTACAGGCGTGAGCCACCGCGCCCGGCTATCTTTTTTTCTCTTGAGCCAGCAAGGCTTCTTGAACTCCACTGGGTCTACTTGGATGGGCTCTTTGCAGAGCTGAAAATGTTTCGATTTGTAGAAGTTAATCTGCTGAACAAATATTTACTGTAGTGCATGGGTGTTGAGCATTCTCATAGTGGGCAACCCTATAACATCTTAGCATAGGAAAAGTCAGGGTCTAGCTAAGTCTTGAATGCTCCAAATGGGTAATGCAAGGGGGAGACTCAAGCAGGGGTCTGGAGAGGTTTAAACAGTAAAGCTTGAGGGTGCTCTGGGCTGAGATGCTAGAACACCTCATGAAACCAAACAATTCTGACCCAGTATCACTGGAAGGCAGGCACGAAATGGTGCTGTTCTCTTGGTGCTTGAAAAATACTAGGTTGGTGCAAAATTAATTGCAGTTTTGACCATTTTGAATTATACAGTTAATTTTGCACCAACCTAATTTATCTGAATGGAAGTTTACCCAATGTAATTAAATCCCATTTCAGATTCTGATGTGGCACTCTGGGGGTACTTGTGAACTACAAAGTAGGCAGAAGGACAGTTACCATAGATTTGCTTAAGCACTGAGTGCTTAGTGGACTTTGTGCCTGAGGTGCCCTTGGATGGATTCTTGGGGGTCTTGCTTACTGCAGTAGTTTGGGGGAGTTTTAGTTCTAGTTCCTTCCTCCAAATCTGGAGGAGTAATGCTGTACACTTTTGCCTCCATCTGTCCACATCTCCAGCTCCAAGCTGCTTCGTATGTCGAAGGTGGGACAGGTGCTTCCTGAGCTGGTAACTGGTGGGGTCAGAGGAGAAGAGAGGCTTTAAGATCACAGTACTGAGAAAACTAAATTTCCTTAAGATTCCTAGAAACTATAGTAGTAGTATTTGCTGAATTCCTGGTAGGTTCATTCAAGCTCCCATTCCTAATTTCGGCAGCAGCATGTTGAATGTGGAATTCTTTTTCCATCATCAAACACCTCCTGAACTAGGATTCAATCATGATTCCTTGCCTTCAAGGAGCTCACAGACTAGTGGGACAGGCTGCTGTGTAAAGAGGGACGTGTGGCATGAGAGTACCATGCAAGAGCAAGGAGCTGGTTGTGCAAACAGATGCAGGACTGACTGATGGATTGGTAAGGTTTCACAAGGCTAATGTTTGTGCTGGATTTTAAAAGATGAATAGGAGCTTACCAGACAGAGAAGGGCATTCTATGCAGCAGAACTGGCATCAGCAGAGATACGGGCATTTGTGCCAGAAAGTCAGTAACACAATGTGTTGGAAGCACTGTGTATTTGGTGAGGAAAGGGGGCTTTAGAGTGGTAAAGGTATGAGCTGCATTTTACTAAGGTAAGTGTTGGAGGTGGGTTTGGAGTGGGTGAGGGATGGGGGATGATGGCTGTATTGACATCTAGGGTTTATTTGATGCTTTCTATCCTACATGCACTCCCAAACTTACTGAGCACAACTACTTTGAGGCCTCCAAAGGAAAGCTGCAGCAATGTTTATTATCTGTATCTGTCTTTATTCCCAGTGAGCCTATAGGTAGCTGCAGAGAGCAACAGGCTTCATGTCTGATTTTACAGTGATTCCATTTGGGCTGCACCAAATGGGAAGTAATCTTTTTCCTAAGTCTGCTAAAAGCTCCTTGCAGTGCGTGGTTTAGCCCCTCCCTCCTTCCCCAAAGGCTGATTTCAGTCAGCCTACATGACTCTTCCTTCTTTCCTGGAGAGTAACACCATGGCATCCCTCTACTAGAATACCTACCACATTTCCAAAAAGCCAAGTCTAGACAAAAGTATGGCACTACCACTCTATAATTCAGTTTCTCCTATTTGAAATGCTGTCTTCTATACCTTCTGCTCCTGTGGGCACAGAACTTGTGGGGAAGCCTGGGTAGTGGCTGAAGCTGTTAATGGTGTCAGCCCTCAGTGGGCCCAGCAGCACCTTTCCTGTTCAGCTTGTCTAGGATCCTGTTTCAGTTCTTTAAAATGTCACCTTACTTGGTTATTAAACTGACAATTTTAAGATCAAGTTTCATTTTCTCAGGACCCAAGGTTCATTTTGCCCCCTCCTTCCCTGCCTGTTTTCCAGCTCCTTTTCTCTATCCTGCACCTGTCCCCTCTAACCACAGCCTGCACTGAGCACTTACGTGTCCAGCCCTGACCCCTGCCCCAGCCCTCACTGCATAGGTTTGCTATCAGACACATTTTCAGGACAGCACTTCGGGCTCTTGTATTTACAATAGAAAAAGTAGTTATAATAGAACTAATAAAAGTGTTTTTACTGTCACCAGACTTGGCTTTCTGCAATGTGCAACAATCCCAGAAGTCCTTTGGGCATCAGAATTGCACAATGGCACATCCAGAGGGAGCCTGTGTAGTTGTCTACCCAGGTGGGCATGTTAGACCATAAGCCCACTGTTCTTGGGGGAATGACTGAAGGCTCATTTGCTACTCTGGTCACTTCTTGACAGGACCTGTCAGCTTCTGACTCTTCAAAGGAGTCAAACAGACAGTCGAAGAAGGAGACATTTCAGGTAGGGAGCAGCTGTGAGGTCTGGCGTGGTAACCTTGCTAGCTTGTTTAGATCCTAGATTTCAACCAAAATACTTAAAAAGTTCATCTGGATGGTAGCCAGTGCATGTACCAGCATAACTGCCCCAACGAGGGGGTGCAATGGCCATTTCCACCTGTGGCTTTAGAGGCTGACTGTCTTGGCTCAAAGCCAGCCCTGGCACTTGCTCTGTAATGTTGGTGAGTTGATGAACCTCTCTGTGCTTCAGTTTCCTCATCTGTGGAACGGGGATAAGAACAATATCTACCTTGCAGGGTTATTGGTGATGATTACATGAATTAATCCAGGTAAAACTAGTTTGAACAGTGTCTGGCACAAGTGTCCGATAAAAACTACTAGTATGTTAACAATTGGTAATAGTAATACCACCCTTCTCCTGGTTACCCTGATGTGTATGACACCAACCAGGCAGTCTTCTCCATCCTGTTTTCAGGCAAAGTGCATGGGGCCCATCTCCACCTCCATTAGCTTGACCACAGCAAAAACTAACTTCACTAATGTAAGGGGAAGGCCCTTGGATTCGAGTTAGCCAGAGGTTCAAGTGCTGGATCTGGACAAAAAGGACAAGTCAATTTTGCCTCTCGTCTGAAAAATGGGGATACTGCTCCCTGTCGTGGTGGCTTCCTGGTGTGGTTGGGAGATCACATGGGGTCAGGCATGGGAGGACTTTGTTAATGGCCAAGAGCTGAAACAGACATGAGGGAGAACACATTGCAAAGCCTGTGCAAGCACAAACCAGATCACCTGGCTCTGGGTTAGGCAGTCTCTGGTATGATGCCAACGGAAGCCTCTCCCTGGACCTCCCGGGAATCCATCTTGTTTTCTCCCTGCCAATGTTAAGGAGAGAACGTCTTCCATTTTCTCCTGACAGGAACCTTGATATCTGGCACACCTGTGCCCGCATTATTTCCTTGCCTTGTCTCCCCATCCATCTTCCTCTCTCTCCAGTGACGGAGGCAAAATAACTTCCACCTATCTCTTTTCTTGAGACAGGGTCTCACTCTGTCGCCCAGGCTGGAGTTCTGTGGCATGGTGATGGCTCACTGGCCTTGACCTCCTGGGGTCAAGCGATCCTCCTGCCTCAGCCTCACAACTAGCTAGGACTACAGGCGTATGCCACCATGCCTGGGTAATTTTTGTATTTTTTTGTTGAGACGGGGTTTGGCCATGTTTCCCGGGGTGATCTCGTCTCATAACCCTGGGTTGAAGTGATCCTCCCACCTCAGCCTCCCAAAGTGCTGGAGTTACAGGTCTAAGCCACTGTGCCTGGCCAGCTCCCACCTATTGGTGATGGGTCCAGCTCCTCTCTGGACACTCATCACTGTAAGGCCTAATTTAGATTTAGGCTCTAGTGAGGCTTTCAGGATGAAAGAGATTATGAGACGTGAACATTTGTAGCAAGAAGACCGCTCAAGTCCTCCCATAATCACCCCCCAGCAGCATTTGTCTCTAGTATATTGGGACACTGTTTCAGGCTTTTAGGACAGCCTTCACCCCCCACTCCCAGTGCCTACTACGTATTCTGAGCTTGGTAGATGCTCAGAGAGGTTTACATAATACGGTTTAGTCACTCAATCTGTTATATCCAGACCCTGGTTTAGGTTTTTTGAGTATGACTAGTTTCTGGGTAGTAAAGACATAAGAATAAAAGTATCTCCTATGTGTGGTAATTTAGAATTAATGAAGTGTGCATTATCTCATTCCAGTAACCTGTCGTATTAATAGGACATGTGCAACAATTATTAAATCCTGTTTTACAGATGAAGAAGCAGAGGGTCGGGGGGCCACGAGATTTGCCCAAAGTCACATAACCTGTTTGAGCTTACCTGAATCTGACATTTCATGGTTACAAACCCAGGACTTTTTCCTTTACCCCATGCTGTGCTGGGAGCACTTTCCCATCTTTCTAGGCAAAAACATCTTCCAAATGGTTTACACAATGTAAATTACTAGGATCTTGTGTGAATTTCATGGGTAGGCTCCATAAAATTGGCCTTATCATGCCACCAAATGGAACTCATTGGGAAAACATCAAAGAGCACAGATGTCATGTTGAGAATACCAGTAACAACCAAAGAACCACAGATGTGGCAGCACCCCATTTTCCTACCTTCGCCAGGCACGCTGGATGACTGCCGCTGCCTTGTTCTTTTTGCGAAACAGCTCTTTCCTCCTTCGTTCTCTCTGAATTATCTGCAGTCGGAGCTCTACAGGGAGAAGGTCAATATTCACACTCTGCCCAGAGAGACCAGGTACTGGATCAGTCTCCTTAGATACCTGAAAGTCCTCGGACAGGGTGGATGTCCCCAGCCTCCTGGCTCCTGACCTCAACTCCTCTGTGCTCTGTGGCAAATCTGAATAGAGCCCTCCTGCGAGCTTGGTTTGTGTCACTTTGTTTCTTGGTGTACGATGGTGAGGAGGATTCTGCCCAGCATGGACTGCCTCCCCCCGGGCACTGCCAGGCCGGCTAGAACCAGCCGGGGAGCACCTTCCTCCTTTGAGCTCTTGAGTGCGCCTTTTCTGGGGGGCACATTTGGCCTTGGGTTCTGTGTCATGCCGCCTGCTGGGCTTCCAGTGGCTATCGTGTGGTGGAAGGCTTGCAGCTGCCCGCCTGGAGTCCTCTCCTTTCTCATCAGGCCCAGCCACCCTGATACAGGAGGGCTGCTTCACAAAGCCTTTCCCCTTTGCACACCGCTGATCACCAGCTGTCTCACCTCTGGACTTCTCAACAGAGGGAACTCCTGGATGCCTGTTTCCATCACTGCCTTCATTGGGTCTGAAGTGGACACAGGCAGATTGGCCTTTAGAATGTTCTCTGGCTGTTTCTTGGGGAAACAAAGAAAAAATATGTCCAAAACTTGCATAGTAGGATAATTTTGCTAATATGTTCACATAAGATATTCAGACTTAGACTATATCATTACCATAATAGTGGCAAATACGACTAGGAAAAAACTTTAACTTCTATTTCCAGCAATATGGTAGGTTAGATAACCTGAAGCCCTTCTCACCTTAACAAAAATAATGGATATCCTTTGGAAAGCACTGTCATGCCTTTAAGAAAATAAAGGAACTCTGGAGGCCAAAAACAAAGAGAAAATTGAAAATCAAAGCAATTAAGTGTGTGAGCTGATCCAGTGACTGTTTAGGCAGGTAATGGTGGTGGAGTGGGCAACAGATGGTCTTATTAAATATCTGGCTGTTTTTTAACATCTACATAAGAACAGAAAATGAGGCCTTGCAGGAAGAAAGTTAACTGGAACAAGACTCTACCTGAAGCCAGCACTCTTGAAGGGATATACCTTTTGGAAATAATCCAGATTTTAAAATCTGCTCTCCAGCACTTGGAGATGACAAGGAAGTTTGTTTCAGCTCAGGTTCTGGATAGGGTAAGGAGTCTCCTATAAGAATTTAAAACCAAAGTCTTCTTCCTCACATGGGCTTGGTATTCATTTATTCTCAATCCATAGGAGACAGTAACATAAAAACCGTTCTCAGGATGGAGATATCCCACGATGCCTCACAGAAGCAAACACAATATTGCTTTAGTGTGACATGCTCTCAACTCAGGCTGCACAAAGGGGTCCTCTGAAAATGACTAACATCTAAAATGAAAAATATGCCAGGCACAGTGGCTCACGCCTGTAATCCTAGCACTTTGGGAGGCCGAGATGGGAATCATGAGGTCAGGAGTTTGAGACCAGCCTGGCCAACATGGTGAAACCTTGTCTCTACTAAAAATACAAAAATTAGCTGGGCATGGTGGTGTGTGCCTGTAGTCCCAGCTACTTGGGAGGCTGAGGCAGGAGAATCGCTTGAACCCAGGAGGCACAGGTTGCAGTGAGCTGAGATCGCGCCACTGCACTCCAGCCTGGGTGACAGCGAGACTCTGTCTCAAAGAAAAAGAAAAAAAATCTTACCAAAACAGGCACATAGATTATCCAGATAATGTGTTTTCAGAAACAGACTTTAAAATAACTGTTCTGGCTGGGTGCAGTGGCCCAGCACCTTGGGAGGCTGAGGCAAGAGGATTGCTTGAGCCAAGTCTGAGACAAGCCTGGTAACACAGTGAGACCCCACTTCTAAAAATAAAAAAAAACAATTATCCAGACATTGTAGTGCATGCCTGTAGTCCCAGCTACTCAGAAGGCTGAGGTGAAAGGTCGCTTGAGCCTGGGAGGTTGAGGGTGCAGTGAGCTGTTTGTGCCACTGCACTCCAGCCTGAGCAACAAAGTGAGACTATGTCTCAATAATGTAAAATAAAATATTCTTAAGTGCCAAAGAGCTATCTAAACTATGCTACTCTTCATGTAAGAAAGAAAGGAATGGGCCGGGCACGGTGGCTCACGCCTGTAATCCCAGCATTTTGGGAGGTCGTGGCGGGCAGATCCCCTGACGTCAGGAGTTCAAGACCAGCCTGACCAACATGGAGAAACCCCGTCTCTACTAAAAATACAAAAAAACTAGTTGGGTGTGGTGGTGCATGCCTTCATCCCAGTGACTCAGGAGGCTGAGGCAGGAGAATCGCTTGAACCCAGGAGGCGGAGGTGGCGGTGAGCCAAGCTCACGCCACTGCACTCCAGCCTGGGCAACAAGAGCAAAACTCTGTCTCAAAAAAGAAAAAACAAAGAAAGGGATATAAGAAGATATACCTCATGAGTGAGCCCAGGTGATCGAGAAGAGGAACTGCCCAGGTAGCTGACAGGACTGTGAGAAATAATAAACTTCTGTTGTTTTAAGCCACTTAGTTTTGGGAGTGGTTTATTATGCTACAGGAGATAACCAACACAGATATTTATATCTATAAAAGAGAGGTGCTGTCTTAAAATATAAAATCCATGGTATTGACTTTGGACTGGTTGGTGAGCAGAAGCTGGGAAGGCAATGAAGAGAGTACTGGTGAAGTCTGGAAGAGCAGAGAAGAAATTGCTGTGGGAATCTAGAGAGAAGTGAACCTTGTTATTCAGTGGCAGAATTAACTGGCAAAATTGTCACCTGCAGTAACGTAGAAGATAGAAAATATACCTAATGAAGCTGTAGATACAGTTCAGGAGGTTTCCAGATGGAATGTAGAACAAAATGTCAACTGCTTTTTAACCTACATATGACAAGATATGGGGAGAAAGCAAATAAAATGAAGAAAAAACTGTTCCATTTGCAAGCAAAATTTAGAGATAATGTAAAGATCCCAGGATGTGCTGGGTTAGAAAATAAAACTATTTTAACATTTTTATTCTTTCCAGCCAGCAAAAATCTCATAGGCCTCAGCATAAAGATCAAATCAGGCCGGACACAGTGACTAACACTTATAAAATCCCAGCACTTTGGGAGGCCAAGGCAGGTAGATTGCTTGAGCCCAGGAGTTTGAGACCAGCCTCGGCAATATGATGAAATCTCGTCTCTACGAAAAAGAAATGCAAAAAATTAGCCAGGCATGGTAGCACACACCTATGGTCCCAGCTACCCGGGAGGCTGAGGTGGGGGGATCACTTGAGCCTGGGAGGCAGAAGTTGCAGTGAGCTGTGATTGCACCACTGCACTCCAGCCTGGGTGACAGGGTGAGACCCTGTCTCAAAAAACAAAACAAAGTATGGCTGTACACCCTTTATTAAGATTAAAAAATATTTAAGGTGGTATATAATAGGCCTTCTCAGCTCGACAAAAGAATTTCTAAGAATCTCAAGGGCATTTTCCCACAGAAATCTGAGCCACTCAAATGAGAGAAAAGCTTGTTTGAAAAATTATGGATGTGGCTTTTGAAATATGAAATGAATCCAATCAGATTCACAGGAAGCCCATGCAGCTTTTTAGATAATTGTATTATTGAGAGTACCACAAGCTTGAACTGGTGACATAGTTCAAATCAAAAAGAAGCCTCTGGGGCCCCAGTATCCTATAGTCAGGAGCTAGGCTGAGAAAGCTACTCAGCTGCAAACGGGCATTTCTTTGGAAAAGGAAGGACTTCTCAGAGAGCAGAGTCAAGAATTCAGGTAGCAGAGCCAAGAGCCATGGAGAACAATGGAATAGGAAGGCACCAGGAGTAAAATGAGACCCTAATCAAGGAATTTTACCTCAGAGTAGGGGCCCTGGTAAAATGTGACCAGCTGGCTTTCAGAATTGCTATGGACTAATGGCTGCTATGCGCCTCCTATTCTACCCCCTTTTGTCTACTGTGGTTATTCTGTTCCTATCTCACCACTGTTTGTTGGGTGTGGGGGAGTGGTGTTGATAATGTATCTTTTTGGCTGATTGATCTCTGAATCACAAAGAGTCCCAGCTGGTGAACCTGAACCACATCTGATTCATGTCTTAAAATCCTAGACTTCAAGTGTGATGAGATAATCAGGTTGAGATTTTGGGGTACTGAGATAGGGATGTATCAGTCTATTCCTACACTGCTATAAAGAACTACCTGAGACTGGGTAATTTATAAAGAAAAGAGGTTTAATCGACTCACAGTTCCACAGGCTTAACAGGAAGCATGACTGGCAGGCCTCAGGAAACCTACAATCATGGTGGAAGGCAAAGGGGAAGCAAGCACCTTCTTCACATGGTAGCAGGAGAGAGCGTGAGCGAGGGGGTAAGTGCCACACACATTTAAACCATCAGATCTTGTGAGAACTCACTATCATGAGAACAGCATGGGAGAAATCTGCCCCCATGATCCAATCACCTCCCACCAAGTCCCTCCCCGAACATTGGGAATTGCAATGAGATTTGGATGGGGACACAGAGCCAATCCATATCAAGGGGTAAGAATATCTTGCATGTGGGAGGAATGTGAATAATCTGTGACCAAATAGGAACTATGACAGGTTGTTTAATAGCCAAAAATTCCTCCCATCTTCGTATGCACAAAGGTGGAATCTATTTCTCCACATCATTTGGTCTTGGATGGTCTTGTAACTTGCTTTGATCAATACAATGTGTGCAAATTCTAGAGTCTATTTCTCAAGAGGTCTTGTGGCTTTTATCTTTGCTTTCTTTTTTTTTTTTTTTTTTTTTTTTTTTTTTTTTTTTTTTTTGGAGACGGAGTCTCGCTGTGTCCCCCAGGCTGGAGTGCAGTGGCGCGGCGACCTCGGCTCACTGCAAGCTTCGCCTCCCGGGTTCACGCCATTCTCCTGCCTCAGCCTCCCGAGTAGCTGGGACTACAGGCGCCCACTACTGCGCCCGGCTAATTTTTTGTATTTTTAGTAGAGACGGGGTTTCACCGTGGTCTCGATCTCCTGACCTTGTGATCCGCCCGCCTCGGCCTCCCAAAGTGCTGGAATTACAGGCGTCAGCCACCGCGCCCGGCCTTATCTTTGCTTTCTGAGAATGCTGTCCTGAGACCATGATGTAAGGAAGCCAGTCTAGTCTACTGGAGGATGAAAACCATGTAAAACAGAGTCAAAGAATCCCATCTGATAGCTTGCATCAATTGCTAGACATTCAAGTCAGTATATCTTAGACATGGAATTCCACTGACTCTCCACCTGAATGTAGACACATGAGTGAGACCAGATGAAGCCTGTAAAGAAACTTTCCAACCCAAATAGAATCATAATAATTAAATCGTTATTGTTCAAAGTCACTTCGTCTTTGTGTGGTTTGTTTACAGCAGTAGACAATGGAAGCAACCCTGCTCTCACAGATCTTGCAGTTTAGTGGAAAAAATGACAAGTAAACCAGTAATAACAGTAAAAAGTGATGATCTTTATAAGAGGGAAGTATAGGAGAAGTATGGGAGCATATAGCAGGAAACTATAGCCTCCTTTAGTGGGGAGATAAGGGTTGAACAGAAGAAGCAACATTATCCCTGATATCTCAAAAATAAGGTAAAGGGAGTGGCATCTGCAAAGGCCCCAAGCTAAGAAAAAACTCAAGGAAGTTCAACATGACTGTCACATTATGGGAGCTTAATTAAAGCTGGTTGGATGAATAAATGAATGAATATGTAGCAAAGCATCATGAGTATATAATCCTTAAGGATTACACTGTAAAGTTGATTATGGAATTATATTCCAAAAATGTTTATAGTCATTTTACATATATATATATATTTGGAGACAGAGTCTCACTGTTGCCCAGGCTGGAGTGCAAAGACACAATCTCAGCCCAATGCAACTAACGCCTCTCAGGTTCAAGCAGCTCTTGTGCTTCAGCCTCCTGAGTTGCATGTACCACCATGCCTGGCTAATTTTTATATTTTTAGTAGAGATGGAGTTTTGCCAAGTTGGCCAGGCTGGTCTTGAACTTCTGGCCTCGAGTAATCTGCCTGCCCCGGCCTCCCAAAGTGTTGGGATTACAGGTGTGAGTCACTGCACCCAGCCTGTAATCATTTTATGTATACTTTTCTGTAGTTGTTCTTGGCTGGATTAATGTGTGGCTCAATAATAATAGTTACTGAAAACCTACGATGAGTTATGGGCTGTAACAAGTACTCTACATGAATTATTTCTATCCATAGCTACCTCGTGGTGTAGAAAGTATACCCTCACTTCATAGCTAAGGAAGTTAAGGTTCAAAGAAACAGGTTGAACTGTCCAAGCCCTGAATTCAGTAATCATGAAGTTCCAGAGCCACCTTCTGAGAAAGTCCATAAGGTCAGGGCTATTTTCATAATAATACGAAGACATAATTTGCCCTTTTCACTGTGTTGGCATTTGCACTTAGATTTTGAGAAAGCTCCTACCATTTTCTAACTTCTAAGAGTAGCTCAATGTGTTTAAATTGCTTCATGCAAACAATAGGGTTCGTGCTGCACACTGTTCCTTCTGGGAGTCTGGAATTTTGGCATATGCTAGGCAGAGGGTATCTATGTGACTGACTCCAGATAAAAATCCTGGAGTCCTAGGTTCATGTGAGCTTTCTTTGTCAACAAAAGTTTGTCTGACTGGTTGTTAAATTTATTGCAGAAGGAATTAAACGTGTTGCGTGTGACTCCACTGGGGGAGAGCCACTGGAAGCTCGTGCCTAATTTCCTCTGGACATTGCTCCATACACCTTTTCTCTTTGCTCATTTTGCTTTGTGTCCCTTTGATATAATAAATCCTAACTGGGAGTACAACTATATGCTGAGTCTCCCTAGTAAATCCTCCAACATCACCAAACCTGGTGGTAGTCTTGGGGATGGGGATCATGGGGACCCCTGACATACAGGTAAACTCTAAATAGGATAAACTGCAAAAACCCATGCCAAGACACATCATATTAAACTCCTGAAAGCTAATGATAAATTTTAAAATCTTGAAAGCAGCCAGAGAGAAATGACATATTACCTAGGACTGTTACTGAGAAACACCAATTTGAAGGACAGTGGATTTCTCATCTGAAACCATGGAAGTCAAAAGGAAATGGCACAATATTTTTCAAGTGCTAAAAGAAAAGAACTGCCAACCACGAATTCTACATCTGTCTTAATGATTCTTCAGGAATCAAATAAAAACATTCTCAGACAAAGGAAAACTGAAAGAATTTGTTGCTAGCAGACATACCCTTAAAGATTGGCCAAAGAAAGCTCTTCATACAGAAAGGAAAGGCTACAAGAATCTTAGAGCATCAGGAAGGAAGAAGAAACAACAGAAGAGCAGAAATACGGGTGCATAAAATGTTATTTCCTTTGTGAGTTTTATAAATTGTATCTCATGACTGAAACAAAATTTATGACACCATCTGATACCTAAGCAATAATACTTAAAAGTGCACAAGATAAATGGAAGTAAGGTTTTCACGCTTCACTCTAAAAAAGAAAAGAAAACAAAAAACCATAAATCAATCAAGATGGAATGCTTAAAAATGCTGAAGTAACCTACAGGAAGGGAAAAAAAGAGAAATGAGAACCAGAGGAAACAAGCAGAACACAAATCATAAAGTGGTGGACCTAAGTGCTAATACAACAATTATCTTAAGTGTAATTGGTCTAAATACACCAAAGAAAAAAGCCCACAGTCTGTGGGCCAGCAGGAGATGACAAAGGCAATACACCTACCATTTGGCCTTCTGGAGTTTGTTCCCTGCAAATCCAAGGAAGTATACTGCTCCTTCTGGAGGGCTCTGCCTAGAGACCCTCCTGGAGATCCTCTGCTGTCTCTTGGCTCAGGGCCTTGGGCCACGTTGCCAGCAGGAGGCTGCTTGCTGGGGGCCCGGCTCTGCCTGCTGGGTGCATCCTGGGTGCTGGGCAGACAGGGAAGGGCCTGGGGTCTGCAGGAATCTGGGCTTTGCCTTCCTTTTTGCTGTTCTGCCTCTTTTCGTTTGTTTTCTTCCTCTCGCTTTCTGGAAGCAAAGTCAAAGAGGAAAAGGAAAAAAATGTAAAGAGTATCACCTGCTCAAGTGTCTCTGTGTGAGATTTAAATTTTAAGAGGAGATATTTGGAAATTTGCATTTTCCAAGAGCAGTCTTTTCTCCAGATAAAATAAAAACCACCTCTTTTACACCAGGCCTTATAGCCCAAAAGATGATGGAGCTGAAAAGTTTATAGATCAGTCTTTGTGCTGTTGAGACACATGAGAGATAACCAGGCAACTTTTCTGAATGTGAAACATAACACATTCCCAACGGTGTGTATGCCCCAAGCTTGTGTGTGATCCCTGGAGCTACCTGTACCACCACCCGTTTTTCTCCTGTTTCAGAAGGCACACCAGAATGCAACTGAGAATGACAGTCAAAGGGATAACCTTGAATCTGCTCTATTCATTTAAAAAAGCCCATTGGCAAACCTTAATGATCATATAAAAAGTCACTTGCAAAGTACCTTGCCAGTGATTAAAACACACCTGTGAGTTGCAAATGCTGCCGTTAAGAGCTCTAGCTAATGAGTCAAATCCACTCATTTTACAGATGAGACCCAGAAGGTAGGGTGATTTTCAAAAAGTCACACATGAGTAGCTGGTGGCAAAGCTGGAACCCTTGGGTAGCAAGAGAACAGACAAGGGCTGGGGAGGAGGGACCCATCTAAAGATGAGTAGCAGGGTGACGCAGGTGGGTCTGACGTGGCTCAGAAAGGTAGCCCAGGCCCCTAACTAAGGACAAAGGAAGGGGCTGAGTTAGGGGCAGGATTCATTTGACCACTGCTGTTAATTTGTAGGGATTCCCAAGGCAAAGACAGGAGGAAAAACACAATTTCTGAGTCTCTCTCTCTGCTGGGCACTGAAGATACAGAAATGATGACCACAGATTTCAGGTCCTTCCCTTAAGGAATCTTCTACCCAGAAGGGGACAGCCAGGAAAACAAAGACCTAATTTATGATGGAAGAAATGTTATATTTTGTATCTATTTATCTTTTTAAAGACAGGGTCTTTTACCTAGGCTAGAGTGCAGTGTGCAGTGGTGCCTTCTTAGCTCCCCGCAGCCTTGAACTCCCAGGCTTAAGCGATCCTCCCACCTCAGCCTCCTGAGTAGCATGCGCCACCACACCTGGATAATTTTTAAATTTTTTGTAGAGATCGGTGGGCAGGGTTGCGGGGGGGGCGGTGGTCTCACTTTGTTGTCCAGGCTGGTTTTGAACTCCTGGGCTCAAGCCATCCCCCAGCTTTGGCCTCCCAAAGGGTTGGGATTATAGGCGTGCACCACCACGCCCAGCTGAAAAGGACTTTAGTTGTGTGCTCCTCACACTTTATTGGGCTGAATCACCTGGTATCTTGGTAATTATGGATTCTGACTTAGAAAGGCTGGGGAGAACTCAAGATTCTGCATTTCTAACAAGCGCCCAGGTGATCCAGGTGTTGCTGGCCCTCTGGCCACACCTTGAGTAGCCAGGCTTAAGAGCAAAGGAAAGTCTAACATGGACTGCTCACTATACCACTAGGTGGAATGAAACATACAATATGAAATGTGATTCTCCACATTGACACCAACTTTTTGTAAAGTCCACCTTGTTCACACATGAGCATGCCATCTTGATAGGCAACCTGACAAGGTGCAGGGCTAAGGATCAGACACAGAAGCATGAGACAAGGTGGAGACCCTAAGCTGACAAGCAGTCATAGAATCCAGACTGCCACGGACTACGGCATTTGAAGCAAAGCTTATTTAGATCTCAAGGGACAGGAAAGTCCCAGCTGACAGATACCTGGGTTACACTTTGATTTAAAACCTTGTCAACTTGTTAAATTCTCCTTCTGAAGCTCTTTCCTCCTGTATGGAGTAGCCCCTGATGTGGGGTCCAAGCTTGCTTATCTAACAGTTTTCTACTGAGTCCCATTACCAAGAACATGGCCAGATGGGTTGTGCTAACTCCTGTACAGCTCTGGTGTTTTTATTCGACTCTGGTTTTGTGACATCTTTGCCACCTGCTAATGACTGCGGTCTACAGGCCAGCTGGACAGCCTGTCATCTCAGAACTTGAGATTCATACAGATGCGAGTAGGCGCCATTTCAGTGTGATCTGTCTGGGACAAGGCTGCTTTTCAGAAGAAGGTGGAAGCATCTGGGTGGCTGAAGTGCTGCTAATAGATTTAATAGCCTTGCTCCAGGAAGGCAGAGGAAGGGCTGTGCTTTTTATCAGCACCGATGAGCAGGGCTGTTTTAAGGGAATGATATTGGCTCATTAGACAGACACATGTGGGTGTCTGTCTGGGTTGGCACCTATATGGATCTCACTGCCATTAAGGGGGACTCTGAGGTGACAAATTAGACTTTGTTATTTGAGCAGTCTCCTCTTTCTTTTTAGGAAACCAAACAGCTCCTTATTCAATTCCAAGAAGCCTCTCTGTAGCCAGTCCCGGGGCAAACCTTATCACTGCAGACCTTTCTGGGCCTTTAAACAAAGGCAGTCACATGAGGAACAGGGGATCCAGCATTTTAAAGTGGTCAGGACATCCAGAAAGCAAGAGGGCTTTGACTTCTGGAGATTGCTTTGGAGGGGAGATACAGGGGAGTGATTTTTCATTTTGGTAGAACTAAGTAAGCAGAATTAGGAGACAGAATGCAGTCATCTGAATGAATAATTAGCCCCTGGTCTTATAAATATAATTAATTTTTTTTAATTGATGCATTTTACATTAAAAAAATCTTCCAGGTGGCACATGGCCCACAATTGTGAAGTTCTTCAGAGCAGTGGTTCTTGATGTAATAGCAGTGATCACTGGATATTGGGGGAACCCACCCCCGATAATTCAATGTAGGTTCCTTTCTATTTTCCCTAAGTGTCAGCTGGTCTGAGAAATAAAGGGAAAGAGTACAAAAGAGAGGAATTTTAAAGCTGGGTGTCCGGGAGAGACATATGTCAGCAGGTTTTGTGATGCCCCCTGAGCCACAAAACCAGCAAGTTTTTATTAGCAATTTTCAAAGGGGAGGGAGTGTACGCATAGGGTGTGGGTCACAGAGATCACATGCTTCAAGGGCAACAAAAGATCACAAGGCAGAAGGTCAGGGCGAAACTAGAATCACTAATGAACTTCCATGTCCCGCTGTGCATGCATTGTCATTGATAAACATCTTAACAGGATTCAAGAGCCTTGAACTGGTCTGACAGAATTTGCCAGGCTGGAATTTCCTAATCCTAGCAAGTCTGGGGGCGCTGCAGGAGGCCAGGGCGTGTTTCATCCCTGATCTGCAACTGCATAAGGCAGACACCCCCAGAGCAGCCATTTTAGAGGCCTCCCCAAGAATGCATTCTTTTCCCAGGGCTGTTAATTATTAATATTCCTTATTGGTGAAAGAATTCAGCGATATTTCTCTTACCCATTTTCAGTAATAAGAGAAATATGGCTCTGTTCCGCCTGGCTCCCAGGCAGCCAGACTTTAAGGTTATATCCCTTGTTCCCTGAAAATCACTGCTATCCTGTTCTTAAGGTGCCCAGATTTCATATTGTTCAACCACACATGCTTTATGAACAATTTGTGCAGTTAACGCAATCATCACAGCATCCAGAGGTGAAATATATCCTCAGCTTACAAAGATGACAGGATTAAAAGATTAAAGTAAAGACAGGCATAGGAAATTATATGAGTATCGATTGGGGAAGTGATAAATGTCCATGAAATCTCCACAATTTATGTTCTTCTGTCACGGCTTCAGCAGGTCCCTCTGTTTGGGGTCCCTGACTTCCCGCAACAATTGGGGAAAAATGGAGTGGGATTAAAACTGGAAATTATGCATAACCTATATCCTATTTTATCTATATTGCTGCCTTAAAACTAAAGCAGCAGCAGTAACAACAACAACACAAACAATTCAGCTTCTGAGAGTTGAACGTGACCCCACATGTATGTGTCTCCCTGGGGAAAAGGTCCAGAACCATTGCTCATAGTGTAAGAATTTGAAAAAAACACAGTATATTGAGGGTGACACCCTCATTTGGTAGATAAGAAAACAGGCAGAGAGGTAAGTGACCTACCCAAGGCTACATGGTAAACTACAGACAGAGCCAAGATAGAACTCAGCTGCTTTATCTCCTGGTAAAATTCATCCCCATGACAGAGTTGTTTTTAAAAATTTCACCTAACTTCTTCCATTATTTAAAAAATTAATTGGGTCATATGAAGAAGCTGGGGATGCCACTTCAAACTAATCATTCACAGTATTTAAAAATGAGCTTTCTTTTTTATTTTTATTTTTAGAGACAGGGTCTCACTCTGTCACCTAGGCTGGAATGCAGTGGTGCAATCATAGCTCACTGTAACCTTGAACTTTTAGGCTAATTTTTAAAAAAATATTTTGTAGAGACAAGGTCTCCCTATGTTGCCCAGGCTTGTCCTCAACTCCTGGCCTCAAGTGATCCTCCCACCTCAGCCTCTCAAAGGGCTGGGATTACAGGTGTGAGCCACTGCACTCAGCCATACCTAGCTTTCAATGTAGTGTTTAGTCCTTAGCTCTTAGATTCAATAATTGTCCTGAAATTTAAATGTTTTTTTCTTAAGTTATAAAGAAATGTCAAAGATCTTTAATCAGGGCCGGGCACGGTGGCTCACGCCTGTAATCCCAGCACTTTGGGAGGCTGAGGCGGGTGGATCATGAGGTCAGGAGAGTGAGACCATCTTGACTAACATGGTGAAACCCCATCTCTACTAAAAATACAAAAAATTAGCTGGGCATGGTGGCGGGCGCCTGTAGTCCCAGCTACTCAGGAGGCTGAGGCAGGAGAATGGCGTGAACCTGGGAGGTGGAGCTTGCAGTGACCCGAGATTGTGCCACTGCACTCCAGCCTGGGCGACAGAGCGAGGCTCTGTCTCAAAAAAACAAAACAAAACAAAACAAAAACAAAATTTAATCATGAAGGTACACTATGTTATAAAGGTCTATTTTACTTGTAAAGCTTAGAACAAATATCAGAAAAAGAACCAATATTATTCTAGTTGATATGAAAAATTTTTAAAAGTTCTATGACACAGCAAACAACATTTCTGCAGGAAAATTATTAACATGGCAGAATATTAGTGGATAAAATAGTCCCACCTTTCTCTCTCTCTTTTTCCTACTATGTGAAGAGAAATTGGGTAGACGATAGCTTCTAATGGGCTGCTAATTTAGTCTGGTTTGTACTGTCTCTTTTAGAACAATTGTTGTAGCTCTTCAGAGGCTCACAGGATAAGAAAGTGAGAAAGTCAACTGGGGATCAAATCTTTGACAACATCTGTTTCAGGTCCTGTGCTCCACAGGGTGAAGAGGGGTTTCCAGATTCTCAGCTGATGGGACTGGGGCTGTCTACCCAGGAATAAAAGATTTACAGGACACAACGCTGCTTCACATTGCTCAAGGGCTATTGTGGGGCAGAGATATTCCCCCAAAGCCCCCTAAAACCAAATCTAACACTCACAGATAGAAATTTTTACAAATTACTAGCCTGGATGGAAATCTGGCAAGAAAAGGGCTAAAAAGAAGCTGAGTGATCAGAAATTTTAACAAATTTTAACAAAAGCTGATCAAGGGCAGTAAGTTAAATGACTTGAATGTACGACGGCTTCAGCATCTCAGGAGTGGATATATCTATTTGTGCAGTATGGCAAACTCTTGACTCTGGCCCTGCATAGTTGGAGTTATGGAAGTTGGTATTTTTTCTACCCCACTATGTGCCTTCTAAATACTGCGACCCATAAGAGAGTTCTATTTGCCCACTTTTGACACGAATAAATTAATTCTATCAGACACTGCAGAAACAGGCAGGCTCTTTCCCATCCCATGAATATTCAGGTTTCCATTGCCATGAATACAAGACCTAGTGAGGTCTGAGAGAAGTGATTAAAATGCTTCTACAGAAAAGAGAAGTCTACTTAGTGTGTCCAGTTGTACTGATTTAACCCAGCTTTGCCTAAATGCTGCCATTCTAATTACTTGTCCTGGTGTAGGCTAGGGACCAATCGATATTTGTAACTTTCTCAAGGATTTAGGAGAATATTGGTGTGCTCTGTTCTGTTAGTTTTGAGGCTAATAGGAAGAGTGTTATTGAATTACATTATAGAATTGATAATGGTAGCTTGGCACCACTCTCTTAACAACGAATGGGATCAACAGTGGCATAACTGAATGAGCCAGATGGTTATTCAATCAGATGGTTGCTAGCATCTGGGGACAGCCTCTAGCATGGGCTTGGCTGGTAGGAGGATTCCCTTGAACCAAGTAATGGTAGGTAGCTTGGCCTTGAGACTTAGATCCATGTGCCATCTCTCTTCCTTACTAGCTGTGTGACTTCAGGCAGGCTAACCTTTTTGTGCCCATCTCTGCATTTATAAAATGAGATTAAGGACAGCTGTCATGTCTACTTTTTAATATTTATCTATATTTGTAATATCTAAAATCCACATTATTCAATCGGGCTTCCATTTCTTATGGGTATGTTTTTGGTTCCTAGAGACAAATTAACATCAACTATTTGGCTAAGCTTCCTTATATCTTCTAAACAAGAAACAGGGTATTTACCTGTAGTTGTTCTTCCCAATATTCTCTTTTTTTGTTTTTGAGATGGAGTCTCGCTCTGTTGCCCAGGCTGGAGTGCAGTGGCGTGATCTTGGCTCACTGCAAGCTATGCCTCCCAGGTTTACTGCCATTCTCCTACCTTAGCCTCCCAAGTAGCTGGGACTACAGGTGCCTGCCACCATACCTGGCTAATTTTTTGTATTTTTAGTAGAGACAGGGTTTCACTGTGTTAGCCAGGATGGTCTCGATCTTCTGACCTCTTGATCCGCCCACCTCGGCCTCCCAAAGTGCTGGGATTACAGGCATGAGCCACCGTACCCAGCCCTTCCCAATATTCTCTAAATCTGGCAGGGATAAGACTTGTAAACAGTGTGAGTCTAAAAAGTTTACAGAATCATGGTTTCATGTTCAAGTACAGACAGCGGTCAGCCCCTTTGCTCTGGTCTTTCTTTTTAAAATCAGAACACAGACTGTTATAATCTGTCAAATGATAATTTTCTCATGACCAATATTCAGGGAGTTGGAAACCAAATGAATATATAAGTGTCAAAGAGTGTTGTGAGGAGAAGTGGTATATAATGTGTTTGCTGCCTTGAACAAGACAAACAAGTTAAAGTTGTACACTTATAGAGAGTCACAGTATAAGAACTGAAAGAGACCTAAGAGAGGATTTGGTCCAACCTTTCCATTTGACTGATGGGGAAACTAAGGTCTACAGTGATCAATGGCTTATGTAACGTTTTAGACCCTTTGTAGGGGAATTTACTGAACATTTATTTATTGAATGCTTACTATATACCAAACATTCTAAGGTACTAGAGATGTGGAGGTAAATAACACATAGTCCTTGTTCTCAAGAAACTGACAATCGAGTTGGGGAATCAGACCCATACGCTCCTGCCAATAGTGAGTTCTAGATGTGATGAGTGCTAAAGGAGAGGTAACTACACAGAGCTATGGGAGGATGTGGGAGGCACTCACTAATTAAACAGGGGGAGAAACATGCTACATATGAAGAATGAGAGGGGAGTAAACTGAGAGGTTACTTCAGGCAGAGGGAGAAGCACGCATGAGCAGAGACTCAGAAGAGATCTCAAAGACCAGCTCCTCACATAATTTTTTTTTTTTTTTTTTTTTTTGAGACAGGGTCTCTGTCTGTCTTCCAGGCTGGAGTGCAATAGTGTGATGTAGCTCATTGCAGCCTTCACCTCCCTAGCTCAAGTGATCATCCCACCTCCCTAGTAGCTGGGACTACAGGTATAAGCCACCAGACTGGCTAGTTTTTAAATTTTTTTGTAGAGACAGGGTCTCACTATGTCTTGAACTCCTGGGCTGGTCTCAAACTCCTGGGCTCAAGCGATCCTCTTGCCTTGGCCTCCCAAAGTGCTGTGATTATAGGCATCTTTACATAATTTAAAAAATTCCTTATACACTATCATGGAGAGATGATAATTCCACTTCTGTTGGATCATTTCCAGTGAGAGGAAAATATTACCTCATGAGACAAAAAGATTTAGCTCTCACCTTTTCAGTTGGTGTTGCATGGTGTCTAGGAGTTTGTCAGATTTTTATCTCTTCATTGTCACTGAATAACAGGCATAGAAATAGCTGATCTTTAACTCCCTCTTGAGGGAATAAGAAAATGTCGTGTGTCTTAGGACCTTTGACTTACAGAATGTTAGAGCTTGGAGGGACGTGAGAGATCATTTAGTCCAGTGGTTTTTGTCTTTTTGTGTGTGACTCATGGACCCATTTGGAGAATGTATAAAGAAAGTCTATAGATGCTCTCCCGCAAAACGCATGTGTGCTTCTGACACAAAATGCTGTGTACAGTTTCAGGTATTCATGGATCCCTGAAGCCCATCTTGAATTAAGAAACCTTCTTTCCATTTTACTGACGAAAATCTGAGGCTCAGAGAAGTGGAATGGCATGAAAGAGAACAATGGAAGTAATTCCCCATGGGCCAGATGACTTTGTGAGCAGATGAGTCAGACACATGGGCCAACCATTAACAATCTGGTGATGTTCAGGGAAGCATTGACTAATTACCAAGTGAAAAGGAGACGAGCAGTAGCAATGGAAGTGTTATGAGCAGTTTTTTAAAAATCTGAACGTTGGTTTATGAAAAGGGGATTTAGATTTTTCTCTTTGGCTTCCAGGGGTAGATTCAAGTCCAAAGGGTAGAAAAGAACTTTTGCTAGACAGAGCCCTCCACTAATGGAATATGTTATCTTGAGAGATACAGGACTTCTTGCTCTTGACTTTTTGGGGACACAGAACCACCTCTCGTAGAAGGGACTTAAGCATCACAAGAGTTTGAACTGGGTGACCAAAACTGGACATGATGATGTAACTCTTAGAAACATAATCACATATACTAGCTAGGAAGAAGCTCAGGTCTCCCAGACAGCATGGTAAGTGAAGTGAAGAAAGTTCAGGTTGGCTGAGATATCAGGTGGGAGGGTGGTGGTAGTGGAGAGAAATGAGACTTAGAAATGTAAGTGGAAGTGAAAGAAATGTTGAAGGATCTTACAGAGCACCATGGCTGGTATTTAAGAAAGAGGGGGCTGGGCGCGGTGGCTCATGCCTGTAATCCCAGTGCTTTGGGAGGCCAAGGTGGGTGGATTGAGGTCAGGAGTTTGAGACCAGCCTAGCCAACATGGTGAAACCCCATCTCTACTAAAAATACAAAAATTAGCTGGTTGTGGTGGTGCACACCTGTAATCACAGCTACTTGAGAGGCTGAGGCAGGAGAATGGCTTGAACCCAGAAGGTGGAGGTTGCAGTGAGCCGAGATCAAGTCACTACACTCCAGCCTGGGCCACAGAGTGAGACTCCATCTCAAAAAAAAAAGAAAAAAAGAATGAGGGCTTGTATAGAGTGGTGGTAGCACAGAAGCATGAAAGCAAAGGCTATCAAAGGGGGAATGCACACAATCAATGGTAGCAGCCCTAGCAAGCACCTAAAAAGGCCAGAACAGAGACAGACTGTGGTGATGAGCTGTTTCCATCTGCATGTCTGTGTGTTGCAGAGTCTGAAGTTATAGTGAAAACAGGACATGCAAATGGAAACATCCAATGATCTAAAGTGTTGGCAAGTGACAAAAGCATAGCAGAAATGCCCACTAGGCAACTGAAGATATGAGATTAGAGTTCCAGGAGGTCAGGGTGTGAGACAGATTAGGGGGCTATCTATAGACATGAATTAATTTAAAATTTAAGAGTAGATACATTTTCAATGGAAAAAAGTATAGCATGAGTAGAAGTCTAAGAAGTTCGCCTTCAAGGCTGACTGCAGTGTGGAGATGGAATAATTTAAAAGATGTGAGAAGGGAGAGTCAGAGAGTTACAGGAGATCTGAGATTCGAGTGAAATAAGAACCTGGCAAAAAGCAAGCTTCAGGGTAGAAGGGTGATCAACAGAAATATGGTTTTATTTTAGTGTACACTCAACTGTGTGCTTTGGCAGGTAAATTATAGTAATGTTCATTTTGGCAACAACATAGGCAGTGCAGTGTGAATTATAAAGTGCTTTTAAATTGATTATAGATATATGTTAAATAGCATTTTCTAACATTACCTGCCTTAGTAAATATCACTACAACTTTTTTCTGTCCCAGTTTCTCTTTCAGTAAATTAGAAATTACTTTACTTAAGTTTAATAAGTGCCTTTCACATCCTCATTTTAAGGAAGATGATTTCTGCCATCCTAACATAATAAACTGGGAAAGGTACACCAAGGTGACATGCTGTGCCTGGGCCAGCTTAGTCAATGAGGCAGCAGCAGCAAGGACTGAGTTTAGCATCCCGATGTTTGTTTCTTCAAGCAAGAATTAAAAGCAAAATTAAACACTGACTCAGATCTTAACAAATAACTTTTGAGAAACAGAACAAATGAAATCAGTTTCTCTACCATTTAAGTATATCTCTTGGAGATCTATAGCCTCCCTTTAGGGGACAAACAAAGTCAGTTGTGTAGCCTTTGTTGAGTCTCATCTTATATTCAAGCAGATATGACTGCCAATTTTGAAAATAGATTCTCACACATTAAACTGGAGCTTATGGAAACATCAGTAGAATGAAACACAACATTCCATCCCTTTACAGAGATCATTTACTTGCAACTCAGGATAATTGGTCATATGTATTATCTACTTATGGTTGCCACTCACAAGCAGAGAACTTTTATAAGAAGGCTGGAAAGAGAGGTATATAGAGGCTTTTAGGTTGATACTGGATTCTTTGGCAAAAGTGAAAGGAAGAGGGCATCATTAAGAGAAGAGAGCAACATAGTATTTCCTGGGATACCATCTACTTCAGTAGCTTCAGAGTCACAGAAAATGGTGTGTTTCTATAAATCTTATTTACTGAAGGCCGACATGATAATTAACATTCCAGTACATAGTGGTATTTAACTTCTCATTAAAATGACTTATCTTGCCTCTTATTATTACTTTTAATGATTATTTAGTACACTTATGCTTCCCCCTTGAGGGTAAGATGTAGAAGGATTTAAGAGTTAGAAGGACTGAAGATTTAGATTTAGAAACATTCAAGATACAGCCAGGAAGTTATCTTTCAAGAATCTGCACAGACTGGGCACAGTGGCTCATGCCTATAGTCCCAGCACTTTGGGAGGTCAAGATGGGCAGATCACTTGAGGTCAGGAGTTCAACACCAGCTTGGCCAACATGGCAAAACCTCATCTCTACTAAAAGTACAAAAATTAGCTGGGTGTGGCGGTGCACGCCTATAATCTCAGCTACTTGGGAGGCTGAGTTACAAGAATCACTTGAACCCGGGAGGTGGAGGCTGCAGTGAGTGGAGATCATGCCACTGTACTCCAGCCTGAGTGCAGTGAGAGACTGTCTCAAAAAAAACAATCTGCTTGCCCACATCTTTATCATCAGAGTTTATGGTGTCTGTATTTGCTAATGTGATACACTGCTGCTATTTAAAATACTTCTACCCAACATATCTATCAAAGAAAAGGCAAACCAAAGTATAATATAAAATAAATCTTTTTTTTTTTTTTTTTTGAGATGTAATCTCACTCTATTGCCCAGGCTGGAGTGCAGTGGTGCCACCTGGGCTCACTGCAACCTTTGCCTCCCAGGTTCAGACAATTCTCCTGCCTCAGCCTCCCGAGTAGCTGGGATTACAGGCGCTAACCACCACGTCCAGCTAATTTTTGTATTTTTAGTAGAGACGGAGTTTCACCATTTTGGCCAGTCTGGTCTTGAACTCCTGACCTCAAGTGATCTGCTTGCCTTGGCCTCCCAAAGTGCTGCGATTACGGGTGTGAGCCACTGCACCCAGCTTTAAAATCAATCATTTATGTGAAATAATGAGAATGTGTAATAGGCACAGTCATTTTGTATCATTGTCCAAAAAAAAAAAATGCGAAGTCCTTGAGGCAGGGGGGATTTTGCTTTTTTAGTTGCCATTTTCTCCCTAGGCGCTAGCCAAGCGTTTTGTCTGTACAGTAAGCATTCAATCAATATTTCTTGAGTAAATTATTTAGTATAGATGTTTTAGGAAATGGGTGAAGGACAGTAAGCTATTTATACAAGTTGGTTGCTTTAATCAAATTAAAATCAGACTTAGATTGATCTAGTGAAAGTAGGCTAGATACTGGCATGTTTCTTTTGGAAAGAGAAAGAGGAAGGGCAAGAAGGGCAGTTATTTCTTTACAGCTTATTCTAGGAAGCAATCCCATCCCCAACTCCCTGCCATGAGTGGGAGTGCTTTGTCCCTGGGCTGAAATATTGGGACTAATCTAGAGGAATCACCACCCAGCAAAGGTTAGGCCTTTGTCCTTCACTGCAGCCTCGGTCCCAGAAGACGGAGTGCTGAGAAGAGGGAAGGTGACCGGTTGCAGGGACCAACAGTAATTCACATTCTCATCTGCTTCCCTCTCCTGGACACCCCAGCACCCCCCACACCCCCACTTCCACCCTGATTCTGGGTGGCGAGAGTGCAATCTGCATAGCTCACACTTACTTGGCAGCAGCATCTTTTCTCAACTGTTCATGCTTCATGAGGAGATTTTTCCTGTCTCGGAAGGCTTTTCTGACCTTGTACCCTTTGTAGACAGCTTGGATTTTGAAGGCGGCGATGTCTTGAATGGCTGCGATGGACAGGGCACCGTGCTCCAACATGAACTGGATCACTTCATGGCGCTCACCAAGCAAAGCATAATCAAGGGGTGTGTATCTGAAGTGGGAGGAAGATTTCTTTTTTTTTTTTTTTTTAAATTTTAGAATGTAATTCAAGGCACAATTAAACTGAAAATATTATCATGCAGCAGAAGGAAACTTCATTCTAAGATGTGGAATATTCCCTAGGCAAAGCCACCTTCTCTATAACAGGGCTGTTCTTTTTTTCTCCAAGGGGCACAAAACAAGGTTGACTACTGTGGGTCAGGTGCTTTGTGCTGCTAACCATGGCAGTTCCTGAGTTTTACTCCCTGGCAAACAAATAGGGGCCTATTGGAAACACATGATCACTTCCCTTCTTTCCCATGTGCCAAATAATTCCCTGCCCCTATCTAAAAAGGTAGTGAAGATATTAATTGTGAGATTTGTGAATTTGAGCCCATGATTACTGACAGTTAATGCTTATGAAGTAAAAAAACAAAGCTCCAAATGGAGAAATTCGGTATATGATAAGAATGGCCCTTTACATTTCTGCAGAAAAGATGGATTACTAAGTAAATACTGATGGGACAACCAGGTAGCCAACTGGGGGAAAAAAAGAGATTCTTATACCACATTTTATACCAAAATAAATTCTGGATAGAGCAAATATCTAAATATTTTAAAAAGGAACCATGAAAGTACCAGAAGAAACCAGGAAGATTAAAAACAAAATGATGTTGGAAGTCTTTTCTAAAAAAAAGATACAAAAGGCCTGGGTGCAGTGGCTTATGCCTGTAATCTCAGCACTTTGGGAGGCTGACGCGGGTGATCACTTGAGCTTAGGAGTTCGAGACAGTCTAGCCAACATGGTGAAACCCTGTTTCTACTGAAATTAGCCAGGCATGGTGGCATATAACTGTAGTCCCAGCTACTCAGAAGGCTAAGGCAGGAGAGTTGCTTGAACCCAGGAGGTAGAGGCAGTAGTGAGCAGAGATCACGCCACTGCACTCTAACTTGGGCAACAGAGTGAGATGCTGCCTCCAAAAAAAAAAAAAAAAAAAAAAAAAAATTCAGAAACCATAGAGAAGACTGACAAATCTAACCACATAAAAATAACAAAATTTTACAGGGTAAAAAAACCACCAAAGACAAAGATAACAGTTCTCAGAAGAGTAAATACTAATAGCTCTTAACATATAAAAAATACGTTCAACCTCACTCATTTAAGAGAAATATGAATTAGACTAACATGAGAAAGTACCTTTCAATGATGATCAGTTTGGCAAAAATCAGAAAACTTAGTAACACACTGCACTGGCAAGGATAGAGAGAGTCAGGCTCTCTCATATACTATTTTAACGTTTAGGGAGGATAATTTGGCAATATTTATCAAAATTATTCACATATATATGCCATCTGACATAGCCGTTTCACTCTTAGGAATTTATCTTACAGATCTGCTCTCATGTGAAATGCTTTATGTACAAAGCTACTCATGGAAGTACAGTTAGTCATAGCAAAAGAATAGAAACAACCTCAATGTCTATCAACAGAGGACTGCTTAAACAATGCACAGGCCATCCATATAATGAAGACATCTGTATATGCAGTCATTACTGCTGTATATGAATAAATAAAGAACAATCTCCAGGATGTCTTGTTAAATGAAGACAAAGAAAAAAGCAAGAAACAGGAGTTGTTATGGCATGTTCCGTTTGTATATTAAAAAAAAATCCTTGTATGTTTATCTATAAAAATGTATTTCCAGAAGTTTTCCAAGAAACTGCTAACAGTGATGCCTCTGGGGTAGGAAAACTAGCTGTCTCAGAGGCAGGGGTAGGAGGAACATTGAGTCTTCAGTGAACGTCCTTTTAAATTTCGTACAGTGTATATACATCACTGTTTTGACTATAAGGGATGAATATTATTGTCATATTGTTATATATTTAAATCTCAAATGGCAGCTTTCTAGATGTGTTATTTTTGGCACATTTTTTTTCTTTTTTTTTTTTGAGACAGGGTCTCACTCTGTTGCCCAGGCTGGAGTGCAATGGTGCGAACACAGCTTACTGCAGCCTCAACCCCTTCTGGGCTCAAGTAGTCCTCCTGCCTCACCCCCCCAAGTAACTGGGACTACGGGCATGTACCACCAAAACTGGCTAATTTTTGTTTTTTTGTTTTTTTGAGACAGAGTTTTGCTCTTGTTGCCCAGGCTGGAGTGCCATGGCGCAATCTCAGCTAACTGCAACCTCTGCTTCCCAGGTTCAAGCAATTCTCCTGTCTCAGCCTCCCGAGTAGCTGGGATTACAGGTGCATGCCACCACACCCGGCTAATTTTTTTTGTATTTTTAGTAGAGACAGGGTTTCATCATATTGGTCAGGCTGGTCTCTAACTCCTGACCTCAGGTGATCCACCCACCTCGGCCTCCCAAAGTGCTGGGATTACAGACATGAGCCACTGCACCCGGCCAATTTTTGTATTTTTTGTAGAGATGGGATTTCGCCATGTTCTCCAGGCTGGTCTTGAACTCCTGAGCTCAAGCAATTCTTCTGCCTTGGCCTACCAAAATGTTGGAATTACGGGCGTGAGCCACTGCATCGAGCCCATTCTTTAAAAAAAAATTTCTTTTTAAATTTTGGAAACATAAAAAATTGGGTTAATACACAGAGGAAAATAGCTATCATCCATATTCCCACCTTGAGAATTAACCACTGTTCATATCTGGGAGATATGATTTCTTTTTTTAAAGAAAAATTACTTTGTCAAAATGATATAGATTTTATGAACTCAAACACTGCAAAAAAAGAAAATTGAAGTAAAAAAATTCCCCTAATTCTACCAGCCAACAATGGTAATGATGACTATCACTTTTTAAACAACTTACTTTACATTTCTAAGCCTCAGTTTTCCTCATCTGATAAACAATGTAATACGCTGCAGACCTGGCACGAGGAGAAAATGGAAAAATAAGTATAAAGAGGATAGCAATGTTCCTGGCCCAAAGGAAGCAGTTAATAAATGTCAGCTCTGATTGTTGTTATTACAGGACATTCACTGCTGTATGGTTTGCAATACCATAGCACCTTATCAAAAATATTATCTCCATAGGACCCAAACTAGTATCTATGACCATCCCATGACCATCACTGATGCTGATTCCTCTCAGGATGACTTTGACCAGCCCAATGCCATCAAAGGTCTTGGGAGAAAACATCAGATGATTTATGAGGCAGAAAAAAGGATGATTATATGGATGCATGACTAGACATAGAAAATCATCCGATTATAGAAAAAAAATGATTTCTCTTCAAAACTTACATAACAGTCTCAGTTAAGACATAAAAAAAAGAGGTTTTTCATTTTAGGAGTATTTTGATCACTTTAGTAA
This sequence comes from Chlorocebus sabaeus, assembly GCF_047675955.1. Classification (NCBI taxonomy): domain Eukaryota; kingdom Metazoa; phylum Chordata; class Mammalia; order Primates; family Cercopithecidae; genus Chlorocebus; species Chlorocebus sabaeus. Next base: position 70,189,575 of record NC_132915.1, on the reverse strand, counting down.
GGAAATTGAGTTTGGGAGGAAACCCCAAACACTGAAATTAAGGAACTTCCATTTTAGGACAGCTTCATTTGCCACTTACTGTTCAGGGACCAGAAGGCTGTAAGTAAAAAGGCATCTATATAAACTTTAAAACATTATTTATAAGTGGATAGCATTTTTTAAATTCAGGAGAATTAAAAAAATTCTTGCTACAAGTTCTAAAATGCCTTTCTTGATTGTGCTTTCTCTAATGGAAAAAATTACCATAGAGTCATTAAACCATGCAGTAATAGAGCTAAACTGAATTTTAAAGGTCATTTAGTTCAGTACCTTCATTTTATAAATGGATGAACAGATTCAGAGAGGTTAAGCAACTTACCAAAGGTTATGTAAATTGTTTCTATAGAATGCAGACTAGAACTAAGATAACATGTCTCCCAGTTCAGTAATCCTTCCACAACACGTATATCAATTATTTAGTATGTTTCCTATCGAATAAAACTGTTTCTTAAATCAATGTGCAAACAACATATGTATTTGGTAAGTTTGATCATTTTTTCTATAATTATTAATAGGTAGTATCCTCCACATAATATATAAGCAGGATTAACAAAATTTAGTTTATAAAATGTAGGGCCCAAATTATTTCTTTACCTACAAATATTACAAAAGAAAATAACATGTAGCTTAATATATCCTAAAGAATGCTAATCTGGGAGTCAGGGGACCTGTGTGACCCTGGGCATTCTCTTCACTTCTCTGGTCTTTTGTTTCCTTATCTGTAAAAGGGGAAAGGAAGAAAAGAACTAGACTTCTTAGGCTGCTTCTGGATTGAAAATTATATCTTAAATATTTTTACTGTAAAAAATTGTATTTTTATTATGAAAAATTTTAAGCATAAAAAATGTAGAGAGAATAACACAATAAACCTTTACACACTCAATACCTAAATTTAACATTTTTTTGCTACATTTGCTTCATCTAGCCCCTTCCTTTTTATTTTTGCTAGAGTATTTTTTTTTTCTTGAGACAGTCTCATTCTGTCATCCAGGCTGGAGTGTAGTGGGTCAGTCTTGGTTCACTGCAAGCTCTGCCTCCCAGGTTCATGCCATTCTCCTGCCTCAGCCTCCCAAGTAGCTGGGACTACAGGCACCCACCACCATGCCTGGCTAATTTTTTGTATTTTTAGTAGAGACGGGGTGTCCGTGTCAGCCAGGATGGTCTCAATCTCCTGACCTTGTGATCTGCCCGTCTCGGCCTCCCAAAGTGCTGGGATTATACGCGTAAGCCACCATGCCTGGCCTTTGCTAGAGTATTTTACAGCTAATCTCGGAACTTCCATCATTTTGTCAGAGGTGTTGGAACCAGAGGACTCTACCTTGAGTGAGGGCTAGGAAAATGAGGCTGGGGCTTGCTAGGTTGCATTCCCAGAAAGGTATTCCTAGATGTTTACAGTTAAGGGAACAGACTGATAATGTTTACTAAACAAACCCAGACTTGAGGGAGTCCTAATATCCTGATATCTGGAGAACAAAGGCATTCCTAATTTTGCTTTAAAGATAATAATATTGATTCTTGCAAAATGTAGTAATTAAGAAAATGAATTCTTTATCACAAACCCTTGTAGCATAGCACATCTCCCCATAATCTCTTTTTTTTATCCTGTATATAAACAAATATTATACCTAGGGTGGACTCGTTTCTCCTCTTACTTTCGGGAATGCCCTACTCTGTCTATGGAGTAGCTGTACTTTCACCACTTTACTTTGTTAATAAACTTGCTTTTGCTTTGCACTGCGGACTTGCCCTGAATTGTTTCTTGCGAGAGATCCAAGAACCCTCTCTTTGGGTTGGGATTGGGACCACTTTCCTGTAACATCTTCATCTCTATGTGTTTAAGTATTCATCAGTAAATAATATGGGCATAGCCACAATGTCATTATTATACTAACAAAATTAACAGGAATTCCTTAGTAAAATCTAAGGACCACTTCATAATCAAATTTACCCAATTTTCTCAAAAAATGCATTTTTGTAATTGGTTTATTCAAATCAGTATTCGCAATATTTTATTCAGAGACACAATCCAAATATCTAGCATCATTTTAAGATTGAAGTCTATACCTAGCATTTAAAACAAGTGTGATCATAAAACACATTGTGATTATTACTACTGAGTCTTTCTTTATCCCAAATTCAACTTAGAAAAATTCAAGTGCTGTGACTATTCCCATCAGTGTTGGGGTGAGTGTGTCAGACAGTTATTGACTGAAAGTCAGCAGAAGCTGGCAAAAATTATGTCTATACGGTGTTCATCAACTGACTAGTGTCAATGTATGAGAAGTAAAAATTAGCCCTACACTGATGGTAACCAACCAAGAAACAATGTGGATATAGACAACAGACAAGATACAATTGGACCTGCCATGTGGCAGGGAATGGTCTGATGGGATGAGTAGAATGCTTAAACTGGAATGTCAATAAATGTAAAAGGCAGTGCCAAGTTCTGACATTTGTACATCAAAGTACATTGCTGATGAAACATTAACAGAGATTGGGTTATTGCCACTGTCTCTTTTTATCTATAGTTTGGCAAGTACAGTTATGAGGATTTTTCCTTTGGTCTTTTGGTCTGTAATTAACATATGCTTATTCTGGGAGACAGTAAACACCTTAATTCATGCAGTTACTTAGGTCTCATATTCAAGGTTTAGCATATAAATGGAAATTGGATTAAAAAAATTTCATTGTTTCCTTAAAAATATAGCAGACAGGTGGTACTGTTACACAGAATAAATTTTTATAGAAAAAAAACAAGTCATCACTAAGTCTGAGGATTCTTAAACTTTCTTTTTTTTTTTTTTAGAGTTTCAAAGGGAGACATCTTCAACTGTCCCTCTAATGAGGGAAGTTTCTGAAAGAAGTGGTAAAGGGGTTGGTTCTAGCAAACAGGAACATGTTTCCTCTGAGATGGACCTAGAGAAGTCCCTTCTCAACAAAGTTTCCCACCAACTAATAGAAAGAAAGAATGGGTGGTGGCTAAGAAGATGAGAATGGTATTATAGCAGGAGCCATTTTAGTTAGAGCATCCATGAAACATGGAAACTAACACAAAGACCTAGGTCAGAGGGACTGTCAGAGGCGTGTGAAGTCCATCTTAAAGAGGATCTGGTAAAATGAGGCTGAAAACTGTTGGGCTGCATTCCCAGAAGGTTAAGGCATTCTAAGTCACAGGATGAGATAGGAGGTCAGCACAAAATACAGGTCATAAAGACATTGTTGATGAAAACAGGTTGCAGTAAAGGAGCCGGCCAAAACTCACCAAAACCAAGATGGTGACCAGAGTGACCTCTGGTCGTCCTCACTGCTACACTCCCACCAGCGCCCTGACATTTTACAAATGCCATGGCAAAGTCGGGAAGTTACCCTATAAGGTCTGAAAAGGGGAGGCATGAATAATCCATTCCTTGTTTAGCATATCATCAAAAAATAACCATAAAAAAACAGGCAACCAGCAGTCCCCGGGGCTGCTCTGTCTCTGGAGTAGCCATTCTTTTATTCCTTTACTGTCTTAATAAACTTGCTTTCACTTTGCACTGCAGACTTGCCCTGAATTCTTTCTTGTGTGAGACCAAGAACTCTCTAGTGGGGTCTGGATTGGGACCCCTTTCCTGTAACAGGACCTCAGGTATGGAAGGGTGATCACAAACTCAGTTGTTACCTACAAATTATGAGAATCTTCCTAGATCTAAGACTACCAAGAATCGCTCTTCCTTAGACTTCACATTCTGTTTGCTCCTTTTTTTTTTTTTTTTTTTTTTTTTGAGACTGAGTCTCACTCTGTTGCCAAGGCTGGAGTGCAATGGCATGATCTCAGCTCACTGCAACCTCCACCTCCTGGGTTCAAGCAATTCTCCTGCTTCAGCCTCCCGAGTAGCTGGGATTACAGGCATGTACCACCATGCTCGGCTAATTTTTTTGTATTTTTAGTAGAGATGGGGTTTCACCATGTTGACCAGGCTGGTCTCGAACTCCTGACCTCAGGTGATCTGCTCACCTCAGCCTCCCAAAGTGTTGGGATTATAGGCGTGAGCCACCGCGCCTGGCCTGTTTGGTCCTTTTTATTGGGCCTGGATTCTTGGGCAATAACCCTAACATAAGTCTCCACACCTTATATTATTCATGCAATCTGCATTTAGATTAAACCCTGAACTTTCATCTTAACTTCTCCTTATGTTTTCATGCTACATGGTGGCATCTCTTTGTCCACTGACTGATAATATCCTCTTCATCAAGAGAAACCTCTGGAATATGTAACACATTCTGCTGGCCTAAATGAACTCCTGGGCCCAGTCAATCAGGATTTCACTGACCTTATGTTAGCCAGAAGTCAGAAGCAGGACTAAAATTTTCTCATCTGCAAAATGGGTGCTTGCCCTAGGCAATAGATAAAATTCTGAAGAGCTATAAAATCCCATGATTCTAAATCAATGTCACATGGAAGTTTTGCTCTTCTATTCTGGCTCAGTATTTCTTAGTGTAATGTTTTCTTATGAGTACAGCTATTATTTCTGAACAACATCTAACCTTGAGATTTAAAAAATCTGGTAGAAAGGATGTATGATAAACAAAGAGCACTTTTTAAAAAAAAAGTCAGCAACTTGGCTGGGCGAGGTGGCTCACGCCTATAATCCCAGCACTTTGGGAGGCCGAGGTGGGTGGATCACGGGGTGAGGAGTTCGAGACCAGCCTGGCTAACATGGTGAAACCCCATCTCTACTAAAAATACAAAAAAATTGGCTGGGTGTGATGGTGCATGCCTGTAATCCCAGCTACTCAGGAGGCTGAAGCAGGAGAATTGCTTGAACCCAGAAGGTGGAAGTTGCAGTGAGCCAAGATCGCGCCACTGTACCCCAGCCTGAGTGACAGGGCGAGACTCCAACTCAAAAAAAAAAAAAAAAGAAGTCAACAACAACTTACCTCTCTTCATTGTTTTCCATCTGATTAGGGAACGCAGCAAAGTCTAGCAGTAATTTAATGGCATCAAGGTATCCATTGTTGCAGGACCAATGCAAAGCTGTTCTTCCCTATAAGCATAAACAAAAATCAAGTACATCTGGAGTATTTTTGGACATGTGGTTATTTATGCTAACTCAAAATTAATATAAGCAATCATTTTTCCAAATTGCTTATTTACAAAAAGGGAAAATATTAAATATACAGTGGAGAAAGCAAATGACATTTGACCCAAGCGCTTGTAATTAACGCTTTTTTTTTTTTTTTTGGAGATGTAGATTTGCTCTTGTCTCTCAGGCTGTAGTGCAATGGTGAGATCTCAGCTCACTGCAACCTCCACCTCCAAGGTCCAAGTGATTCTCCTGCCTCAGCCTCTTGAGTAGCTGGGATTACAGGTGCCTGCCACCACGCCCAACTAATTTTTATAGTTTTAGTAGAGACGGGGTTTTGTCATGTTGACCAGGCTGGTCTCAAACTCCTGACCTCAGGTGATCTGCCCACCTCAGCCTCCCAAAGTGCTGGGATTACAGGCATGAGCCAACGCACCTGGCCAATTAACACTATGTTAAGGGGCATCATGTATCTCCAGAGGTAATACTCTGAGAAGGATTCATATTACTTATGTAATATTCCAACCAAAAATGTGAAACCTGAATCTAATTATGAGGGAACGTAAGACTAACACAAATTGAGTCAAATTCTGTAAAATAAATGGCTTATATTCTTTAAAAATTTCAATGTCATGAAAGATAAGAGATGAAGCATTGGTAGACATAAAGAGGGGATACTTCATAGTGTTAAAGGAGTCAAAAAGGAAGATATCACAATGCTAAATTTGTATGCATCTAATAACAAAGCTTCCAAATATACAAGGGAAAAACTGACAAAATTAAAAAGGAAGATAGTCAAATCCACAGTCATAGTGGGATTTTAACCCATCTTTTAAAACAGCTGATAGAACAGACAAAAGAGCAGTAAAGATATATAAGACCTAAACAACAGGCCTAAAAAAAGGGCCCTGAGATATATATATACACACATATATATATATATTAAAAAAAACACTGCATCCAACAAGGACAGGGTTGGTGCTCTTTTCACATGTACACAGAACATTTACCAAAATCGATCATATGCTGGGCCATAAGGTTCCAAAAAAATAATGCACTCCATCACAAAGATGTCCATATCCTAGTGCCTGGTACCTGTGAATATGTTGTTACATGAGAAGGAAGAATTAAGGTTGTAGATGGAATTCAGATTGCTAATCAGCTGATCTTGAGATAGGAAGATTATCTGGGTGGGCCTGATGTAATCACAAGGGTCTTTATAAGGGAAAGAGGGAGTCAGGAGGGTGAGTGTAAGAGTTATACAGATAAGTGATACAGAGAAAGGCTCAACCAGCCAATGGGGCTTTGAAGATGGAGGAATGGGGTCATCAGCCAACGAATGTGGGCAGCCTTCAGAAACTGAAAAAGTAAAAAAATGGATTCTCTCCTAGATCCACCAAAAGAAAAGCAGCCCTGGTGACACCTTGATTTTTAACCCAGTAAGACCCATTTTGAATTTCTGACATCTAGAATGGTAAGATAATAAATCTGTGTTGTTCTAAGCCACTAAACCTGTGGTAATTTGTTACAGCAGCAATTAAAAAAACTAATAAAATCAATTTAAAAAATGAGAAAACACTTAACTGACTAAAAATTAAACAGTACACTTCTAAATAATCTATGTGTCAGAGAATAAACCAAAATAGAAATTAGAAGTTAGAAAATAGAAAAGACAGGAGCAAGACTAATGAAATAGTAAACAAACTCAAAATACAGGCCAGGTGCGGTGGCTCATGCCTGTAATCCTAGCACTTTGGGAGGCTGAGGCAGGTAGATTGCTCGAGCTCAGGAGTTCAAGACCAGTCGTGGGCAACATGGTGAAACCCTTTCTTACTAAAACTACAAAAAATTTAGCCGGGCAGGGTGGGCGTGGTGGCTCACATCTGTAATCCCAGCACTTTGGGAGGTCCAGGCGGGCGGATCACGAGGTCAGGAAACCGAGACCATCCTAACACAGTGAAACCCCATCTCTACTAAAAATACAAAAAAATTAGCCAGGTGTGGTGGCGGGCGCCTGCAGTCCCAGCTAGTCGGGGGGCTGAGGCAGGAGAATGGTGTGAACCTGGGAGGTGGAGCTTGCAGTGAGCCGAGATCACGCCACTGCACTCCAGCCTGCGTGACAAAATGAGACTGCGTCTCAAAAAAAAAGAAAAAAAAAAAAATTTAGCCAGTCGTGGTGGTGTGCACCTGTATAGTCCCAGCTACTCAGAGGGCTGAGGTGGGAGGATCACCCAAGCCTGGGAAGGTTGAGGCTACCATGAGCCACGATCATGCCACTGCACTCCAGCCTGTGTGGCAGAGTGAGATACTGTCTTAAGAAACAAACAACCAAACAACAACAACAACAACAAAAAAAAAACCCCAAATCTCAAAATATATAAAATCCACAAAGAAGTAAGTCCTTTGAAGAGATGAATATCAAGTTTTTTTGTTTGTTTTTGTTTTTTTGTTTTGTTTTGTTTTTTTAGTGCTCCAGGTAAGGAATGAAGAAAATTAAAAAAAAAAAAAGAGAAAGCACACATTACTAATATATGAAATAAACAAGAGGAACTCACTAGAGATCCTACAGACATAAAAAAGATAAGGGAATATGTGTGTGACAAAATTTATGCAAATACATTTGACATTTTGAATAAAATGAATAAATTCCTCAAAAAGTACAACTTACCAAAGCTGAAAGAAAAATTATTAGAAAATTTGAATAATTAATGGAATTGAATTGGTTATTTAAAACTTTTACACAAAGAAAACGCCAACACCAGATAACTTCAAGAGGAAGTTCTTCCAAACATTTAAGGAAGAAGTAATACCAATTTTATTCTCCAAGAGAATAAAAATAAGGGACTATTTTCTAACTTTTTTTTTTTTGACAAGGTTAGCCTTACCTTGCTACCAAAACCTTGCGACTATAATACAAGAAAGGAAAATTATAGGCCAATCTCTCTCATAAACATAGATGCAAAACATCTAAAAAAAAAAAAAAAATCAATCAATGTAATTTGCCCTATTAACAGAAAAAAGGAAAAAAAAATCCTGTTGATAAATGCATAAATAGTATTTGACAAAAACCCAACTATGATTTTAAAAAACTCTTGGCAAGTGGGAATATAACGAAACCCATAGCAACGTCTTACTCAATGGTAAAATGTTGAAAGCTTGCCATCTGACAAACCAGAATGAATCAAGGATGCCAATTATCACCAATTCTATTCAATATTGTATTGAAGGTTCTAATTCAATATGGCACATCAAAGAAATGAAAGGCATAAAGATTGGAAATGAAAAAATAAAAATGTTATTATTCACAGATAGCATGCATGATTGCTTATGTAGACAATCCAAAGCAATACACATAGCAGCTAATAGAACTGGAAAGATACTTAATATGCTACTTATGTAAAAAACTGGCAACTTGGTAAAGCATTAAAAGTACTACAAATTATAAAAGATGCATTCCTAGTATCATAAGGACATGGACCATATTTTACATACTTTTCTTTATGTTACTTTTACATACAGTAACAATCTTGATAAATACTTGTTCAATGAGTTGATAGGGACTTGAGTTAATAGGTATAGCTAATTTTCTGACTTGGAGAACATAATTAACATGCAAATATTTTTAAAGAGTTAAAATAATTTAATTAGCAAAAAAAGTTAATACTGGCTAAACTGAGAGAAGTTAAGACTACACAGCTGGGGAACGTATAGATTAACCAGAATCTTTTAGAAATCAGTTTGGCAGTATATATATGATTTGGCAGCCTAATCATATTAATACATGATTGGTTGGTTTGATTTGATAATCTCACTTAGGGGGAATTATTCTAAGGAAATGATCCTAAAGGAAAAAAGTTAAATGCACAAAGATAATTACTGAAACTTTACCTATAATAATGAAAAAGTGACCAGCAATAGGAAGTTACTTATTTAACCTAATATTTGGGTTAAGAGCATACTTTGGATACTAAATCTCCCCCCAAGCTCCCCCAACTGTTGTTATCTTAGGCTAACTACTTAAACTACATGAGCTTCAATTTCCTCATCTGTAAAATGAGAATAATAGTAACTACTTTATAAGATTATTGTAAGGATTGAATAAACTATTAAACATAAAGTTCTTAGAACTCTGGAATTTTAAGCATTCATGATTATTAAGAAGATTATATATCACATGAGAAAATGGTGACAATTTTAAGTACACAAAATGTGGTTTGAAAATCATGTAATAGGCCGGGTGCGGTGGCTCACGCCTGTAATCCCAGCACTTTGGGAGGCTGAGGTAGGTGGATCACGAGGTCAGGAGTTTGAGACCAGACTGACCAACATGGTGAAATCCCATGTCTACTAAAAACAATACAAAAATTAGCCAGGTGTGGTGGTGCATGTCTGTAATCTCAGCTACTCAGTAGGCTGAGGCAGAAGAATTGCTTGAACCCGGGAGGTGGAGGTTGCAGTAAGCTGAGATTGTGCCACTGCACTCCAGCCTGGGTGACAGAATAAGACTCTTGTCTCAAAAAAAAAAAAAAAAAAAAAAAAAAAGGGGAAGAAAATCATGTAATAGGCCAGATGTGGTACCTCATACCTATAATCCTAGCACTTTGGGAGGCTGAGGTAGGCAGCTCACAAGGTCAGGAGTTTGAGACCAGCCTGGCCAACATGGTGAAACTCCATCTCTACTAAAAACACAAACATTAGCCAGGTGTGGTGGCGTGCGCCTGTAATCCCAGCTACTCGAGAGGCTGAGGCAGGAGAATCACTTGAACCCAGGAGGCAGAAGTTGCAGTGAGCTGAGATTGTGCCACTGCACTCCAGCCTGGGCAATGAAGCGAGACTCCATCTCAACAAAAAAAAAAGAAGAAAAGAAAATCATGTAATAGGGTCAGGTGTGGTGGCTCATGCCTGTAATCCCAGCACTTTGGGAGGCCGAGGTGGGCAGATTACCTGAAGTTAGGAGTTCGAGACCAGCCCAGCCAACATGGCAAAACCCAATACTAAAAACACAAAATACAAAATACTAAAAATACAAAAATTAGCCAGGCATGGTGGTGGATGCCTGTAATCTCAGCTACCTGGGAGGCTGAGGCAAGAGAATCGCTTACACCCAGGAGGTGGAGGTTGCAGTGAGCTGAGATCGCGCCACTGCACTCCAGCCTGAGAGACAGAGGGAGAGTCTGTCTCCAAAAAAAAACAAAAAACAAAAAAACAAAAAGGCCCTGGTTCCAAAATGGCCAAATAGGAACAGCTCCAGCCTACAGCTCCCAGCCTCAGCGACACAGAAGACGGGTGATTTCTGCATTTCCAACTGAGGTACCGGGTTCATCTCACTGGGGCTTGTTGGACAGTGGGTACAGGCCACAGAGTGTGAGCCTAAGCAGGGTAGGGCATCATCTCACCCGGGATTCCCTTTCCTAGCCAAGGGAAGCCATAACAGACGGTACCTGGAAAATTGGGACACTTCCACCCTAATACTGTGCTCTTCCAATGGTCTTAGCAAATGGCTGACCAGCAGATTATATCCTGCACCTGGCTTGGAGGGTCCCACACCCAGGGAGCCTCGCTCATTGCTAGCACAGCAGTCTGAGATCGAACTGCAGGCAACAGCGAGGCTGGGGGAGGGGAGTCCACCATTGCTGAGGCTTGAGTAGGTAAACACAGCAGCCAGGAAGCTTGAACTAGGTGGAGCCCACCGCAGCTCAAGGAGGCCTGCCTGCCTCTGTATACTCTACCTCTGGGGGCAGGGCATAGCTGAACAAAAGGCAGCAGAAACTTCTGCAGACTTAAACATCCCTGTCTGACAGCTTTGAAGAGAGTAGTGGTTCTCCCAGCACGGAGTTTGAGATCTGAGAACGGACAGACTGCCTCCTCAAGTGGGTCCCTGATCCCCGATAGCCTACCTGGGAAACACCTCCCAGTGGGGACCGACTGACACCTCATACAGCTGGGTGCCCCTCTGAGACAAAGCTTCCAGAGGAAGGATCACGGAGCAACATTTACTGTTCTGCAGCCTCCACTGGCGATACCCAGGCAAACAGGGTCTGGAGTGGACCTCCAGCAAACTCCAACAGCTCTGCAGCTGAGGGTCCTGACTGTTAGAAGGAAAATTAACAAACAGAAAGGACATCCACACTAAAACCCCATCTGTATGTCACCATCATCAAAGACCAAGGGTACATAAAACCTCAAAGATAGGGAGAAACCAGAGCAGAAAAGCTGAAAATTCTAAAAATCAGAGCATCTCTTTTCCTCCAAAGGAATGCAGCTCCTCGCTAGCAATGGAACAAAGCTGGATGGAGATTGACTTTGACGAGCTGACAGAAGTAGGCTTCAGACGATCGGTAATAACAAACTTCTCTGAGCTAAAGGAGGATGTTTGAACCCATTGCAAAGAAGCTAAAAACTTTGAAAAAAGATTAGACGAATGGCTAGCTAGAATAACCAGCATAGAGAAGACCTTAAATGACCTGATGGAGCTGAAAACCATGGCATGAGAACTACGTGACACATTCACAAGCTTCAGTAGCTGATTCAATCAAGTGGAAGAAAGGGTATCAGTGATCGAAGATCAAATGAATGAAATGAAGCGAGAAGAGAAGTTTAGAGAAAAAAGAGTAGAAAGAAACGAACAAAGCCTCCAAGAAATATGGGACTATGTGAAAAGACCAAATCTACATCTGATTGGTATACCTAAAAGTGATGGGGAGAATGGAACCAAGTTGGAAAACACTCTTCAGGATATTATCCAGGAGAACTTCCCCAATCTAGCAAGGCAGGCCAACATTCAAATTCAGGAAATACAGAGAACACCACAAAGATACTCCTCGAGAAGTACAACTCCAAGACACATAAGTCAGATTCACCAAAGTTGAAATGAAGAAAAAACTGTTAAGGGCAGCCAGAGAGAAAGGTCGGGTTACCCACAAAGGGAAGCCCATCAGACTAACAGCAGATTTCTCGGCAGAAACTCTACAAGCCAGAAGAGAGTGGGGGCCAATATTCAACATTCTGAAAGAAAAGAATTTTCAACCCAGAAATTCATATCCAGCCCAACTAAGTTTCACAAGTGAAGAAGAAATAAAATCCTTTACAGACAAGCAAATGTTTAGAGATTTTGTCACCATCAGGCCTGCCCTACAAGAGATCCCGAAGGAAGCACTAAACATGGAAAGGAACAATTGGTACCAGCCATTGCAAAAACATGCCAAAATGTAAAGATCATCAATGCTAGGAAGAAACTGCATCAACTAACGAGCAAAATAACCAGCTAACATCATAATGATAGGATCAAGTTCACACATAACAATATTAACCTTAAATGTAAATGGGCTAAATGCTCCAATTAAAAGACACAGACTGGCAAACTGGATGAAGAGTCAAAACTCATCAGTGTGCTGTATTCAGGAGACCCATCTCACATGCAGAGACACACACAAGCTCAAAATAAAGGGACAGAGGAAGATCTGCCAAGCAAATGGAAAACAACAATGACAAAAAAGCAGGGTTGCAGTCCTAGCCTCTGATAAAACAGATTTTAAACAAATATAGATCAAAAGAGACAAGGCCATTACATAATGGTAAAGGGATCAATTCAACAGGAAGAGCTAACTATCCTAAATATATATGCACCCAATACAGGAGCACCCAGGTTCATGAAGCAAGTCCTTAGAGACCTACAAAGAGACTTAGACTCCCACACAATAATAATGGGAGACTTCAACACCCCACTGTCAATATTAGATCAACGAGACTGAAAGTCAACAAAGAAATCCAGGAATTGAACTCAGCTCTTCACCAAGCAGACCTAAAAGACATCTACAGAACTCTCCACCCCCTCAGCACCACATCACACTTATTCCAAAACTGACCACATAGTTGGAAGTAAAACACTCCTTAGCAAATCTAAAAGAACAGAAATTACATCAAACTCTCTCTCAGACCACAGTGCAATCAAATTAGAACTCAGGATTAAGAAACTCACTCCAAACCGCTCAACTACACGGAAACTGAACAACCTGCTCCTGAATGACTACTGGGTACATAATGAAAAGAAGGCAGAAACAAAGATGTTCTTTGAAACCAATGAGAACAAAGACACAACATACTAGAGTCTCTGGCATACGTTTAAAGCAGTGTGTAGAGGGAATTTATAGCACTAAATGCCCACAAGAGAAAGCAGGAAAGATGTAAAATTGAAACCCTAACATCACAATTAAAAGAACTGGAGAAGCAAGAGCAAACACATTCAAAAGCTAGCAGAAGACAAGAAATAACTAAGATCAGAGCAGTACTGAAGGAGATAGAGACACAAAAAACCCTTCAAAAAATAAATGAATCCACGAGCTGGTTTTTTGAAAAGATCAACAAAATTGACAGACCGCTAGCAAGACTAATAAAGAAGAAAAGAGAGAAGAATCAAATAGATGCAATAAAAAATGATAAAGGGGATATTATCACCGATCCCACAGAAATACAAACTACCATCAGAGAATACCATAAACACCTCTACACAAATAAACTAGAAAATCTAGAAGAAATGGATAAATTCCTGGACACATACACCCTCCCAAGACTAAACCAGGAAGAAATTGAATCCCTGAATAGATCAATAACAGGTTCTGAAATTGAGGCAATAATTAATAGCCTACCAACCAAAAAAAGTCCAGGACCTGATGGATTCACAGCTGAATTCTACTGGAGGTACAAAGAGGAGCTGGTACCATTCCTTCTGAAACTATTACAATCAATAGAAAAAGAGTGAATCCTCCCTAACTCATTTTATGAGGCCAGCATCATCCTGATACCAAAGCCTGGCAGAGACACAACAAAAACAGAGAATTTTAGACCAATATCCCTGATGAACGTCAATGCGAAAATCCTCAATAAAATACTGGCAAACCGAATCCGGTAGCATATCAAAAAGTTTATCTACCACGATCAAGTTGGCTTCATCCCTGGGATGCAAGGCTGGTTCAACATATGCAAATCAATAAACGTAATCCATCATATAAACAGAACCAATGAGAAAAATCACATGATTATCTCAGTAGATGTACAAAAGGCCTTCAATAAAATTCAACACCCCTTCATGCTAAAACATCTTAATAAACTAGGTATTGATGGAATGTATCTCAAAATAATAAGAGCTATTTATAACAATCCCACAGCCAATATCATACTGAATGGGCAAAAAGTGGAAGCATTCCTTTTGAAAACTGGCACAAGACAGGGATGCCCTCTCTCACCACTCCTATTCAATATACTTCTGACCAGGGCAATCAGGCAGGAGAAAGAAAGAAAGGGTATTCAATTAGGAAAAGAGGAAGTCAAATTGTCTCTGTTTGCAGATGACATGATTGTATATTTAGAAAACCCCATCATCTCAGCCCCAAATCTCCTTAAGCTGATAAACAACTTCAGTAAAGTCTCAGGATACAAAATCCATGGGCAAAAATCACAATCATTCCTATACACCAATAACAGACAAACAGAGAGCCAAATTATGAATGAACTCCCATTCACAATTGCTCCAAATAGAATAAAATACCTAGGAATCCAACTTACAAGGGACGTGAAGGACCTCTTCAAGAACTACAAACCACTGCTCAATGAACTAAAAGAGGACACAAACAAATGGAAGAACCGTCCTTGCTCATGGATAGGAAGAATTAATATCGTGAAAATGGTCATACTGTCCAAGGTAATTTATAGATTCAATGCCATCCCCAGCAAGTTACCAATGATTTTCTTCACAGAATTGGAAAAAACTACTTTAAAGTTCATATGGAACCAGAAAAGAGCCCACACTGCCAAGACAATTCTAAGTCAAAAGAACAAATCTGGAGGCATCATGCTACCTGACTTCAAACTATACTATAAGGCTACAGTAACCAAAACAGCATGGTACTGGTACCAAAACAGAGACATAGACCAATGGAACAGAACACAGCCCTCAGAAATAATACCACACATCTACAATCATCTGATATTTGACAAACCTGACAAAAACAAGAAATGGGGAAAGGATTCCCTATTTAACAAATGGTGCTGGGAAAACTGGCTAGCCATATGTAGAAAGCTGAAACTGGATCCCTTCCTTACACCTTATACAAAAATTAATTCAAGATGGATTAGGGACTTAAATGTTAGACCTAAAACCATAAAAACCCTAGAAGAAAACCTAGGCAATTCCATTCAAGACATAGGCATGGGCAAGGACTTCATGACTAAAACCCAAAAGCAATGGCAACAAAAGCCAAAATAGAGAAATGGGATCTAATTAAACTAAAGAGCTTCTGCACAGCAAAATAAACTACCATCAGAGTGAACAGGCAACCTACAAAATGGGAGAGAAAATTTTTACAGCCTACCCATCTGACAAAAGGGATAATATCCAGAATCTACAAAGAACTTACATAAATTTACAAGAAAAAAATCAAACAACCCCATCAAAAAGTGGGTGAAGGATACGAAAAGACACTTCTTAAAAGAAGACATGTATGCAGCCAACAGACACATGAAAACATGCTCATCATCACTGGCCATCAGAGAAATGCAAATCAAAACCACAATGAGATACCATCTCACAGCAGTTAGAATGGCAATCATTAAAAAGTCAGGAAACAACAGATGCTGGAGAGGATGTGGAGAAATAGGAACATTTTTACACTGTTGGTGGGACTGTAAACTAGTTCAACCATTGTGGAAGACAGTGTGGCGATTCCTCAAGGATCTAGAACTAGAAATACCATTTGACCCAGCCATCCCATTACTGGGTATATACCCAAAGGATTATAAATCATGCTGCTATAAAGACACATGCACATGTATGTTTATTGTGGCATTATGCACAATAACAAAGACCTGGAACCAACCCAAATGTCCATCAATGATAGACTGGATCAAGAAAATGTGGCACGTATACACCATGGAATACTATGCAGCCATAAAAAAGGATGAGTTCATGTTCTTCGTAGGGAATGCAGCTGGAAACCATCATTCTCAGCAAACTATTGCAAGGACAGAAAACCAAACACCGTGTGTTCTCACTCATAGGTGGGAATTGAACAATGAGAACACTTGGACACACGATGTGGGGAGCAGGGAGGGATAGCATTAGGAGATACACACCTAATGTAAATGATGAGTTGATGGGTGCAGCACACCCACATGGCACATGTATACATATGTAACAAACCTGCAAATTGTGCACATGTACCCTGGAACTTAAAGTATAATTAAAAAAAAGAAAAAGAAAATCATGTAATATATTTATTTTTATACATGCATACATGTGTATACCATGCAATCTTTTATAAAAGTCATAAAATTATTTCAAGTGTATATTATAACTATGTTAAATTATATATATATAAAAATACTGGACGAGAACATGGACAAATAATAGTCTTGATTAACAGATGGATTTGTGGGTGATCTCTTCATCTTGTAAACTGTTGTTTTACTTATGTTTACAACAAAGAAGAAATACTCTAAATTCTTTGGAGCAAACTTAATATAGAAAAGACATAGAATTTCTACCTCTTTGTCTTGAATATTAGGGTCTGCATTATTTTCCATGAGAACTGCCATGCAGTTGATATAGCCTCCATATGCAGCACACTGCAGAGGGGTTCTTCCTGCATAATCCTGAACATTTGGATTGATCTTATTTTCTATTAATATTTGGCAAACATCAGCATTTCCTCCCAGTGCTGCCCAATGTAGAAGAGAATGTCCATCTTGGTCAACTAGATCTACTCTTGCTCCACCTAGAAAAGCACAAATATAATGAAAATGTCTAATAGAAATAGCATTTATTAAAATGAATAGAAGTAAAAAAACCACAATTCTTCCTTAAATGCATTTATTAAAATGAATAGAGTAAAATAATAAGAATTGTTCCTTAAATGCTTTATTCTTGTGGAAATGCTTCCACATACATTGTCTACTTCAGATTTTCACAATAAGCTTGTAAATTGGACTGGCTAGGAATCACTCCCGCTTTATATAAAATAAAATTGAGGATCAGGCAGGTGAAGTGACTTTTCCTATATCAAGCAACTCCCAACAAGTGGAGCTAGGAGTAGAACTTGAGGTTCCTCACGCCATGTTGGGTGATCATCCCTTCATCCTTGTACTTGTGCAGCTTTCTGGTAAGGAAAGCTTTATCTCAAACAGAGTATGCAAGAATTCCTACCTATTAAGAGAGACTTATTAGGAGTACTGTTATTAACCCACCTTTAATGAGTGTCTGAATCACATCTTTGTGTCCCATCTCACAGGCTCGGAAAAGTGGAGTATGTTTCATAACGTCAGTAGCATCCACTTGAGCGTTATTTTCCAGTAATAACTTCACGGTGCTGACATGGCCAGAAAGGGCAGCAGCATGCAAAGCTAAAAGGGAACCAAAAGAAAGTGATGAATTAGTCAATAACAACTTCACCTTTTAAATTATTATATGTCCTTTCTTCTCTTGATTTCCCCATCATTTTGAATAAATGCAATCTCAATTTTAAGGATTCCCTAATTTATTTTTTGCTTTTTTAGATTGTGCCTTCCTCCCTATGTATATGTATCACTCACACTTTCCCCTTTCCTTCTACCTTTCTCTTCTTGCTATTTTCTTCCTTTCCGTCCTGTTGGTCTGAAATGGTATCCCCTTCTAAGCTACTAGTTTTCTCTTTTCAGCTATTGGTTTTCTCTTTTTCTCTTTCAAGACAGCAAGAAAACAATGCAAAGATAAATGATTTAAATGATGTACACAATTCTGCCCAACAACCCACTCAATAAGCACATGTCCCTAAGGGATCATGTGACTGGAGACATCAATAGACTGTTCCTTCCATTGGTTAAATGTGCTGTTCCTTCAATTGGCTTGCGTACCCCAGTGGTACTGAAAAGCATGTACATCTTGCTGCATTGAGTGCATTTTTAATACAATATCACTCCAAATACAAGCCAGCTACTTCCCCAGGGCTCAATTTAAGAAACAGCGAGGTGGCACATGTCTATAGTCCCAGCTACTTGGGAGGCTGAGGCAGGAGGACTGCTGGAACCCAAGAGGTCCAGACCAGTCTGGAGAAAATAGGAAGACCTCATCTCAAAAAAAGAAAAGAAACAGGAATTTGCTTCACTGGAGAAAAACTGAGATGGAATATGGCCTCCTCTCTTGTGCCTTCCAGAGGTTTTAAAGAGTAATTTTGATTAAATGTGTTTCATGTTACACTGACTCCTACCTATGTTAAAGAGTAATTTTGATTAAATGTGTTTCATGTTACACTGACTCCTGCCTATGTTACTCCACTGTAATGCTTGGCTTATGTCATCCCTCTATAGGTTTGAATTAGCCAAAATAACACTTCAGATGCCTGGGCCAGTTCGAAGTATTACGGCTCTATAAGGCCTAGAACAGTGTCTTTTTCATAAAGGGTGATCCATGGAGCAAACCTGGGATGCAGATTTTTGGGCTGAGTAGTATTATAATGCTGGATGTTTAGCATAGAATACAATAGATAAGGTTACATTCTAGGAAGGAAAGCAAAACAAAACAATTCTCCATCAATAAAGTATTATATAATGAAAATTGGTATAATTAAAGTAATAAAAACTGTTTTGATATGTAGAATCACTGAGGGACTACTTTTGATTGGTGGTTACAGATAGCTTTGCATAAGAGTGGATGTTTAAGCTGAGACCTGAACCATGAAAAAGACAGAGTGAGACTCCGTCTCAAAAAATAAAATAAAATATAAAATAAAATAAAAATAACCTTGAACTTAACTATTGTTACTCCCACTTTGAAAAGTGGTGCAAGTTTCTATAGAAACTTAATTTTTTAATGTAATTTTATATTACGGAAACCTTCAAACATATTCAAAAGTAGACAATGGTCCAGTGAACTCAATATAGCTATCACCCAGCTTCAACAATTATCAATACATGGCTAATCTTGTTTTATTTATTTATTGAGCAAAGGAAGAGTTAGTACAGGACAGGAACGACTGTGTGTGTTTAAGGAAGGAAGGGTAGTTGCAGCACAGTAAGTGACAGTGGAGTAAGTCAGAAAGGTAGAAAAGGCCAGATCACAAATGGTCCTATTGGCCAGTGATGGAAGACATTTGAAGGGCTTTATGTAGTGGAGTGATATTATCTGATTTATGCTTTAAACAGATGACTCTAGCTGTTCTAAGGAGAATGTATTTGTAGTAGATTAAAATATAAGCAGGGAGACCAGTAAACATTTCGGCAGTAGACTGAGTGAAAAATGATAGTGGTCTGACTAGGGTGGTTGGAATGGAGATGGAGAGAAACAGAATGATTTAGAACATGTTTTGGAGGTGGAGTCAACAGGACTTGCTACAGGATTTGACATAGAATCTCTGTCCATGTAGCCTGGGAATCTGAATTTAAACAAACACCTCTAGTAATTCTTATGCCATTCTTGAATTTGGGAACCATTGACCTAAATGGCTAAATGTTAGTTTGACCTAGACAAGATTCAGACAGGCATGAGTAACTTCAAATATCTGAAGTGCTATCACATGGAAGACAGCACAGGGTAGAACATTCAGTTTGACAAATTTTGGCTCAGTATAAGGAAGAACATTCTAATAGAGTTAAGATGGCAGTAGTGGGTTTTCTATATTGGAGCTGTTCAACAAGAGGCTGAAAGACCACTGCTGAGAATATCATAAAGCAGATGAAAGCAACATATAATATCTGTGATATTTCAGTGATTTCACATTTTAAGAGCATAAGAACCCTTTTCCCCCAAATGAAAATTTATAAAACACCTAATATATAAAACAAGTAAGAGTTGAGTGGTTCTGACTAAATCAGAAGTGGAGCATTACCCACTCGACTGTCTATTCCCTCAGCTAAGTATTTCAGGTACCTCTATAGAAAACCGTTGTTATGAAGAACATGGTTTGGAAAACCCTGGGCTAGATTTAGTTTTAAGGTGACTTCTAATTCTGAAATGCTACAATTCTGTGATGTGGCATCCAGTATGAAATATACTCTATAGATAACATCAATATCAAATTTTTTAAAAAGATAAAATTTCAGTTAAGTAACAGTTAAAATTAATGATCATATTAAAAGAAATCCCCATTTATAACTATTTGAATTTACTTTATATTTATTTATTTATTTGAGACAGAGTCTTACTCTGTTGCCCAAGCTGGAGTGTAGTGGCATGATCTTGGCTCACTGCAACCTCCACCTCCCGGGTTCAAGTGATTCTCCTGTCTCAGCCTCCCGAGTAGCTGGGACTACAGATGCCCACCACTATGCCCAGCTAGTTTTTGTATTTTTAGTACAGGTGGGGTTTCACCATGTTGGCCAGGCTAGTCTCGAACTCCTGACCTCAAATGATCTACCCACCTCGGCCTCCCAAAGTGCTGGGATTACAGATGTGAGCCACTGCACCTGGCCTGAATTTTCTTTATTTAAAAATAACCTTAGGTCAAGCATTACTCCTTCTTTGAAAAGTACTGCAAGTTTATATAGAAACTTAATTTTTTTAAAATGTAACTTTATATTACGGAAACCTTCAAACATATTCAAAAGCAGACAATTGTCCAGTGAACTCAATATAGCTATCACCCAGCTTCAACAATTATCAGTACGTGGCTAATCTTGTTTTATTTAACCACGATTCATTTCCTCTACTTCTGACTGTTTTGAAAAAAATTCTAGAGTCATATCCTTTCATCTGTAAATATTTTAGTATCTTTGAAAAACAAGGATTCTTTTTTTAAACACCTCACTGTATCAGTTAGGATCCAGTCAGAAGACGGAAACCATACCAGATACAATAGATGGAATTCAGTATAAATAATTGCTGGCTTTGTATTGAAGAAATGAAAAGGCAGAAAGAAAACACTAAGGTACCACGGGGGTAGCAAATGCAAGAAATAGCTACCAATCCTGGCACTGGGAGTACATAAAGAAGAGGATGAAATTACTGAAACCTAAAAGCTTAGAAGAGCCCTGAAGAATGAAAACTCAACCTCTGAGGAATGGCTCTGCTTGGCTGGTGCTGTTGTGTCTGACAAGGGTGTGCTGAGGCTGACACTGTGAATGTTGGAAACCTGCAGAGTGAAATTAACTGTTTTTGCTGAAATAAAGTATTGCTGTGTTGAAGAAGCATTACTAGGGTGATGCTGACCATAGCAGGAAATAAAAACAACAACAGGCCGGACGAGTGGCTCACACCTGTAATCCAAGCACTTTGGGAAGCTGAGGTGGGAGGATTGCTTGAGCCCAGGAGTTTGAGACCAGCCTGGGCAACATAGTGAGATCCCATCTATTATTATTATTATTATTATTTTTTTTTTTTTCCCTAAAAAAAGAAAACAAGAAAAAAGAGCAGGACGCAAACAGAAAGATGTAATCCCTTGTCCCTTTTCCAGTCTTCCAGTCTCCCTCCAATGCTCCCTATTGGTGGACTCTAAAAGAGTACCTGTGGCAAAGGGGAAATGTGATTTGCAGAGCCCCAGGCCCAGCGCTGCAAAGAAAGGACAAAAGGATAAACACAAAGCTGAGAGACAATAGCTTGATCACTGGTAAAACCATAATGCTGTTATCACACCTAAAAAATACTAACAGAAATTCTGTAATGTTCAATAATATTGACATTTTCCTGATGGCTGTAACATTTTTTATAGTTTATTTATTTGAGTCAGGATCCAAATAATGTCCATATATTGCTATTGGTAACACCTCTTTTTAATGGGAAGGAAAAAAAAATCCTTGTAGAGGGATGATAGAGAAGAACTCACTTTCACAGAAAAGAAATGTCAGGAAGGCATCTCTGATATAATAAAATCCCCACAGAAGAAAGAAACCAGCAAATTAATGAATCTGAGAAGAATTTATGTCTGAACTTCAACCATGGTGCATAATGAGAAAGATACTTTTGGTCAAAGAGTGCAAGTATCCTTGCCCATACCTTATTCAAATACCTGAAAAAGTTAAACTAAAATCAAAGCTAGTGATAAAGTGGAAGAATATATAATGGAAATCTGACAAAAAATTAAATGTTCAGATCATTTATAAAGTCAACATCCTATGTGTCTGCACTATGCCCCTTAAGAAATTTAAGATCTGCTGGCCGGGCATGGTGGCTCACACCCGTAATCCCAGCACTTTGGGAGGCTGAGGCAGGTAGATTGCTTGAGCTCAGAAGTTCGAGACCAGCCTGGGCAACACAGTGAAACCTCGTTTCTACTAAAATACAAAAAGAAAAAAAAATTAGCCAGGTTTGGTGGCATGTGCCTATAGTCCCAGCTAGTTGGGAGGCTGAGGCAGGAGACTTGCTTGAACTTGGGAGGCAGAGGTTGCAGTGAGCCAAGATCATGCCACTGCACTCCAGCCTGGGTGACAGAGTGAAACTCCATTAAAAAAAAAAAGAAATTTAAGATCTGCTGTAAGGCTTTGATAGAGAAATACTTTTGAAAGTTAAAGTCTTTATCATAAAATTGAATTGTCTTCTTAAAATATTTTTTTTGAGGCTGCGGTTGTCTTCGTACAGGGAGGGAGATTTTAAGTAAAGCAACTCCCCTCCCTTCTCTCTCCCTACTGTTGCATCAGTAGTTTTGGTGGCCAAGAAAAATCTTATTCAGGATAACAGTAGATGCAAATGGCTGTAGCATGTTTCTACAAATAAAAAAACATAACGTGGAGAAGCCCATCACTGATTTTTTATTCTATTCAGTGCTATTGTAGTAGTATGTAATTTCTCCTTCTCTTTCTGAGTTGTAAGTAGGATACAGTACACAAGGAAGAGACCTCCAAGTTGACACTGAGGCTGAAAAACTTTACCTTTCATTAACCAACACATAGGTAAAGGCCTCTCCTATTAGAGAAAGAAATTAAAATAAGCATCTAGTAAGAGTTTTTCAAGCAAGGTTGATTTGAAGCTTTGAAGCTTCTAGAGCCATGGAGGGTAATCTCTAAAAATGGGAGATTCAGGATGTGGTAATGCTATTCAAACCTGAGAAAAGAGCACAGTAAAGGAGACTGCTGAGAATACACTTAGATGTGTGCATTCCTTAAATATAATTCTAAATTTTTGAAAATATAATTAATGACAATGAAATATGGATAGTTTTAAAGTATAGGTTTTGTTTTTTTTACAAAAAGATAAATGATCAGAAGAGTCCCCATAATCATGTCTAAGGAGCAACCAAATGCAACCATTCATTTGGTAGAAACATATTTTAATCTTAGCCATAATACTGAAGAAATAAAGTCTTTGGAGTGATATTCTGGCAAACCCAAACTTAAAACTGAAGACCAAAGTCAAACAATATTAGATTAGGAACAAAGATTTCAAGTTGCTATTTTACAAGTTTTATAGCAACATCTACACTTTGGAACCTGAATGAAAGCAAATTGAATGTGTCTACCAGTTCTCACCTGTACCTCCATATTTGTCAGCCATGTTAATATCAATGTCCGATTTTAAACTCAGCATAGTCCTAAGGACATCATCACTGCCTTTGCCAGCTGCCCACATAAAGGATGTTCTTCCTTCTAGGTCTGAATCATCTTTCACTGAAGGGTGTTTTAAAAACACTTTAACTGTTTCCTGTAAGAAAACTTGATTTAAAAAATGGAGACAAAACAGTAGTATTTTCTATGGTAATAAAGTCATATAATAATATGTGACTTCCATTAAGAAGCAAAGCATTTTCCCCTTGCTTTTGAATTAAATTAAATTATCTTTTTATTAATGACAGAACTACAATTTTCATCGAAGATAACCTCTGTCCTTACAAATTAGTTGTAGTGTCTGTAACACTTCACAAACATAACCTCTCTCTCCCATTCAACATCCTCAAAATGGAAAGTAATCATCTTCAATCAAGCTTGGAAACTTTATAGGTCATTGTTTGAGTGACAGTTGCAAAACTCAGAATTATTCAGTGTTTTATTTATTAATGAACAAAATTTAAATATTTTCTTTCTTTCTATTTCTCTCTTCTCTCTTCCCTTCTCTTCTCTTCTCTTCCCTCCCTCCCTCCCTTCCTTCCTTCCTTCTTTTGTTCTTTCATTGTTTCTTTCTTTCTTTGTTTCTTTCTTTCTTTCTTGAGGGAGTCTCACTCTGTTGCCCAGGTTGGAGTGCAGTGGTGCAATCTCGGCTCACTGCAACCTCCGCCTCTTGCATTCAAGCAACTCTCCTGCCTTAGCCTCCTGAGTAGCTGAGTGTCACCGCACCTGGTTAATTTTTGTATTATTAGTAGAGATGGGGTTTTACCATGTTGGCCCAGCTGGTCTTGAACTTCTGACCTCAAGTGGTCCGTCCATCTTGGCCTCCCAAAGTGCTGGAATTACAGGCATGAACCACTGTACTCGGCCATAAAACACATGTTTTCTTGGACATTTTACATGAGACCCATCTATTCAGGCATGCCTCCAGAGAAGGTTCTGCATTCTCTCACTGTTTTTTGTTTGTTTGCTTTTGCCTTAAATCCAGGAACAAACTGGAATTATGTGATTAGTTACTAAACATTTTTTAAATAGTTAATGCATTTATTGAATAGTGATTGATGGTTACTGAGAAATGCAGTGCTCAATTCATTAAAACAAATATTTATTCAGCAATTCCTTTATTACTGAATTGTCCTTCTTCTATGGAATCACACAAAAATTAGGACTGGCCCGTATGCAGTGGCTCACACCTGTAATCCCTGCACTTTGGGAGGCTGAGGCGGGCGGATCACAAGGTCAGGAGATTGAAAGCATCCTGGCCAACATGGTGAAACCCTGTCTCTACTAAAATATAACAAAATTAGCCAGGCACGGTGGCACGTGCCTGTAGTCCCAGCTACTTGGGAGGTTGAGGCAGGGGAATTGATTGAACTTGGGAGACGGAGGTTGCAGTGAGCCGAGATCACATCCTTGCACTCCAGCCTAGGCAACAGAGTGAGACTCCATCTCAAATAAAAACAAAAACAAAACCAAAAAAAACCAAAAACAACAACAACAACAAAAATTAGGACCTTTGACAATTCTATTGGTGCCTCACAATTTTAATGGGGGTTAATATTCCAGCATTTTAAATTGCTTCTTTCCAGGCCGGGCGCGGTGGCTCAAGCCTGTAATCCCAGCACTTTGGGAGGCCGAGACGGGCGGATCACGAGGTCAGGAGATCGAGACCATCCTGGCTAACACGGTGAAACCCCGTCTCTACTAAAAAATACAAAAAACTAGCCGGGCGCGGTGGCGGGCGCTTGTAGTCCCAGCTACTCGGGAAGGCTGAGGCAGGAGAATGGCGTAAACCCGGGAGGCGGAGCTTGCAGTGAGCTGAGATCCGGCCACTGCACTCCAGCCTGGGCGACAGAGCGAGACTCCGTCTCAAAAAAAAAAAAAAAAAAAAAAAAAAAATTGCTTCTTTCCTCAGAACTCAGACTCATATAAACTTTTAGAAAGACCATAGAAACTTTTGATTGAATTGAAGTAAAAGAGTTTCAGACAAAAAATGCTGGAGGCTATGAGCTGATGAAAAATGTATAAAATGTTGACTCTCAGTATTTTACAGAAAGAAGAATTCAAGAGCTCATCTAATCCAGTTCCTTATTTTACAGATGAAGAAATTTAGGTTCCAAGGTCATATAAATATTGGTGGCAGATAAAGGAAGAATCCAGGGTTAAATAACAGCACTCCTTCCACAGCATCACACACTGCTTTCTACTTTTAAGACTATTTGTTGAGTTACTGAGGTATAATAACTTACTGTTCCTAAAGTCTAATGTATATGTTTATTAAGCATATTAAATATATTTGAGTCAAGAAATGAATTTTAAAAGTTTGTGATTTTTTGCTTTGTTTTCTTTTACTAATTTGCAAACATTTCTTTGCTGAGTATGTTTTTACTTAATGATGAATGTTTACAGGGCTCTGTATGTGTAGGGGAATGTGTCCATATTTTTCAAGGAGCAAGTTGTAATTTCTCGTCAGTTATTAGACGACAATGAGATCAAGGGACTTGAAACTGAGCTTACATAATTTATATAATTATTAAAAATCAACTCTGGAATTGGCAGATTATCCAACAAAATATTTCTTTGAATAAAATTATTATATCATATTATTGAATCATCATAAAGAATAATGTTCTACCATTCTTTCTTGTTTCCATTAGCATACCTATTTAATTATTGGTGTCTGTATATATATTAAATTTGGAGTCTAAGTTTTGGGTTAAAGCCCATGAGCAAGTCATTTAATCTCATGGAACCTTGCTTTGTTTTGTTTTGTTTTCTATAAACAGGGGATAACACATCTAATAGCCTTGTGTTGATTTATGGGTTGAGCTGTGATTTCCATAGATTGACTAGGCTGGGTCAAGTTAATTTCCTACCTATTTGTAATAAAAAAAAAACCTTCTCCAAAAATACTGCTTTGTTAGGTGATAACAGATAATGATTTGTCAAACCTCTAGGTGGTAAATTGAATAAGTTGTTAGGAATACCAAGAAGCAAGGATTAGAGGAATAGTTGTTCTGGATACCAGAGTCGGGAAGAGTGTGAAGATAAGATATTTTAGAGATCTGAGTATTTAACAGAGCATTTGGAGAGGTCACGAAGATGAAATTATACTATGCTTGATGATAGTATTATTTATTTATTTATTTATTTATTTTTGAGATGAAGTCTTGCTCTGTCACCCAGGCTGGAGTGCAGTGGCACTATCTTGGCTCACTGCAACCTCCGCCTCCCAGGTTCAAGCGATTCTCCTCCCTCAGCCTCCCAAGTAGCTGGGACTACAGGCACCAGCCACCTTGCCTGGCTAATTTTTGTATGTTTAGTAGAAACAGTGTTTCCACCATGTTGGCCAGGTTGTTCTCCAACTCCAGACCTTAGGCGATCTGCCCATCTCGGCCTCCCAAAGTGCTGGGATTACAGGTGTGAGCTACCATGCCTGACCTGATAGTATTATTATAATTTAATGAAACTAAGGGTTTCACTATGCATATCCATGTAGAAGGCAGCAAAATCTGTTTTAACGTGTGCATTCTTGGATGAATCTGGTTCTTGATGGCCATTCATACTCAGGAAGCTGAAGTAGCCTAGACACTATCATGTTGCGGGGTGGACTGGGGACATAATGGATGAGAAAGGGGAGGGGAAGAACTATGAATAATATTAAGTATTTTTGGAAATAATTCATTTTTGCATTCTCAGATGTATAATATACATAATTATCTACACTAACAGTAATGAGAGTACATTCTATTTCTTGAGTACGTGCTCTATGCCAAGGTATACAGCAGGCACTTGTCATAAATTTTCTCTAATCTTTACAACAATCCTGAAAGAAAAGGTATAATTATCCTCATCTTACATATGAAGAAACTAAGATTAAGAAACTTGTGTAAGGTAATAATGCAGTTTAGCAAACTGCACAGACAGGATTCTAGCTGAGATTGTTCTAGTTCCAAAGCCTTGCCACACTGCTTTAAGGACAATTACACATGGCTGAACACTAAGATGTTCTTAGTGCTATAAAAGTAATACAAAGATGAAGTACTCTTACTGTAAAGTAAAATGTTACGCTTAACATTAAAATAAAAACTGTATAAAACTTCAGATGTGACTAACAACAAAAAAAACAAAAAAAACCTTAGACTATCACTTGCATCACAGAGTGAACAGCATGAACCATTGTTAAAAGGTAACTGATACATAAAAACAGACAAATGAGTCTAAGTAAATCTGGGAAAAGCTGAATAAGATCAGTGGATTGTATCACTGTCAATTTCCTGTTTATGATATTGTATTGGATGTTACTGTTAGAGTGAATTAGGTGTAGGAGTGCAAAAAGCTTATTGGAAAAATAAAGAAAAAAAAAAAGAGTGAACTAGGTGAAGGGTACATGAAATCTTGTTGTATTATTTCCTACAACTACATATGAATCTGTGATTATATAAAAATAAAAATTTTCACTAAGAAAAAAAGAGCATTGTCTTGTTTTACTCACAGCAAAGTTACTCTGAGCAGCATAGTGCAAAGGTGTGGCTCCTTGGCTGTCAGATGGGATAGTTCCAGACTTATTTCTTTCTAAAAGGAGATGGACAATCTGTGCATGGCCTGAGAAAAGACACAAAAAGGTAATTATCACTTATAAAGGACGTTAATTAATTTATAATCTATTTAAATGAAAAAGGTAAGAAAATTCACTGACACACAATACAGCATTCACAATGGTTTCTGAACAGCAGCCCCCAATGCAGCCTCTTCTAACTTCTCACTAACATATTAATATGAGGTAGAACAGAATGAAAACTTACTAAAAACTTAATGCTTCAATCAGGTAGGAATGAATTAAGTATACTTATCAGACTGAGAAAAAACTATATTAGGCATCACCTCATCGCATTCCCTTCACTTTATAAAGCTGCCTAAAGCAAAAGAGGGGAAGGTGCTTTAGAACCAAGCTCTCTTAGCCTTCACTGCTCCTACTCTCAAGGTTCCATTGCCCAACCAAACAGAACTGCATAGCTGTTGTCTTCTATTCAGGTGGACAAACTATAATACAACCTCTTCTATCTCTGAGGCCTCCCATCCCTATATTCTCCTTCCCACAATCTTTTATTATATTTATATTTTATAACATCTAGGCAGTGATTTCAAATCTCAGAAAACAAGTGGGCAGGCATGATGAGGCAGCAATGAAGATAATATAGTGCATTCTGGTGGATGTGATCTCCACAAGTGAAGAGCTATAGAAAATACTAAAAAATGAACAAACCTGGTAGTAGTATATATAGGAAACCTGAAATTTTATATACTCTATTGCTTTCAGATATTGGAGAATGAAGAAGATGCCCCATTAGCAGAGCAAGGATATACTGCATAAAAGCCAGGCAGAAAAAAGTAATTTGAGTGGAAGTTGTGCTCATCTATCTGCTCTCCAGAAGTGGTCTAAGATGGAGTTCTCCATAATATAAATGTGGGATCAAAGACAATCTGTACCACATAGTTACTCTAAACACATTTCATTTTGTTTGAGAAATAAAGGGAAAAATTCAGTAAAGACTACATAAAAACATACTACAGGAAAGTGAAAAAGAAGCACTGTCAGAAAGATAAACAGCATACCTCTGAAAATGATCTAGAGAAGGATCCAGAGGAAAATTTCAGGAAACTGGTATCCTCGACTTAGTGCAAAAAGAGATGGCTTCTACGAAACAGAAACAGGGTATTCTAAGAAGAAAACAGAGTGAAATGAAAAAGTAATGGAAGGAAGTTAAAAGGAAATGAAATGAGATAAAAATAAATATAGGTAAGACAAGGAAATAAAAATATAACCCAAAATACAATCTATATAGGAGGCAGAAAGAAAGCAAAACTTACAGAACAAAAAGTCAATTTAGTTATGTGGAGACAAATTTGCCAAGTAAGCCCAGAATCCAGAGGAAAAAGAAAAAGGGATGTAAGATGAAATCTGACTAATAATTATAAATCTGGCAATAAAAGTGGGTGCACACATAAACGCCATTTTTTAAAAAAAGATAATGTGTAATTTAAAAATTAAGATCAAGATTATAATAATTAGGGGGAAATCTCAGATTATATTAACAAGTACTAAAAGAGTGATGAGTATCTGTGCTAAATTTTCTGCCTCAAATAGGTGGGAGTCAATAGACGCATTTTTGCTCTTGACTCTGATTCAGGCTTTAAAAAGTTTTTGATAAATTTAAAAGTAACCACTAATAGAACCTAAATCCTTCTAAAACATTAGGCAATTCAAAACCAAATAGCAACAACAAATCTAATCCATATACCAAAGAGTAGAAAGTAAAGGAAACAGGAAACAAAACAAAACAAACAAACAAATAAAAAATGTTAAACTGAAAACACTAATAATACCAGGATAGCAGGAAAAAAAAAGTCCTGATTATTTATCTTATAACAATGACTACTAATGGGTAAAACTCCTTCACTGAAAGAGAAAGACTCTCAGATTGACTCCACACACACAAAAATCCAACATACACATAAAACATACACATATATACCCTCTCTCATCTATAAAAGTGATCTTCAAAAAGGTTAAGTAAAAGGCATTTCAGGAAAATATAAAGAAAAAAACTCAAATATCATAGTATTAGCACAAACATAAAATTAAAGCCCTCCTCCCCAAAAATATAGGCGCTGAATATGAAAAGAGGTTTATGTTACATTTACATGTTGTCAATAAACATGAATTACTTTTATAACAAAAATTTAAAGTTAAGACATGTTGAAATTCAAACTAATATTTAACAGAAAATAAATTTATATTACTATAATTTAGTTTATAAAACAATGCAACATATCAGTTAGAAATCAAAATAATTAACTACGAGTTGGGAGCGAACAGTGGAAGGGAAGGCTTAGAAATATTCCTATACTCATGCAGTTTCATCTACTGTTGATCCTTTGAGTCACATACCTAATAAAGCTGCCCAGTGCAGTGGGGTTCGAAATAAGTTATCATAAGACGTTATATTGCAGCTTTCATATGAGGTCAAGACATCAACCACGGTCACATTCCCATCAGCAACTGCAAAGTGAAGAGGAGTTCGACCCTCGTAGTCTTGCCAGTTCAGTAAAGACTCCGTTGGAGCAGCATCCTGATTTGAAGGAACCAGAGACTTCAGACATACATGGAATCCTCAATAAATCACATTTGGTGTAAGTATTTTTTTCTTTCTTTCTTTTTTAGAGACAGGGTCTCATTCTGTCACCCAGGTTGGAGTACAGTGGCATGATCACAGCTCACTGCACCCTCAAACTCCTGGGCTCAAGCAATCCTCCTGTCTCAGCTTCCCAAGTAGCTGGGACTACAGGCACACCCCACCACACCTGGCTAATTTTTGTGTTTTTTGTAGAGATGGGGTTTTGCCATGTTGCTCAGGCTGGTCTTTAATTCCTGGGCTCAAGCAATTCTCCTACCTCAGCCTCCTAAAATGCTGGGATTATGGTGTGAGTCACTGTGCCCAGCCTGGCACAAGAATTAACTGAGGAATTTTCAAAATAAGATCTCTACATTCTCTCTCAGCACAAGTGATAAATCATGGAAAAAGTACAAAGTCTAAATCTTTAAAAAATTATTTTCGTATTTAATTATAAAAAGTACAGAAAAGAATATAACCATTACATACTGATTATCTAGATTAAAAAGGTGTCAACATTTTGCCTGATATGCTTTTGCTTCTGTTATGGTTCAACTAGAGATGTATGTTTTATACTTTTGTATATATGTATGTATCCATAAACAATACATAAATTTTGTATGCGTGTTTTCAATATTCACATTATGGCAATGGACCTGTATCCTTTGGAAATTCTTTCTTTCAACACTATACTTTGGATATCTATGTTGGTACTAGTTTAGTTACTGAGGTGCTTGAATAAACCACGATTTAGTTATCTATTTTCCTATTGAGGGACATTTAGACTATTCCCATTTTTTTCACTACTACAGATAATGCTGCAATTAATGTTTCCTTTACATGTCACTTGTAGCACATGTGTGAGATTTTCCCACAGGCTAGATACCTAGAAGGGGAACTGCTGGGGTGAAGGATATCTTCAAATACCTTCAAATTGTCACATCACTCTCCAAATGGTCTTACCAATTAACACTGCCATGACAATATGTAAAAGTTTTTATTTCCCTACATGCTGGCACAAATTAATCATTTGGTATTATCAAGCCTATTGCATTTTTCCCTTATGGTTATGAAAGACATTTCACTGCTATTTTAACTTGCAGTTCATTTATGAATGGGGTTGAGATTTTTCAATCATGTGTTTATTAGTGATTCAGTTTGATATGTCTGTAAATGGACAGTTCAAAACGTTAATTAATTTTTCAACTGGATCTCTGTAGCAGGCATTATGAAAATTACCAGGCAGATTTGAAAAGGAACCAAATAGAACTTTTAGAAGTGAAAAATTTAATCACTAAGATTAAAGGTTCAATGGATAGGGTAAACAACAGGACTTATTTGGACTTATTTGAAGACTTAGAAAACTGGAAGGCAGATCTGATGTTATTACCCAGAATGCAGCAGAAAGAGACAAGGAGATGAGAACATAAAAGAGAAGTTAAAAGACATGGAGGATTAGATAAAATGCCTTAAAATATATATAATTGGAGACCCTAAAGGCAAGAGTAAAGAGAATGAAGGAGAGGTGATATTTAAGGATAACAGCTATAAATGTTTGACAGAACTGAGATACAATAATTAGAATGCATACCAAACAGGATTTTTTAAAAGGTCACACCTAGACACACTGTAGTAAAACTGTAGAATGCCAAACAAAGAGTAAAATGTAAAAGCAGCCTGAGAGAAAAGATACATCATGCATAAAGAAATGACATACCAATAACAGACTCCTTAAGAACAATAATAAAAGGCAGAAAGTAGCAAAATACTATGCTGAAAGAGCTGAGAAAAATAGATTCCCAGGACTATGTATACAGGATAATCATTTTTTTTTTCAAGAGGCATACATTCTTAACAATTAAAAAGAGAGAGTTGGCTGGGAGTTGTGGCTCACGCCTGTAATCCCAGCACTTTGGGAGGCTGAGGCAGGTGGATCACTTGAGGACAAGAGTTCGAAACCAGTCTGGCCAACATGGTGAAACTCTGTCTCTACTAAAAATATAAAAATTATCTGTGCAGTGTGGCGTGCGCCTGTAGTCCCAGCTACTCAGGAGGATGAGGCAGGAGAATCACTTGAATCCAGGATGCGGAGGTTGCAGTGAGCTGAGATCACACCACTGCACTCCAGCCTGTGACAGCACAAGACTCTGTCCCAAAAAAACAAAAAACTAAAAACAAACAAACAAACAAAACCAGAGACAGCTGACCACCGAAAGATCTATACTAAAGAGAGTCAAGAGGATAACTCAGCAAGATGGCTGAATAGGAACAGCTCTGGTCTGCAGCTCCCAGTGAGGCCAATGCAGAAGGCGGGTGATTTCTGCATTTCTAACTGTGGTGTCCAGTTCATCTCATTGGGACTGGTTAGACAGTGGGTGCAGCCCACAGATAGTGAGCAGAAGCAGGGTAGGGCATTGCCTCACCTGGGAAGTGCAAAGTATCAGGGAACTCCCTCCCCTAGTCAAGGGAAGCCGTGAAGGACAGTGCCATAAAGGACTGTGCTATCCAGCCCAGATACTACACTTTTTTCATGGTGTTTGGAACCAGCAGACTAGGAGATTCCCTAGGGTGCCTACAGCACCAGGGCCCTGGGTTTCAAGCACCAAACTGGGTGGCCGTTTGGGCAGACACTGAGCTAGCTTCAGGAGTTCTTTTTCATACCCCAGTGGCGCCTGGAACCCCAGGGAGATAAAACTGTTCACTCCTCTGGAAAGGGGGCTGAAGCCAGGGAGCCAAGTGGTTTTGCTCAGCAGGTCCCATCTCCCCGGAGCCCAGAAAGCTAAGATCCACTAGCTTGAAATTCTCACTGCCAGCACAGCAGTGTGAAGTCAACCTGGGATGCCTGAGCTTGGTGGGCGGAGGGGCGTCACCATTACTGAGGCTTGAGTAGGCTGTTTTCCCCTCACAGGGTAAACAAAGCCTCCAGGAAGTTTGAACTGGGCAAAGCCCACCACAGCACGGCAAACCACTATAGCCAGACTGGCTCTCTAGATTCTTCCTTTCTGGGCAGGGCATCTCTGAAAGAAAGGCAGCAGTTCCAGTTAGGGGCTTAGAGATAAAACTCCCATCTCCCTGGGACAGAGCACCAGGGAAGGGGTGGCTGTGGGCACAGCTTCAGCAGACTTAAATGTTCCTGCCTGCCTGCTCTGAAGAAAGCAGCAGATCTCCCAACAGAGTGCTCAAGCTCTGCTAAGGGAAAGACTGCCTCCTCAAGTGGGTCCCTGACCCCTGTGCCTCCTCTCTGGGAGACACCTCCCAGCATGGGTCAGCAGACACCTCAGAGAGGAAAGCCCTGGCTGGAATCCAGCAGGTGCCCCTCTGGGACGAAGCTTCCAGAGGAAAGAACAGGCAGCAATCTTTACTGTTCTGCAGCCTCTGCTAGTGATACCCATGCAAACAGGGTCTGGAGTGGACTTCCAGTGAACTCCAGCAGACCTCTAGAAGAGAGGAAAACTAACAAACAGAAAGCAATAACATTAACATCAACAAAAAGCATACCCACACAAAAATCCCATCCAAAGGTCATCAGCATCAAAGATCAAAGGTAGATAAATCCATGAAGATGAGGGGAAACCTGTGCAAAAATGCTGAAAATTCCAAAAACCAGAATGCCTCTTCTCCTCCAAAAGATCACAAGTCCTTGCCAGCAAGGGAACAAAAATGGCCAGAGAATGAGTTTGAGGAATTGACAGAAGCAGGCTTCAGAAGGTGGGTAATAACAAACTCCTCCAAGCTAAAGGAGCATGTTCTAACCCAATGCAAGCAAGCTAAGAACCTTGATAAAAGATTATAGGAACTGCTAACTAGAATATCTATTTTGTATAAGAACATAAATGACCTGATGGAACTGAAAAACACAGCACGAGTACTTCATGAAGCATACACAAGTATCAATAGCCGAATCGATCAAGTGGAGGAAAGGATATCAGAAATTGAAGATCAACTTAATGAAATAAAGCATGAAGACAAGGTTAGAGAAAAAAGAATGAAAAGGAATGAACAAAGCCTCCAAGAAATATGGGACTATGTGAAAAGACCAAACCTATGTTGGTGTACCTGAAAGTGACGAGGAGAATGGAACCAAGTTGGAAAACACAATTGAGGATATTATACAGGAGAACTTCCCCAATCTAGCAAGACAGGCCAACATCCAAATTCAGGAAACACAGAGAACACCACTAAGATACTCCTCAAGAAGAGCAACCCCAAGATACATAATCATCAGATTCACCAAGGTTCAAATGAAGAAAAAAAATGTTAAGCGCAGCCAGAGAGAAAAATCAGGTTACCTTGAAAGGGAAACTCATCAGACTAACAGCAGATCTCTCTGCAGAAACCCTACAAGCCAGAAGAGAGTAGGGGTCAATATTCAACATTCTTAAAGAAAAGAATTTTCAACTCAGAATTTCATATCCAGCCAAACTAAGTTTCATAAGTGCAGGAGAAATAAAATCCTATACAGATAAGCACATGCTGAGGGATTTTTGTCACCACCAGGTCTGCCTCACAAGAGCTCCTGAAGGAAGCACTAAATATGGGAAGGAAAACCTGGTACCAGCCACTGCAAAGAGATACCAAAATATAAAGACCAACAATATTATGAAGAAACTATCAACTAATATACAAAATAAGCAGCTAGCATCATGATGACAGGATCAAATTCATACATAACAATATTAACCATAAATGTAAATGGGCTAAATGCTCCAATTAAAAGACAAAGGCTGGCAAACTGGATAAAAAGTCAAGACCCACTGGTGTGCTGTATTCAGGAGACCCATCTCATGTGCAAAGACACACGTGTGTGCAAAGACACACATAGGCTTAAAATAAAGGGATGAAGGAAGATTTACCAAGCAAATGGAAAGAAAAAAAAAAAAGCAGGGGTTGCAATCCTAATCTCTGATAAAACAGACTTTCAACCAACAAAGATCAAAAAGACAAAGAAGGGAATTCCATAAAGGTAAAGGGACCAATATAACAAGAAGAGCTAACTATCCTAAATTTATATGCATCCAATATAGGAGCACCCAGATTCATAAAGTAAGTTCTTCGAGACCTACAAAAAGACTTACACTCCCACACAATAATAGCGGGACACTTTAACACTCCACTGACAATATTAGACAGATCAACGCAACATAAAATTAATGAGGATATTCAGCACTTGAACTCCACTATGGATCAAGTGGACCTAATAAACATCTACAGAACTCTCCACCCCAAATCAACAGAATATACATTCTTCTCAGCACCACATCACACTTTTTCTAAAATTGACCACATAATTGGAAGTAAAACCTCCTCAGCAAATGTAAAATAATGGAAATCATAACAAATAGTCTCTTAGACCACAGTTCAATCAAATTAGAACTCAGGATTAAGAAACTCACTCAAAACCACACGACTACATGGAAACTGAACAACCTGCTCCTGAATGACTACTGAGCAAATAATGAAATTAAAGCAGAAATAAATAACTTCTTTGAAACCAATGAGAAAAAAGACACAAGGTACCAGAATCTGTGGGACACAGCTAAAGAAGTGGTTAGAGGGAAATTTACAGCACTAAATGCCCACAGGACAAAATGGGAAAGATCTAAAATTGACACCCTAACATCACAATTAAAATAAGTAGAGAAACAAGAGCAAACACATTCAAAATCTAACAAAAACCAAGAGCTAACTAAGATCAGAGCAGTACTGAAGGAGATAGAAACACGAAAAACCCTTCAAAAAATCAATGAATTCAGGAGCTGGTTTTTTGAAAAGACTAACAAAATAGACCACTAATAAAGAAGAAAAGAGAATTAAATAGACACAATAAAAAATGGTATAGGGGATATCATCACTGACCCCACAGAAATACAAACTACCATCAGA
This sequence comes from Chlorocebus sabaeus, assembly GCF_047675955.1. Lineage (NCBI taxonomy): Eukaryota > Metazoa > Chordata > Mammalia > Primates > Cercopithecidae > Chlorocebus > Chlorocebus sabaeus. The sequence continues at coordinate 70,152,917 of NC_132915.1, read as the reverse complement.
GAATACTATAAACACTTCCACACAAATAAACTGGAAAATCTTGAAGAAATGGATAAATTCCTGGACACATACACTCTCCCAAGACTAAACCAGGAAGAAGTTGAATCCCTGAATAGACCAATAACAGGTTCTGAAATTGAGGCAGTAATTAATAGCCTACCAACCAATAAAAGTCCAGGACCAGACAGATTCACAGCTGAATTTTACCAGAGGTACAAAGAGGAGCTGGTACCATTCCTTCTGAAACTATTCCAATCAATAGAAAAAGAGGGACTCCTCCCTAACTCATTTTATGAGGACAGCATCATCCTGAAACCAAAACCGGCAGATACACAAGAAAAAAAGGAAATTTCAGGCCAATATCCCTTGTGAACGTCAATGCAAAAATCCTCAATAAAATACTGGTAAACCGAAACCAGCAGCATATCAAAAAGCTTATCTACCACGATCAAGTTGGCTTCATCCCTGGGATACAAGGCTGGTTCAACATATGCAAATCAATAAATGTAATCCATCACATAAACAGAACCCATGACAAAAACCACATTATCTCAATAGATGCAGAAAAGGCCTTCGATAACATTCAACACCCCTTCATGCTAAAACCACTCAATAAATTAGGTATTGAAGGAACATATCTAAAAATAATAAGAGCTATTCATGACAAATCCACAGCCAATATCATAATGAATGGGCAAAAGCTGGAAGCATTCCCTTTTAAAACTGGCACATGACAAGGATACCCTCTCTCACCACTCCTATTCAATATAGTATTGGAAGTTCTGGCCAGGGCAATCAGGTAAGAGAAATAAAGGTTATTCGAATAGGAAGAGAGAAAGTCAAATTGTCTCTGTTTGTAGATGACATGATTGTATATTTAAATAACCCCATCATCTCAGCCCAGAAACTCCTTAAGCTGATAAGCAGCTTGAGTAAAGTCTCAGGATACAAAATCAATGTGCAAACATCACAAGCATTCCTATACACCAATAGCAGACAGAGAGCAAATCATGAGTGAACTCCCATTCACAATTGCCACAAAGAGAAATAAAATATCTAGGAATACAACTTACAAGGGATGTAAAGGACTTCTTCATGTTGTAGTTCCCTGAAGGAGAACTACAAACTACTGCTCAAAGAAATAAGAGAGGACACAAACAAACGGAAAAACATTCCACGCTCATGGACAGGAAGAATCAATATTGTGAAAATGGCCATACGGCCCAAAGTAATATATAGATTCAATGCTATTTCCATCAAGCTACCATTGACTTTCTTCACAGAATTAGAAAAAAACTATTTTAAATTTCGTATGTAACCAAAAAAGAGACCGTATAGCCAAGACAATCCTAAGCAAAAAGAACAAAGGTGGAGGCATCATGCTACCTGACTTCAAACTATAATACAAGGCTACAGTAACCAAAACAGCATGGTACTTGTACCAAAACAGATATATAGACCAATGGAACAGAACAGAGGCCTCAGAAATAATGCCACACATCTACAACCATTTGATCTTTGACAAACTTGAAAAACAAGCAATGGGGAAAGGATTCCCTATTTCATAAATGGTGTTTGGAAAACTGAAACGGGACCCCTTCCTTATATCTTATACAAAAATTAACTCAAGATGGATTAAAAACTTAAACATAAGACCTAAAACCATAAAAACACTAGAAGAAAACCTAGGCAATACCATTCAGGACATAGGCATGGGCAAAGACTTCATGACTAAAACACCAAAAGCAATGGTAACAAAAGCCAAAATTGGCAAATGGGATCTAATTCAACTAAAGAGCTTCTGCACAGCAAAAGAAACTATCATCAGAGTGATAGAAGAGGCAACCTACAGAATGGGACTTACAGGTCCCTATAGACATGGGACCTACAGGGACCTACAGACAGACAGAATGGGACCTACAGGAACTATAGACAGAACACGCAACCTACAGAATGGGAGAATATTTTTTGCAACCTATCCATCTGATAAAGGACTAACATCCAGAATGTACAAGGTACTTAAACAAATTTACAAGAGAAAAAACAACTCCATCAAAAAGTGGGCAAAGGATATGAACAGGTACTTCTCAAAAGAAGACATTTATGCAGCCAATAAACATATGAACAAAAGCTCATCATCACCGATCATTAGAGAAATGCAAATCAAAACCACAATGAGATACCATCTCATGCCAGTTAGAATGGCAATCATTAAAAAGTCAGGAAACAACAGATGCTGGAGAGGATGTGGAGAAATACGAATGCTTTCATACTGTTGGTGGAGTGTAAATTAGTTCAACCATTGTGGAAGACAGTGTGGCGATTCCTCAAGGATCTAGAACGAGAAATACCATTTGACCCAGGAATCCTATTACTGGGTATATACCCAAAGGATTATAAATCATTCTACTATAAAGACACAAACACACATATGTCTATTGCAGTATTATTTACAATAACGAAGTCATGGAACCAACCCAAATGCCCATCAATGATAGACTGGATAAAGAAAATGTGGCACATATATACCATCGAATACTATGCAGCCATAAAAAAGAAGGAGTTCATGTTCTTTGCAGAACTCATGGATGAAGCTGGAAACCATCATTCTCAGCAAACTAACACAAGAACAGAAAACCAAACACTGCATGTTCTCACTCATAAGTGGGAGTTAAACAATGAGAACACATGGACACAGGGAGGGGAACATCACACACTGGGTCTGTTGGGGGGTGGGGGACAAGGGGAGGGATAGCATTAGGAGAAATATCTAATGTAAATGACAGGTTGATGGGTGCAGCGAACCACCATGGTATATGTATACCTATGTAACCAACCTGAATGTTTTGTACCTGTATCCCAGAACTTATAGAATAATTTTAAAAAAGAATCTAAGAACTATATTTCAGGATGTAAAATAATAGCTTTAGAAGGAAAATTTCAGACACAAAAAAATGCAGAGTTAAGCATTGCATATACAAAATAATAATACTTTTAGCATCAGAGGTTGTAAAAAACGATTAAAAAATACTTTAAAGTATAGTTTGTGTGTTAAAAACAAATATGACTAACTATTGGACTACAAAAACATGTAACTTAGAAGCTGAGACAGAAGAAGTAGAAAATCTCAAAGAATCAACTGATAAATATTCAAAATAAATAAGGAGTTTAGCGAATTAGTTAGATACATAATCAATGATAAAAAATATCAACTGCATTCCTATACACCTATAACAACCAGTTAAATATATATCCTAGATATGTTCAAAAATGTCAGTGCAGCACTGTTTGTAAATAACAAAAAACTGGAAACAAAGTATCTGTCAATAACAGAATGAATATTGTGTGGCTTATTCATAAGATGGAATCCTATATAGCAGTAAAAATTAAAATATCACTTTTACATGCAGCAACATAGATAAAATCATCAGTGGTCAGGCACGGTGGCTCACGCCTGTAATCCCAACACTTTGGGAGGCCGAGGCAGGTGGATCACAAGGTCAGGAGGTCGAGACCATCCTTGCCAACATGGTGAAACCCCATCTCTACTAAAAATACAGAAATGAGCCAGGCATGGTGGCGCACGCCTGCAGTCCCAGCTACCTAGGATGTTGAGGCAGGAGAATTGCTTAAACCTGGGAGACAGAGGCTGCAGTGAGCCAAGATCATGCCATTGTACTCCAGCCTGGGTGACAGAGCAAGACTCCGTCTCAAAAAAAAAAAAAAAAAAAAAAAAATTCACCAGCATAAGGTTGAGCGACAAAAGGGTATTGCAAAAAACAAAACAAAACAAAAACAAAAACATGCAACATAATTCCTTGTATATCAAATTCAAAAACGTTAAAAACTGAGCAATATATTGTTTAAGGATACAAATAAACGTGGTAATGGAAATCAGGGGAATGATAAACACAAGACTGAAGACAGTTGTTGCCTCTGTGAAAGGAGAGAGTAGAATGAGACTGAGAGGTACTCCACTCAGAGGACCTAAAAGGTAATGGTAATATACTTTTTCTTTTTTTTTTTTTTTTTTTTTTTGAGATGGAGTCTTGCTCTGTCGCCTAGGCTGGAGTGCAGTGGCACGATCTTGGCTCACTGCAAGCTCCACCTCCCGGGTTCACGCCATTCTCCTGCCTCAGCCTCCCGAGTAGCTGGGACTACAGGCGCCCGCCACCACGCCCGGCTAATTTTTTGTATTTTTAGTAGAGACGGGGTTTCACCGTGTTAGCCAGGATGGTCTCAATCTCCTGACCTTGTGATCCACCTGCCTCGGCCTCCCAAAGTGCTAGGATTACAGGCATGAGCCACCACACCCAGCCTGGTAATATACTTTTTCTTAAACTTGATAGTGAGTACATAAGTATTTGTTGTTTCATTATTATTTATATTTTACATGTATTTTGCTGATACTTATATCTATTCACCGTTTAATAAAAACAGTATGAAACGAAGTAAGGAAATAACTATAAATTCAGGGAAGTAGTTGCTGGGGTACAGGAATGAGCATGGCATAGGTGGAATGAATGCATTTAAAAAGTGGGACATAGGAAACCTCTATGTGGTCTTAAATAGTGGTACTGAAATGTTCTACTTCTTGGGGGATGGGTCCATATGTCTGTTGTATTCTTTTGCTTAATAATTTACTTGTATGTCAAATACATGCTTTTGTATATATTGAATAATTCATAATAAAAATTTTTCTTAAAAAGGCCATTCAGGTCTAGCAGTACCATTCAACTCACCAGAATGCATCTCACTGTGTGAACAGCACTTGGATCTTTATGGTTGGCTGCCCAGTGAAGTGGGATCTTGCCTTCAACATCAGGAATTCCAATGTTAGAATCATGCTTGATGAGCAGTTTCACGTGCTCAGGGTTATTGTAGTAGGCACTCCAATGCAGAGCTGTTTGCTGCAAAATCGAGAGGTTCTCAGAATAACAACAGTAACAACAACTAACTTTCCCCAAGCTTTTACTATGGGACAGGCACTGTTACAAGAGTTTTATACAGTAGTTCCCCTGTATCTTTGGTTTCACTTTTCATGATTTCAGGTCTCTGTGTTCAACCAAAGTCTAAAAATATTAAATAGAACATTCCAGAAATAAACAATTTATAAGTTTTACATTGTGTGCCATTCTAAATAACATGATGAAAGAGTGCTTCATCCCATCCCATTCTACCTGGGACACAAATCTTTCCTTGTTCAGCACATCCCCACTGTAGACATTCCCTGCCAGTTAGTCACCTAGCAGCCAACTCAGGTATCCCATTCATTGTCACGATACTAGATTCACAGTGCTTGTGTTCAAGTCATCCTTCTTTTACTTAATGGCCCCAAAGCTCACAATTATTGATACTGGTGATTCAGATATGCCAAAGAGCAGCTATAAAGTGTTTCCTTTAAGTGAAAAGGTTAAAGCTCTCCATAAGAAAAATTTGTTGAGTTTGCTAAGCTCTGTGGTAAGAACAAATTTATCTGTGAAACTGTAAAGAAGGAAGGAGAAATTCATGATTTTGCTGTTGCATACCAAACTGCAAAAATTATGGCCATAGTGTCTGATAAGTGCTTAGTTAAGATGGAAAAAGTACTAAATTTGTGGGTGGAAGACATGAACAGAAATGTGTTCCTATTGACAGGAATTGGGTTTGACACTATCTGCAGTTTCAAGTATCCATTGGGGGTGTTGGAATATATTTCCTTTGAACAAGGGAGACTATTGTCTATTTAATTGCATGCAGTCATCTTACTATTCCTGGGAGACAAGTATGTTTTTAAATTTGCATGTGATTGATGAGGAAGCAGCACATGGAACCTAAGTAATCTGCTCAGGGACATAAAGGAAGTAAGTGGCTGAACTGAGATTTTAACCCTGGCAGTCTGACTCCAGAATCTGACCTCTTAGTCATGACAGTTATTTAGTTCATCTGGTACTGATAACACAGAGAAAGAGAAAGCGGCCCAGTCATTTAGAAATAATCATCAACAAAGTAAGTGATGATCTTGATAATGTACATCTGGTTATCACCAAGGACCTTAAGAACTTGATAGGATGTTTTGAATTTTAATATCTATAAAAAATCCATGCATATGCATCTGGAACCCATTCCATATATCAGAAGATACATTTTAATTTAACTACAATTTTAGAGGATAAATTATTGCTGAAAAGATACATTTTGAAAATACAGCAGTACTTGCTTTTGTCAACCTAAATAACAACGTCTCTCTAAAAGAAAATAATGTTTGGCCAGGTGCAGTGGCTCATGCCTATAATCTCAGCACTTTGGGAGATCGAGGCGGGTGGATCACTTGAGGTCAGGAGTTCGAGACCAGCCGGGTCAACATGGTGAAACCCCTTCTCTACTAAAAATACAAAAATTAGTCGGGTGTGGTGGTGCACGCCTGTAATTCCAGCTACTCAGGAGGCTGAAGCATGAGAATCGCTTGAACCCAGGAGGTGGAGGTTTCAGTAAGCTGAGATCATAACACTACATACCAGCCTGGGCGATAGAAAAAGAAAAAAAAGAAAGAAAATCACGTTTATTTGGTATCTGGTAGTAGGACGTTGTTAAACTGTGTACTCAAGTAAAGGAAGACAAAAGTTTTTAAAAGAAAAAGGAGGAGGATTACATAATTGTTTTCAAATGATGATCCTTGGCTACAAAGATCAATCACAAAGATAATGCCAGTGCAAGGTTGGAAGGGCAGTTGCTGGGCAAATGTCTTTGAAGAATTAATTTTTGTGTAAGGTTATGATGGCCTTTGTGCAAGGCTGTGGTTTTTGCACAGTGTGTGATTTTTTTTTTTTTTTTTTTTAATCAGACTTACAAGCACGAGAATCCTCTCTTTATGGCCTTCCCTGGCTCTGTCAGGTTTTGTTGTTGTTGTTTTAAACAGAAAGAACTCCATTTTGATTTTGACAATGTTCACACTTTATTTCAGATAAAAGTTAAAAATGATCATCTTGAACTTGTTGAAGTTGCTTTAAAATCTCTTCTGCTGTTCTCATCAACATACTTCTATAAGACTGGCTTCCCTATTAGAGGAATTATTAAGAAAAAATGTAAGAACTGTTTAAATTTTTATCAGCCCTCATGAGTAGCACTGTCAGCAATCCAATCTACAATTAGATAATTTAATGAGCAGGAACCAAGCCCACATGTCACATTAAAAACTTTAGAAACTGACATACCTGGTATTCCTTCAAGATGTACCTATAGGCATTTAATATGAACAGTCACTATTTAACCTATTACTTTTGCTTACTAACAACTGCAGATTTTTAAAAAGCCGCAAGTATAATAGCATGTACTACCTGCCTATAACCACATCTTCAATAAACAACATGTAATTCCTTTCTTTTCCTATGTTATACTTGTTGATTCTATTTACTAAAATTTAATACTATGCTGAACCTAACAGTAATCCTATTATCCTTTTTCCATTCATATAAAAACTGGGGCACAGAGGAGTTAAGCAATTTGCCCAAGGATACAGAACAAGTTAAGTGGTGGATTCTGGGTTGAAATCCAGGAAGTTTGATACCAAAGTGTAGGCCACTAAACCATTATGCACTTAGGACATTGCCATGGGCATTTGGCCATCATGAGTCTAACCACTTATAGTAACTATTATGACTCCCTGTCAAATGTTGGGTTTTGGAGTTAAGGCAGGACTGGACTTTTTTTTTTCTTGAGACAGAGTCTCACTCTGTCACCCAGGCTGGAATTCAGTGGCGCTATCTGGGCTCACTGCAACCTCTGCCTCCCAGGTTCAAGTGATTCTCATTCCTCAGCTTCCTGAGTAGCTGGGATTACAAGTGCACACCACCATGCCCGGCTAATTTTTGTAGTTTTAGTAGAGACAAGGTTTCACTATGTTGGCCAGGCCAGTCTTGAACTCCTGACCTCAGGTGATCCACTTGCCTTGGCCTCCCAGAGTGCTGTGATTACAGGCATGAGCCAATGTGCCTGGCTGACAGGACTAGATCTGAAGTCTAGTTCTGCCACTCACATCTTGGGAAAAATTTTAATCTTCCTGAGCTTCAGTTTTTCCATCTGTAAAAAGGAGATGATACTACCTAACACACATGGTTGCTGAGAGGATTAAACGACAGAATTGAAGTGAAACACTTCCCTGAGATGTATGGAGATTTGGAATTGTTCTACCATGTATATATGTGGTAATTTAGGCCTTCTTCCTTGAAATTTCACATCATAAAAGGAAGCATTTGCTTTCTGGTCTTATTAGTGTTCAATTTTGAGTATCCATTACCTTGTTTTTATCCTGTGTATCCACTTCTCCTGGTGCCATAAACTTCAGCAGAAGTGCCAAACACTTAGGGCTCCTGTGCCGGGTAGTCAAGTGCAAAGGAGTCATCTCTTCCAGATCCTTTTGCATCCAATTTGCTCTGCGTGTAAGTAAGAGTTTCACGAAACGATAATTTCCCTAAATAAAAAACAAGATATGATAAGAAACAAATGTACTATGGGGTCAAAATTTTTTTTTTTTGATTTTAAAATGTTTTAAGTATGTTAATTAATCTCCTAGAGTAATATCATTCAGAGAAATTGATAAAGAAAAATGCTTGTAATTCCACTATACTCAGATATCAATTGTTTTATTTTTTTCATTTTCCTTCCAAGAACTTTCTTCATGAATATAATTCACATAGTGGCCGGTCAACATTTTATTGCAAACAAAAGCAACATGTTTTATTTAACCAGTCTATTATTGTTAACATCTAGAATATTTTAATATTTTATTTTGTAGAAAATGCTTCAATGTACATCTTTTTTCATATTTTTTTTCTTAATTTTTTCACAAGAATAAATTATCAGGAACCAAATTGTTGGGTCAAAGACGTTTGCACATTTTACAGCATTTGGTGTATTTTCCAAATTGCTATCTAACAGCAGCAATGTGTAGGTGTATTAGTTTCAGCACATTTTGACCAACATACTACCTATTATTTATACTCAAAATATAACAATGTGAAATAAGCAGAGATGTTAAATCCCAATTTACAGGTGAGGAAATTGAGATTCAAAGAAGTTAAATGTTTTGTTCAGGGCCCTCTGGTTAATAAGGGAAGGATGATTAGTTTTCTTAAAGAGAGCTATTTATGGGTACAACTAAGGTAGAAGCAGCTTATTCAAAGTTTGGATACCAGACTCATATGGTCACCTAAATGCCAACTCAGAAGTCATGGCAGGCCCATCCACTTGCAGGCAGTACTCTCTACGTCAGTTAAAGCCTCCAATCTGGTAGAATCAACCCACCTCAAGAAAGAAGCAGGCCAGGCGCGGTGGCTCATGCCTGTAATCCCAGCACTTTGGGAGGCTGAGGTGAGTGGATCACGAGGTCAGGAGTTCAAGACTAGCCTGGACAACATGGTGAAACCCTGTCTCTACTAAAAATATAAAAATTAGCCAGGAGTGGTGGCAGGCCCCTGTAATCCCAGCTACTCCAGAGGCTGAGGCAGAGAATTGCTTGAACCCAGGAGGCAGAGGTTGCAGTGAGTCGAGCGCACCACTGTACTCCAGCCTGGGTGACAGAGCGGACTCCGTCTCAAAAAAAAAAAAAAAGAAAGAAAGAAAGAAAGAAGCTTAGCTACAAGGGCCACAGCAAGAGTGTTAATGAGCCAGGCCAACCGTTACATAGTAAGTTTGTGTAACATGGGAGCTTTGAACAAAGTAAGACTCTAAAAATTGTTCTTCTGGGCTCTTTTCTCAAGTCTAGTTCCTCATTTTTACTTCCAGTTGGAGGTTTCTATGTGCTTGGTACCTCAGATATTTCAAGGGCAGTGGGACCAAACAGTATTGCTTGATCAAGTTCTCGGCCTACTTCGTGCCTATTTATCTCTCCCTATTCAGAGGATAATGGCAGGCAGGATTATTTGTCCATTTGTCATCCTTAACCTTGTTAGAAGTGGGCCCTTTTAGCATGATAATGCATTGATGTTCTCCTATGAGGGACTATCAATATCAGTAAGGAAGACTTTTTTTTTTTTTGAGACGGAGTCTCGCTCTGTCGCCCAGGCTGGAGGGCAGGGGCGTGATCTCGGTTTACTGCAAGCTCAGCCTCCCAGGTTCACGCCATTCTCCTGCCTCAGCCTCCCGAGTAGCTGGGACTACAGGTGCCCGCTACCATGCCCGGCTAATTTTTTGTATTTTTTAGTAGAGGCGGGGTTTCACTGTGTTAGCCAGGATGGTCTCGATCTCCTGACCTCATGATCTGCCCGCCTCAGCCTCCCAAAGTGCTGGGATTACAGGCGTGAGCCACCGCGCCCGGCCTGGAAGACATTTTTTAATCAAGCAGACCACCCACTGTGAAGAATGTGCAGCTCTACAGCAAGCTTGTCCAAACCGTGGCACCCGCGTTGCATGCGGCCCAGAATGGCTTTGAATGTGGCCCAAAAAAATTCGTAAAGTTTCTTAAAACATTATAAGATTTTTTGCGTTTTTTTTTTTTTTTCCCTCATCAGTTATTGTTAGTGCTAGTGTATTTTATGTGTAGCCAAAGACAATTCTTCTTCCAGTGTGGCCCAGGGAAGCCAAAAGATTGGACATCCCTGCTGTAAGGCAAGATTACTAGAGTGACAGTGAGGTGCACAAGGACTACTGAGAACTAACTGCTTGCCCACAGGGGCAGAGATGGGACTGACTCAGTCCACCACAGGGGCAGAGATAAGAGAAGATAAGAAAGACCATGGCTAGGAAAGAGGATCTGTAGACTGTCTATATTAGATGGGAAGACTTAGAATAGGTGGAAAAGCCAACGGACTCTACTGGATATTTCCTCTCAGAGAGGCTTCCCTTGACGACCCTAAATACTTTGTTATTCTTTATTCTAGTACCTATTCATTTCCTTCACAGTACTTTTCTCAGTTTGTAACTACATATATATTTGTTTGTTTCTCTTCTGTGTGAGCTCCCTCACAAACTGTAAGCTCCATGAAGGCAGAGATCATCTTTTATTGATCCCTGTGCCCAGCATAGTTCCTGGCACAGAATAGGTGCCTAATAAATATTACTTGAAGAAATGAGTAAATAAGAAGAAATGAAATATCTTCTAGAGGTTTTTGTTTTCATTTAAAAATTCTTATTTACAAGCCTGGTCATGGTGGCTCATGCCTGTAATTCCGGCACTTTGGGTGGCCGAGACGAGCAGATCACAGGAGTTTCAGACCAGCCTGGCCAATATGGTGAAATCCTGTCTCTACTAAAAATACAAAAAAAATTAGCTGTGTGTGGTGGTGCAAGCCTGTGGTCCCAGCTACTCGAGAGGGTGAGGCATGAGAATCTTGAACCCAGGAAGTGGAGGTTCCAGTGAGCTGAGATTGCACCACTGCACTCCAGCCTGGGTGACAGAGTGACACTCTGTCTCAAAAAAAGAATTAAAAATAAATAAATAAATAATAATAAAAATTCTTATTTACAGTTGCTATATTAGATCATAACAGTTAAGAATCTTAATTCTCAAATACCTGGTATTTGGTTATTCTTACTTTTTAATGTTTCATTTTTCTGAGCTTCATTAATAGTGTACATCATTTATCTGGACTTCTCATTTCATTTGATGTCAGTTCTTGAGAAGGAAGATGCTAAAATTTCCTCAAGAGGGCACCCTGCTCTAAATTTCTTGCCATCTTTTCTTTGAAAAAAAAGTGTCCAGGAAAAACAAATCCGTGTGACACTTCATACTGAAAAATAAAGTTTGACCTTTCTGAACATAACATTTCAAATATTACAGAATAATTCATCACGACCTTTTAAAGATACTCAATCAGACAGTCATTTTGATTGTGAAATTACAGGAAAAGGGAAGGAGAAGGAGGAAACTAGTATATGTTGGTGGGGGTAACGACTGAGTTACAGACACAGTACTTGGCGTATTTACACTTTACATTATTCTGAGGACTCTACCCTCACAAGACACAGTGCAACCCAGTAATGATATTTATCCATTCATTCATTCAACAAACATTCATTGAGCCTTGTTATGAAGCAGATAACAGTACAATGTTTGTACTTCGTTTTACTTACTACGAAGCTCTTTAACATAATTTCATCTTTGTTTCTCACAGAAGTATCATCGAAAATTTTCACAGATTAAATAAACTATCCTCCTATGCCTCTATTTTCTTATATATAAAACAGGGGTAATAATGGTACCTGAAATTATTATGCATATGAAATGAGATAAATGATATTTGTAAAAGTTCTTAGAACAGTGCACAAAGCAAATGCTCAGATGTTTGCTATTATTATAAATAGTTTTCCAGTGTGGAGTATTCAACAAAACATAGATGGTCAGATAGAACCAAGAATAGCCCATGATAAAGGGCATGCAGATAGAAAGATCTGATTGTAATATACACAGTTCAGCTGGTGATTAAGAACCAAGATTATGAAAAGGTAAAAGTAAAAATAGTTAGAAGGTTATAAATAGAGTAGTTCCCCTTTATCTGCTGGGGATACATTCCAAGATCCCCAGTGAATATATGAAACTGCAGATAGCACCAAACCCTCTATATACACTATTTTTTTTTCCTATACACACATATCTATGGTAAAGTTTAATTTATAAATTAGGCACAGTAAAAGATTAACAATAATAATAAAATAGAACAATTATAATAATATACTGTAAGAAAAGTTATGTGAATGTGGTCTCTTTTTCTCAAAATACCATAGTATTTTTAGACCGTGGTTGACCACAGTAAATGAAATCACAGAAAGCAAAACCATGGATAATGGGGAATCACAGTACTGGTTTTTCTGATTTTTTTTTACACTGAGAAAGATGTCTATATTCCGCTTACAGATAATGATGATACAGGACCAACAAAGGCATAGCCAATAGGAATTTAGCAGGTACCCTGGGGAGGAGTCAGCTATATGATAAGGCCAGCATCTCCTATTTCAAATGACAGAGACCCATCAGATATTACCTATGAAGACTGGACTAGAAACAATATAATTTACCTGGACCAAGGCCAACCTGTTTGTTCTCCTAAACAAGCAACTGGTTGGACACAGTGGCTCACACCTGTAATCCTAGCACTTTGGGAGGCCGGAGTGGGAAGATCACTTCTGCCCAGGAGGTCAAAGCTGCAGTGAGCCATAATTACGCCACTGCGCCCTGGCCTGGGTATCAGAGAAGACCTTGTCTCAAAAAAAGAAAGAAAAAAAAAAGCCCATTGTATGCAAATTCAGTCTTTGGGAATGAGCAGAAGGGACAGAGAACTTTAAGTGCTAAAATCAGGAGAATATTTCTAGTATCAGTGGAACAGAGGAAGATACTAGTTTGAGGCAGCACGCTAATTTGACAACGCTCTGAAGGTTGTGTGACCCTTCAGACCCATGTTACAGGCTACTTTGCTTCCTGTAAAACCTACTCATTATAGAAAGTCTAAATACTTCCTCAATATTTCTTGAACTGAGGAATTCTCATGTTTTTTGAGAATATTCTTATAATGCGAATACTTTCTGGAGGATTTGGAAGTTAATCTATTTTTTTGGGTGGGGGGGACAGAGTCTCGCTCTGTCGCCTAGCTGGAGTGCAGTAGCACAATCTCAGCTCACTGCAACCTATGCCTCCAGAGTTGAAGCAATTCTCCTGCCTCAGTTTCCTGAATAGCTGAGATTACAGGTGCCTGCCACCATGCCTGGTAAATCAGGGTTTCGTCATGTTGGCCAGGCTGGTCTCAAACTCCTGACCTCAGGTGATGTGCCTGCCTTGGCCTCCGAAAGTGCTGGGATTACAGGTGTGAGCCACTGAGCCTGGCCTGGAAGTTAATCATTTAATATAACCTGTTAGAGCTATACAGAAACTGATCCTGTTGGGAGGACTGTTTGCTTTAGGGTCTGCTTTTATAATTTTGGAGTGGAAATAGTATAGGGTGAAGGAAATCATAGATCAAAAGAGTATATATGCTTAAGAAAATTCTGATGGTAGGTAAGCAGAAGTAAGGGAGCTGAAGTTACAGGACGGTCTTGATTTAGTCATTTAAAAGGATATTACGCTGCTATGATCAGGTCCATCATGCTTCTGAAATGTGAAAACATTTCCTAATATCTCTGAAACAGTGAATAATTTTTTTTTTTCATTAGGTGGTCATAATTTTCATCTAAATCTTCCTGTAATTAACACCAAGAGCTTCTTTTGTCGGTCACAGAAAGATTATGACACTTTCCAAATGACATTCTCCAAATGTATGAAAAGGGTGAAAGAGAATGAAAAGTTCTCCGACCCAGAGAATAGCACTTGAAATGAATCTGGGAAACAAATTAGCCCAAAATGTGAATTTTAACTTTATATTTGTGTCTGTCCAGTTCTCTTAAGATGAACTCCTTTTTTTTTTTTTTTTTTTTTTAAAAAGCATATAGTTATCTAATGGTAATAACAATGACATGGAGATTTTGAGCAAAATATTTTGGTATTTTGCTTTAGATTTTTCATTTTTAAGTAATAAAATCTAACAGATAAAGTTAATACTTCTTTTGTGTCCCCAATTCCATTATCTTCTCTCCCTCTTTGGAGACTACTATCCTGAATTGGGTGTTTATCATTCCAATGAATGTTTTTCCACTTCTATTTAATACAAACACATATATATCCATAAATGACATAGTATTGTTTTACATATTTTCAATCTTTGTATAAATGGTATTGCAAGAATTGTGTCATTTTTTACTCAAGGCAGTATTTTTCAGATTTATTCATGTTGCCTGGGTTCATACATTTTCACTGGAATAAGTATGCTATCATATGAAAATAATATATTTATCCTTTTCTAGAGGAATATTTAGCATGTTTCTCATTTTTCACAATTATAAACAATATTGTAACGAATATCCTCATACATATCTCCTGGTAAGTACATAAGAATTTCTGAAACTTCTGGGTTGAGATTGCTCTCTAAAATAGCTACTCCAAGTTAACATTCGTAACAATAATGTATGAGTTCCTGTTTCTCCACATCCTCAGCATACTTTGTTTTGTCAAACTTGCTAATTTTTGCCAATCTGATGGTTATAGTTTTTTGTTTTGTGTTTTAATAGAAGGGTTCTTGCTATAGCTTGCCCAGGCTGGACTCAACTCTTGGGCTCAAGCGATCCTACCACCTCAGCCTCTCAAGTAGCTGGGGCTACAGGTGTGCACCACTCTGTGCCTGGCTTACAGTTGGGTTTTGATGTGCATTTCCCGAATTGAGGTGGAACGTTTTTATATGTTCGTTGGATATTTGTTTCTTTTGTAAATAGCCTTCTTGTGTTCTAACTCATTTCTGAACTTGGCTATTTTTTTTTTTTTTTTTTTTTTTTTTGAGACGGAGTCTCGCTCTGTCGCCCGGACTGGAGTGCAGTGGCCGGATCTCAGCTCACTGCAAGCTCTGCCTCCCAGGTTTACACCATTCTCCTGCCTCAGCCTCCCGAGTAGCTGGGACTACAGGCGCCCGCCACCTTGCCCGCCTAGTTTTTTGTATTTTTTTAGTAGAGACGGGGTTTCACCGTGTTAGCCAGTATGGTCTCGATCTCCTGACCTTGTGATCTGCCCGTCTCGGCCTCCCAAAGTGCTGGGATTACAGGCTTGAGCCACCGCGCCCAGCCGGCTATTTGTTTTTTTCTTACTGATCTACAGGAGTTCTTTATGTATTCTGGATACTAATTCTTGGTTGGTTTTGCAAATATTTTCTCTGTGTGGCTTATCTTTTTGCTTTCTTTATGCTCTCCTACTAGCAATGAATTCATAATCTGAATAATATTGTTTGCTTTGTTAGCATTAGATTTCTTCAAATATTTTGAAATTGTGTCTGCAGGTTCATTTTTGCTTTTCATTTGTTTGCTTTGTTTTCCTTTTTTCTCCTTGTTGACACATACAGCATCTTCCACCCAGCTCCTAGTCTATTATAATAATCTGGTCTTACACGGATCTCCTGGAGCCCTGTCTCCAGTGATATTAGGGATGTCACAATTACTATCAGTGAGCTAGTGAGTAGCTTCCTGACCTGAGGCTTGGATGGTGTCTTGTTTCTGCCATTTCTCTAGACAAACAGCCTCCTCTAAGGTTGTAGCCTCATAGTGAGGGAAAGAATATCCCAAAATTCTAAGAATTTTCTTGCCCTTTGCACAAAAATGACCACCTTTTAATCAGTGAAAAGGAAGGAGGCATCTTCCTGAACCCTATTCCGAAATCATATTCTACAGGACTGATGTTATTCCCAGTAAGTGCTTTTATTATTAACTTCTAGACAATTGGCAGCTGATCCTCAAAATATTCTGGATCCTACCTCTACATTTTTTCCCAAAATGGCTACCATATTTTCTATATCTATCTCCCTGGGGCCTTTGCTATTTGCTTCCTCTTCAGCTGAGATAATTACTTTAGCAGACTTCAATGCCCAAGACTTGACTAAAACTGCCTACAGTGACCTCTCTCCCCACTGGAGTACTGAAAAGGCCAGATGTTTTCCCAAAACCAATACTTTGAGACCTACATGTTTTCCAATTAATTTCTTTGCATTCTTGTTCTCTCTGTGTCCCCAGTGCTTATATTTTCTGTCACTGTACTTGGAGAGAAAAAGAAATGCTCACTATGTATACAAATGTTCACCATATTTTTTTGTTCATTTACAAATTGGTATATAATTTTGGCCTAGAAAAATAACTATATTTATAATGGCACACACAAATTTAAAGTAGGTACTCTGTCATAGTTCATTTTAAATCCTAACTATATTATATACCCAAAATACATTACTTAAAATTGAAATGGAAAAATAGAAACATGATTTGATATTAATTCTAATGATAGCTATATAATTATGTATTTATAAACTCAAGGCATTTACTGTATTAATTTTTAAAAACAATTACTATCCCTAGGAAGTATATAGGTCACAAATATCAGTAATTTCATTATATCAAACTTTTCTGTAGTGGTTGCAGACACAAATGAGTTTTGGAAATACCACAATAGTGTTGGGAGAGGCAATCTGCCCTGAGCCTTGAGTGTCCCTGAACGTACTAATTGGGTATGCCAATGAAGCAAAAGCTTGACTCTTCTTTACTGGGACCATTTTTCAGAGTGGGGTTTGCAGTGAGCAATCTTGAGTGATGAGGTAATGTCACCCACTGGGGCAGAGAAGAAGCAGGCTTGCTTACTACTCTATTTACTAAAAGCTGGAGATTCCCAAAATTTAGCAGTCTTTAGATGTCATGCAAACCCACTGTGTGCTGGGCCCATCCGAGTCCTCTATATTGCCCCCATAATCCTTGGAGGGGAGGGAAACTGATGCAAACAGATAAGTACTCCTAGCTATGCCATTAGTAATAATACTTTTTGTCTCTGATGGGAGTCTCTTGTGTCTTCTGCCAGCATCTGCAGCTAACTTATTACCTTGTAAATAGGGTTAATTAAATGCCAGAACTGACAAGACAGTAAAAGATGATAGGATGCTGACAGGGACATAGTTTTCCTTTCTTTTTTCTTTTTCTTTTTTTTTTTTTGAGACAGAGTCTCACTCTGTCGCCCAGGCTGGAATGCAGTGGCGCGATCTCAGCTCACTGCAACTTCTGCCTCCCGGGTTCAAGCAATTCTTGTGCCTCAGCCTCCTAAGTAGCTGTGATTATAGGTGTGTGCCCTCACACCTGGCTAATTTTTGTATTTTTAGTAGAGATGGGGTTTCACCATGTTGGCCAGGCTGGTCACGAACTCCTGACCTCAAGTGATCTACTCATCTCGGCCTCTCAAAGTGCTGGGATTACAGGCGTGAGCCACTGTGCCTGGCTGGAGAGACACAGTTTTCTTGAGGAGTAAGGACAAGAACCCTAGAGGCCCATTCTCAGGTATACTCAGGTTCAAGGATGAGAAGAACCCCTGAGACCATGCCCAGGTGGTGGGCAAGGTTAAGGGGCAAGTGACCCCAATATTCTCTCTGTTAATGAGTCTGAATGGTGAGAGGTGGGATTAAAGCAAGCCACCCAAATACTGCCTTTGTCTTTGCTCACATTCCTCTGGGCAGGCAAAAGAAGGAATAGTACATGACCATGGGGGCAGCAAGCTGAAAGACCATGTGGTTGTGGCTGCTGGGTCAAGAAATCTCCAAAACAGAAATAAATGGAGAGAACAATGAAGATCTTGCTATTTGACATGGAACTTTAGGTGGGCTGAAAATATCAGAAGTTCATTTGGTTGAGACATGAGTGAGCAGCTGCTCAAAAGTGAATGTGAATGCAAAACCTTGCCTAATAGGACAGAGTCAACTGTCCTATGTATCTGATTCCCACTGCAGCCTGACTTATTTGGCAGTGAGGACAAAACACTGGGTATAGAGGTGGCCACTGTCTGAAGCAAAGCTGCTGGCTGCTTAATGGTCCCTTAAATGCCTCGGCCTGGTTTACTGATGCTTTGGCTAAGTTAAAACCTGATGGTGTCCAGTAGGGGGCAGTAGCTGTCCAACATCAACGACAGCTCCAGGAGACAGAGTGGTAATGACCAGTTAGCCCAGTGGGCTGAAATGAAAAGCCATCACCCTTACCTTAGGCAATACTCCCAAAGACTAGCCATATTTTTACTGATTCTTGGTCTGCTAACAGTACTGTAGTTACCTAGTCTGCCACTTGGAAGACTACAGTTGGTAAATTAAAGATATTCCTGTTTGGGGCCACAAACTAGAAACAAATTGTGGCCAGTCAGACACTTTGGGTCACTCACGTAGATACCCACAGTAACAGTAAGGGCCTGCTTTCTGATAAGACCAACTGGAATCAAGTTGCTGAACAAGTCTGCATTGCCTGGTCACTGGAATTTGCCACTAGGATCCATCATCGCACTAGAAAAGGCAATGAATCCACCACAATAGACTGGATACAAAGTAAAAGGTATGTTTTTCATGCAGAAGATACCACTGCATACCAGACTTATGTATCTTGCTAAGCTGGCCTAGTTTTCTTGTGGTGAAGGAGTCCACATTACATGGAGGATTGCCCTTGCCCCTTCCCAGCAGGGACCTCTGTCACCTCCTCTTGGGCTCACCTCGTGCCTTTCCACCATAGACATTTTTCAGGTTATGGTGTTGCTGCTGCACCACATGGAGTCACTGCTCCAGTCTGATTAGCCTATTCAAGCCATAGCACTGAGGACCATGTTTCGGGGTTCCTAGATCTTCTATAGTCTGACCATGATATGCCTAACAATGAGCCAATAGTTATGTATTTAACGGACATTCCATGCTCCCTACCATCCTCAGGTATTTGGAATTGTTGAGCGCTTGGAATGGTCTTCTTGAAAATCAACTCAAAAAGATTTCTGGTTCCACCTCTCTTACCTCCTCCTGGTCCAACACTCTTGTATGAAGCAGTTTGCTTACTAACTGTGGCCACCTTCAGAAAGGGTTCATTTCATCCTTGTAGCCTCCTGGGAAATAATCAGTACAAAAGGAGTGGGGGATTATATACATCTATTTTGAAAATTTGGGATTCTACCTGTCCCAACCCTGGTCATCATGCTTCTTTCATTTTCCCAAAAGCAATCTTAGGCTGGTTTGTTTCATATATCCCTTGGGTGGCAGCCAGCCAAAAGGGGGCTTAGAGATTCAAGCCTAATTCTGGTTTACCCACCTGGATTCATTTTGTTCAACTGATATGGTCCCAGATCATACATATCCATAATGATCATCTGATTGAGTGCCCTGCTCACTGAGTCCTTCTATAGTGGTCCACATAGGCCAAAATGGAAGACATAATAGGTTTCTACATTTGTCCCATATGCAGTCTTACCCTTCTACAAGGTATGGGCGCAAGTAAGGGCAGTTGGAGAAAAGGCGAAGTTATATCTAAGGGAATGGGACACATTAACTCTGTGGCCAAAGAAGGAAAGCAACAACTTCATTCCCTAGGAAGGGAACATGTGAGACCTCAGAGGTACAGGGATGGGGAGGACAATTAATACTTTCTTTGTCCTCTGGATCCACAAGTGCATCCTGGCAAAACAAAGATACAGTTAGCTACCTGAATCAAACAGCAGCTGAGGCCAGCCATCTGACCTGCTCCTATGTCATCTCTGACCATGTGCTTGCTATGAAACAGAAAAATTCACATGGGCATTGGTGGTTCTTAATTCTTTTGTTGTGCTTGATACCATCAATGATAGCTCCTGAATGTGGACCCTCTTGTATACATGGAAGTAGAGGGACTGGCACAACCTTATTTTAACCTGATGTATACAAATCCATACGCTTCTTCTGACATGCAAGAAGCTTTGGATTATGCCATGCATGGCAACTGAAGCAACAACTATTGGTGATATTGCCCATGTGGCTTAGACAAATCAATGTAATGGTGATCCCAGTTTAATGTCAAATCCTGAAATAAAGTGAATTGTGCCTCTTCAGGCTGTATGTTTGTATGTAGGAAAGAGTAGGCCATGGTATATTCCACCTTTGAGTTTGGGGGTTGCTTTTTGGCCCCTGTAATATAGCACCTCCTGTAACTATCTGCAGTGAGGCCAAAGATTAGCATGTCAGTCTAAATTCCCTTGTATGGGTCACAATAAATGATAGACCAGCCTTAGATTACATCCTAGTTGTATAAAGTAAGATCTACTTTCTCCTCTGGGGCTTATTTACAGTTGATTTAGTCCAAGATACTGAGGGACATAGTTGAAGCCAGTATTACAGGATGTTTTTATCTTGCTACTTGGAGTCTTGTTAAGTGCTGTATGAGACAAATTAAAGTGATGGTCCTTGTCTCTCTTGGTAAGATTAATAAGAGTAGCTGATGTAGTGGCATATTCATGTCAAGACAATGCTGGGCTGAGGGGTGAGTTGTTGGAAAAGTCAATCTACCATGGGCCTGAAGCATTCCTAAATGTTCTTACTGGGCATGCCAAGAATGCAAAGTCTTGGCCACTCTTTACTTAGGTAATTTTTCAGGGTTGTGTTTGCAACAAGCAACTGGAGAGAGGAGATAATGTCTTCCTCTGGGTTTACTAAGTGCTTACTATAAAAGTGGCAGCTTCCTGAAGCTTGGTGTTCCTCATTTGTGAATAAAACCCACTGTGTGCAGCCTCTGCAACTTCCACATGTTCTCTGGGGGCAAGGGAAGCATAGAGGTGGTGCTCATTCTTTTTGCTGTGTTGTAAGTAATAAACAACTTTGTCTCTGACCCCAGAGTCTCATATCTATTGTCAGCATCCATGAAACAGTAACAGACTAACTTCTTAGCTTATATTTAGGGTAAAATCACACCTCAAACTCTGCAAATAATTCAATATCATTGTAATATGAAATGCATTGTAAGGGCCAGGTATGGTGGCTCATGCCTGTAAACCAGCACTCTGGGAGGCCGAGGTGGGCAGATTGCTTGAGCCCAGGAGTTAGAAACCAGCCTGAGCCACATAGTGAGACCCTTTCTCTAATTCAAAAAAAGAAAAAAGAAAAGAAATGCACTGTAAGAAGAAGTAAAAAGTAAGATCGAAGAGGTGAGCAGGGGTTATAAAATGGATAGTCTAATATGTTATGATAAGGAGCCTAAAGTTGATCATATTGGTGAAAAGGAGTGCTATAGACTGAATATATGTCCCCTCAACCCCCACCCCACCAATTCATGTGTTGAAATTCTAACTGTCAATGTGATGGTATTAGGATACAGGACATTTGGAAGATGATTACATCATGAGGGTGGAGCTCATAAATGGGATTAGTACCCCTAAAAAGAGACCTCAGAGAGTTCTTTCACTCCCTTCTGTCATATGAGGATACAGCAAGAAGACAGCCATCTATGAAGCAGGAAGCAGGCACTCACAAGACACAGAATCTGCTGGTGCCTTGATCTTGGACTCTCCAGCCTCCAGAACTGTGAGAAATAAATGTCTGTTGTTCCAGCTATCCAGTCTAAAGTATTTTTGTTATAGAAGCCCAAGCAAATTAAGACAGGAAAAAGGGAAGATTTATGAAGGAAATGACATGACTTGATTTGGGTTTTTAGAAAAGACACTGGAGGTTATGTGAAGCACTGATTTGAGGGGAACAAATCTTTAGGCCAAGCAGAGCAGTAAGTGGGTTATTACAGCAATCCAAAATAGAAATGTTGAGAGTTAAATAGAAATAAGGGAACAGATCAGTGAAATACATAAGAAGATTCCTGAATGGCTACCAGATGGAGAGTGTTGCCAACAACTGAAGAGATGGAAGAAAAAATAGGGTTAGGGATGAAAATTTTTGAGTTCTGTTTTTTTTTTTTTTTTTTTTTTTTTTTTCCTAAAGTGGAGTTTGAGGCACCTGAAGGGAATCTATGCAGAGAGGTCTAGCAAAAAGAAAAGGTTGGGAGTAGGGGGCAGATATATATAGATCTGAAGATTAGAAGAGATGGCTAGATTCAAGATATAGATTTATGAGGCATCTATATTAATAGTTGCCTCCATTGTTTTCTCAGAAGACATTAATTTTGTGACATAAATCAAAGAATATAAACTGGAAATATGAATCTCTACACCCTTCTTGAAATACAAACATAATATAAATATCCACATAAATGGCTCAGTACAATGCGATCATGAGTTAGTTACCACTGCCATATAAAATGTGGAGTAGAAATGGATTAGAAAGGAGAGTGCCTTCTTGTATGCTTAGATAATTTTCTTATCTCAGTTGATTTAGATGTCTGTTTGTACTCTGGTTTCTTAGTCTTTAAAGTGATTTTATAGGGAAGCAAACAATTACAGCAATCAACTCATGAAAGACATAAATTCACTGAGCTACAGAAATGAAACGAAATCTGCATTGCTTTTTCCAGTGACTGGCATTCTTCCTCTTTACTTAAACTTCTGATTGTCAAGGCTTAATTCTGTGTTTTATTGCTAAAATTTCTAAGTACTTAACAAATATGATGAGAACTACATCACTAACCTGCCATCTTAAGCGAACCTTTAAAAATATATTTTTTAGTTATTTGATAATTCTCTAAGCAAAGGCTAAGAATGTGCTCCAAAGACAGAATAGGAGCTTTATTTGCTATTTTCCAAGTTTAAGATGTTCATCCATCTGGCAGAGCAGCTAGACAATACCTCAGCCAAGAACATCTCTCTGGCTTGAAATAGGTTCTGGCTCTCAAAGAAGATTTGACTGAGGGAAAGGCAACATCTTTAGTTGCTCTGTGGCTGAACTCTTCTAATATTTTCCCCCAATGCCTTCTCCAAGCCTTGGCTCCATCCACTAACTTGGTTTCCATAGGAATAGACAGAGCTATCAAGTGGCACGTAGTCAAACAGCACAAATGAAAGGAGGAGAAACTGTTACTGTCAAAAAAAGGCTTTTCTCTATGAGAGGAAATTATGGAAAGGTATTCTTGACTCTGAGGCTTCCTTATCCAATGCCAGATTTTTCATGTGCTCTTCCTAATATAGCCTATTTAGATTATTATGAAAATTAATCCCTTCATTGGAGAGCCTTTTACATATAGGAAACTAACCAAAAATACATACTGAAAAAAGTTATAAAATGCTGGGATGCTTATTTCCACAAGGATAATTCTGTTGTGCTTGTGAGGTGCTCTCATTTATTTAGAGTGGTGCTTTAAATTGGTACAACCTTTTGGGATGATTATAAAGTATATTTGGTTTCTCACAGTTGGTATTTTATTTAAGGACAACTTTTTTTTTGGTCTTAAACTCTAGCAAAAGTAGTTCTCAAACTCTAGCATGCATCAAGATC
Organism: Chlorocebus sabaeus; assembly: GCF_047675955.1. Taxonomy (NCBI): domain Eukaryota; kingdom Metazoa; phylum Chordata; class Mammalia; order Primates; family Cercopithecidae; genus Chlorocebus; species Chlorocebus sabaeus. The sequence continues at coordinate 70,129,200 of NC_132915.1, read as the reverse complement.
ATCTGGAGGCCTTGAAAATACAGAGGCCCTCCCCCAGAGTTTCTCATTCACTAGGCCTGGTGGGGGGACCAAGAATCTGCATTTGTAGCAAGTTTCTGGTGTCGCTGGTCTAGAATCCTAAACTTTGAGAACCACTATTGAAACAAAGAACCTAATCTAGGAGTTCTCAGTCCTTAGGAGCTTAAAATAAAAAAGTCTGTTCCCATGCTAGATCAATAAAATCAGAATTTCTGGGACTTTGGAATTAATATTTCTTAAATTTTCAGTAGGTGATTAAAAAATGCAACTGGCATTGAGAAGCACTGACCTAATTAAACCATTAATTCAACATTCAATGGTTATTTTTGATGTAATTAGTCTGTATCAGACTCTATGCTAAGGGTTGGGGAAGCTTTATACAGATGTATGCTCGTATGCAATGCAATATTATAAGCAAGGAAGGGTGAATGCATAAAAAGGGTACAAAAACAGACCACAGAGACAGGATAGAGGATGCACTTAAAAGTCATTCCTTGTGAACTCCCCAAGATGTCCTTGTGAAGAAGGGAAGGGGTTAGAACAGGATGACTTCATGAAAGAGATGGCAGTTGAACAGGATCTTAACTTAGGATCACTAACACTTTGGCACTCCTCGATGTCTCCATCTTGTTCCTGCTCCCAATTTCTTTGATATGGAGGGCAATAAGTATTTTCTGAATTTTATATAAAGTGCTATATAAAGACAGCTTCAAATGTTACTCCCACCCCTTCCAATCAATTTGTCCCCATAAGCTCCTCCTATATGGATATTCTGAAGCCAACATTAGTAAGTTGTGTATATCACGTCTCTTAGATCCACTTATTACACGCTCCAATAACTCCCACACTATCCCTCACTTTGACCATAATAGAAAGTGAAACCATATGCAATGCTATTCACTGCTGTTGTACAATGAGATCAGTTCTATGATAGAGGTAAAGACACATGGTCGTAAGAACTCTTTAGAGGGGCACCTAACCCAGCTTTGAGGGGTCAGTAGAAGCTTCTTGGAGAAAACAGTGCCTGAGCTGCATGTTGAAAGTATATGCAATTAAGTCAGCTTAAAGTAGGAAGGAAGCTGAATGTGCAAGAATATTGTGTGTGGAGGATGAAAAAAAGGTGACTAGAATGAAAGCTTTAAATACACAGTATGTCTGAGGATAGAGTAGAACTGGGGACACAGGACGCTGAAGCCAAAAAGATAAGCAAGAACTCGATGATGAGAAGTGCAGGGTCAAGGAGTTTGGGTTTTCCTTTCAGTCTTCTGAAGTAGTACTGAAGGATTTAAGCAAGGGAGTGACATGAGAGAGGTCTCAGCCAGAACACCTCCACACCCAAAGGCAAATCACTGAATTTTTCCTAGCCTCCGTTTCCTCCCACATGAAAAATAAGGAGGGTGGATTATGATCTAAAGCCCACCCAGCTTAATGTTCTTTGACTTTATGATTCTAAAAGGCAGAAGATCCACTCCTATAGTTACTTCAAAACTAAATGTTTTTTATTCTAACTGACACAACAATGACTTAATTTCTAATAGTTTTTATTTTCCTTAACCACAGGGTAATAGTTTTTACATCCATTTCCTTTTCCCCAATACTGTACAAGTAATTCATTTTCCTAGCATATTGATGTTCGCTTTAGGAGATCCAGAAATGCTACCCCATAGGGAGGCAGTATGGTGTGATAAAAAGAGAATAGATTTTGGAACCAGTCAGATCTGGGTACTTCATTGGCTATATTATTAATAACTGTGAGCAATCTACTTCTCAAAGCCTCAGATTTCCCATTGGCAAAAAAGAAAAAAAGTGACTAGTGCACAACGAGTACTCAACAAATATTGGTTTCTTTCTCAGATACCGTAATTGCTCTCCTCTCATCATAAAGTAGTCTCTGTAAACAAAATAGCTTTCATTTGCTCCTAATGTTCTCATTGTTTGATGTGCATGATAATCTGTGTAGCCTGTTCTCTTTACTGACCCTGACCAGCCTTCTCAGTAACACTGCAAGCAAGTTATTAAAATATCATGTTTTAATATTAAACTCAGAAGCTAAATGCAATAAATCTTTTCTAATTCCTGGTTCCTTTGAAGCACCCCAAGTCTTGTAGGCTCCATCTTTAGTTTTCCAACAATGTACCTTAGTTTTATTGATCCTAGCATGCAGTTTAGAAAAATCAATTCACCTACTCTGTGAAGATGTGTGCCTTTGGGGGAACTGTTTCAAACAACTGATTGAATCCATCTGTTGCATTCTCTACTTCAGTTCCATACTATGGATGGGATTTCTTAGATGGTGGAAAGAGACAAATATACAGACAAATGTATAAGTAAATTCAATTATACGAAAAAACCTTTACTGAACCTCATTCAGGCCATTCATTAAAGGGTTTAATCAAATGCTGAGCATAACTAGTAATCTGACTTAGTAACTATTATCCATTTTCAAAATGGTAGCCTAAATCCTCACAGTGATGATGCTTGAATTCAAAACTGTTATCTTCTAGTCTCCAATTTAGCCATCTTTAAAAAATTATATCAAAACATACCTCCATCTGCAAATCAATCCCTGAACTCTATACTGCTCCTCATCTGTCTGCCACCATTCTAGACCTTTTTATTTGAAACTAAGAGAAGCAACTGAGTTGAGAAAGCATAATGCTACAGCTTAGTGGCTGAAGTGAAAAATAAAGATTTGCAGATGAAAGACTATTTTAGGTGTGTCAATTTGTAATTTATGCCAGGGTAGATGTCCTGTTTGGTATAGCTATGTTTTAACTCTAATCTAACTGTTCTTCCAAGTGCAAGCACACTACAATTCTGAAATCAAAGTTTTAGTATCTCCCTCAAACTCTTTGTGGACCAAATGGAAATAAACAAACATACATTTTAGAAACCCAATCAAAAATTAGAAATTATACATTTTGCATATATTGAAAATTTCGAAAAGCTATTAAAATTTGGGAAAACAAAGTAAGAAAAAAGTTTACCGGCAATTTTATTACCCTAAGCCTAACACAAGCTCTGCTAGCACTTCTGTGAAAACTCTTCTAACCCTTTTTAGTTTTTTTGTTTAACAAGAGAGGGGATTTTTATAGTTTTCATCAAAGTATACATCTAACTGTATATCTTAAATAAGCAGTGGTTTTAAAAATAAGTTGTGTGCTGTGCACAGTGGGTCACGCCAATAATCCCAGCACTTTGGGAGGCTGAGGCGGGTGAATCACCTGAGGTCAGGAGTTTGAAATTAGCCTGGCCAACATGATGAAACCCCGTTTCCACTAAAAAGAAAAATATTAGCAGGCATGGTGGTGCATGCCTGTATTCCCAGCTACTCAGGAGGCTGAGGCATGAGAGTCGCTTGAATCTAGGAGGCAGCAGTTGCAGTGAGCCGAGATTGTGTCACTGCATTCCAGCCTGGGTGACAGAGTGAGACTCTGCCTCAAAAATAAATAAATAAACAAAAAATAAAAAAAGAATGAATGAATGAATAAATAAATAAATAACTCATGTGGCAGCCATCATCATAATAACCAACTCAGGTGCGAGTGGTCAAACGATGCTAACAATAGAGTGGGTTTGAGGGGTCCCAGGATATTTACATAGTTTCAAATTAGCTCCCACAAGATACCTATTATTTATAGTTACAACGGAAAAAATAGTGATGTCACAGCAGAGGAACCTGGCAAGAGCTGCTTTATTCAAGTGAATAATCCAAAGTTAACACCATTACTGGGACAAATTGATGACACATGCTTCCTGATAAGAGGCATTGAGAGGAACACAACATCACTCTTGTGGTATTCTTACCAAAAGTGCATAAACTGAACCTAATTATAAGGAAATATCAGATAAATTAAAAAGGAAGGCTACTGTACAATTTAATTGGCCTGTATACTTAGAACATGTGAATATCATATATACATGTACATACACAAAAAACTGAGAAACTGTTGCAGATTAATGAAGATTAAAAAGACATAATGATTGAATGCAATGCCTGATCCTGGATTTTTTTTTTGTAATAGACGACATTGTTGGGACAATGGGCAAAATCTAAGTAAGATTTTTGGATGACATAATGTTATTTATGTTAACTGCCTGATTGTGATAATTGAGCTGTGGTTATATAAGAGAACATCCTTGTTTTTAGGAACTATGCACTGAAGATTTAGAGGCAAAGAAGTATCGTACCTGCAACTTACCCCAAATGATTCAGAAGGCAATATCTACACATTCCCATATATCAAGGGAAAGTAGAGAGAAGGATAAAGCACACGTGTCAAAATGTGCACTTTTTGGGGAATTTGAGAGTATATGAAAATTCTTTGCACCGTTCTTGAAACTTCTCTGTAAATTTGAGATTATGTCAAAACATAAAGTTAGAAAAAAAGAAAAATAACTTTAAATTTTTATTATAAAAATAATAACATGTCCATTAAAGCAATTTCAAAAATAAAGTATAAAGAAGAAAACAATGATCAGCCTGCACCTCTTAAACCTGAGGTAACTGCAGTTTACATTTCTACATACTCTTTTCCTGTCTCTTGTCTAGGAGTTGTTTCTTATCCTTAGATTACATTTACATTTCAAAATGCTCCCTAATTATGCCTTACTTAATATTCACAGTATTCTTGTTGTGAAAGCCAGAATTATTCTCACTACTTAGATGAGGAAATATAAATTCAAAAAGATTAAACTATGGGTTTACTTTTAAAAGATTATCTGTTTATATCCTATAATAGAAAAAAAGTCACTAAATAGCTGGTTGAGCATGATTCACAAACTGTCTATGATCTAGCTTCCTGTAAAACGAGAAGTTAATAGTAGATGATTTCTAGGATTCCTTCTAACATTAAAATGCTACAATTCTAACATGTTCTATCATCACAATTTTTTTTTGTACAGAGAATTTGTAGTGCCTAGCACAGTGCCTCATTTATAGTAGGCACTAGATAAACATTTTTGAATAAATAACAAATGCTTTACAAATTGTAAAATGGATAGTTATAGAGGTTATCAGGATTAAATACTATATGTGAGTGGTTTGTAAAGTATAATTTATAATTATAATTCATTATTATTATTATTGATGATTTGGAATAGAAAATATAAAACAAATTGCTCATTATTCTAAATTAGAGATTAAAGTTAAGACAACAGCCAAAATATGTCACATTTTTGTACGAATCTAAGACATTTACTATGAAGTTTATTTCTATATTACTCTTGTTTCAAGTATAATTCACCTTATTCTCATCAATAACCAATTTAACTGACTGTTTACAGACAGATGGAGAGACAAATGACAAATTAGTACTCCCCAGGTTTGTGGCATGGACATAAAAAGTGAATTTATTTTTCAAATACCTTTTATAGCCATAGCCTGCAAGTAGAAGACATCTTATCTAGTTTACTATTGATCCAAATGACAAGGCTGAGCATCAGATTAAGGATATGTCAGAAACCTGAGAAAGGCTACCAACAGATGCAGCAGGATGGCAGCTTCTTTCAAAATGATCTATTAAGGCTACTGTGTTTACAAAGGCAGTTGAGAAAACACAGCACAATATACTGGGTCACCAGCAGAGTGGCCATAAAAACTTCTGATACTAATGTGAACCCCCATACACCAATCATGATACATGTTTATTTTCAGCAATAAAAACTATGCACAGACTTGCAGATAAACAAAAGATACAGGACTTTTTTTTTTCACCCCACATCCCTTTCCTATTGTCACAGTGTCTTCTTCAACGAAAGGAAGCATTCCTAAGAGATGACATCTGTTGTGAGATAATGGGAGACACTATATAATTTAAGCTGACTGTCAACCAGAAAGGTCAAGCGCAATTCAAGAATTTCATTTTAAGATATTTTCTTTGGTGATATTAAAATATGACATAGCTAAGTAGGTAACGACCAAAAAATATCATGCCAAAATGGAGTCCCAAAACACAGAAATCCTGAAGTATTTCTTATATATAGCACAATATTTTATATAAAAAAGAAACATTATTTTGGGTATAACGCATAAAGCATACTTTAAAAAAAAGTAGCGAAACAACAACAAAAAAGGAAACCTGTTCAGAGGTGGGAAAATCTGTTTTTTTGTGATCACCTTGGGATTAGCACATCTTTATGGAAGATCCATTACTTTCTAGACTAGAATGAATTGAAGAATTTTGTGAGAATCATGGGAATAGAAAAAGCTTCAGAAAATTCCCCTTTCAGATGCCTTAGCACATACTTGAACTGGTTTTTCAAAACCCAGAGTGCTCTGAACAATATCAAGAGACCAGTATTTGACACTGTTAAAAACTAAAGAGATAGATAACTGTTGTCTACATCGATTTAAAACATCAGCCAACTATTCAACTTTAGTTTGCCTTTTAAACCAGCATATGATGCTTTTTAAAAATAGCAATTATAAAATGTTTTTGTCATCAGCTTAAATAGCAGTGAATAGAAATGAACTGCATTATCATTATTAAATGCTATAGGTCTAACTTGTCAGGACAGCTGGGTTTTTGTCCTGGCTCTAACTAGTTATCTAAACATAAATATATCATTCAATTTATCAAACAATTACAGAGTACCTACTTTGTGTAAGGCATTGTTTTTAGATGTGATGAGTAACAACTTTCTGGGCCTCAGTTTCCTCAATTGTGAAATGAGGAAATTCAATTAAGTTATAAACTAGTATTTTATTTATCAAAGTGTTTTACAGATCACTGTTTCCTTAAGTACTGTTAGTTTATGCTGAAAAAAAAGGTATTGGGATCAAATGATTATGAGAAATTTTAGACTTAAAAAATTAATGGGTTTCGTTACTGTGCAACTTCTCAGAGTTTCTAGAATGCTTATACATGCTAAATTTTCAAGGAGGAACCATGCAGTATTTCCTACACTTCTCTGACCATGGAACCCTTTTCTTTTTTTACACAACATACATGGGAATATTACTTTAAGAAAAAAGTTTTGGGGCTGGGCGCAGTGGCTCACACCTGTAATCCCAGCACTTTGGGAGGCTGAGGCGGGCAGATCACCTGAGGTCAGGAGTTAAGACCAACCTGGCCAACATGGTAAAACCCTGTCTCTACTAAAAATACAAAAATTAGCTGGGCATGGTGGTGCATGCCTGTAATCCCAGCTACTTGGGAGGCTGAGGCAGGAGAATCGCTTGAACTGGGAAGCGGAGGTTACAGTGAGCCCAGACCGTGCCAATGCACTCCAGCCTAGATGACAGAGTGAGACTTGTCCCAAAAAAAAAAAAAAAAAAAAAAAAAAGGTAAGCTTTGGGAAATGCTGCACTAAATGCTTTTCAAGGTTCATTTTAGCTTTTATAATTTGTATTTCTTTTTATAAGAAACACAGAGCTGCTAAATACCTAGCCTGGATAAAATAAACTTGAGAAAAAAATGTTCACAAAGCCAAAGAAAAAGTTACCTGAGACTACAGTTATTAACAACAAGAAGTTAAGCTACTGAGTAACAGGCAATATAAAACATTGAGAATGAATAACAGAAAATGGGGCAGGAAAACAAAATTACATGGTATGTGTGAAGCAAGAATTTTTAAAAAAATCAAGACTTCTTTCAAGCTACTTTATCAAAAGTAACTGGCATGTGCTTCACAATGGCTCACCAAATGCTATAGATGCTAAACATCAAATGTATGTTGGATTTTATGTTTTGTACCTCAGGAGATACAATTTTCTGAGAGCTACGGTGAAATATCTATGTTATTGCCTCCAACATGCCTTGCACTCATCTTCTACAAGCCCATCACATTACTTTCATGCCCACCACTAACTCAAATTCCCTATCACATCCTTAACTCTTTTCTGCCAATGGATAAGAGATATTGCTCTGGTTAGAATCAGGTGGCAGTAAACAGGGCTGTAAAGCTCAAAGCTTCCAAGTGCAGTCATGCACATCTAGGATTTCTGGTAGCCCACAATAAATCTAGTTAGTCTAAGGAGACTAAATTTATGAATGAGTCTGCTTAGTAATAGAGCCAAGTTCAAGAATGAGCCTTCTGACCTAATAGTGGAATATTCAGTGGAAAGAACAAAAACTTTGGAGGTACAGCAACTTAACCACCAAAATAAGTAAGCAATGTCTATGAATGCTACTGTGTGACATGGAAGGTTAAAGGGGTAGACAAGTGATACACGGAAAGAAAGGAGAGGGAAGAGAGAAAGAAAAAAAGGAAGTGGAAAAGGAAAAGAGATGAAAAAATTTAGGATTCAATAGGAAATAAAGTAATTTGTATAATAGGAAACTCTATCATTCTCTTCTGTAATCAGCTTCCTCAATGGTTCTCAAAAATGTCATGGCCATTTCTGCCTTTTAATCTTTGCTCACTCTATTCCCTCTGCCTGAAGTTCTCTCTGGGTTCTCATTCTATGTCAAAAGTTGACCATTTCTTTAAGACCCACCTGAAATTTCAATTCCTCCATGTATTAGGCAGGTTCAGTACAGGAAACAGAAGCCATTTAGGTATTTTAGGCAGGAAAGACTTTAATACAGGGAATTATGTACTTATAAAGTAAGTGGAAGGACTCTAGCTAGGCTTAAGGAATGACTCCTTGAATGATGTAAAGCCATCATTGTGACTACAGTATTAAGTTCAGTGCACATCTGCAGATGCATCAGGAAGTCAAAATAAAAAAAAAAAAACTATTGTAATAACTGCTTTTCAACACCCAGTCAGAAGAATAATGGAAACTGAAATGTTCTAGAAAAGCATCCCCTAATGATTGTTCCCACCTCTGAATATGAGCACTATGGCCAGACTCGCTTGTGTGGGACACTCAGCATACTAACACTGGCATGAAAGATTATGCCCTCTTTAAGTATATGTGCCCATTCTCCTTATCTTGGGTGTAAGGCCCTTGTAGCTAGAACCATAGTAGTGCATATCTCTAGTCTCTTCCTCTTCTGATTATACCTAACTCAATTCCTTTGGATAGTTGTTTAAAGCACACATAAATTGCTAATTATAAACAGGTAATGCCTGCTTTTGCAGTCTATACCTTTCCAGTTTAGTGTAAAGGAGTGCTAGCCCAACACTTCCAAGGTAATTCTGGTTTCCAGTCTTATATCTTGTTGTGGGATGAAATATTTAAAATCTTTCGTGGAAATTTATGTCTATAATTAGCAAGTGGTTGAGATTCTTTTACCTTTGCAGATGGAAAGGAGAATGATAACTGGGGTTGGGGAGCAGATGCACGCATTTCTGATATCTCTTAAATCAATCTCAAAACTTGACCTAAGTGGTTTGCTTTCTCCTTGTACTTGTTTGGAAGCAACTCTCCATCACGTTTCTGCATATCTGGTAATTTGGACTATCTTTTCAAAGATGTCTGCATAACTAGTTGCTTTGGAAGCTAGAAATGGTACCTCCCTTCAGGTTAGAGGACAGATTTGTTTGCTAACCAGGATAATAAAGATAATGTTTCATTTGGTGGCAAAGGATAGGCAGGTTTGCTCACAGCCTTGATGTAAGATTGGAGGTTTTTTAAGTTCAAGTTTCCTCAGGTATGACACTGACCCTCTGCCTTTGCAGCATCTATCTGGACCTGCAAAGGGTCCATACCACCCTTATGGGACTTGGGGGCAAGGAGAACCAATGCAAACATGAAGCTCATGCTGCCTGCTGTGCCATAAGCAATAAACTGTCTAAATCAATTTGGACTTATGGTCTTTTTACCAGCTGAATCTATGTGGCAAGCCAGCCTAGCAGCTGCAGTAGCTTGACTGCTTGACAGTATTATCTTTTAGGAAAGCACTCATTGACTATTTGTTAAATGAATAAATGAGTGAATGAACTCTGGCGGCAGTGTGAAGAATGGTTTGAAGAGGGCAAAGGCTTGAATCAGGAAGATTGGTAGGTTACTTCAGTTGATTAGACATTAGATGTGGTAAATCAGATTAGAATGATGGAATAAAAGAGATGGGTAAAAGAGTCAAAGAGGGGGCCGGGCGCGGTGGCTCAAGCCTGTAATCCCAGCACTTTGGGAGGCCGAGACGGGCGGATCACGAGGTCAGGAGATCGAGACCATCTTGGCTAACACGGTGAAACCCCGTCTCTACTAAAAATTACAAAAAATTAGCCGGGTGAGGTGGCGGGCGCCTATAGTCCCAGCTACTCGGGAGGCTGAGGCAGGAGAATGGCATAAATCCGGGAGGTGGAGCTTGCAGTGAGCTGAGATCCGGCCACTGCACTCCAGCCTGGGCAACAGAGTGAGACTCCGTCTCAAAAAAAAAAAAAAAAAAAAAAAAAAAGAGCCAAAGAGGTGAAGCCCCATATATGCATATAGACTCCCTTAAAATCCTTGGCTGATCCCTGAATTGACAATGTATGGGAGACTCCAAGATGTCTGCAGAAACCCACAAAAGGAAAGTTGAAGAGCTGATCAGAGATTTCAGCTACTACCCAAAGCACAGGGGTAGAATTTGGAGTTCAGATTTCCCACTGAAATCTCAGAAGGGCCATGCCTTAGAAGTATCAACTATGTACCAGGACTGTGGACCTGGTCTAATAGATTCAACTAGACTAAGGGAAAAACCGAGACATTCAACAAGTTCAGTGTAATTAGTCAGCTTTAACTTTTACAAAACAAAAAGTCAACATTCTTTAGAGGAAGATAACAGAATCAAGAGTCCCTACAAGGTATCATCCACAATTCTGAGTAAACTATAAAAAATTACTACATGTGCAAACAAACAGAAAAACAGGACTCAATTTTAAGAGATAAAACAAAATAAATAGATCTTAAGATAACCCAGATGTTGGAATTAGCACACAAAGAATTTACAATAGCTTTATAAATACGGTAAAAGACTTAACAGAAAAAGATGGTCATAATTACCAAGCAAATGAGGGAATCTCAGCAGAGAAAAATTACACAAAAAGAACCAACTGGAAATTCTAGAATTGGAAACTACTATATCAGAAATGTAAAAATCATAGCATAGACTTAATAGTAGACTGAAAAACAGAAGAACAGGCCAATAAATTTCAGTTTAGATCAATAGAAATAATTAAATGTGAGGACAAGGAAGAGATTTTTCAAAAATCAATAAAACCTCAATGACTTGTAGGACAATATAGAAAAATCTAACATTATGTGTAATTTTGTCCCAGAAGAAGAGAGAATGGAACAGATAAGAGTATTTGAGAAATGATTTAAATTTGGTAAAAATATCAACTTTTATGTCCAAGAATCTCAGTGAATCCAAAGCATGGTTAATATAAAGAAAACTACCTCTATGCACATGACAGGGAAATTGTTGAAAATCAAAGCTAAAAAAGAAAACATTGAAAGAAGTCAGAAAAACAACCACCACCATTATACACATAGGAACAACAGGGATGATGGTGTACTTCTCATCGGAACCGATGGCTACCGGAAAACAATAACATGATCTAGTTAAGGTTTATGAGGCAGAGGATAATATTCCAATGCAGTAAGTGAAAGATGCATACTGTAAACCCTAAAGCAACCTCTTAAAAATAATACATAGGTATAGGGAAAGAGCCAATTGAAGAACTAAAATTAAAAACTAAAAATTTGATTAATCCAAACGAGAAAAAGAAAACAGATTGAAAGGAACAATAACAGTTGGCTCAAAATAAAAATAGTAAGATGAAAAACTTAAAATCAACCATATCAAGAATTCAATAAATGTAAATGGACTAATATTTCAATTAAAATGCATATATTGTCTGACTAGATAAAAAAGAAAGTCTATTAGAGATGCTTATGTTGGCTACAAGAGATACACTTTAAATATAAAGACACAGACAGGTTGAAAGTAATAATAGAAAAACATTTGCCTGAAATGAGTGATAAGAAAGTTGGAGTGGCTACATTAGCAGCAGATAAAGTAAACAATAAGATATTTACATAGTTTCAAAGTACTGTCCCTCAAAATATTTACTGATTATAAAGATAAAAAGCCGACAAGTACCTTAATTGAGCAAGTGAACGTAATTAGTGATGAAAAACATCAAAATTTTGTGACACAAAATAGGATTCAATAAGAAGAACACAGCATTACTTCTATGATGTCTCTGCCAATATGAATAACACAAATCTAATCATGAGAAGATACCTAACAAACCCAGATTGAGGGACATTATATAAAATATGTAGCCAGGGCCAGGCGTGGTGGCTTCCACCTGTAATCCCAGCACTTTGGGAGGCCGAGGCAGGCAGCTCACGAGGTCAGGAGATCGAGACCATCCTGGCTAACATGGTGAAACCCTGTCTCTACTAAAAACACAAAAATTATCTGGGCGTGATGGTACACGCCTGTAGTCCCAGCTACTTGGGAGGCTAAGGGAGAAGAATTGCTTGAACCCCAGAGGTGGAGGTTGCAGTGAGCCGAGATTGTGCCACTGTACTCCAGCCTGGTGACAAAGCAAGACTCTGTCTCCAAAAAAAAAAAAAATGGCCGGGCGGCGGTGGCTCACATCTTCACGTCTAATCCCAGTACTTTGGGAGGCTGAGGAGGGTGGATCACCTGAAGTCGGGAGTTCAAGACCAGCCTGACCAACATGGAGAAACCCTGTCTCTACTAAAAATACCAAATTAGCGGGACGTGGTGGTGCATGCCTGTAATCCCAGCTACTCTGGAGGCAGGAAAATCGCTTGAACCTGGGAGGCAAAGATTGCGGTGAGCCGAGATTGCACCATTGCACTCCAGCCTGGATAAGAAGAGCAAAACTCTATCTCAAAAAAAAAAAAAAATCTAGCCCTTAATCTTCAAATGTGTCAACACCATTAAAGTTGAGGAAAGATTAAGAAACTTTTCTAGATTGAAGGAGACTAAATAGGTTTGACAAAGGCAATGTGTGATTCGAACTTAACACCTAAGGATATTTTTGGGATAATAATAGGGTCTGAGGATAGTATTGTATAAAAGTTAATTATCTGATTTTGATGGTGATATAGATATAGATACAGATTTTTGTCCATGGTTTCTGGCTCTTAACTCCCACGGACCTTGTTACGGTCTTTTGTTAAAATGTTGGGTGCTTTAGGCCTCAGAAACAGGCCTCAGAAAACAATCTCTCTCTGACCTTCTCCTGCTTTCCTTTCATCTGCTCCCTTTTCTCTCCAAGGCAGACCTCAGAAACTAAAAATATACTCTACTCTTCCTCCGCCTCTGGTCATAAAGAAATTCTCTGACCTACCTTGTCTGACTGTATGTTACAAGACCTCTGTTTCAAAAGAGTTTTTGCCCCATACCCTGGAGGAAGGAATGCTGCACAGAGAGGCCAACATGAATCTGAACAGACAGGCCTTAATGGGTTTCCCCCCTCAGTCTGTTACAATTAGATCACACCTTTTTGGCTCAATCACATTTCTACATGGTTGTTAATCATGCCTATCCAATGAAGTCTCCATAAAAGGCCCAAAAGGATGCGGTACAGGATAGCTGAACATGTGGAGGCTTATAGGAAGGTGAACAAGAAATTCATCCACATGCTGGGAGAGTGGTGCACCCCACTCCACAGAGATAGAAGCTCTGTGCTTGGGACCCTTCTATACCTTGCATTATGTAGCTTATCTTTTCTTTTTTCTATTTTATTTATTTATTTTGATAGAGTCAGGTTTCTCAATATTGCCCAGGCTGGTCTCTAACTCCTGGGATCAAGAGATCCTCTTGCCTCAACTTCGCAAAGTGCTGGGATTACAGGCATGAGCTATGGTACCCAGCCCATGTATCTCTTCAACTGGCTGTTTGTTTGTATCTTTTAATATATCCTTTGTAATAAACTAGTAAACATGTTTCCCTGAGTTCTGTGAGCCACTCTAGCAAAGTAATTGAAACTAAACAGGGAGTCATAGGAACCCCAACTTGAAGCCAGTTTGGTCAGAAGTTCAGGGGACCTTGACTTGTAACTGGTGTCTGAAGCATGAGGCAGTCTGGAGACTGAGCCCTCAATCTGTGGGATCTGATACCATCTCTGGGTAGATAGTGTTAGAATTGAATTAGGGGATATCCAGCTGGGTATCTGCTACAGAACTGACTGCTTGCTTGCTGGTGGAGAGGTCTCCATATATTTGGTCACTGAAGTCTTCTGTGTCGATTGCTGTGTTGAATGAGAGAACAGAAAAAAACCCAAACATGTGGAGTGTGTTTTCTCCCCTCAGAATTTCAAACTTGAAGAAAATGCAACATAACAAAACTTGTGAGTTGCAGCTAAAGCAGTGGTTAGGAAAATTTCACAGACTTAAATAATTATATGTATTTAAGAAAACTACATATACAATTAGGTAATTATAAATAATATATTTATATATTACATACAAATATATAATATTTTATAACAATTTTATCATAATAATGATTTATAAAATCATTGACCTAAGATTCTAGCATAAGAAGCTAGAAAAAGATTGAGATAGAACAGCGACCCCTTTCAAGGGCCTGCTGGGCTCCCCTCAACATGGAAATAAAGGAACCATTTTGAGTCCCTTTGAGGGAAGGTCCAGGCACCCAGCTAGCCTTGAAAAGTAAATGAGTTACCTGATAAGCAAGAAGATAGTAAAAACAGTTTCCCAAGCAAGCCAGAGACACAAGGTATTTTGGTGTCCCATGGAAAGTAAAAGATAACATCTTAACATATGTTCTTGAGTTGTTTGTCAGAAACTCCCACCAGATGAAAAATGCCAAAAGCTATCACACAGGCCTCAGATAAAGGAGAACTGAGGATTGAATTCTGACCATCATTTTTTGTTCTAAATTCCTTCCTGAGGGGCCTTGGAGAAATCATTGAAAAAAACAACATACTAAAATGGAGATAAGAAGAAATAAAATCTGAAAAGTCTAAATACATAAAAGAAAGTAGGTTTGTTGCCAAAAAACCTTCTTACTGAATTGAAAAGAAAAAACTCCAGCAGGACTAGGTAGTTTCACTGGTAAATTCTATAAAAAACTTAAGAAAGAAATAATTCCAATTTACCAATCTTACTCAACTTTATAAATAATAGAAGAAGATGAGACAGTTTCCCAGCTTATTTTACGAAGTCTGCAAATCCTGATAGGAAAACCTGACAAAGACATTACAAGGAAAAAAAAAACCTTAAACTATAGACTAATATTCCTTTTAACACTGTTGTAAAAATCCTTAATGTATTAGCAAATTAAATTGAGCAATACATAAAAAGTAGGACTTAATCCCAGAAGTGCAAGGTTAGTTTCATATTTTAAAATCAATTGATGTGGCCGGGTATGGTGGCTCACGCCTGTAATCCCAGCACTTTGGGAGGCCAAGGAGGGCAGATCACTTGAGGTTAGGAGCTCGAGACTAGCCTGGCCAACATGGTGGAATGCTGTATCTACTAAAAATATAAAAATTAGCCAGGTGTGGTGGTGCACAGCTGTAGTCCCAACCACTCAGGAGGCTGAGGCAGGAGAATTGCTTGAACCTGGAAGGTGGAGGCTGCAGTGAGCCGAGATCACACCACTGCACTCCAGCTCGAGCAACAAAGCGAGACTCTGTCTCAAAAAAAAAAAAAAAAATCAATTGATGTGTTGCATGTGGTAGGGCGTGCCTGTAGTCCCAGGTACTCGGGAGATTGAGGTGGGAGGATTGCTTGAGCCTAGGAGTTCAAGTCTAGCCTGGGCAACACAGTGAGACTTCATCTCTAAAATTTTTTTTAAACAATTGATATAACGAGCAAAATAAATAAAGAACAACAACTATATGATAATTCCAATAGATGTAGAAAAGGCATTTGACAATATTCAACACCAACTCTTGGTTTAAATTGTCAGCAAACTAGAATCAAAAGAAAGTTTCCTCGATCAGTGTATTATTTATCGGTTTTTTGCCTCTCAGCTCCAAATTAGCTTCTTTACCCTGTTTTGTGAGACTAGACCCTGTGAACATTTCTCCTTTGCCAGTTGCCACAATATTTGACTTTATCTGTAGTGGGTGCAGCAGGGACACTGCAAGTAATAGCAGAGGAAGGGGCTCTTCACACTGGTTCCAATGTGCTCTTCTTGCTCCTATGATGCAGATGTCGGAGGTCTACAGGAGACTCAGTGGGTCTCACACTCCAGTAAGTTTCACCACTACCTCAGTGGGCAACTTTCTGCTCATCAGCCCCAGCTCTCTAGCTCTGGCCCTTGGCATATCAGTGAACTTCACCATCCAGGGGCACAGCCACACTCATTCCTATAAGGCCTGAATCTCAGCTTCCAAGTTTGTTCCTGTCTTGGATACTCTCTCTAAGCCTCAGAAGTAGTAGCTTCCCCCTACATTTGTTATTCCTGTATTCTTTAGCTCAAGGACGTCTTTTAAAAATTGAAATTAATTTCATGTTTAGTGGTGAAATACTACATGCTTTCTTCCTAAGATCAGAAATAAGGCAAGGATGTCTACTCTAATCACTTCTATTTAAATTTGTAATGGAGGTGTTAGCCAGTAAAATAAGGCTGAAAAAAAGGAAAGAAGGAAGAAAGGAAAGAAGGGAGGAAGGGAAGGCATAAAGATTTGAAAAAAAAAAAAAAACCTCATTTTAATTCACATATGACATGGTTGTTTATGTAGGAGTCTAAAAAATCTATGAAACAACTAATAAAATGAATAAGGAACTTTAGCAAGTTTGCAGAAACAAGATCAATGCAAAAAGATCAAAGACCTACAAATGACAAGCACATGAAAAGATCTCAGCGTCATTTGTCATTAGAGAAATGCAAATTAATACCACTACACACTTAAATGGAATAAATGGCTATATTTAGAATGGCTCAAATGAAAAAGACTGACTATACAAAGTATCCTCATAAGCAAGTGAGGGCATGAAGGAAATGGAACGTTCATTCACTATCACTGGGAAAGTAAAATAGTACAAGCACTTTGGAAAACTGTTCAGCATTTTCTTAAAAGTTAAACGTACAACTGCTATATGACCCAGCCATTCCATTTCTAATGATTTGCCCAAGAGAAATGAAAGCATATGCTTACAGATGAATGTTCTTACCATCTTCATTAGTAACAGTCCAAAACAGAAAACAACCCAAATGTCCACCAACAGGGAAATGGCTAAACAATCTGTAGTATATGCAAGGCTAGGTGCTATGGCTTACGCCTATAAACTTTAAACTTTTACCTTGTACATGCTTGCAATCCCAGCACTTTAGGAGGCTGAGTCAGGAGGATCACTTGAGACCAGGAGCTTGAAAATAATTTGTAATATATCCATACAATAGAATAATACTGAATAATGACAATATATAAATCATTGATATATGCAATAATAACATAAATGAATTTCAAAATAATTACACTAAGTGAAAGAAGCTAGGCAAAAAGAATAGTTTTATATGATTTCACTTATATAAAATTCTTGAAAATGCAAATCAATCTCTCGTGAGAGAAAATAGATCACTGGTTGCTTGGGGAGGGAGGGTGGAGGCAGAGAGTGGTTGGGAGAAGGGATAACAAATGGTCATTAGGAAACTTTTGAAGATTTGTAAATATGGCACAACTTATCAAATTACACATCTGAGATATACGTAATTTGTTACATGTCAATTACATTCAAGAAATTACTAAATATACAGAAGGAATAGTGGGGATGGTGGCACAACATTGTGAATGTGCTTAATGCCACTGAATAGTACACTCAAAAATGGTTAAAGTGGCAAATTTTATGTTATGTATATTCTGGCAAAATTTTTATAAAGAATCTATGCAAAAGAGATTTAAAAAATCAATCAAAATATATTGCTGGCTGGGCGCAATGGCTGATGCATGTAATCCACTTTGGCCAGCCAAGGTGGGAGGATTGTTCATGGCCAGCAATATGAGACCAGCCTGGGCAACACAGCGACACCTCATCTCTACAAAAAAATTTTAAAAATTAGCTGGGTATGGTGGCATATGCCTGTAGTCCCAGCTACTCAGGAGGCTGAGGTGGGAGGAATGCTTGAACTCAGGAATTCAAGGCTGCAGTGAGCTAGGCTTGTACCACTGCACTTCAGTGTGGGTGACAGAGTAAAACTCTGTATCAAAAAAATAAAAATAAAAAAGACATTGCTATCATAGGTAATCTAATCTGAAATCTTATTTAAAAACTTTGGATAGTGTCTTATTGTAGTAGCATCTAAAAATAATACAGAAAAAAATGAGTAAAGGACTTGAGCACACAACTTCACAAAAGAAAATATACAAATGACTATTAAGCTTATGAAAAGTACTCAACTTCATTAGTGATTAGGTAAATGCAAATTAAAACAAAAATGAGATACAAACTAGAAATGCTAAAAGTAAAAGGACTGACAAAACCAAATACTGCCCAAGATGTATGGCATCTGAAACTCTCACATACTGTGTTGTTGGTCAGAGTGTAAAGTGGTAGCAACATTTTGGAAAACCATTAGGCAGTATCTACTAAAGCAAAAAATATGTAGGAACTATTAAAGAACATTGCACTTTTAGGTATTTATTTGATGACTACAAATGTCCACAAAAAGACCTGTACAAGAATGTTAATTTTTTCAATTTATTCATAAGATTCTCTCATAACAGCTAAAGGCTGTAACCAACCCAAATGTTCTTCATCACATGAATGTACAAACAAATTATGATATACTTGTGCAATAGAATACAATTCAGCAGCAGAGAAAGAATAAG
This sequence comes from Chlorocebus sabaeus, assembly GCF_047675955.1. Taxonomy (NCBI): domain Eukaryota; kingdom Metazoa; phylum Chordata; class Mammalia; order Primates; family Cercopithecidae; genus Chlorocebus; species Chlorocebus sabaeus. The sequence continues at coordinate 70,110,519 of NC_132915.1, read as the reverse complement.
CTATGATATGTGCAACAATATGGATAAATCTCGAAAATATTATGTTGAGTGAAAGATCCTAGACACAGAAGAATACTTACTGCATTATTCCATTTTCTCTGTCTCTCTCTCTGTCTCTCTCTCTCTCTCTCTCACTTTTTTCTCCAAGATGGTGGACTGAAATCATTGTTAGCATGCCTCCCCCACTTGAAAAGACAAAAGAGTGTGTAGAGATTACTGTGAACTTTTTGTTCAAGAAGCAACACAGGAACTTAACAGGAAAACTGAAAGAACCCACAGACCCTCTGAAAGAAATGGTGGGCTGCAGTCTACACTGTGAGCCAGATGGAAAACTTAGACAGTGAACCTGCTCAGATACCAAGCACACTGCTATTACAAACAGCATCTGAGAAAGCCATCATACAAAGATTCTCTATAACCAAGGAACTCAGAGTCTTCACACCGGAAATCATCAAGAGTCAAATTAGGCTATAATAAACTGTAAACATTAAAGTTACATCCTTAAGGGGGAATTAAAAAATTAAAAAACACAGTTGAATGAAAAATAAACTCAAAAATACTAGAAGAAATAGTCTACCCAAGTGAGAAGGAACCAGAAAAATAATTCTGAAAATATGACAAAACAGGGTTCTACAGTACCCACAAAAGATCACACTAACTCTCCAGCAATGGATCCAAACCAAGGTGAAATCTTTGAAATACCAGATGAAGAATCCAAAAGGTCGATTGTTAAGCTACTCAAGGAGATGCAAGAGGAAGGTGAAAACCAACATAGTGAAGTTAAAAAAAAAAAATTCAGGATATGAATGATAAATTTTCTAGAGATAGTTATTTTAAAGAAAAACCAATCAGAACTTTTGAAAATGAAAGACACATTTAGAGAATTTAAAAATGCACTGGAAAGTTTTAACAATAGACTAGACCAAGCAGAAGAAAAAATTTCAGAGCTTGGAGACAAAGCTTTTGAATTAACCCAATCAGACAAGAATAAAGAAAATATAATTAAAAGAAATGAACAAAGTCTCCAAGAAGTATGGGATTATGTAAAATCGCCAAACCAAAGAATCACTAGTGTTCCTGAGGGAGAAGAGAAACAAAAAATTTGGAAAAGTTATCTGAGGGAATAATTGAGGAAAACTTCCCTGACCTTGCTAGAGATTTAGATAACCAAACACGAGAAACTGAAATAACTCCTTGGAGATTCATTAGAAAAAGGATATCACCAGCTGGATACAGTAGCTAATGCCTGTAATACCACTTTGGGAGGCCGAGGTGGGAGGACTACTTGAGACTAGGAGTTTGAGACCAGCCTGGGCAACATAGAGAGAGCCTATCTCTACAAAAAAATTTAAAAATTAGCCTGATGTGGTGGCATATGCCTATAGTCCCAGTTACTTGGGAGGGTAAGGTGGGAGGATTGCTTGAGCCCAGGAGGTCAAGGCTGCAGTAAGCCAAGATCATGCCACTGCATTCCAGCATGGGTGACAAGAGTGAGACTCTGTCTCAGAAGAAAAAAAAAAAGAAAACAAAAAGGACATCACCAAGGCATATAATTATCAGGCTATCTAAAATCAACATGAAGGAAAGAATTATAAAAGCAGTAAGACAAAAGCATCAGGTAACCTATAAAGGAAAACTTACTAGACTAACAACAGCTTTCTTGGCAGAAACCTTACAAGCCAGAAAGAATTAGCGTCCTATCTTTAGTCTCCTTCAACAGAATAATTGTCGGCCAAGAATTTTGTATCCAGCAAAACTACGTTTCATAAATGAAGGAGAAAAAAAGTTGTTTTTTTTTTTCAGATGAGCAAATACTGAGAGAATTTGTCACTACCAGACCAACTCTATAAGAAATGCTAAAAGGAGCTCTAAATCTTGAAACAAATGGTCGATATGCACCAGAATAGAACATCTTGAAAGCATAAAACTCACAAAGCCTATAAAACAATAACACATGAAGAAAACAAAGTAGGTAACAGTCAACAATGATGACTGAAATAGTACTTCACATCTCATTTAATGTTACATTTAATGTTAAATGTAAATGGTCTATATCCTCTACTGACAGAATGGTTGAAAAATTACAAACTAAATATCTGCTGTATTCAAGAGACTCATTTAACATATAAAGATTCTTATAGACTCAAGGTAAACGATGGAAAAAGATATTCCAAGCAAATGGAAACCAAAAGCAGGCAAGAGTAGCTATTCTGATGTTAACAAAACAGACTTTAAAGCAACAATGGTTAAAAAAAAAAAGACAAAGAAAGTCATTATATAATGATAAAAGGATCAATTCAACAAGAAGATATTACAATCCTAAATACATATGCACCTAACTCTGGAGATCCCAGAGATGGGCAGAAACACAATAATAGTGGGAATCTAGAACACTCCACTGACAGTGTTAGACAGATCATCAAGGCAGAAAGTCAACAAAGAAACACTGGACTTAAACTGCACTCTACCACAAATGGACCTAACCAATACAGAAAATTCTACCCCAAAACTATAGAATATACATACTTTGCTGGGCACAGTGGCTCACACCTGTAATCCTAGCACTTTGGGAGGGTGAGGCAGGCAGATTGCTTGAAACCAGGAGTTCAAGACCAACCTGGCTGACATGGCAAGACCCCGTCTATTAAAAAAATAAATAAATAAATAAATAAATAAATAAATAAATAAATAAATAAAAGAAAAAAGAATACACACATTTCTTATCAGCAAATAGAACATTCTCCAAGATAGAACATATGATAGGCAACAAAATAAGTCTCAATAAATTTTTAAAAATCAAAATCATATCAAAGGTAATCAACTATCAATAAGGTAAACAGTTATCTTTTCAGACCATAGTGGAGAAAAACTAGAAATCAACTCCAAAAGGACCTTTCAGAATTATACAAGTAATGAAAATTAAACAATCTTCTCCTGAATTATTTTTGAGTTAGCAATGAAATCAAGATGGAAATTTAAAAATTATTTGAAATGAATGATAACAGTGACAGTTATTAAAACCTGCAAGATACAGCAAAAGCAGTAGTAAGAGGAAACTTTATAGTGCTAAATGCCTATATCAAAAAGTCTGAAAGATCACAAATTGACAACCTATTGTCACACTTCAAGGAAGTAAAGAAACAAGAACAAACAAAACTCCAAACTAGTAAAAGAAAAGAAATAACAAAGATCAGAGCAGAATCAAATGAAACTGAAACAAACAAACATAAACAATATAAAAGACCAATGAAACAAAAAGCTGAGTTTTTGACAAGGTAGACAAGATTGATAGACCATTAGCTATATTAACCAAGAAAAAAATAAAGAAGATTCAAATAAGTTCAATTAAAAATGAACATGGAGACATTACAACAGCAATGTCTGTAACACAGAAATACAAAAGGACATCACAGATATACAAAAGATCATTTGAGACTACTTTGAACACCTCTCTGCACACAAAGTAGAAAATCTAGAGGAAATGGATAAATTCCTGGAAATATACAGCCCCCCATCTTCGACTAGGAAGAAACAGAAATCCTGAACAAACCAATAACAAGCAGTGAGATTGACTCAGTAATTTAAAAAATTGCCAATAACAAAAAAAAATGCCTAAGGTCAGATGGAGTCACAGCCAAATTCTACCAGATATTCAAAGAAAAATTGGTATCAATATTACTGAAACTATTCCAAAAGATTGAGAAAGAGGTAATCCTCCCTAACTCATTCTATGAAGCCAGTATCACCCTGATACCAAGACCAGGAAAGGATCTAACAGAAAAAAACAAAAAACAAAAGAAAGAAACTACAGACCAATCACCCTGAAGAACATAGATGCAAAAATCCTCAGCAAAATAAAAGCAAACTGAATCCAACAGCATATCAAAAAGATAATTCACCCTGGGTTTCATCCAGGGCTGCAGGGATGCTTTAACATATGCAAGTCAATAAGTACAATTCATCACATAAATGGAATTAAAAATAAAAACCATACGATCATCTCAGTAGACACAGAACAAGCATTTAATAAAATCCAGCATTCCTTTATAATAAAAACCCTCAACACATTATTATTTTGAGGTACGTTCCATCTAAGTATAGAAGGAAGCCACATATGACAAACCCACAACGTATATTTTAACAAATCAGAAAAAGTAGAAAGCATTCCCTGTAAGAACTGGAACAAGACAAGGATGCCTACTTTCATCATTTCTATTCAGCATAGTACTGGAAGTCCTAACCAGAGCAATCAGCAAGAGAAAGAAAGAAAGGACATCCAAATTGGAAATGAGAAGGTTAAACTATCTCTCTTTGCCAATGACATGATTATACACCTAGAAAACCCTGAAGACTCCTCCAAAAGAATCCTAGATTTGATAAATGAATCCAATTAAGTCTCAGGTTACAAAATCAATGTACACAAATTAGTAGCACTGCTATACACCAACAGTGACCATGCAGAGAATCAAATCATGAACTCAGTCCCTTTTAAAATAGCTGCAAAACAACAAAAACAACAAAACCAAACAAAAACCTAGGAATACACTTAACTAGAAAGATGAAAGATCTCTACAAGATGAACTATAAAACACTGCTTAAAGAAATCATAGATGAGGCTGGTTGCAGTGACTCATGCCTGTAATCCCAGCACTTTGGGAGGCTGAGGCGGGTGGATCACCTGAGTTCAGGAGTTTGAGACCAGCCTGGACAACATGGTGAAACCTCATCTCTACTAAAAATACAAAAATTAGCTGGGCATGGTGGCACACACCTGTAATCCCAGCTACTCGGGAGGTTGAGGCAGGAGAATCACTTGAACCTGGGAGGTGGAGGTTGCAGTGAGCTGAGATCACACCACTGCCCTCCAGCCTGGGCGACAGAGTGAGACTCCGTCTCAAAAAAAAAAGAAATCATAGATGATACAAACAAATGGAAACACATCCCACGCTCATTGACTGGAAGAATCAGTATTGTAAAAACGACCATACTGCCCAAAGCAATCTACAGATTCAATGTAATTCCAATAAAAATACAAACATCATTTTTCACAGAATAAGAAACAATCCTGAAATTCATATGGAACCAAAAAAGAGCCTGGACAGCCAAAGTAACCCTCAGCAAAAAGAACAAATCTGGAGGCATCACAATTACCTGACTTCAAATTATACTACAAGGCTATAGTAATTAATACAGCATGGTACTGGTATAAAAGTAGATGTATAGACCAATGGAACAGAACAGAGAACCCAGAAATAAAGTCAAATACTTACAACTGATCTTTGACAAAGCATACCAAAACATAAATTGGGGAAAAAACACCCTATTCAATAAAATGCTGGGAAAAATGGATATGCACGTGTAGAGAAAAGAAACTGGATCCCTATTTCTCACCATATACAAAAATCAACTCAAGATGGATGAATGCCTGAAATCTAAGACCTGAAACCATAAAAATTATAGAAGAAAACCTAGGAAAAACTCTTTCGGACAATGGTCTAGGCAAAAATTTATGATTTAGACCCCAAAGCAAATTTAACAAAAACAAAAATAAATGAGACCTAATAAAACTAAAAAGATTCTGTGCAGTGGAAGAAATAATTATCAGAGTAAACAGACAACCCACAAAATGGAAGAAAATATTTCCAAACTATGCATCTGACAAAGAACTAATAACCAGAATCTACGAGAAACTCAAATCAGGAAGAAAAAAACCCAAATAATCCCATTAAAAAGTAGGCAAATGACATGAATAGATATTTTTGAAAAAAGATATACAAATGGCCAACATCTGAAAAAAATGCTAAACATCACTAATCATCAGGAAATGTAAATTAAAACCACAATGAGATAGTATCACCATAGCCCAGCCAGAACAGCCATTATTAAACAGTCAAAAAACAATAGATGTTGGCATGAATGGGGTGAAAGGGGAACACTTTATACGCTGCTGTGGGAATGTAAGTTAGTACAACCTGGCCGGGTGCGGTGGTTCACACCTGTAATCTCAGCACTTTGGGAGGCCAAGGTGGGTGGATCATGAGGTCATGAGTTCAAGATCAGCCTGGTCAAGTTGGTGAAACCCTGTCTTTACAAAAAAAAAAAAAAAAAAAAAAATTAGCCGGGCATGGTGATGGGTGCCTATAATCCCAGCTACTCAGGAGGCTGAGGCAGAGAATTGCTTAAAACCCAGGAGGCGGAGGATGCAGTGAGCCAAGATTGCACTACTGCACTCCAGCCTGGACGAGAGAGCAAAACTGCATCTCAAAAAAAAAAAAAAAAAAAAAAAATTAGTACAACCCGTATGGAAAACAATGTGAAAATTTCTCAAGGCACGAAAAGTAGATCTACCATTTGATCCATTTGATCCAGCAATTCCACTACTGGGTATTTGCCCAAATGAACGTAAGTCATTAAAAAGACATCCACGTGCATACGTATATTGCAGCACAATTCACAATTGCATAGATGTGCAATCAACCTAAGTGCCCATCAACTGATGAGTGATAAAGAAAATGTGGTACATATATACAATGGAATACTACTCAGCCATAAAAAGGAGGAAATAATGTCCCTGTAGCAACTTGGATGGAGCTGGAGGCCATTATTCTAAGTGAAGCAACTCAGGAATGGAACATCAAATACCACATGTTCTCACTTATAAATGGAAGGTAAGCTATGGTTATGCAAAGGCATACAGAGGGGTATAATGTACTTTGGGGACTCAGAAAGGAGAAGGGTGAGAGTGGGCAGAGGAATAAAAAGCTACATATTGGGTACAACATACACTATTCAGGTGACGAGTGCGCTAAAATCTTAGACTTCAGCACTACACAATTCATCCACGTAACCAAAAACTATTTGCACTATAAAAACTATTAAAATGAATATATATATATTTCTATGCATATACAAAATAAAGTGTGTCTCTTGTGGACAGCAAAAAAAATTCTATTTATAAAAAGTTCAAGAACAGGCAAAACTAATCTTTTGTGTTAAAAATCATAACGGTGGTTAACCATGGAGGTGGAGACTGGCTGAAAGTGGGGAAAATAGGAACTTTCTGGTGTTGCCAAAATGTTTTACGTCCTGATTGTGGTGGTGGTGATGTGAGTGGGTACATTTATTATACGTATCTATTGTATATTTTTCTGTACATTCTTGTATGCACATTTTAACTCAATAATAATAATCATTAAAAATATTATTGGAATGAATATAAAGATGACAGTATAAAGTTTACATTTTTGCAATCTAAGTTTATTTTAGAAAGTAAATCTATTACGAATATTATTTCATAAAAAAGTGTAAGCCCTCAAAAAAGAAATAAAGGACTGTCCTTCCTGAAAGGACAGCTGGTAGCTTTTCACCAATATCTATTTACATCTTTTGTGCCTGAGGAAAATCATTAATAATTGACAATCGATAAATCTATGGCATGCATTACACAGAATCACCCAGGTAAAAAGCAGCTTTATAGCAAGTGATCACAAATTAATTGTAACTTGAGTATCTACTCCGATCATTTTCCATTTGTGGCAAATACTTAAAATCACTGTTTTTTTCTGCATGTCTTTAAGAATTATGGCATCTCCCTTCCAATGACCTCTTAAATAGGCCTCTTATTGAATCTCTGTTTGAGATGCTCTGGAAGATCTTTGAGTGCTCCCCTTACTTTCCCCCACATGCATTTTTTTGTACACCATGTAGCCTATATATGAAGTCATATTATTCTAAATATGTCTTTCCTATGTAGCAAAAGGCCACCCAACTATTTTCAAGAACTGCAGTAACAGGAAGACAGACTTATTACATACAGACTATAGGTGCACAGACATACACAAACCTATATATGTTAAATACTACACAAATCTATATATGTTAAATACTACAATGATCTTGTCTTCCTTTTTTTACAAAATGGTGAAGACTTTATGTCATCAACAGGAAGCAAGTGGTCTGCGGATACACAGGAACTAATGCTTTTCAATGGGGTAAAACTGCTCTGGTGATCTGCATGGTTCTTCCAGCAACACATACTCTCTGTTAACGCAAGGACTCTTCTCTCTTATACAACTACATCCAATAACTTTGATTTAGCACTGTTAGAAACATTCCCCACACTGGCGTTTTAAACATATTAGAATCAGGTGAGGAGCTTTTAAAAAGTATTACTGTCTGGTTTCTACCTCAGACCAATTGAGTTAGAATCTTGGGAAGTGAAACCCAAGCAATTTTTACGAATTCCTTTAAACTTTTTTCTCTTGAATTAAAAATAAGCAACACTTCATTGCATTATTATTTCAGTATTTCCTCCAAGTATTACAGTTCATATGCATAACTTTACAAAGTCAATTTAGAGTTAATGTTGTATCACTTTATACAAAATGCAAGACCCTTGCAATTGTATAGTCGTATAATCCCCACCCCATACTTTATGCTGTAGATATCATATATGTATTATACCTACATTTACCATACCACAATACAGTTTTATAATTAATATTAATTTTAAAGTAAGAAAAACTAATTGTTTATCTTTAGCTACCTATTTATCTTTTCTGGTGCACTTTTTTTTTTTTTTTTTTTATTTCTGAGACAGAGTTTCACTCTGTTGCCCAGGCTGGAGTGCAGTGGTGCGATCTCGGCTCACTGCAACCTCTGCCTCCTGGACTCAAGCAATTCTCATGCCTCAGCCTCCCGAGTAGCTGGGACTACAGGCGCATCACCATACCCAGCTAATGTTTTGTATTTTAGTAGAGACGAAGTTTCACCATGTTTCCCAGGGCAGTCTCGAACTGCTAAGCTCAGGTTATCTGCCCTCCTCAGCCTCCCAAAGTGCTGGGATTACAGGTGTAAGCCACTGCGCCCGACCATTATTTCTTGTAATATAGGTTTGTTTGGGATAAATTCTCTTAGTTTTGTTTGTCCTTATTTCAGTTTTATTATGGAAAGATAGTTCGACCAGATACAGAATTCTAGATTGACAGTTTTTCCTTTCAGCATTTTAAAGCGATTATTTTACTGTCTGCTTGTGCCTATTGTTACTGAAAAGTATGCTGTCACCCGTATTCATGCTTTACTATATTGGATCACTTTTTTTCTTTTTCTTTTTTTATTAAAGTTTTGAGATACACGTGTAGAACATGCAGGTTGGTTACACAGGTATACATGTGCCATGGTGGTTTGGTGCACCCATCAACCTGTCATCTACATTAGGTATTTCTCCTAATGCTATGCCTTCCCTAGCCCCCAACCCCTGACAGGCCCTGGTGTGTGATGTTCCCCTCCCTTTGTCCATGTGTTCTCCCTGTTCAACTCCCACTTATGAGTGAGAACATGCGGTGTTTGGTTTTCTGTTCCTGTGTTAGTTTGCTGAGAATGATGGTTTCCAGTTTCATCCATGTCCCTGGAAAGGATATGAACTCATCATTTTTTATGGCTGCATAGTATTCCATGGTGTATATGTGCAACATTTTCTTTATCCAGTCTATCATTGATGGGCATTTGGGTTGGTTCCAAGTCTTTGCTATTGTGAATAGTGCTGCAATAAACATATGTGTGCATGTGTCTTTATCGTAGAGTGATTTATAATCCTTTGGGCATATGCCCAGTAATGGGATTACTGGGTCAAATGGTATTTCTGGTTCTAGATCCTTGAGGAATCGCCACACTGTCTTCACAATGGTTGAACTAATTTACACTCCACCAACAGTGTAAAAGTGTTCCCATTTCTCCACATCCTCTCCAGCACCTGTTGTTTCCTGACTTTTTAATGATCGCCATTCTAACTGGAGTGAGATGGTATCTCATTGTGGTTTTGATTTGCATTTCTCTAATGACCAGTGATGATGAGCTTTGTTTCATGTGTTTGTTGGCCGCATAAATGTCTTCTTTTGAAGACAGTGTCTGTTTTTTGAGAAGTGTCTGTTTATATACTTTGTTCACTTTTTGATGGGGTTGTTTTTTTCTTGTAAGTTTAAGTTCCTTGTACATTCTGGATATTAGCGCCTTGTCAGATGGATAGATTGCAAACATTTTCTCCCATTCTGTAGGTTGCTTGTTCACTCTGCTGGTAGTTTCCTTTGCTGTGCAGAAGCTCTTTAGTTTAATTAGATCCCACTTGTCAATTTTGGCTTTTGTTGCCATTGCTTTTGGTGTTTTAGTCATGAAGTCTTTGCCCATGCCTCTGTCCTGAATGGTATTGTCTAGGTTTTCTTCTAGCGTTTTTATGGTTTTAGGTCTTACGTTTAAGTATTTAATCCATCTTGAGTTAATTTTTGTGTAAGGTATAAGGAAGGGGTCCAATTTCAGTTTTCTGCATATGGCTAGCCAGTTTTCCCAACACCATTTACTAAATAGGGAATCCTATCCCCATTGCTTATTTCTGTCAGGTTTGTGAAAGATTAGATGGTTGTAGATGTGTTGGGTTATTTCTGAGGCCTCTGTTCTGTTCTATTGGTCTATCTCTCTGTTTTGGTACCAGTATCATGCTGTTTTGGTTACTGTAGCCTTGCAGTATAGTTTGAAGTCAGGTAGCATGATGTCTCCAGCTTTGTTCTTTTGGCTTAGGATTGTCTTGGTTATATGGGCTCTTTTTTGGTTTCATATGAAATTTAAAGTGGTTTTTTCAAATTCTGTGAAGAAAGTCAATGGTAGCTGGATGGGGATAGCATTGAATCTATAAATTGCTTTGGGCAGTATGGCCATTTTCATCATATTGATTCTTCCTATCTATGACCATGGAATGTTTTTCTATTTGTTTGTGTCATCTCTTATTTCCTTGAGCAGTGGTTTGAGTTCTCCTTGAAGAGGTCTTTCACATCCCTTGTTAGTTGTATTCCTAGGTATTTTATTCTCTTTGTAGCAATTGTGAATGGGAGTTCACTCATGATTTGGCTCTCTGTTTTGTCTATTACTGGTGTATAGGAATGCTTGGGAGTTTTGCACATTGATTTTGCATCCTGAGACTTTGCTGAAGCTTCTTATCAGCTTAAGGAGATTTTGGGTTGAGATGACGGGATTTTCTAAATATACAATCATGTCATCTGCAAACAGAAACAATTTGGCTTCCTCTCTTCCTATTTGAATACCCTTTATTTCTTTCTTTTGCCTGATTGCCCTGGCCAGAACTTCCAATACTATGTTGAACAGGAGTGGTGAGAGAGGGCATCTTTGTCATGTGCCAGTTTTCAAAGGGAATGCTTCCAGCTTTCACCCATTCAATATGATATTGGCTGTGGGTTTGTCATAAATAGCTCTTATTATTTTGAGATACATTCCATCAATACCTAGTTTGAGAGTTTTTAGTATGAAGGGTGCTGAATTTTATTGAAGGCCTTTTCTGCATCTACTGAGATAATCATGTGTTTTTTCTCATTGGTTCTGTTTATGTGATGGGTTACATTTATTGATTTGTGTATGTTGAACCAGCCTTACATCTCAGGGGTGAAGCTCACTTGATCATGGTGCATAAGCTTTTTGATGTGCTGCTGGATTCGGTTTGCCAGTATTCTATTGAGGATTTTTGCATCGATGTTCATCAGGGATATTGGCCTGAAATTTTCTTTTTTTGTTGTGTCTCTGCCAGGTTTTGGTGTTAGGATGATGCTGGCCTCATAAAATGAGTTAGGGAGGAGTCCCTCTTTTTCTGTTGTTTGGAATAGTTTCAGAAGGAATGGTACCAGCTCCTTTTTGTACCTATGGTAGGATTCGGCTATGAATCTGTCTGGTCCTGGGCTTTTGGAGGTTGCTAGGCTATTAATTACTGCCTCAATTTCAGAACTTGTTATTGGTCTATTCAGGGATTCAACTTCTTCCTGGTTTAGTCTTGGGAGGGTGTATGTGTCCAGGAATTTATCCATTTCTTCTAGATTTTCTAGTTTATTTGCGTGGAAGTGTTTATAGTATTCTCTGATGGTAGTTTGTATTTCTGTGGGGTCAGTGGTAATATCCCCTATACCATTTTTTATTGTGTCTATTTAATTCTCTCTTTTCTTCTTTATTAGTGCACTTAACATTTTTCCCTTCATTTCACTTTGGTGAATCTGATTATGTGTCTTGGAGTTGCTCTTCTTGAGGAGTATCGTAGTGGTGTTCTCAGTATTTCCTGAATTTGAATGTTGGTCTCTTGCCAGGTTGGGGAAGTTCTCCTGGATAATATCTTCAAGTGTGTTTTCCAGCTTGGTTCCATTCTCTCCGTCACTTTCAGGTACACCAATCAAACATAGATTTGGTCTTTTCATATAGTCCGATATTTCTTGGAGTCTTCGTTCATTCCTTTTCATTCTTTTTTTTCCTCTAATCTTGTCTTCACACTTTATTTCATTAAGTTGATCTTCAATCTCTGATATTTTTTCCACTTGATCGATTCAGCTATTGATACTTCTGTATGCTTCACGAAATTCTCCTCTGTGTTTTTCAGCTCCATCAGGTTATTTATGTTCTTCTCTAAACTGGTTATTCTAGTTAGCAATTCCTCTAACCTTTTCCCAAGGTTCTTAGCTTTCTTGCATTGGGTTAGAACATGCTCCTTTACAGAACAAGCTCAGAGGAGTTTGTTATTGCCCACTTTCTAACCCTAACCCTACTTCTGTCAATTCATCAAACTTATTCTCTGTCCAGTTTTGTTCCCTTGCTGGTGAGGAGTTGTGATCCTTTGCAGAAGAAGAGGTGTTCTGGTTTTTGGAATTTTCAGCCTTTTTGCTCTGGTTTTTCCTCATCTTCGTGGATTTATCTACCTTTGGTCTATGTTGGTGACCTTTGGATGGGGTTTCTGTGTGGACAGCCTTTTTGTTGATGTTGATGTTATTCTTTTATTTTTGTTAGTTTTCCTTCTAACAGTCAGGCCCCTATTCTATAGGTCTGCTGGAGTTTGATGGAGGTCTACTCCAGACCCTGCTTGCCTGGGTATCATCAGCAGAGGCTGCAGAACAGCAAAGGTTGCTGCCTGTTCCTTCCTCTGGAAGCTTCATTCCAGAGGGGCACTTGCCAGATGCCAGCCAGAGCTGTCCTGTATGAGGTGTCTGTTGGCCCCTGCTGGGAGGTGTCTCCCAGTCAGGAGGCAAGGGAATCAGGGACCCACTTGAAGAGGCAGTCTTTCCCTTAGCAGAGCTCGAGTGCTCTGCTGGGAGATCTGCTGCTCTCTTCAGAGCCAGCAGGCAGCAACATTTAAGTATGCTGAAGCTGCATCCACTGCTGCCCCTTCCCCCAGGTGCTCTGTCCGAGGCAGATGGGAATTTTATCTATAAGCCCCTGACTGGGGCTTCTGACTTTCTTTCAGAGATGCCCTGCCCAGAGAGGAGGAATCTAGAGAGGCAGTCTGGCTACAGCAGCTTTGCTGCATTGTGGTGAGCTTTGCCCAGTTCAAACTTCCTGGTAGCTGTTTACATTGTGAGGGGAAAACTGCCTACTGAAGCCTCAGTAATGGGGGACGTCCCTCCCTCCAGCAAGCTAGAGTTTCCCAGTTCGACTTCAGACTGCTGTGCTGGCTGCAAGAATTTCGAGTCAGTGGATCTTAGCTTGCTGGGCTCCATGGGAGTGGGATCCGCTGAGCTAGACCACTTGGCCCCTGGCTTCAGCCTCCTTTCCAGGGGAGTGAACAGTTCTCTCTCGTTGACATTCCAGGCACCACTGGAGTATGAAAAAAAAAAAAACTCCCACAGCTAGCTTGGTTGGTGTCTGCCTAAATGGCCACTCATTTTTTTTGCTTGAAACCCAGGGCCCTGGTGGTGTAGGCACCCAAGGGAATCTCCTGGTCTGTGGGTTGCAAAGATTGTGGGAAAAGCATAGTATCTGGACCAGAATGCACTATTCCTCATGGCACAGTCCCTCATGGCACAGTCCCTTACGGCACAGTCCCTCACAGCACAGTCCCTCGCAGCTTCCCTTGGTTAGGGGATCATCATGTCTTTTTCTTTGGCTACTTTTTTTTTTTTTTTAAAGGTGGTATGGTTGTTTTATTCATTTCTACTTAAACCAAGCAAACTAGTACTGATGTCACTATGATGCAGCAAATAGAAGACCACTGTCTATAAATATTAGCATAATCAACCAATTAGGGGCTATAGTAAAACACAGAGCCAGAGGGGCTGACGAAATTAATGAAGTATGTTACAGCTTAATCCTTTACCTTAATAATTGGGTTTTTAACAATAAGTAAGTCCAGGCATGGTGGCTCAGGCCTGTAATCCAAGCACCTTGGGAGGCGGAGGCGGGTGGATCTCAAGGTCAGGAGTTTAAGACCAGTCTGGCCAACATAGTGAAACCCAGTCTCTACTGAAAATACAGCAAAATAGCTGGGTGTGTGGTGGTGTGCGCCTGTAATCCCAGCTACTTGGGAGGCTGAGGCAGGAGAATCACGTCAACCTGGGAGGCGGAGGTTGCAGTGACCCGAGATTATGCCACTGCACTATAGCCCGGGCGGCAGTGTGAGACTCCATCTCTAAATAAATAAATTAATTAAATAAATAAATATAAAAATAAGTAAAGCCTCCCAATCACAGAAAATAGGAATATACCTTCACCACACCAATTTGTACTTTTACTTCCTATTCTTGAGGCTAGGTTCTAAATCCTAAAGATGTTCAAACTAGTATTATATCTACTTATCTATAGCCAGAGACAGCTTCTATCACGTTGTCCTTAGCAGCCAAGGTTATTAAAACCTTTTTTCTCCAGAATGATCCCATAGGAAAAAAAGAAACCTCTCTGATTTGGCTCCAATCATACCCCACCCTCCACAACATCGACTTGATAGGCATAAAGGAAACAAAGATATGAAGGCAGAACACGTGGTTTCCAAACAAGAAAAATCCTATGAGGGAGGCAGGAGGGGAGAGGAATGATTCAGCCAGTGCCCAGACTGAAATTGAGTAATATCAATTTCACTCATCTTTACATATCTTCAGGCTGCATGTTCTTGGAATAGGTTAGGAATAAATTCATGGTTTGTGGAGTACTAAAATACCTAGTGGTCTCCTGTATTCCACTGTAGCTTTCCTCAGCAGTTTCCAAGGCAGTCTCCAAGTAACTGAGAGAAGAATTTTGCTGGAACTGCATGCAGGACTTGCAGAGATTCCTCTCCATAGCTATAGAAGCGATTGTTTCAGGCCTGAATGTTCCAGGATTGGGTGCACCAGGTCTGAGTGTTCCAGGAATGGCTGCTCTAGGACTGGCTGTTCCAGGTCTGCTGCTCCAGGCTGAATTGCTCCAGGTTTAGTTGCTCCGCATTGAAAGTTCCCAGATGTGCTCGCCAAGCATCCTTGGGGGCAGGAAGAATAGAGGCTGGGGTAGGTAGGTGCTCAGGCCTTTGGAGTCACACCACTCTTTGGGCAGTTGTTTTTCTGCCACCTCTTATATTTTATTCTCTGGTTCTGGAACCAAGTCTTAACCTATTTGTAGCTAAGATTCAGGATGTTGTAAAGTTCTTGCATCTGCTGGAGACTGAGGTATTTCTGTCTCTGAAATCTATCACTGAGTACACATAGCTGGGTGGAAGAGAACACAGCTCTGGTCATCTGTTTCTTGACCAGGACTTTGTCTTCCTTTTTTGCAGTGCTCTTCTCTGTAGAAGTGAGTTGTCTGCCTTTGGGACTAGTGAAAGAATTAGGGCTGTCCAGACTCTGTGTGAGGCATCTCAGCAGAAGATATATGCAAGGACGGATAGTTTGTTTCAGGCCCACAAACCACAGACATTGGTGAAGAGTCTTTACAGTTGGATGCTTCAGAGCAAGGCAGGCTTTGGGGACAAGCTGGATGCACACTCATGTTATTATTGAAAAAGGGAAGGAAAAAACTTAAGAGCTGGACTGTAAAAAAGGCTAATGCTTTAAGACTTTTTTTCCTGGAAGATGTCAGAGGAATATGACCTCCAGAAGTGAAAGTATGAAGAAGTTAGGATGAAGTGAGTTCCCCCACAGTAACAGAAGGCAACCAGCTCAGTTCAGCCCTTTGGCTGCTTTTAAGTTTCTCTTCATCTTTGGTTTTCAGCAATTTGATTATAGTATTTTCAGGTGAGATTTTCTTTTTTTTGAAGATAGCGTCTCACTCTGTCACCCAGGCCAGAGTGCAGTGGTGCGATTCTGGCTCACTGCAACCTCTGCCTCCTGGGTTCAAGCGATTCTCCTGCCTGAGCCTCCTGCATAGCTGGGATTACAGGTGCACACCACCATGCCCAGTTACTTTTGTATTTTTAGTAGAGACGGGGTTACACCATGTTAGCCAGGCTGATCTCCAACTCCAGACATCAGGTGGTCTGCCCGCCGTGGCCTCCCAAAGTGCAGGATTACAGGCATGAGCCACCACGCTGGGCCAAGATTTTCTTTGTATTTATCTTATTGGAGTTCATTACGTTTCTTGAATATTTAAACGTATGTCTTTCACCAAGTTTGGGCAATTTTTGGCCATCATTTTCTTAATTATTGTTCTGCCCCATTTCTCTCTCCTATCTTTGTAATTACAAACAGTTTGGTCTTTCAATATTGTCCTACAAATCAGTAAGACTCATTTTTTTCTTAGTATATTTGCTTCTTCTTTTTTTTTTAAGATTGCTTAATTTTTATTGATCTATCTTCAAGTTCACTGACTCTTCTTTATCTCCAATCTGCTGATAAGCCCTTCTAGTGAATCTTTAGATACTGTATTTTTCAGTTCTAGAACTTCCATTTAGTTCTTTTTATAGAGTTTCTATTTTTCTGCAAAACATCCTATCTGTTTATTCATTATGAACATATTTTTCTTTGCATCATTAAGCAGAGTTAAAAGACTTGCTTTAAATTCCTTGTCTGCTCATAAAAATCTGGAACAACAATGATGGTTGTTCTCCATTGTTACTTTTTCTCTTGAGTATGGAACACAGTTTACTGTTTGTCCTCATGTCTAGCAATAGTTGAGAAAATCTTAAACATTGAAAATGATGTGTTGTAGAGATTCTGGATTCTGTTATGTTATGCTGAAGACTATTCAATTTTTGTTTTAGCAGGCAGATATCTTGGCTGAACCCAAACTCCAAATTATGTTTTGCCTGCATAGGCAGGCAGCAGCTAAATCGCTGATGAACTATTTTAGCCTTAGTTTGGTTGCCTGAAGTTTTCCCCATCTATGTTTAGGTTAGGGGTTAGTCAGAGATTTTGGCAGTTTATATGTAGAGGTTAGGCCTTCCTTTATATGATTTTCTCTGTTCTGGAACATCTCTTCCTTTTTTCTTTTTTTCTTTTTTCTTTTTTTTGAGACGAAGTCTCACTCTGTCACCCGGGCTGGAGTGCAATGGCACAATCGTGGCTCACTGCAACCTCTGCCTCCTGGGTTCAAGTGATTCTCCTGTCTCAGCCTCCTGAGTAGCTGGGACTACAGGCATGCACCACCACACCCGGGTAATTTTTTGTATTTTTAGTAGAGATGGAGTTTCACCATGTTGGCCAAGCCAGTCTTGAACTCCGTACCTCAACTGGTCCACCTGCCTTGGCCTCCCAAAGTGCTGGGATTACAGGCGTGAGCAACTGCGCCCAGCCTGAAACATCTCTTCTGACTTACAGCCATTGCCCCAAATGCTGTCCTTTGATTCTTCAAAAAGTAAGAATGCAGATTTCTTTTCAGTCTTCATTCTCTTTGAAGAACTGAGTAGGCCCTGTTATAAAAGTGGAAACTCACCCAGTGTTACTCTCACAGTCTTCCAAGGGCTGATTACACTACAATTTCTGCCTCCTTGGTCACTCTTCAATTCCTCCAGATAGTTGCTTTTATATTTTGTTCAGAATTTATAAATGTTATCTACTGGAGGGCTGATCCAATAGGAGCTACTATGCCATTTTCAAAAGCCATTGCTACTTCGAAAGGCTTTCTAGATGGTTGAGTACTGCTCTATCAATCTCAATGATGTGAGAAGTACTTAGGCCATCTCAATCATCCTTATCCTTCTAAGTTAATCTAAGACAATGGTAGCCCTGCACTGACCACTAAGAAAGCATATATCTTGAGCCACTCATTCAACTATTATAACCTGGGACTTGGTATCTAGTGATTTCAAATCTAGTGATCATCACTGGGCTTTCATATTTTCCCCCAAGCAGCCAATTCACTCTATTGAACTAATAATTTGACTCACTGGGTGGAACAGCCACTCAATCTTAAGCTCTATTCTGGCTGGTGATTGGAACCCTCCTACTCTTGGACAGAATTTCAAGTTGCCCACTGCCTACCTGTAGTGGATTCACAAGTATTATCTGACTCTCTATCTACTTGTTTTTAAATCTTGTGCTAACAATAGCTGCCCTTGATTACAGATAAACTGTAATATTTATGCAGCTCAATGTCCCCTCCTGCTGAACCTCTGTAACCAGCTTCTCTTAGAGCTTTCCTTGTCCAAATAGATGAGACCAGTACCAAGCTTCTGTCTTTTCTCACTGAGTTAAATGCTATATCTCATTAATAGATTCCAAAGTTGGAACAATAAAAGATTTTAGAGAACTAGTGGTCTTTTTAAACATCTCTGCAAAACTGAAAAATAGAAAACAAAATGATCCAAGGCTGTTAGATATTAAACTGTATCCAGAACAAATTCTGACACTACAAGAATTCATTGTTTCATTCCTTGAAGATATTTATTTAGTACCTATTTTGTGCAAGGCATTGTAGGAAGATACAAAGATAAATTTGATAGGATTCTGTATTCTAGAAACTCATAGAATAACAGGGGTAAATTTGTTCATGAATAATTATGGGATAAAAGGGGTTAAGATTCATAAGTAAGGGTCCAACGTTATTCCTAGAATTGTTACCTAAGTGTTTTGGTTGACATTTCTTAATTTTAACATCAATCTGTTTTAATACATTTTTTTTTTTTTTTACATGCTCAAGGGCCTTATCATTTTGTGATCTAAGTCAGGACTCTTTAGACTATGTGTTCTTTAACATAATCAAAAGTTTTAGAGTCCTTTCAAATCTATTAATTTAGATAACTCCTGTAAGAACCTAAGCATTGCCACAAATTTAAAAAATAGGAAACAGAAGTCTGGAGTGTTTAAACTTAATACTTGCCTAAAATCACTCTGTTAGAAAGAAGCAGAGCCTAAATCATGACTCTAGGTCTTCTGATTTTTATCAGCCCAATGCTTTTGCTAATGTTATACCTGATATACATCAGAGAAAAGAAAGAGATGCATGGAGAAAGTTATAAAGAAGGTAAAATGTACCAATTTTGTCAAGAGGTATGAGGAAGTAGGAAAGGTGTATGAATTTGGTCATCATAAGGGCAGTGGTGAGTTAGTTGCAAATCTCTTTCATTTAGTCCAATTAATCAATATTCAAGTTTTAAATCTAACTCTTCAGTAAATATTCAAATTTATTTATTGTCCTCCATGTAGGACAGACACTTCATGGTCTGATCCCACTTTACTTGTCCAATATCATCTCTCCATATTTTCTACCTCATAGTCAATAATCCATACATATTGAGCTATAGTTACATGTTGCTTAACAGTGGGAACATGTTCTGCAAAATGTGTCATTAGGTGATTTTGTCATTGTGTGAACATCATAGTATACACAAACCCAGATGTTACAACTTATTACACACCTAGGCTATATGGTATAACCTGTTGCTCCTAGACTACAAACCTGTATAGTATATTACTGTATTGAATACTCTAGGTAAATATAACATAATGGTAAGTATTCATGAATCTAAACATATCTAAACATAGAAAAAGTACAGTAAAAACATGCTATGAAAGATAAAAAATAGGCTGGGTGTGATGGCTCATGGGACCACCATTGTATATGTGGTCTGAAGTTAAACAAAATGTCATTATGTGGCACGTGACTGTACATATTCTTTCCCACCTTGAGAATACTCCAAGAGAATGGAGAGAATGGGCTTCCCATCTCTTTTCTCCTCTCTACTTAGCATAGTTGCTATCTATTGAAGGAAGCCATTCTTGACTACAACACCCCAGGATGGCTTAAATGCCCCTCTTACATTTTTCCCATGATATACCTAAGCTTACTCCTTTTCTAGCATTTAATACAGAAATATTATATGTTAATTACCAATTTAGCTTCTTTGAGGGCAGGATAGTCCCTGTCATGGTTGTGTTTCCATAACTTAGCACAGTAGCTTTTGCACAAATATTTGTTGAGTGAATAATAAGGATTATAAGGAGTTTCAAAGCAACAAAATACTCTAATCTAACCTCAAGAGCAACAATTTTGTTTATAGGTCATAGAAAGCGTATTCTGATCAAAACCCCAAACACAAAACTAAATAAACCTATTTAAACTTTGAACTTCTTTTGCAAGGATATCAAATCTGATCTTACCATTTCCTTTTTTATTTTTATTTTTTGAGACAGAGTCTTGTTCTGTCACCCAAGCTGGAGGGCAGTGGTGTGATGACAGCTTACTGCAGCCTCGACCTCCTGGGCTCAAGCAATCCTTCCTCTCAGCTTCCCGAGTAGCTGGGACCACAGCTGTGAGCTACCATGACTGTTAATTAAATTTTATTTATTTATTTATTTATTTATTTATTTATTTATACAGACAGGGTCTCACTATGTTTCTCAGGCTAGTCTCAAACTCCTGGGCTCAAGTGATCCTCTGGCCTTGGTCTCCCAGAGTGCTGGAATTACAGATGTGAGCCACTGTGTTTGGCTGACCTTACCATTTCCTATGAGTAATTCTGCTTAAGTATAAATGTACTCACAATTATAGTTCCATAGCTACAGTTTTAGAAGAACTGCATGAAATCTGAGAGATTTCTGTAATCATGAATAATTGTTTGAAATTTTAAATACTTCTAGCTTAGATCAAGCAAAGCAAGTACTTTAGATAACCATAATTCTAAATTCTTAGTATTGAGAATTTTGCTGATCTTCACTGTGGATTACACAAGTGAGTAAAATCATAGAATTTTCGAAAACAGTATGGCGATTCCTCAAGGATCTAGAACTAGATGTACCATATGACCCAGCCATCCCATTACTGGGTATATACCCAAAGGATTATAAATTATGCTGCTATAAAGACACATGCACACGTATGTTTATTGCAGCACTATTCACAATAGCAAAGACTTGGAATCAACCCAAATGTCCATCAGTGACAGATTGGATTAAGAAAATGTGGCACATATACACCATGGAATACTATGCAGGCATAAAAAAGGATGAGTTTGTTGTCCTTTATAGGGACATGGATGTAGCTGGAAACCATCATTCTTAGCAAACTATCACAAGAACAGAAAACCAAACACCGCATGTTCTCACTCATAGGTGGGAACTGAACAATGAGATCACTTGGACTCGGGAAGGGGAACATCACACACCGGGGCCTATCATGGGGAGGGGGGAGGGGGGAGGGATTGCATTGGGAGTTATACCTGATGTAAATGACGAGTTGATGGGTGCAGCACACCAACATGGCACAAGTATACATATGTAACAAACCTGCACGTTGTGCACATGTACCCTACAACTTAAAGTATAATAATAATAAATAAATTTTAAAAAAAATCATAGAATTTTCAAGCCAGCACTGATATAGGAAGAACTTAATGAAATATTTGTAATGGTAATAAATAGTATGGACCTCAGGATTTGAAGGGCCCAATGAGATAACCAGGTTCATCCATCTAGTGTCTTTTGTATATGCATCTAGTTCTTTTGGAGTATTTTTTGGAGTTATTTCAAATTGGTTAGCTGGGCTTTGAATGACTATAGAAAAGGGACCATGGGGTTATAGAGATGGACTAAGTATATAATCTGTAAGTGAGAAATGCCTATTCACACACTCTTGGCATTACTGTCAATCCACCTTTATTCAAGGCTTTCATAAAGATATACTGTAGGGATGATGCTTACAAATGCTCTTAGTACCTACCATATTATAAAAACATTTAAAAAAAATTATGCATGCTTTTGGACAACAGCAATGCACTGAATTTAATTTGTACATAGAGAATGGATTCAAAAACAAGTTTATAAACTTTTTAAATAAAATTGTGTTTAACATTTATCATTATTAAATTTGTTCATTTTCTATGAAATTTAGTGGAATTTAAAGTCACTTACTTGGCCTTGCAGAGGTAGTATTAAGAGCTCTATAGATTAGAGAACAAGCTAACTGATTTTTCTCAAATATCTTCTCCATTCATACTCCAAATGATGGCATTATAGCATAAATATAAAGGAGTACAGCATAAGTACGTAGGGATATACAAAAAACATTTTGGGACTGAACTGGATATGATACCATTGGTATCACTTAAATGCAATCCTGTCACTTGCTAAGGAAGAAAAAATTAGGCATTCCGTTGAAGAAGCAATTTAGCCAATGCATAATTCTTCATTTTTTGGATTAGTTCAGGTTGCAATAAATGAAAGATTTTGTTTTATAAGAAACCACACTTCTAAATGAGCAGGGGAGAAAAATAACTGTCACATATCCATACTTTATTATTAACTCATCTATCCTTTTAATTTAATGTCTCACTTATTTTTTCTATTAATAGTATTAAAAATACTTATCACTTGTTAATTCTGACAATGAGATGACAACTTATGCAATTTCTCTCATAAAGTTTCATTTTTCACCTTCATTCAAGTGGTTTATCTTCTGGCATGACCAAAGACAAAAGAACCAACCTGGATTTGTATAGCGTATGTGTGAATGTGTGTGTATATTACACATTCAACCTTAAAAATATCATTTAAAGTTCCATAGATTTATTATCTAAAGGGATATTTAATTAAGTTTAAAAGGGAGCATATGTTAGCTGAATCAACTTTAGGATCTATTCCTTTGTATAAAGGGCTTTCACATTCCTTTCTCCTCAATTCTGAAAGCACAAGGTTCCTTATTCCCTTCACCATGAATAAGGCCGACATTTGACAGCTTCACAAGGCTGACAGGGTTACCCAACAGCCCACCCTCCCTATTCTCAATCCAATTAGACCTCTAATCCTCCAGATGAAAGGCCCAACTGCTCACGTTCCTCATGACAACGACAGCTATTGATTATTTGTCACTGCAGCTAACACCTTCCCTGTCGAGGCTGCTCTGACAGAAGCAAACCTACCAAATTAGACAGCACTTTATCTGCCCTGGAGGCCAAATGGCACAACAAGTAAAGGCTAATAAATGGTATAAAAATGAACAAATCATAACATTATGACAGGCTGATCGTTGCCAGCAGCCTCCAAGCTCAAGCTTGATGTTCTGTTAGTCTGGCTCCTTCTCTTTCCCCTCTGCTCTAGCTCCAACTTTGACTGAATTAAAGGCCAGAACAATTAAGGCATTTGACCAGCAAAGATAAGCCAATTGAAGTATCACCAAGGGACAAAAATGTCAATAACTGACTGCCATTTGTCAATACAAACATTCTGGAGATGCAAATGCTCCGGCCTCTGCTCTCCACTAGGCTGCACTGACTCACTTTCCAGCAAGAGTCAGCCCAAATGGACAATCTGTGGCTATTTGGCCAGAAGAAAAAAAATAAAGAAAAGAGAAAGAAATATCTAGTCCCAAGAGAGGAAGTATTCTATGAAGTACAAGCAGGAGTCGCTGGGGTGGGGAAGAAGGATTGTATGAGAAAAAGAAAGATAGCAAAACAGGACTATTCTTCCTTTAAAAATATTCTAATATTAGACAACTGGAATCTCATAATATGTTTTTGCCCACAATATATGCCTCATGTAAGAAATCCTGGATCACTTGGGAGAATTAATAAAGCTATAACTTTAGAAGTACACTCATTCATTCAACAAATATTTTTTGAGCACCAACTACTTGTCCTAGGCAATGGGGATAAATTAGTGAATAGACAGACCAAAAATAAATCCCTAACTTCATGGAGTTTATATTCTAGTGGGGCAAAAGATAATAAGCAAGATAAATAAGTAAAATATATAGTATTTTAGATAGTGTTAACTGCTAAGAAAAGACATAAAGCAGAATAGGGAGAATACAATGTGTGAGGTGAGGCAGGTATTAGACAGGATTGCCAGAAAAGGGTTCACTGAGACAGTGACTTTTGAATAAGAAACTGATGAAAGCAAGGGAGTTCAACACAGAGATTCCTACTGGAACGGCATTCCTAGGAGAGGGAAGAACAAATGCAAAAACCTGTGGTGAGAGTTTGACTCACCTACTAGAGGAACAGCACTGAGGTCAGAGTGGTGTACGTGGAGGAAATACGGGAAAGATTAGAAATAAGGTCATACAAACAACAGAATTCAGAACATGAAATAAAAGGCTTGATAGGTCACAGGAAATACTTAGTCTTTTACTCTGAGATGGAAAATCTTTTTTTTTTTTTTTTTTTGAGACAGAGTCTCCCTCTACCACCCAGGCTGGAGTGCAGTGGCGTGATCTTGGCTCACTGCAAACTCCGACTCCTGGGTTCAAATGATTCTTGTACCCCGGCCTCCGGTGTAGCTGGGACTACAGGCACGTAACACCATGCCTGGCTAAGTTTTGTATTTTTAGCAGAGATGGGGTTTTGCCATGTTGGCCAGGCTGGTTTTGAACTCCTAACCTCAAGTGATCTGACTGCCTTGGTTTCCCAAAGTTCTGGTGTAAGCCACTGTGCTCGACTGTAAAATCCTTTAAAGGATCTGGAGCAGAGGAGTGACACGCTTTGATTTAAGTTTTAAAGGATAATTCTGGTTGATATGTTGGGCACAGACTGCAGGGGGCAAGAGCAGAAACCAGGAGACCAGTTAGGACACTATTATAATTATCCAAGCAAGATTACTATAATAATCTAAGCCAACGTGATGGTGGCTAGGACCAAAGTGGTGGTAGAGGGAATGTTGAGAAAAGTGGTTGCATTCTGGATAAATATAGATTTGTAGATAAATCAACAAATCAAATTTGTTTATAGACACCAGTATCATACAGGTGAAAAGGACTTTGTATAAAAATATTAATAGGTGCTCAACGTGTGTTAGTTGAATTGAATTCTCTACCTGGCAGTTCTGTTTAAAATGCTATGCCTTGCAGTAAGGGATCTGTGGCTTCTTTTTTCTTAGACAGGGTCTTACTCTGTTGCCCAGGCTGGAGTACAGTGGTGTGAGCATGGCTCCCAGCAGCCGTGACCTCCCAGGCTCAAGTGATCCTTCCACCTCAGCTTCCTGAGTAGCTGGGACTACAAGCATGTGCCACCATGCCTGGCTAGTTTTCGTCTTGTTTTGTTTTTGTTGTTATTTGTGGAGATGGGGTCTTGCTATGTTGCCAGGGCTGGTATTGAACTCCTGGGTTCAACCCAATCATCCTGCCTAGGTTTCCCAAAGGAGCTCTGGTGAAACACAAATTTTCTAAAGATGACTTTGACTTTAAGCACAGACTTTGGAGTCAAACAGATATGTGTTTGAAGCCTGGTTCTGCCACTTAATGACAAATTACTAAAGCTCTTGAGTCTCAGGTTTTTCATCTAGACAATGTGATATTCTATCATTCTTGACTGGGTGAGCAAAAGGAGTAGAGATGTAAGAAGAGGTTAAGTTTCCTTTTAGCCCAGAATTAGAATAGGAGGTGATCAAATAATATTTTTATTGCTTAAAAAATCCCCAAGCTCTGTCCACTATAAAAGCCTAGAAACAATCACCAACCTGGTAGTAGTAAGCACCCTAGATCCTAGATTGTGTTCTCCAAATACTTTTTCCTACTAAAAGTAAAGCTATTGGTGAAATAGCTGATTCCAGGTCTGAAGCAAAAAATATAGAAATGAATCTGGAATATTTGGACATAGCAGATAGCAAGTGAGCTATCAAATACTAGGCTCATGTCAAATGGATCCAGAAGTCTACTTGAAGGGCCGCCCACAGGCCAGAAATAGAGTAATTTGAATACTAATTAAGGATAATAACTCCAATGGATTGATATAGCAAATATATTAAAATCATACTAAAAAATTCTAGGCCTTGTTCATAATGATGCTAAAAATGAAAAAATTAATTGATAATTCTAGGAGGATGCCAGGAAACCAATTTATTATTTTAAAAATTGGTAAATAAAGAGGGAGAATCAAGCATTCATCCTTCCTTTCCTATATGAACTGTACCATTCAGTAATCTAATAGTAGACAAGGGGAAGTTTCTCTTTAATGAATTATTCCAGGTAATAACGGTAGGATAGATGTTAGAATTAGAATATCATCATTTTGCAACTCCTAATGAACAATGGGCTCTAGGCACTGAGCATCACTAAGTGTTAACATCATAAAAATAGACACAATGAAACATTATGTCCCTCCTAAGAATGAATGTACCATAATAATAAAACAGTTTGCCAAAAATTGAACTGTAATTCTAACACAAATGATAAATGCTTGAGGTGATGAATACTCCACTTACCCTGATATGACTATGACACATTGTATGTCTGTATTGAAACATTACATGTACCCCATAAATATATATACCTACTAAATACCCATAAAAATGAGAAATTTTAAAAAAGAAAAAAGAAAAAAAAATGAACAATAATCAGATCAAGTCTTTAGATCCAACAGCTAACTTACAGGAAATACACAGGTCTGAGGAATAGGTTTATCCCACCTGAAGGGAGAATCATCTTACTGAGATAATCAGTCTAGACTAAGACATCAAGTTAGGTCAGGGGTTAAGCCACAATAGCCAAAAAATTATAAACAAACAAACAAAAAAAGCCAAAAGAAACAAAGAGAGATGGAGAGTGAATCTATAGATTAAAAAAGACTTGACATACCAGCCAATCACAATATATAGCCCTTATTTGGAATCCATTTCAAACATGTGTAAATAAACAAAAACATTTATGACATTTATGAGACAATGGAAATTTGAACATCAATGGGCCGCTTTATGATACTATGATATTAAGTGATTCTTGCTACATTTTTTGAAAAGTATTATCATGATTCTATTTTAAAAGGTCATTTCCTCTTAGAAATACATATTGATATACCTAGAACTTAAAGCATAAAAAAAAAAAAGAAATACATATTGATATAATGATATCACTGCAATATCTGAGATTTGCTTCAACATGGGAAGGGGAGAAGTTAATGAAGGAATACAGGAAATAAGATTAGCATGACCTGGTAATTACTGAAGCTGAGTGATGACACATAGAGGGTCATTTTACTATTCTATTTTTGAATATGTTTGCAGTTCTCCTTAAGAAAACATTTTAAAAAATGAGGCTTAAAAAAAAACTTAGTGTCAAAGTCACTGACTCTTTCTTTCCCATCTGTAATTTGCAGAAAATTCAAGATATATTTAATATTGGCTACAACACGGTGACTATAGTTAATAATAATGTATTATATGCTTGAAAATTGCTAACAGAGTAGATTTTAAGTGTTGACACCATGTATAAACATGAGGTAGTAAAGATGTTATGTACTACCTCGTAATTAATTTAGCCAATTCACAATGTATACATATTTCAAAACATCATGTTGTACACCATAAATATATACAATTTTTGTCAATTAAAATATATACATTGGAAAAAAATAAAATTGGACTTCTTACCACCTCTGCCACTACCACTCTGGTCCAAGCCAACATCAACTCTCAGCTTCTTAATTAATCTCTCTTCTGCTTTCATCCTTTGACAGTCTATCCTCAACACAGCAGTTAGAATGAATCTTTCAAAATATAAGCTAGATCATATTTTCCGTGCCCAAACACTTCAATAACTTTACCCTCTTGTGCAATGTAAAAGTAGAATCATTAAATAGTATACAGGCCTGCAGTCCTTACTCAACTAGAGCCACAGTGGCCTCCTTGCTAAATGTTTCTTGTAAATACAAAGCATGTGCCCATTTCTGGACCTTGCACTTGGCATATTCTCTCCCAGAAAGGTTTGTTCCTTCATAATCTTTAAGTATTTGCTTAAATATTACTTTCTTAAGTGAGGTCTACCCTGATCACCCTATTTACATTTGCAAACCTCTACACTCCCTATCACCCTCACCTGTCTTATTTTTTTTCCATAGCATGTATCCCTATCTGACATAATACTATATATACTTCAAAAATGTATTCACTTGTTTATTGGTTTGTTTCCCACCCACAAAATGTAAGATCCTTGAAGTCAGGGATTTTTGTTTTGTTGTTCACTGCTATATCCCACATATATAGAGCAGTACCTCATGATTAGTAGGTGCTAAATATCTGTTATTAAATGAATTCTTTCAATTTTCAGATCATTGCTTTTTAAATTCTGAATTCAGAGACTAGATCATTGCTTTTTATCACTACACTTCTCAATTAAGTTTGTGGGGTAACAACATGTGAGGTGGTGCCTGTGTTTGTTACTGAAACAGCTAAGTGATTTGACCATTTCCTCATTTGGGAGCCTTTGGGAGGAAATATCCACATTCGCTGAAAAAAAAAAAAAACAACCAAAAAACAAAGGACATCAAGGTAGGGTAAAGGTTAGGGTCACCCCAGTGGCAAGAAGAGTATGTAGAGCTGGTTTTCTTGTAGCCTAGAGCTAAAAGGCAATGCCACTAGATGGAATTCCATGAAGGTGACCTACAGCCTATGGCCATTGCTTTTGAAAGTAGTTAGGTTCACAAGGTTCTGTAAGTGTCCAATAGAAATTGTGGCTGACACCATGGATTGCCTGGCTAATATATATGCCCATCCTCTTCTAGGCTTCTAGGCCAACAGAACCCTGATTTTGGTTGTTCTCCTTTTAAGTAAATACGTACTTCAGAGAAGACTGGGTCCTTGCCAAACTCAGAAGGTGACTTTGTTTTTCTGTTTTTGTTTTTGTTTTTGTTTTGAGACGGCATCTCGCTCTGTCATCCAGGCTGAAGTGCAGTGGCATGATCTCGGCTCACTGCAACCTCCACTTCCCAGGTTCAAGCAATTCTCTGCCTCAGCCTCCTGAATAGCTGGGATTACTGGTGCCCACCAAGGTGACTCTGAATGACATAGCAATCGGGAAGTTTTCATTTTCCTTGCCAAGGGATGGGATTAGGCCTGTGAATCAAAGGAATGGAAAGAGCATCTGCCACAGGGCTCCTGAGAAGATTTTCCACGTTCAAAAGGTAAATAAGATATGGGCATTCAATTTTTCTGCTTCTCGATATTGTGGTCTACATGCAATGCCTGAAATTTAGGCAGCCACCTTGAAATTAACTCCAAGGAAAGCTAGCCTAAAGTACAAGCCAACATCCTGATTATAGCAGAGGATAAAGATATAAAAACCCAGGTCCTTGCTAACATCATTGAGCCACTGAGTTAACCAACCCTGGATATTACCTCTTGTTATGTAAGACTGCTTGATGTGTAAAATAACAGATGTGCTTGTCATCTAAGCCACTTTTATGTTATTTGTATTAACAGAAAATGTGCATTAATGATATAAATTTCCATGATGGACCCAAATGACTATAGAGCCACCCAAGCAAATATGAAATATTTCAGGAAAGGAAATCAGTTAAAGCACAGACTGCATTTCTGAACTCTAGTTGATTGTGCTACCGGCCCATTACTTCTTATTATACCATTTAGTCTATTATTTCCGGCTCCTTTTTGAGGCCTACATGGTGCTTCATGTCAGTTCCCAGCCTTTTCTTCCAGGCTCTATTTGCTGTGTGAGATGATCTTTGCAGGAAGTCTAACTGTTTATTACTCTGGAAGTTTTAGTTTGAAGTTTTTTTAGTTGACAAACAATGAATGGGATTACTAATTATCTTCTGGGGTCCTTGTGACCTTCCAATTTTGCCAGTTGAAGTTCTCTATCTGTAGGTTATGCTCTCCTTCCCTCAGTTTTGGGGCTTACCTTGACTCTAATCAAGGCAAGATTTAAGTCTAACTCATTAGTGAGATTAGCAAGAGTCAAATCAACCTAAGCGAAGCCTGACCAGATAATGTAATTCAGTTTTCTGTCTTGCTCCTGCAAACCAATCCTAACCTTGCGCCCTAAGGTCTGGAAAATTGATGTCCATCCACCCATCCATCCATCCATCCATCCACCCAGCCATTCAACAGCATTATGGTCTTAGTCACTGGAGCTCCAATTATGTTCTTTGTAAACTAACTTCAAAACCTTCCTAACACCCAAATTTCCTCAATTTCCTAGCACCTCAATTTCCTTCCTTTTGTGAGTTCTCCTAAGGAATGAATTATAAGGCTCACTTCTGGCAGACTGACAAAATTAAAGTAGATCATATTCAAATTCTTTTGGAGTACAACACTCAATTTACGAGTTTTTTTTTTTTTTTTTCTTTTTTTTTTGGAATGGGAGTCTCACCTTGTTACCCAGGCTGGGATGGAATGCAGTGGTGCAATCTTGGCTAATGCAACCTCCGTCTCCTGAGTTTAAGCAATTATCTTGCCTCAGTCTCCTGAGTAGCTGGGACTACATGAGCCCGCCACAACACACAGCTAATTTTTGTATTTTGGGTACAGATAGTTTCACCATGTTGGTCAGACTGGTCTCAAACTCTATTGCAGGTGATCCGCCCAACTCAGCCTCCCAAAGTGCTGGGTTCACAGGCATAAGCCACCATGCCCAGCCAATTTATGAAATTTTTGTCATAAGAAGACAACTGCCTAGACTAAATGGTAGTAGAGGGAATGAGAAGAAAAGGATAAATATGGGATGATTGACAAACAAGATCAACAGAACCTTTTTTTTTTTTTTTTTTTTTTTTTTTTTTTTTTTTTTTTGAGACAGAGTCTCACTCTGTCACCGAGGCTGGAGTGTAGTGGCATGATCTCAGCTCACTGCAACCTCTGCCTTTAGGGTTCAAGCGATTTTCCTGCCTCAGCCTCCTGAGTAGCTGGGATTACAGGTGCCCGCCACCATGCCCAGCTAATTTTGATCAATAGAATTTGATGTGTCTTGGGACTGAGGAAGTCAGAAGGAGTTAAAGATTAGGGTAATATTTTGAGTCCAAATTACTGAGGAATAATACTTTTCTTCATAACAATGGGGAAATTGACAAAGGAAGCTATGTTTTAGGTTACAGTGGGATATTTAAATGTAAATTATGGAGGGAGATAACTAACTGAACTAAATTTAGGAAAGAGAGCACAACTGTAAATTCAGACTTGCAAGTCAGTCTTATCGAAGTGAAGTAGAACAACTGAGTTCTGGGGAGAAAATATAAATGCAGGAAAGGACTCTATTGACTGATAAATGTGTGTGTTTCATAATCTGCACATAAATGATGAGACCAAAAAGGTAATCTGCTATGCTGTTTGGAAAGACAGTCAATTAGACATCCAGGATTTCTTGTTATTATATATATCACTCTGTATTCAAGATACAGATGCATCCCTTTTGAACCCTGAGGACTACCTCATAGGGTTGTAAAGGTGTACAAATGGTGCAATGCATAACCTGTATAGTTATCTAGCAGTCCTGCCTCAGTGGTTGACTGTGCTAAATGGCGAGATCTTTAAAATCAATGAAAAATATCTTTCTCACCTCAAGAATCCTCCGTGCATAGAGAGTGGAACAGAATATGCCCTCAGCTTATAGAGAGTGGAACAGAATATGCCCTCAGAATATGCTTGCTGAATGAGCTCCCAGAAGGGCATTGTTTCAAGGTTCTCTTGACCATCTTCATTTGGAAGTAGCAAAGGCTTCATAAGATACATCAGAGCAAAGCCTGATGCTGCTCTGTTCATAATTTTACAGCAATCATTTGTACTTCCAGAGGCTACCCTGGTTAGAAATCATGAAGTGGGTTCCTCCCACAATACTGAGGACACATAGTTTGGGGAGATGATCCATGGTAGCACGTTCATTGTGGTCAAGTGTGATGACATCCTCCTAGCACATCCATTCTGACAACAGCAGAATCATTAGCTTCGATTCATTAGAAGGGGATTTTGATGAATAAACCTTTAGCTACACTTCTGAGAAGGCTCCAGAGTTATGAGGCAAAAAAATTAATTCCAACTACTCAAGCAGAGACACTGGGCAATTTCATAGTTATTAGTATAACTCAGATATAACATTTTAATAGGAGGCATCCTCAGTGATGAAGATATTTTCTAGATGAAGATATTACTGATGAAGATATTACCAGAAGAGGGGTGCTATGAATACCAGAGAAAACTGCCTTCTGTTATAGTTTAGTCTGTATTTTTTATGTATTTGTGTTAGTGTGTTCTAGCAAATAGGAGGTAATTCTTATGGAATTCCTATCTATAATAATGTTCCAGGAATAGCTTTGTGTCTATCTGGTGTTACTAGTCCAAAGATTAAAAACGCTGGATATAATTTTCTCTGAAAAAAGTAAAAAACCTATTAACATAAAAGAATGTAGCTAGTAGAGCCACTCTGGGCCGACTATCTGTATGTCAGTATGTCATTTACTTGGTTATCTCTGCAGAATATACCATTTATCTCCAAGTTTTGGAAAATTAATTCTGATTTTTCAATATCTAGTTCAAATTATCTCTCCTTCATGAAACCTTCCCTAAAACTTCTCCTCATTGAATATTCCCTTCCTCTATCTTTCCATACCATTTTGTTTGTATTCTTTTCTAGTACATATGCATTCTACCTTATACTTGATTTTTTTGTAGATTATCTTAGCCCATTTGTGTTTTTACAAAGGAATACCTGAGGCTGGGCAATTTATTTAAAAAACAGGTTTATTTGGCTCATGGTTCTGCAGGCTCTACTAAATGCATGGTGCCAGTATCTGCTTCTAATAAGGACCTCAGGAAGCTTCTAATCATGGGGGATGGTGAAGGAGCAGCAGCTATGTCACAAGGCCAGAGAGAGGGCGAGAGAGAGGGCAAGAGAGAGAGAGAGAGTGGGGAAGGGTGCCGGGCTCTTCTAAACAGCTATCACATGAACTAATAGAGTGAGAATTCAGTCATTACCTCTGGCATCAAGCCATTCATGAGGGATCTGCTCCTACGACCTAAACACCTCCCATTAGGCCCCTCTTCCAACCACCGGGGATCAAATTTCAACACAAGATTTGGAGGGGACAAATATTCAAACTATAGCATAAATACAGCTCATCTACTCCATTAGAGTTAATTTTGCTTACCTTTGTATTCCCCACAGTATTTAGTCCAGAGCATGGACCAGATGATAATTATAATAGTTAATATTCATTGGGCACTATTTTGGTGCCAGGAACTGAACTAAGTAAGAAGTTTGTGGGCATCAGTTCATTTCATTCTCATAGGAATGTGGTAGTTTAGGTATCATTATTATCCCCATTTTTCAGATGAGGAAACTCAGAATTAAAGAGATGTCACAGAGTTAATAAATAAATGAACAGGGACTAGAATCAATATAGGTCCAACTCCAAGAACTATTCTCTACTCTTTATTCAATATACTTAGAGAATTGAAGTGTAATAAGAACTCTGTTGTCATTGAAAGTTATAAGTGGAAATATAAAGATTTTTTTTCTGAAGTGCTAAAGCTTTTTGCATTACCAGTCAAATCAATATTTTAAGAACGGAATGCAATAGTTATGGTACAGAAAAGACATGAAAGGATTCCCCTGGATCAGCTAAAATATATCCTATGAGGTCTTCACTAAATATAAGAATATAACAAGATAGATCTACTAAGATGAAAGAAAAGCTATCATTCTTTACAAATAGATAGGAAACTTCCCAAATAAAAGCAATACAGATGGCAGAATAATACAAACTGGAATGAAAAATTGGATATGCTATGCCCTTATTGAGTGACAAATGCTCTGTGATATATACCATGTTAAGAAATACTAAGAAATATGAAAATAAATTTTAAAAATGGGAGGTGAGAACAAGTAAGCTTCTTCTGCATTAGAAACATTTAAAAGGAGACCATAAAAGTGCCAGAAAAGGTAGCATTTTATTGTAGGAGATAATGAAAAATGATTTGGGAAATGAAGGAAAACAGGATTTAGTACCCTTTTTGAAGTCAAAGATCTGAAACTCAGTTAAATTACAAAGAAAATAAAACATTTAAGGAACTGCAGGAATTGCAAGGAATTGTCACCATTAAAGGTTGGCAAAAAGTCTGGCTCAAAATAAAATTTAGAATTTTTTGAAAGTCTGTTTTTGAACTTTTTTCAGACAATAATAATGCATGCCTCTTGTGAAAATGTTTTCCCATAATTTAAACCATGAGTGTTCTCATAATACCACTATAAGAAATTTCTACTATCTCTTGGCCGGGCACGGTGGCTCATGCCTTAATCCCAGCACTCTGGGAGGCCAACGCGGGTGGATCACGAGGTCAGGAGATCAAGACCATCCTGGTTAACACGGTGAAACCCCGTCTCCACTAAAAATACAAAAAA
The DNA here is from genome assembly GCF_047675955.1 of Chlorocebus sabaeus. Taxonomy (NCBI): domain Eukaryota; kingdom Metazoa; phylum Chordata; class Mammalia; order Primates; family Cercopithecidae; genus Chlorocebus; species Chlorocebus sabaeus. Next base: position 70,076,253 of record NC_132915.1, on the reverse strand, counting down.
TTAGCCGGACGTGGTGGCGGGCGCCTATAGCCCCAGCTACTTAGGAGGCTGAGGCGGAAGAATGGCATGAACCCAGGAGGCGGAGCTTGCAGTGAGCCAAGATCGCGCCACTGCACTCCAGCCTGGGAAACAGTGCGAGACTCCGTCTCAAAAAAAAAAAAAAAAAAAAAAAGAAATTTCTACTATTTCTTTAAATCTTTGCAACGTATATGATACATATGTATAACTGTGGTTATTTTTTAAATTATTTATTTATAAAAACGGTTTCTACTACACATATCCTTCTGCAGCTACTTTTTTTTCAGTTAACAGTATGCCCTGGACATCTTTCCATGACAGTACATATAGATTAATTACATGTTTTAAAGAGGCTAAAAAGTATTCTACTGTATGAAAAATAGATTATATTTAACAACTAATGATTAATTTACCTGTATTTTGCCATTATAAACAATGATGAATGAATATCCCCTGTGTGTGTGTATATATAAATATATATGTATTAGTTTGAGTGTTTTATAAGGCACATTTATAGTTGCAGAATCTAGAGTTAAAGAACATGTAAATTTTTACTGCTTTTTTTCTACCTTTTTGTTTGGTTTAAAAATCTTAATACTATCTGAAGCACAAAAGAGCACATATTAGAAGAAAAAGAGGAAATAAGGAAACATACATATATGAAACATATGAAGGGTAAACCAGAAATCAATATAGTTGATTGTCATCAAAAGCAGGGAAAATAAGACAGAAAGGACATGGGACTGACTGAAATTTGTCTAAACCTACTTTTCCATGTAGTTTCAACATTTGAAAAAGTTAACTCAATAAGGATGGGAAGGAAGGGAAATTAAACTGAAACATATAAAAACAACTGTATTTTAAATACACCAGCACCTTGGGAGGCTGAGGCAGGCAGATCACTTGAGGCCAGGAGTTAGAGACCAGCTGGGCAACATGGCAAAACCCCATCTCCATTAAAAATAACACAAAAAAACAAAAAACAAAAACAAAAACAGCCAGGTGCAATGGCTCAGGCCTTTAACCCCAGCTACTTTGGGAGGCTTAGGCTCGAGAATTGCTTGAACCCAGGAGATGGAGGTAGTAGTGAGCCGAAATCGCACCACTGCACTCCAGACTGGGAGACAGAGTGAGATCCTGTCTCAAAAAAAAAAAAAAAAAAGTATTCGTAACTCATGGAGTTTTAACATGTTTGTTTCCATTGAAGTAACTGTCTTTTTGCTACTCAAATTGTCCATCTTTGGAAGCTCCTTTAACACGGCTTCTGTGGCCCTTTGACATGACTCCAGTATGCTTTGTTAGACACCTTGCCATCCAGCACGACCAGATGAGCCAGACTCATTTCGTATATTACTTGTCCCAATTTCTAAGCTGCCACTTCTCTAAGGAGTTCTGGTTCCTTTTAGTGGTATTGAGAGACACAATCTGGGTGATGAAGGTGATCCTTCATGGGGTTAGTCATTACTTTTAGGCTTTTTCAGTAGACAGTGCTATGAAATTCAGAAATATAAATTTTTAGCAGACAAGTATACCACCAGTTTATATTTGTATACTTCTTATACTGAAAATCTTAGTTACTAATGAAATTGACATATTCACTTGCTTCATCTTACCTTTACATAGTGATCCATTTATTTGTGTTGTGTCAAAATAACAGTAACAGTATTAATAATAACAGTATGTTTACTGAATACAGTTTAGGATTTCTTTGTAGCTCTCTTTGTCCTTAGGATGTATCCTACTATGACTGCAGAGTCAAAATTACTATGCTTTAAAGTCAGTTGGGCTGGGCGCAGTGGCTGACGCCTATAATCCCAGCACTTTGGGAGGTCAAGGTAGGAGGATCACTTGAGGTCAAGAGTTTGAGACCAGCCTGGCCAACATGGTAAAACCCCATCTCTACTAAAAATACAAAAAATTAGCCAGGAGCGGTGGTGCGTGCCTGTAATTCCAGCTACTTGGGAGGTACAGGCAGGAAAATCACTTGATCCTGGGAGGTGGAGGTTGTGGTGAGCCAAGATTGCACCACTGCACTCCAGCCGGGATGAGAGAGCGAGACTCCATCTCAAAATATAAAAAATATAAATAAAAAATAATAAAGTCACTTGAAAAATTCACTCTGCAGTTAAGCTACCAACTTAATACACAGGTGTCTTTGTTTAATTTGGCTATCAATCTTTAAGGACTGCTCATTGTAGACACTTAAATTTTTTTTTTTTTTTTTTGAGATAGCGTCTCACTCTGTCGCCCAGGCTGGAGTGCAATGGCACTATCTCGGCTCTCTGTAACCTCTGCCCCCCAGGTTCAAGCGATTTTCATGCCTCAGCCTCCTGAGTAGCTAGGATTACAGGCGTGTGCCACCAGGCCTGGTTGCTAATTTTTGTATTTTTAGTAGAGATGGGGTTTTACCATGTTGGCCAGGCTGGTCTTGAACTCTTACCTCAAGTGATCCTCCTACCTTGACCTCCCAAAGTGCTGGGATTACAGGCATGAGCCACTGCGCCCAGCCTATAGACACTTAAATTTTTTATAATTATGGAAATAATTTATGAAGTTTCAAAATCAAAACTATAGAACAAGATATACTCAGATAAGACTAGCTTCCATCCCTGTCTCCTCTACATTATCTCCTTCTCCCTTTATGTAAGAGTCTTTATTCATTTTTCATTTACTCTTCTATATTTTAAAAATATAAGAAAATATTTTTCTCCTCTTTCCCAGAAAAAAGGTTACCTATACTCTTTAGCACTTTACTTTTTTCTCTTAACAATAAACCTGGCGGCCACTTCATAGCTATATATAAAATAGAGAATATCATACACAATATTCTGCGCTTGCTTTTTTTATTCCAGATCATTTTATAACATTATATAAAAATATTTATCATTACTTCCTACAGATGCATAGCATTCCATTGTGTGAATATACTCTTGTTTATGTAGCCAGCCCTCTAAAAGTGTATTTGCAGGCAGGGCACGATGGTCACACCTGTAATCCCAGCACTTTGGGAGGCTGAAGAGAGCAGATGGCTTGAGCCCAAGTTTGAGACTAGCCTGGGCAACTTGGTGAAACCCCATCTCCACCAAAAAAAAAAAAAAAAAAAAATTAGCCAGTTGCGGTGGCACACATCTATAATCCCAGCTACTCAGGAGCCTGAGGTAGGAGGATTCCCTAAGCCTAAAAAGGTCGAGGCTGCAGTGAGCCATGATTGTGCCACTGCACTTCAGTCTGGGTCACACAGTGAGATCCTGTCTCAAAACAACAACAACAAAAAAAGTGCATTTGCTTTCAAGCTTTCTCTACTACAAATAATGCTGCAATTAAATAACCTTGTGCATACATTTCTTATTTTTACCACGTGTATAGAATAGATTCCCAGAAGTGACAATGTTAGATCAAAGGTAAATGCATATTCTGGTTAATTTTGCTGGATATTGTTATGTTTCCCTCCATAAGGGTTGTACCAATGCTATGGTTTGAATGTCCCTCCAAAATTCACGTTGAAATTTAATCGTCGTTATGTCAGTATCGAGGTGGGATCCCTAACAGGTGATTTGGCCATAGGGGCTCTGCCCTTATGAATGGATTACTGCTGTTTTCATGGGAGTGAGTTCCTGATAAAAGTGAGTTTGGTCCCCCTTTTCCTTCACTTGTTCTTGCCCTCTTTTGCCCTTCTACTTTCCACTGTGGAATGACACAGCTTGAAGTCCCTCAGCAGATGCTGATACCTTGATATTGGACTTCCCAGTCTCCAGAATTGGGGGAAATAAATTTCCTTCCTTATAAATTACCCAGTCTGTGGTATTCTGTTGTTGCAACACAAAACAGGCTAAGGAAACCATTTCCATTTGATTCAGGAATATGTGAATGCTCATTTCCCTACAGTTTTGCCATCAGAACATGTTGTCAAACTTTCGGAGTTTCGTCAATCTGAGACATAAAGCATGTTATGTCTTTGTGATTTTAATTTTTATTTCTTTTATGATGAACAACATTGAGCATATTTTCTGTGAACTATCTAGATATACTCTTGCTCATTTTTATAGGGTCATTGGTCTTTTTCTTCTCTACTTTATATATGAGGAGTATTAAACCTTTGATAATGATATAATTTGCAAATATTGTTTCCAATTTGTCTTTTTTTTTAAACTTTGCTTGCCACATTTTCTGGAAGGAAAAAGTCTTTCTTATCACTATGTAGTCATATTTATTAATCTTTTTCCTATCACTTCTATATTTTGACTCACAGATAGAAAGTTTTCCTTACACCCAGATTCTTCACTGCAAACCTTCTTGGTGTCTTTAACATTTTATAATATGTATAAGCCTTACAATTCAATTAAATAACAATTTAAAGCATGCACCTGTGTGCACCTGAATACACACACACACACACACTTAGTTTACAATCTATACAACATTGAAATAACCAAAGTTACATACATGAAGTTTACAGTCATTACTTCAAACTACAGTCTAATATTTTAGCCCAAATTCCTTAAAAGAAAATGACTTGAAAAGAGATGAATGACAAAGTGACAGGAAAGACTTGAATAAAAGGACCCAAACCATGTCTTCTGAAATCTATAATTAAGATAAACTATGAGTATATGTCTAATAAACTGCCTGAAAATGAGTAGTTATGTTGGTGAAATGTTAATTTTACTATTATAAAATCTAAAACACCACATATTTAGACACAGGTTGAATTTAAAATACTTTGAGATATAGTGTAATGCCTGATACATATTAAATACTAAAAATTTATCTGTTGAACAAATAAATGAAAAAATAAATGAATGACATACCCATCAGAATTGGAAAGGTGAACAAGTGGATTCTGATAGATTATATAACATTTTTCAAGAGGCTGAGTTAATACTGATGACATAATTTAGACAAGTATAGTAAAAGAATAAAACAACTTTTTAAATTAGTGAAGTTTATTTAGTACTAGTGTTTCAATGATTAAGGTTTTCTATGAGCAGGATCTATTTTAATACCAAGGATTAGGATGAGAATCCTGGTGACTCATAAGTGGGAGAGATGACAACTATACTGAATGGCCAACTAAGAATCAAGAGGACCTGGGTAGGTTACATGATGAACCCAATTCAATTCAGCAAGCATTGATTGAGTGTCGTTAAGTACTACTAGACATTGGAAATAAAAAAGATGACTAAGACACTCTTCCATATTAAGATGCTCATCATCTGCGGAGAAATAAAATGTGTAAACAAATAAATATATTTCAGTATCATAGGTGGTATAACAGTGGTTGAGTACACAAGGTACTGGAGGAACAAAGGATAGAATGGTCAATTTTACCTAAGTATGCCTGGGAAAGTTCAAAATGTGGATACAATAAGATGCTGCATTTGGGTCCAAAAATCACAGCCATATTAATATAGGATGTAGTTTAGGCAGTTTTAAGTATAAAGCAGATTTAGAGCTTTTATTTGAAAAATCTTAAATATGAATCAACTGTATTTCATTGCTAAAATGTCAACAGTGATAGTCATGTAACACTCTGAGCTCATCAGACTGGCATTGTATTCTGTTGTAAGTACCACATTTTCAAGGGAATTTAGACAAATATGTGCATATCTGGTGAAAGCGATCAGGATGAGAAGGAGACTTGAAAGCATATTATATGAAGAATGGGTGAAGGAACAGATAGTACTAAAACTGGAAGAAAATTTCTTCACTTGGCCAGAATGATTCTTTTATAAATACATAAGTCAGACGATGTCACTCCTTTCCTCAAAACCTTCTCATCTCATTCAGAGTGAAAATACATTCTTGACAATGGCCTATAAGGCCTACAGGATCAGGCTACTGTTCTTTCTCTTTCCTCATCTCCTACCGCTTTCCTTTTGGTCATTCATTATAAGGCATATATATATTTATTATTATTATTTCAGACAGTGTCTCACTCTGTTGTCCAGGCTGGAATGCAGTGGTGTGATCATGGCTTACTGCAGCCTCAACCTCCTGGGCTCAAGTGATACTCCCATCTCAGTCCCCCAAGTGGCTAGGACCACAGGCATGCACCACCATGACTGGCCAATTTAAAACATTTTTTTTTTTGTAGCGATGGAGTCTCCCTATGTTGCCCAGGCTGGTCTCAAACTCCTGGGCTCAAGTGATCTCCCGCCTTGGTCTCCCAAAGTGCCGAGATTACAGGCATGAAGACTAATTTATACTAATTTTCTTGTTATTTTGAAAAAATTCTATGCATGCTCCCATCTGAAGGCCTTTATTCTGACTGCTCCTTCTGCCTGGAATGAATGCTCTTCCCTCAGCTGTTCACATGGCTAACATTCTCACCTCCTTTAAGTCTTGCTTCAAATGTCACCATCTCAATGAATACTATTTTGATTGCTTAACCTAAAATTACAACCTTTCCTCCCCAGCTACCCCCTCCCTGGTTCTCTTAATCCCCCTCACTTTGGCATTTTAGTTATAATCTGTTGTCATATTTGTAAATGATCATCTGCACCTTGTAAAAGCTTAACAGCTAAAGGAGGTACAAAGAGACCTCCTTTATTGGTCCTGTGATTTGTCATAGGAAAAATGTTGTGCCTAAGAGTTGACAATATTAATACTATAGGAATAATAATCATCCGGATTCCCTCTCATCCTTTTTTTGAGTTATAAACTATGAGTAGGAAAAAAAAAAACAAGAGGAAATTATGTAAACAAATATGGCCCCATGACATAAGGTAATTAGAAAATTAATGCTCAAATTTTCTTTAGAATTTATGGCATATACAAAATTAATTTTTAAAAGGTTAAATGAAAGTAAATGGATGTGAAGTCCCTTTTTACCAGTCATAAAAATATTCGCTGGCCCTGTGCCCAGAGTTTAAAAGAAACCAGCATGAGTCTAATGAAAAACAAGCTGTAGGTTTCATGGAAATTCAATATATACTCTTTCTTTTCCTTTTAGTTTTTGATTGGTTTCCATGGGAATCTAGGCTTGTTAGATCTCTGAATCTATTCATGGAAAGCAGATGCTTGTATTTTCATGACTTGGTAAAAATGGGAGTCAGAGAAGAGATGAATATGATTAGAAAATGAATATGATTGTAGGAAACATAATCATATTTAAAACAAAATTCCACAGCCATGTAGATTTTAAAACGAAATCTTCAAGGCTGCTCTACTGTGTTTGAGAGCTATCAAGAAAAAAAAAACACTGGATTTAAAGAAAGAAGCTTTGGGTTCAAATCCTGAGTTCTGACCTATGAGAAAGAAACCCTTCAGTACTTCTTTGGAGATTTGACAGGAAAACTGGATCTGGGAATTACTCATGACCAGAAGAACAAGAAGTCTGAGAAAGGAACCTTTAGCAAAGTATGTAAATTTTCTCCCAGTGCAGCAGTATCAGGAACATTAAGATGAGAATCAGAAAATCAGGATAATTCGTCACTCTGCAAGTGACAAGGTGACCTTGAAGAACTTTTTCAAACTATACCTCAGTTTATTTATATAGAAAACACATAATATACAACTATTCCAACTGCTATGAAGCTACTATGAAGCTAAATGAAGTTTTTTTTTTCATACTAGAACCCCGTTAGAAAAATTCAAAGTTGCGATTTCAGTCAGAATGTGCTGACATGTTATTCCTTGTGACTAAATTTTACCCATGTAAACAGAAGTAGATAAACTATAATCAAAGTGTTAAAGGACAGACAGGTTTTTATTTCAACTCTGGTTTTTTTTGTTTTGTTTCTTTTTGTTTTTTTGTTTTTTTGTTTTTTTGAGTCGGAGTCCCGCTCTGTCGCCCAGGCTGGAGTGCAGTGGCGTGATCTCGGCTCACGCCTGTAATCCCAGCACTTTGGGAGGCCGAGATGGGAGGATCACGAGGTCAGGAGATCGAGACCATCCTGACTAACACGGTGAAACGCCGTCTCTACTAAAAATACCAAAATTAGCCGGGCGCGGTGGCGGGCACCTGTAGTCCCAGCTACACGGGAGTCTGAGGCAGGAGAATGGCGTGAACTCGGGAGGCGGAGCTCGCAGTGAGTGGAGATCGCGCCACTGCACTCCAGCCTGGGCGACAGAGCGACACTCCGTCTCAAAAAAAAAAAAAAAGATTCTAGGACATAAGAGTTTCAAATACTAAGATTTTCCTACATTTCTAAGTAATGTGGGCATCACATTACAAATGTCTTTTGGTGCCTTTTTTCGGAAGCATACCAACAGCCAAAAACTCACAAACTATCACTAATTGCTTACTCTTCAGATACCCATTTGCTACATAGCTTGTGGTAGAATGGGCACTTATTAAATCGTTTTAAAATGGACTAATGAGTGGATACAGCCACAGAGATGCCTAGTAGTATCCACTGAAAATGTTTAACTAACTAAAGCAAAAGGTATGAGTAATGGCACAAAACCCAAATTTTTTTTTTTTTTTTTTTTTTTTGGCTGCAATGAACATGTCTTATCCATATAACAAAAAGAGTTGAAGAAAAACAATGACAATATTTGAAACATGGCAGTCTGTTACCTTCAGACAAGATTATGGGAGTTCTACTGTCACTTTAACAATATTAGTTCATTTACATAACACAGTCAAATCCCAGATCTAAAGTTGTTTTCATACATATGCTGTACCATGTAAGTCACCAAGATAAAAAATGACTTTTCTTGACATGGATGGAATGTATATGTGTTGGGTTTATAGAAGGACTGAAATAGAGGTTGAGAATGTATAAAGAATGGAGGCGATTTATAATATAGATTCTTCATTTAAAATATTTTGCAGCTTTAAATAACAGCTTTAATTAAAATCTTTTCATTTTAATGTGTTAAACATAAAATCTAATTCTTCTACTGCCTCTTTTCCTGTGCTAATATTTTACTTATGCTTCAGCTGTTTAAATGTTGCTGCACAGTTTAATTACTTTTCTTTGCACTAGAGTAATTTGTCTGGTGCTTGTTGCCTATGGCATTATATCCTTTGTAAACTTGCAGTTACCTTATGTCTATCTCTTTCCCTTGGAATTTTCTGCCATTTCCCAGTCTGCTCAAACATATCTATTTCTATTAACCTTTTTGCTGTCATCATTTTAGAAATAACTTACTTTTACCTTAAAATTTTTGCATAAACTGCATTCAGATGGTTCAAAAAATAATACAAAAAGGTACATAATAAAAGCTTTCTCCCACCTCTGCTCTAATCTGCCCCATTCCTTCCTCTACCCTCACTCTGGATAAATCATTTTACTAGTTTCTTATATGTCTTTAGAAAGGTTTTACATTCTTAATCTTTTTGGTGTTTTTTTGTTTGTTTGTTTCTTTTTTTTTTTTTTTTTTAGAGACAAGGACTCACTCTGTTGTCCAGGCTAGAGTGTAGTGGCACAATCATAGCTTACTACAGCCTCAAACGCCTGGGCTCAAGCTGATTCTCCAGACTTGACCTCTTGAGAAGCTGGGATTACAGGTGCACGTGGCCTTGCCCAGCTAATTTAAATTTTTTTTTTTTTTTTAGAGACAGGGTCTTGCTTCGTTGCCCAGACTGGTCTCAAACTCCTGGCTAATGCAAACAATCCTCCTGTTTTGGTCTCCCAAAGTGCTGGGATTATAGGCATAAGCCACGACACCTGGTATTGTTTATTTTATTTTTTAATTTTCTTTGCAATTTATAGTCTTAATTTTACATAGTCTTATTTTTAACCCATCTCTTATTCACTTAATACATCTTGAAGGTATTTCCATTTTAATAGACAGACACCATCGCCATTCTTTTCACAGTTTCCTAGTTTTCCATTGTATAAATGTACCACATTTTTTAAACCAGATTCCTATTGATGGGCATTTGGGTTGCTTCCAACCTTGTTTTTGTAAATATTGCTGCCATAAAAAACTTCCACATATATCACTTCTTACTTGTGCAGGCTTATCTTTAGGATAAATTACCAGAAATGGAATTGCCTGGTCAAAGGGTATATGCATTTGCAATTTAGATAACTATCCTAGGAGCAGAGTATGAAAAAACTTATTTATCCACGGCCTCACCAACAAAATGAGGCGATAGGTGGGAAAAAAATCTTAACATAGTTTTAATTTGCATGACTTTTATATGTATATTTGAACATATTTTCATATGCTTGAGAGTCATTTTAATTTCTTTTAATGTAAACAGACCGCTGATTTTTCTCTAGGCTGCTTATCAATTCCAAGGAGCAATTCATATTTGCCCACTGTTGTAAGTGAAGATGTATTTTCCAGGTTGTCTTTGGCTTTATGTTTGTGGTTCAAGAAAGTCATTTTACAGAAGACTGAGTAAGTAGAGGTCCTGTACAGGTCTACAGAAGACTAGGCATATAAAACTAAGCATATAGTTGTGTTTTGCCCAATGTCATACAATTCGTGGCAGAGTTAAGTCTATAATTGAGTTAATATGTGATTAGACAGAAGAGGTAAAGGGGAAAGAATAGAATGATAACTAATTCAACACAATAATTTAACAAATCCATTCAACTAACATATATTTAGCACCTACTATGTGCCATGCAGTTTTTAAACCCAAGTGACTAAAAGAACACAGTATCATAAACTGATGAAGGACAATCAAAGGAAGGAATTGAAAACAGGTACTCAAACAAGTACATGTACACCTATGTTCACAGAAGCACTATTCACAATAGTGGAAACAGCACTTACATGAATGAATAAATAAACTGTGGTATATACACACAATAGTGTATATACCACAGTTTATTTATTATTTATTATCGATGAATAGAAAATATTATTCATCAATAAGTTAGCTATATACTGTCAACTGGAAGCTTATTCTAAGACACTATCTCTGTTATTTTCTCTTTCCCTTCTAAATCACTTGATTTCACCTAAGAAACTGTCTTTTAAACTCTAGACTCATTTAAAAAAGTTAATAAATACAGTGTCATTGGTTTTATAAAAGACAGAAAATACTATTCATCCATAAAAATGAATGAAGTACTGATACATGTGACAGCTTGGATGAACCTCAAAAACATTATCCTAAGTGAAAAAAAGCCAGACACAAAGGTCATATATGATTCCTTCTTACATGAAATATCTATAAATCCATAGAAACAGAATGCATGTTGGTGGTTGCCAGGGGCTAGGAAGACAGGGCAATGGAGACAAACTGTTTAATGGATAAGAGGTTTTACTTTAGAGTGATGGAAATGCTTTGGAACTAGATAGAGGTAGTGGTTGCACAACATTATGAATGTACAAAATTTCCCCGAATTGCTCACTTTAAAATGGTTATTTTGGCTGGGTGTAGTGGCTCACGCCTGTAATCCTAGCATTTTAGTGGGCCAAGGCAGGCTGATAGCTTGAGCTCAGGAGTTTGAGACCAGCCTGGGCAATAAGGCAGAACCCGTCTCTACAAAAAATACAAAAATCAGCCGGGCATAGTGGCACGTGCCTGTAGTTCCAGCTACTTGGGGGGCTGAGGCAGGAGGATCACTTGAACCCGGGAGGTTGAGGCTGTAGTGAGCCCTGATCACGCCACTGCACTCCAGCCTGGGTGACAAAGTGAGACTCTATCTCCCCCCTCCCCCCAAAAAAGGGGTTAATTTTATACTATGTGTATTTCACCTCAATAAATTTTTTTTTAAAATCAGATGACGGGACTGATTACAGGTAAAAACGTAAGGTCTTGTTTCAGATATGTTGAAATTGAGATTTTGGGAAGATATCCAGGCAGAGATTTCTAGAAGATAGCTGGAAATATAAGTCTGGAATTACGGGAGAGGCTAGGGGTAGAGACAAATATTTGAGGGAAAATGGCTGAAAGTTACAGAAGTAGATGAGACCTCTGACAGGTAGAATATATAGAAAGACTTTTATCTTGGTGCAGAAATGGGAGCTAAAGGAAAAGAGTTAATAAAGAAAACAATGAACTATCAAATGAGTAGGAGAAAAATAAGTTACTGCAGTATCAAAGTCCAGAGAAAATTCTGAAATGAACAAGTGGTCAATATATCAATGAATCAGAGAAATACAGAAGTACAAGAACTAAGAAAGGAGTAAGCCTTGGTAAATTAGGTCACATTGCGCATCATGAAAACAACAACAAATTTCTGTACCCTATAATATAAAACAAAGCAGCACAAAATATGTTTGTAAAAGAAATCTCTCCCTACATATTTTCATCTGTTTTGATTAAATAATGTTTCGACAAGGAAAACTATCAATAAGCCTGGGCATGGTGCTCACGCCTGTAATCCCAGCACTTTGGGAGGCTGAGGTGGGTGGATTGCTTGAGGTCAGGTGTTTAAGACCAGCCTGACCAACATGATGAAACCCCGTCTCTACTAAAAATACAAAAATTAGCCAGGCGTGGTAGCAGGCCCCTGTAATCCCTGCTACTCTGGAGGCTGAGGCAGGAGAATCGCTTGAACCCAGGAGGCGGAGGTTGCAGGGAGCCGAGATCACGCTGCTGCACTCCAGCCTGGGCGACAGAGCAAGACTCTGTCTCGAAAGAAAAAAAAAAAAAAGCAAACCATTGGCCAGGCGCGGTGGCTCAAGCCTGTAATCCCAGCACTTTGGGAGGCTGAGACGGGCGGATCACGAGGTCAGGAGATCGAGTCCATCCTGGCTAACACGGTGAAACCCCGTCTCTACTAAAAAATACAAAAACATAGCCAGGCGAGGTGGTGGGCGCCTGTAGTCCCAGCTACTCGGGAGGCTGAGGCAGGAGAATGGCGCAAACCCGGGAGGTGGAGCTTGCAGTGAGCTGAGATCTGGCCACTGCACTCCAGCCTGGGCAACAGCACGAGACTCTGTCTCAAAAAAAAAAAAAAAAAAAAGCAAACCATTAATAAAAGTAATTTAAAAACAAAAGTTGAAATCAATAAAATTACAAGGTTAAAGACTCTTTATCAAAAGTATCTAACTAGGATCTAGGCCTATATGCATCCCTTTTGATTTAAATAAAACAGATTTGTTTGAGCAAATGACAGAGCTGGAAAGGGTAGGAACTGGGTACAGAAACATTAATGGTTGAAGTATATGATAATGTTTCTTCAACTGAAATATAATATTTCCAATTAAAGAATAAAAAGATGTTGCTCTGAGGGTTAAATGTATAAGGATATATATATATATGTTTTTCTTTTAGACGTAATGTTACTCTTGTCACCCAGGCTGCAGTGCAATGGCATGATCTCGGCTCACTGTAACCTCCACCCTTTGGGTTCAAGCGAATCTCCTGCCTCAGCCTCCTGAGTAGCTGGGATTACAGGCACATGCCACCACACCAAGCTAATTTTTATATTTTAGTAGAAATGGGGTTTCACCATGTTGGCCAGGCTGGTCTCGAACTTCTGACCTCAGGTGATCCACCTGCCTCAGTCTCCCAAAGTACTGGTCTGGGGAGGTGTGAGAGGAGCAGCAGTAGTCCCCTATATCCCTCAGGTGTCCTTTCCTATCCAGTCTCCCCTACTTTAGGGCCAAAACATCTCCCTCTAATCAAAAGAAAACCTACAGATCCTTGTTTTCCCATCTGTAAAATAAGAGTAATTTCCAAGGGCCCTTCCAATTTTCATATTTTATAAGTGATTGTCAAGAATATTCACATACATTCTAAGTTCATGGCATATTCATTCATTGAAGAAACCTTCCTACTGTGTATATCTAAATTTTCCAACTGTCCTTTTGCTTTTTTTTTTTTTTTTTTTTTTTGAGATGGAATCTCCCTCTGCTGACCAGGCTGTAGTGCAGTGGCGTGATCACGACTCACTGCAACTACTGCCTCCCGACTTCAAGTGATTCTCCTGCCTCAGCCTCCCGTGCAGCTGGGATTACACGCGCGTGCCACCATGCCTGGCCAATTTTTGTATTTTTAGTAGAGATGGGGTTTCACCATGTTGGCCAGGCTGGTCTTGAACTTCTGACCTCAGGTGATCTGCCCACCTCAGCCTCCCAAAGCACTGGGATTACACGCCTGAGCTACCGCGCCCAGACCCAACTGTCCTTTCTGTTCCCATCTCCCCAGTGACTTTGATCCATCAATAATCCATTCTTTCTCCTAAATTTTTGGTGTCTCCTTTTCCTTAACATTTAAACATGTTCAAATACCTCTCATCTATTAGATTACAAGAGACTTAAAAGACCTATCAACCAAATGCAATGTACAGACCTTGTTTAGGTCCTGATTTGAATAAATCAACTGTAAAAAAAAGTTTAAGATATAATCAGGAAAATTTGAACACTGATTAGTAATAATATTACAGAATTATCACTAATTTTTTTTGGTACAATGATATTGTGGGGATATATGAATTATATATATACTGAATATAAACTGAAATATTTATGGATGAAATAATAGAATATATAATAAAACAGTTTGGTTGGAGTCTACAGAAAGAAGTTTATGAATTAATATTTATAGAAAGTGGGTGATGATTATACTAGGAGAGATTCATTATTATTTATTAAAAATTTTCCCACCACAATTTCTTCTGTTAATACTTTTCCTGATCAATAACCCCATTAATCAATCACTCATACTGTCTCCATATCCTCATTTCCTGTTTAATCAACAGTGATATATAGCCAGCTTGTATGTCCACTAAATACCATTGCTCTTCCTAAGGTCACTTTCTAACTGAAAAATCCAATGAAAGCCTTTTAATTTTTATCATATTTATATCCATCCATTTATTGAGTCATTTACTGGAAAAGGAACTATTCAAATCTTAGCATCATAGTAAAAAAGATGAAACAAATGGATCCTCTTCTGCTTGAAACCTGTTCCTCTGGCCCCATAACACCACTCTGATCTAGTTCTCTTATCTTTTACTGTCTCCTTTGTAAGTTTATTTTCTGTAAATAAACCTTAAATATTGGTGCTTTCTATTTCTGATCCTCTTCCCATCTATAAACCACACCTGAGCACTTCACCTACTTCTATGGTTTCTATATGTATACTAATAACTCCAGCCAAGACCTCACTTTGGAGATGCAAATGAGTATATCACAATTCATGCTAGTCATTACCACCGAAGCCTAAAATTCCATTTTTCACAACTGAACTCGATAATTTCCTCTCAAAATTCTACCTTGACTAGTATATCCTACCTCTATGAGTCATGTCATTAAGAGCTAGGAATACCAATCAAAAGGTTCAGTAGTAAAACAGGATAGATATCTAGAGGTTATGGAGCCAATAGTATTGAAAATGCAGCAAAGACAAATGGTATAAGCAGAATAGAGCAGTGATTCTCAAAATGTGTTGCCTACATCATCATCATCACCTGGGAACTTGTTAAGATAAGCAAATTCTCTGGCCCCACACCAGCCCTGCTGAATTAAAAACACTGGTGGTGGGGCCCAGACGTCTATGTTTTAACAAGTCCTCCAAGTGATTCTGCTGCATGTTTATCTGAGAACCCCTGGAAAAGAGCATAGACACAGGGCTTTCATGTAGCTCCTGAGGCTAAGGATGGGGGAAATTTGACCTGAGTGCTTAACTGTCTAGGTCAGGAACCATTCTTGACTCCATCCTCCCTTACCTACCCTACAAATAATGTCTACCAAGTTCTGAACATTTTATCATTTTTTAAATAACACTTTAAACATTGAGAATATAACATATATAGTAAAGTGCATAAATCTTAAACACACAGACTGATACCTTTTAATGTAACCAACACACACACACATATAGAACATTTTCAGCACCCCTGAAAGCTTAGTCATATTCTTCTCAGTCATTACCCATCTTTTAGGTAACCACAAATCTGATTTGAATCACCATAGATTAGTTTTTCTTGCTCCTGAGATTCATATGAACAGCAAATAAATTTTTTATAAGTGTCTGACTTGTTCCACTCAACATAATGTCTATGAAATTCACTTATGTGGCTGAACATGTCAGCAATTCATTCATGTAGTGTTCCATTGTAGGAATACATCACAATTTAGCTACCCATTCACCTGTTGGTACGTATTTGGGTTGTTTGCATTATTAAGAATATTTGCTTCTATAAAGAAGAGACACAAATGGCCAACAAACATGAAAAAATGCTCAGCATCACTAATAATCAGGGAAATGCAAATCAAAACCACAATGCAATACCATCTTACTCCTTTAAGAATGGCCGTAATCAAAGAATAAAAAAACAGTAGATGTTGGTGTGGATGTGGTGATCAGGGAACACTTCTACAATGCTGGTGGGAATGTAAACTAGTACAGCCGCTATGGAAAACAGTGTGGAGATTCCTTAAGGAACTAAAAGTAGAACTACAATTTGATCCAGCAATCCCACTACTGGGTATCTACCCAGAGGAAAAGAAGTCATTATACGAAAAAGATACTTGCTCATACATGTTTATAGCAGCACAATTCACAATAGCAAAATTGTGGAACCAACCCAAATGCCCATCAATCAACCAGTGGATAAAGAAACTCTGGTGTATAGATATACACAATGGAATACTACTCAGCCTTAAAAAGGAATGAATTAACAGCATTTGCAATGACCTGGATGAGACTAGAAACTATTATTCTAAGTAAAGTAACTCAGGAATGGAAAATCAAACATCATATGTTCTCACTGATATGTGGGAGCTAAGCTATGAGGATGCAAAGGCATAAGAATGACACAATGGACTTTGGGGACTTGGGGGGAAAAGTGGGAGGGGGGCAAGGGATAAAAGACAACAAATATGGTGCAGTATACCATAGGCTGCACCATGGTTCTCACAAATGGGTGCACCAGGTTCTCACAAATCTTCACTAGAGAACTTACTCATGCAACCAAATACTACTTTTACCCCCAATAACTTATGGAAAAATAGAATTTAAAAAAAGGAATGTCTGCTTTTCTAAATAAAACTATCATGTAATTCTCATACATGTCTTCTGGTAGAAGGAGGCACTTATTTTTCTTAGGTATTACAACCAGGCTGGGAGCATGAATTGAGATGAGGGGTGTGTGTATGTGTGTGTGTGTTCAGCTTTGGCAGATATAGTCAGATAATTTGTGAGAGTGAATGTACCAATTTACATTCTCAACAAAAATGTTGGAGAGCTCCAGTTGTTCCATATCTTCACCACCAATCAATACTGATTGCCAGACTTTTTTACTTTACACATTCCACTGGTCATGTAGTGGTATCTCATTGTAGTTTTAATTTGCTTCTGATTAGTAATGATGTTGTATACCTTCTCATGTGTCTTTTAGGCATCTGGATATAATCTTTTACGAACTAGGGCTACATGTTTCAACATGAATAAGTTTCAAATACATAATATTAAGTTGAAAAAGCAAGCTGGTAAATGGCACACAGTATAATACTATTAATTTAAAGATGTAAAATAATATGGTTTATGCATAATAGTGTATGTGCACATGTACACATACACACACACACAAAGGTAGAAACATATGCATGGGAATTGAAACCACCAAAATCAAGGCAGACTGAGGAGACAGGGAAAGAAGGGTATTGGAAGATAAATGGAAGCTTTCAAGTGAATCTATAGTTTCGTTTAAAAATTCTGAAGCAAAAATAAGAAATGCTCAGTTTGATCTCTTCTAGCTATTAGGTACCTAACGTTTTTTCTGTTCTCCATTGTTTTTTGTTTGTTTTTATTTTTTTGAGATGGAGTCTCACTCTGTTGCCCAGGCTGGAGAGCAGTGGTGCAATATCATCAGCTCACTGCAACTTCCACCTCCTAGGTTCAAGCGATTCTTCTGCCTCAGCCTCCCGAGTAGCTGGGATTACAGGTGCGCCATCACGCCCAGCTAATTTTTGTATTTTTAGTAGAGATGGGGTTTCACCATGTTGGCCAGGCTGGTCTCAAATTCCTGACCTCAGGTGATCCCCCTGCCTCATCCTCCCAATGTGCTGAGATTACAGGCGTGAGCCACTGCACCAGGCCCTGTTCTCCTTTCTTATCTCTATGCTTAAGATAATTTAAAAAAAAAAAAAAAATCCAGGCATACGCAAAGGCAAAGAGAAAGTGAGTACAGTAATTTATAAAAAGAAGAGATGTAAAAGGAGTAGAGTTCAGTTTCCTCATCCAAGGACAAACTGGACAAGAAGATCCCAAAGAGCCTTTCTATCTCTGACATCTAATGATCTCTAAATAGTAATTTGATGTTTGCACCTATATTGTAGTGTGACTAATAGCAACAATATTGATAATATAGTCCTTGAGAATAAATTTCTCCAACAAACAGAATGCTTTATAGCTAAGGACTCATCATCCTTACATAGAATGAT
Organism: Chlorocebus sabaeus; assembly: GCF_047675955.1. Taxonomy (NCBI): domain Eukaryota; kingdom Metazoa; phylum Chordata; class Mammalia; order Primates; family Cercopithecidae; genus Chlorocebus; species Chlorocebus sabaeus. The sequence continues at coordinate 70,057,983 of NC_132915.1, read as the reverse complement.
AGGATGTATTATTCCATTTTATAGATGAAGAAATTGAAGCATACAAGAGTATTATTTATGGAGAAATTAAGCTCACAGAAAATCTTTAAAATTCCTGATTGCAAAATTGTAAAGGCGGGGAGTAGATACTGAAAAAGAATAAATATAATTACTCATTTAAATTTCAACAGTTTTGAAGGCCATGCCCTTCATATTAAAACTATTTGATATTCACATTTACTCATTCATTCATTCATTCATTAATGTATTCCCTAAACAAATTAATGTCTTTATTAAGTGGCAGAAGTTATGCTAGGACTGTAACTATGAAATCAAATAAGACATGGTCACTGCCTTCAAATAGTTTTACTGGGGGTGAGATCTAGATAAGCAAAATCTCCAATAAACTGTGGTGATGAGTTACGGTAGAGCTATATATGTACTGAGGGGGAATATAGAGTTGAAGGGGACTGGGGTGTGGATTGTTTGTTGTGTTTGTGTGTGCATGTGCAAAATAAGAAAACCTAATAGTGTTACCTGGTATAAGTGTTCCTGAAAAGTTTCAGAGGTATTCTTTTTCCTTTTTGTAAATCATTAATATGGAAATAGCATATCTTGAAAACTGAAAATTAACATTCAATTTTCATAGATGAACTGAGAATTGTTTATGAATTTTAAAAAAGGACAATGCAGCCACAACCAGAAGGTTCTTTAATTTTTGTGTTTACTGTGATATAATTTTTCAAAGTGGGTAGGGTTAATCTTCTTGAAGCCAAATGAATAACCTATTGGAAGATTAAACATGCATAACTATTAACATATAATAATATTTCTAAAGTTTTTTTATCCTTATTAACAAATGTATCTGTAGAAGTCAGAGAAATAGCAGCCTCCCTGGAGCAAAACATTTCTAACAATTAGATATCTTTTGTGAGAAGCCCAGAAAAGCCATGATCAATTGCTTTCTTGGATTAAACTGATGGTTCTAAATGAAAAACAAATTAGGTGCAGATGTTCAGTATATTGAGATTAATTTTATTCTCATGGGTAAACCATTTCTTCAGTTTCTTGGACTAACAGTAATTTGTTTCCAGAGAAGTGAACATGTGCCAAAATAACTAAGCCAAGCAGCACAGTTCAATAAGTTTTTCCACACACATATATATAAAGTAGATAAATGTTTCCAATAAACAAAAGGTCCCGCATTTGTATTAGTAATGACTTTCTATAAAAGTAAAATAAAATCCATTCAACCAAGACATGTCAGAACCTACTAGATTCAGACAGATTCAAAAACAAACAAAAAGAGCTACTTGCCTGGGGCTCCAGCCTAGTAGAAAAGAGACCAATAAGCAATAATTACAATATAAGGTAATGGGGCTCAAATAGAGATGGGAGCAAAACACTTTGGAAATATGAGCTTTTCCCACTAATGAACCCAAGAAAGGATAACATAATATAGTTCACTATCACACACACACAAATACTAAAAACATAATAAATAATGTATGAGAATGTTTGGTCTTCTCACGTCAGTAATAACAATGACTATATATTATGGGTATAGATATTTTATAAAACACTTATGTATTACAAGGTAGATCAATCAGCTTTAATTATCATTTAATATCTTCACCCATGATCTTTGTAAGCAACTTAAGAGCAGGAATCATGTTGTCCACCTTTGTGTTCCAAGGCCCAACACGATGCCTGTTACATAATAGTTTTAACACATGTTGAATGAATGAATGTATACACATATACATGAGTGTTCATAATGACAAAAATAGCACACTTCTGCATTCATGGATACCAGAATTGAGTGGGACAGACAATATTTGGAAAGGATATTTGATATCCAATATATCAGAAGGTTCACTAAGCAAAGGGAAATGAAGTTTAATAGGGATGGGTACTGAGAGCACCTATCTATAAGTTAACATATGTGATTCATTTTTTTCATATTCTCTCTAGTTGTATAATTATGACTACATAGTAGATATTCAACAAATGCTTGTTGAATGAACACTTCTATCTCCATAATATATCTCTTAAACTCAACTCCTCTCTATTGGCCTGAACTATTATAGCAATCTATGGATCTCCACTCTTTCGCTTCCAAAGTAGCTTTAGTTGCCATATTAGTCCCCCTAAAATACACTGATCATGTAACTTTTATTTTCAAATTTCCCAAAAGGCTCCCTAGTATTCAGGATCCCTCATTAAAAAAAAAAAAAAAAAAAAAAAAGAAATGCATAGGCAGTTCATAGTACAAAAGCCTGGAACTGACACAGAGCAGATGCTAAATGGCCAAAAATTAATGAACTAGGTTGTGTTGGGAAAATTAGTTATCCATATGCTTTAAAGTGAGAATGGATCCCTATACAAAAATCAATGTTATATAGTAAGAGATTTAAACATAAAAGAAAATATAGGATAATTTAAAATAATCTCTACTCAGCTCTCTAGTCTCCCAGCTGTTGTTTAATACTAGGTTTCTTAGAGCACCACCGTATACAAGCACAGTTTAGCAATCTGCTAAAAACTTGCGAGGAATTTGTATCCAGATTCTTGCATTCCTTCTCTGCAATTCCCTCCTCTCCAGGATTTTGACCTTCAAGTTATAGCCACTATTATCTCCAAACTCTGCCTCAGTTTCTTCAGCCCAGTAAGACTGCTGCATCCTGTTAGGGTTGTATTCTTTTGCATTCCAATTTGGAAAATGCCATAAAGAAAAGGCCAGGATGAATGTGGTGCTCACTTCATGTGTTTCTTGTCTTTGAATGATTATAGTCTCTTAGATCCTGCCTGTGCTGATTGTTCTCAATGCCTTCAAACAGTGTATACAGTATTTTATTCAGTTTTTACAGATTTTTTTTGATAGGCAAGTTAGTTTAAAATAAGCCATTATGGCCAGAATTGATGCCTAGTTATGAAACTGTCTTGTTGGTTTCTCATTTTTCTGATTCCTTGTTTTTTAAATTTTTTTTTAATGTATTTACATTTTTTTTTTGAGGCAGGGTCTCACTCCAGTCCCCCAGGCTGAAGTGCAGTGGTGTGATCTCTCCCCGCTGCAGACTTCCTGGGCTCAAGCGATCCTCCCACCTCAGCCTCCTAAGTAGCTAGTACACGTGCTCACTACCATGCCCAACTAATTTGCGTGTGTGTGTGTGTGTATTTAGTAGAGACAGGGCTTTGTCATGTTGCCCAGGCTGGTCTCAAACTCCTGCCCTCAAGTGATCCACCCATCTTGACCCCCTAAGGTCCTAGGATTACAGGTGTGAGCCACCACGCCCTGCCAGATTCCTTCTTTTAATTATAATGTTAAATAAAATAGATATTTTTTGAGATGGGGTCTCACTTTGTTGTCCTGGCTGGTCTGAAACTCCAGGGCTCAAGCAATCCTTCCACCTCAGCCTCCCAAGGAGCTAGGACTACAGGTGTGTACCACTACACCCAGCTAATATTTTTTTGTTTTAAATAAATAGAGTCCCTCTATGTTGCCCTGGCTGGGCTCAAACTCCTAGCCTCAAGACAGCCTTTTTGCCTGGCCTTTCTAAAGTGCTGAAATTACAGGTGTGAGCCACTGTGATTGGCTGATTTCTTCTTTCATATCTTTAAACATTCCATCAGTGATTATTTTATATTGTGTCTCTAATGATGCCAATCACTGATGTTTTTCATAGACTAAATCTGTTTGTTGTTTCTGCTGACTCTTATTCATAGTAGATTGCTCCCTTATGTGTTTGGTGATCTTTCATTGTCAGTTCATGTTTGGTTTATTTAATATGGGAAAATCCTGGAAGTTTAAGGTGAAGATGTTTTCTCTAAAGAGAATTTGTGCTTGCGTCTGTTTGGAGGCAAGGAGTATTACAGCCTTGGGACATATTATCTCCAATTATTCTTTGAAAATTATTTGTAGATCATTTACTATCTTATTCCTTAATCAAAGATAGTACATACTATCTTTGATTTCTGAATGCTGGTGCTTTGTATAAAGCACAAATGAACGAACACAATGCCCAGATTTAATTGGACACAGGAGAATACTAAAGAATTATTACTATCCTTTGCTGGAAATTCAGATCCATTACTGCTTTTGGCAAGCATGTAAAAACAAACAGCAACACAGAGAAAGGAAGAAAATGCGTAATTATCAGATACTTGAAAGAACGTGAAATCTGTTATGAAATCAACTATGCAAATACTGCCATATAAATCATAGTTCTATTAATTCTTTGATACTATGAAAAACATAATTAAAAAAATCAAAGTAGAAACAAAAAAACAAAAGAAAACAATGCATGGTATCTGATGAAAAGATTACAGCTAACAAGTCTGGTTTTACATTGCTCTTCTTTCAACCATCTTGGTCATATAATACTTCTACAGGATGTTATACTGTTGGATCATCAACTGAAATCCTCACTTGTTCCATGTAATCTGCTTGCTGTTAAGCTAGGTTCCTTCACTTCACATTTTTGAAGCTGAGTTTTACACCTAAATCAATCATAATGAAAAATCTGAAGGGTATCAAAGTCTTAATTTTGTGGCTATTCCCAATCTGAACTGTTTGCTCTTTTATGATAACAAGTTAAATGGAGTTAACCTTTCTCGAGTGAATAATTTCATCAGCTGACGAGCCCAAATGAAAGGTTATAAATATCCGAGCAGTAGTTAAAACTGAGATTGAAAATGAGGGAGATTTTTTTAAAATTACTATAATAAAAACCAAATTCAAGAGAAGTAACTTTGGAAATAACCTGCAGACCTCAGAAGCGCATATAACTAGCATATTCAGTAGTATAACTCAATGTCAGCCTCTTTTTATGCATTCAACTAATGAAAGGTATTTTTCTAACCCCTTAATTAATTAGCTATATCTGATTCACATTTTTAAATAGAAAATAACTCTAACAGTTCCTGCTGGATCTAACTCATTTTAATTGCTTTTTATTCAAACAATTCAGAAATCTAAAATAACAAAAAGAAAAATACCAGGACTGGAAATCTATTTTATAGAACAAAATTTTATGGAGGAAAAACAGTTTTTAGGTGAATAAGTCTTTAAATAAATGTAGAAGCTTCCTATTTTATCTGTTTGATGGCTTTAATCTTAAAAATCTGAGCTCTTAATAATACATTTAAAAGTGTGAAATCATTGATATTGGCAACATAGTTTTAGATTTTTAAAAGTTGAAAATACATTCAGAAAATAAATTTATTTTATGCCTCTTAATGCCACATATTTCAAGAGACATTTCAATCTTTTAAATTAAATTAAATTAAATTAAATTAAATTAAATTAAATTAAATTAATTAGAGACAGGGTCTTGCCCTGTCATTGAGGATGGAGTACAGTGATGTGAACTCAGTTCACTGCAGCCTCAACCTTCCAGGTTCAAGTGATCCTCCCACCTGAGCTCCACAAGTAGCTGGGACTGCAGGTGTGTGCCACCATGCCTAGCTAATTTTTAAATTTTTTGTAGGGATGTGGTCTCGCTATGTTGCCCAGGCTGGGATTTCGACTTTTTACAGTAAAAGTAACACTCATTAAGGAAAAAATTTTAAACCGTGAAAAGGAAAAAAATTCCACATATGTTCCCCAAATTTAAACCTAACCACTATTAATATCTTTGAGTACTTCTTTTTGGTCTCTATTTTTTCCCTATACACAGACTGGTAACATAGTTTGATCACATTGTCTATATAAATTTGATCACTTTTTTTCCAATAAACTTTAGATCATAGAATAAATTCTACTGTTCAAGGAACCTGGAATGCAGCTGCTGATGGTTATCTGTGCTTTTACTCTCTGTAGCTTAACGACAGCTTTTAGAGAAAATATATAAAATCTATGAGTCATGCACTTGAGACTTTATTATCTGTCCATTGCATAGTTCCACTAATCAACTAGCAGACATCACACAAAACATTTACTCTTCAAAGAAATTTTACTTCTCACCTTCTGGGCTGCAAGATGGAGGGCTGTTCTCTGGCTATGGTCAGTTTTATTCACATCTGCTCCTGCCTTCAGGAGAGCATCTGCACAATCCAATCTGTCAGCCAACACGCAATACATAAGTGGTGTTCTCCCAAATTGATCTTCTTTGTCTTTAAGAGCAGAGTTTCCTATGAGGACAAGAAACAGATAGTGATATTTGATAATTGTTATTACTAATATAAGTAGGAACTATATTTGCTGTTTATTATCAAGCATTGTGCTAAATGCATTAAATATATCATCTTATTTTTACTTATCCTATGAAGTAGATATTACCATTGTCATATTATATGAAACTGAGGCTCAAAGTAGTTAAGTAACCAGTCTATGTTCACACTGAAAGCAGGTGGGGCTAGAATTTAAACTGATGACTCAATCATATTATGCTGAACGAACATTTTGAGATACAGAGCTACTTATGTTCCTCCCTCACTCACTCTTGTCTTTTGAAACAAATATTTAATTAATGCCAACTGTACACTAGGCATTGTGGTATGCTTTATGAGTGATACAAAAATGAATCATAGGCCAGGCATGGTGGCTCACACCTGTAATCCCAGCACTCTGGGAGGCCGAGGTGGGCAGATCACCTGAGGTCAGGAGTTCGAGACCAGTCTGACCAACATGGTGAAACCCTGTCTCTACTAAAAATACAAAAATTAGCCAGGCGTGGTGGCAGATGCCTGTAATCCCAGCTATTCAGGAGGCTGAGGCAGGAGAATTGCTTAAACCCAGGAGGTGGAGGTTGTAGTGAACCAAGATCGTGCCGTTGAACTCCAGCCTAGACAACGAGAGCAAAACTCCATCTCAGAGAAAAAAAAAAAAGTCACGGTTGATTTCCCTTTCTAGTCAAGATGACAAGCTAGAGCAAGTACACAGTATCCTCATCCTCCTACTAATTACAACTAAAATCCCTAGGGCAAAAGGCAAAATAAATGACAGGCGGAGAAGGGAAGGCAGCCTTGACTAGGAACTTTGAAATTTGAGAGACAACCTGTGGTAAGTTCCCTGAAGCATTTTTTGTTTGCTCGTTTGCTTTTGCCTCCAATCTATAGTAAATTATAGGCTAGAGTAGCCTATAATCCAGAAGCACCAAAGCATGCAGATGCCAAATGTCTCGAGAGAAGTCTACTCTCTCTAGTAAAAAGACTGGCAGGCAGGTAACTCTGCCGAGTGAACCATTTGACTACGCTGTACTCAAAACACATACAATAAAAGAAACTGTACCTCTTTTCCCCACTGGACACTATAGAGACTGTTGGGAGGAGCCCTGTCAAATTACCATGCCCCGAATTAAGCAAAGGATATCAATGAGGTAGTATTTTACCCCTTTCCAACTAGAGAGTAGGAGAGTAGGAGTATAGAGAGGACAAAGTTGGAGGAAGTAACTCTTTAAATTGGTATAAAAAGTCAGGACACTTTGGTATAAAAAGTCAGGACACTTTTGAGCAGCCCATGTGTGAAACTGGTAAGAATCAAGATAGCAAAAGCTCTGAGAATTGAACTATAGTTAGATTACTGCCTTGGTTCTAAATGGGCCTGAGCAGCCCAGAGGTGGGGCAAACCAGAAGAGCCCTGCAAGATCTCTGAAAACGAACTTGAAAATGAAACCACAAATTCGAAAGAGAATGTTCATTCTAAACCTTGACAGATTGTCCATTTACTAAAATAAGATCCAGAGTCTCATAATACAGAAAATGTCAAAGATATAATACCAAATTATGAAACAACTCAAAAGTTTGGAAAATATTAATGTAAACAAGAAAAGACAATCAACAGGCACTGACACTGTAATGACACAGATATATTAGAATTATGTGACAAGAATTTTAAAACAACTCTCATAAAAATGCTCCAACAATCAACTATGAACACTCATGAAACAAATAGAACATTAGGAATGAAAAAAGAGCAGCAGAATGTAAATATCTGAGAAAAATAATACAGTGTTTTTATCCTCTTTAGCTTTGTTTTTTTTTTTAATGAGAGTCCCACTGTGTTGCCCAGGCTGGTCTTGAACTCCTGGACTCGGCTCAAGCAATCCTCTCTGCCTCAGCCTCCTGAGTAGTTGGGGCTACAATGCATGCCTGGCTTACCCTCTTTAATTTTTAGAATTATGTTTCCATGATTGAAAGCAAAAATAACCTTGCTGTATGACGTGGTTCTCAGTTTATGCAGAGGTGATTTTTAAAATAACTATATTAAAAAGAAGGGTAAAGGGACCTAATTAGTGATAAGGCTTCTATATTGCACTCGAAGTGGAAAACACAGACTGTGATAAAATAACTATACATATTCTAATACCAGATCATACACACACACACACACACACACACACACACTTAGAAACAAGTAAACAAAAAACCTCCAACAAAGACAAACTATACAAAGAGATTTATTTAAAAACACAATACAGACCCAGCAGGGTGTCTCATGCCTATAATTCCAACATTTTGAGAGGCCGACATGGGTGGTTCACTTGAGGCCTGGAGTTGGAGACCAGCCTGGCCAACATGCCAAAAACCGGTCTCTACTAAAAACACAAAAATTAGCTGGGTGTGGTGGTGGCACATGCCTATAATACCAGCTACTTGGGAGGCTGAGGCATGAGAATCACTTGAACCCAGGAGGTGGAGGTTGCAGTGAGCTGAGATTGTGCCACTACATCCCAGCCTGGATAACAGAACAAAAACCACAATATAAGATACCACTTCACATACACGAGGATGGTTATAATAAAAAAGATACATAATAACAAGTATTAATGAGAATATGGAGAAATCAAAACCCTCATATACTACTGGTGGGAATCTAAAATGGTGCAGTCACTTTGGAAAATATTCTGGAAGTTCCTCAAAACATTAAGTAACCATTTGACCCAGCAATTCCACTCCCAAGTATATACCCAAGAGAAATGAAGACATACGTCCACACAAAAACTGGTACACAAATATCCATTGCAGTATTATTCATGACAGCCAAAAGGTGGAAATAATGCAAGTATCCATAAGTTGTTCATCAACTAACGAATGGCTAAACAAAATGTTGTATATCTCTACAGTGGAATATTATTCAGCAAAAGGAATGAAGGTCTAATATATGCTCAACATAGATGAACCTTGAAAACATGCTAAGTGAAAGAAGCCAGTCAAAAAATACCACATATTATATATTTATGTGAAATATCTGGCACTGGCATATCTACAGAGACAGAAAGTAGACGAGTAGTTGCCTAGGACTGGGGGTTGGGCACAAATTTGAAGAGTAACAGCCAAAGGGTGAAGGGTTTCTTTGTGGGGTAATGAAAGTGTTCTAATATCATTTGTGGTGATGTTTGCCCAACACTGAATATACAAAATCACTCAGTTGTACACTTTAAATTTTGAATTATAGGGTATGTGAATTATATCTTAATAAAGCATTACAAAAAACTCTACCATATATAAATTAAAATGGAATACTAAAAATATTCAAGAAATGGAAAGGACAGGAATGAAAAATAGAAGGAACATGCAGTATTCAACACAATAAATTAGAAATCTTAAATCTTAACATTCATAATTACATTAAATGTAAATGGTGTAAACACACCAATAAAAAGGCTGAGATAAAAAAGAAGACTCAATTATATGCTATTTATAAAAAAAGTCACTTAAAATACAATAACATAGGAGGTTAAAAGTAAAAGAATGAGCAAAACTGTAATAAACAAATATTAACGAAATGAAAGCTGGAGTTAAGTATATTAATAGCTAATAAGGTAAACTTTAGAGAAAAGACAATTACCAGAAACAAATAGAGATATTATATAACAATAAAAGGGTCAATTTACCAAGAATACATAAAATTCCTAAATGTATATGTACTAAATCATGGAGCTTCAAAACACAGGCAGCAAAAACTGATAGAATAGAAACACTTGAAAACACAATTATAATTGGTAACTTCAACACTCTTCTCTCAGTAATTGCTAGAATCACTAAAATGAAAATCAGTAAGGACACAGAAGAACTGAACACTGAAATAAAGCAACAGGATCTAACTGTTATTTATTTAACACTTCATCTAATGACAGCCAGGAATACAGTCTTTCAAAACACCCATGGGACCTTCACCAAAATATACAATATACTGGGTCATAAATGAATACCAACAGATTTAAAGAACGAAAGTCATACAAAGTGTATTATCTGATGACAATGTAATTAAACTAGAAATCAATAACAGAATGATAACAGGAAATAGAAAATATTTAAGATAATCCATAGGTTAGAGAGAAAATCTCAAGGGAAATTAAAAAGCATGATTAATAAAAACATATTGTTGTAAGGTTCTTGAACCACACATGAAGGAAGCTTAGAAGGAAATATATAGTAATGAATGCTTTTAATTAGAAGAGAAGAATAGTTTCAAATCAATTATCTATGCTTGTACCTTAGAACACTAAAACAGAAGAGCAAATTTAACCCAAAACAAGCAGAAGGAAGTACATAAGAAAAATAAGAACAGAGAGCAATTACATTAAAATCAGAAAAAAAAACAGAGAAAATCAATGAAGCTAAAAGTTGGTTCTTGGAAAATTAAATTAATAAATCTCTAATCAGACTGATCATTAAAAACAGAGCAGACATAAATTCCCAATATCAAGAATGATATCACTACAAAGCCCGCAGATATTAAAAGGCAAATAAGAGAATGTCATAAGCTATAAACTCACAATTTAAGTGAAATGGACAAATTCCTTGGAAGACATACTCCTTCAAAATCCGTTTAAGATGTAGATACTCTCAACAGTACTTGTGGTAGGATAATTCTAAGATGGCATCCAAGACTTCCAGCCCCTGGTATACATGCCCTGTATGGCCCCCTCCTCTTGAGTGTGGGCAGAACTACGATGTCACTCCCATGATTAGGTTTTGTTATGTGGCAAATGTGAAGGGATTTTGCAGATGTAATTGTCTCTTAATCATTTAACTTCAAGTTAATCAAGAGAGATTAGTTTGGGTTGCTTTGACCTAACCAGGTGAGCCTTTCAAAAGAGCGTCTAGAGGTCAGAGGTAGAAACTGGAAAGATTTGAAGCAGCAGAGACACTTTCCTGCTGGCCTTGGAGAAGCAAAGTGCCATGAATTTTAAAATTGTATACACATACAAAAACCGTAGTCAACTCGTGCACCTCTATTTGTTGGAGTTTAGGTTTTCAGGCTCTTTCTGGGCTACATAGTTCTTTCCAGGGTACCTTATAGCAATTTGAGAGTTCAGCAACACATTCTGCTGGGACTCAAGATCCAGGAGGAGCTTAGAGCTATGACTAGACCATTGATTGACTCATCACAAATGTGCACCTTGATCCCAGAGTCTTCACACATGCTCACCAACGAAAGAGTCCCAGGATAATTCAGAGGCCTCTCATAACTTCTGCTCCAAAACGTTAATAAAGAACCTTGATAACTTGATTCTCCACCCAGGTACCAAATTCCCTTTCCCTCCACTGGAAGGTTCACCCCAACAACAGGAAAGAAAAACATTCCCTTCCCCTCCACTGGAAGGTTCACCCCAACAACAGGAAAGAAAAGTCAAGACCTTCTAGGACATCAGAGATGGTTTGCCTTACAGGAGAAGAGGAATAAGGACATTGTTATCTGTGTGGAAAGAAAGGATGGTAAAACTGGGATACCTGTTACTCAACAGATTTTTCTCAGCTTAAATGAGAGCTAACAAATATTGGGCCTAAGAGGGTTCAGAATGAATCAAGAATTGAACCATTCAAATGTGGCTGCAGTTTCCACATGTATCATAGATGGGAGCCTTCTGAGAATGCTAGAATAGGAAATTATGACAATGAGCTGATTTAGTCATAAACTTTATTCTTGCACTTTTCTTTCTTGCTGGCATTTTTATGCAGCAGTCTATGCTAGGGTAGACTGTATACCAATAATTTTGATAACCTATGATGAGTGATGTCTTCTTCTTCTTGTATCTTTTCCTTCTTGATAGCAGTAATTTATAAGGAATCTGTGTAAGTTTGAATGTTTTGAATATACTTTAGCTCTACTTTTTGATTTGAACCCAAAGCAGCACCAATAAGTCTGAAGTATTCTCACGTGTTTTATTTTTATCAATTAATTAATTAATTTTTTGAGATAGAGTTTCACTCCTGTTGCCCAGGCTGGAGTGCAATATTGTGATCTCGGCTCATTGCAGCCTGTGCCTCCTGGGCTGAAGCAGTTCTTCTGTCTCAGCCTCCTGAGTAGCTAGGACTACAGGCATATGCACTGCATTGGCTAATTTTTGCATTTTTTTTTGCAAAGACAGGGTTTTGTCATGTTGTCCGGGCTGGTCTCGAACTCTTAAGCTCAAGTGATCTATCTGCCTCCGCCTCCCAAAGTGCTGGGATTACAGGCATAAGCCATCATACAGGGCTCCCATATGTTTTAGAACCTAAGTCAGTGAGATGAATCCCAACATCTAGAATTTGAAGCAAGGTAACTTGTATGGAAAGAATGAAAAGAAAACATTGAGCAGTTTGACTAGAGCATAACTAATTAGATTTTCTGGTTTTTAAAAATTTGAATTATATTAAAAGGAAATTCTAACACGTTATTTTTTCAATATTCAGTAACAAATAAATATGCATATAAACAATAAAGTTGACATATTTAAATACCTTTAAAAAAGTGAATTCTGGGCCAGGTGCGGTGGCTCATGCCTGTGATTCCAGCACTTACTTTGGGAGGCCGAGGCAGGCAAATCACCAGATCAGGAGATCGAGACCATTCTGGCTAACATGGTGAAACCCTGTCTCTACTAAAAATACAAAAAAATTAGCCAGGTGTGGTGGCAGGCGCCTGTAGTCCCAGCTACTCGAGAGCCTGAGGCAGGAAAATGGCGTGAACCCGGGAGGTGGAGCTTGCAGTGAGGCCGAGATCGCACTACTGCACTCCAGCCTGGGTGACAGAGCGAGACTCCCTCTCAAAAAAAAAAAAAAAAAGAATTCTGCCAATGTGCGGTGGGGAGAGAATCCTAAATCTCAGATGAGACCTTAGCCCTGGCTGATGCTTTGACTGCAGTCTTGTGACACCATGAGCAAAAGCCTCAGCTTGAGCAGTGTCTAGATTCCTGACATACGGAAATTGTGAAGTAATAAATGTTTGTTGCGTGTAAGCTAAGTTTGTGTTAATTTGTTATACAGCAATAAAAACCTAATATAGTACTTTATTTATTAAAAAATTAAATTCATAGTTAATCCCCACTATAAAGTACTACTAAGAATAATTTGTTAAAAACTTCCCAGAGCAATCTTTGTAGAAATGAATGTGCAGTTTCAAAATTGTCATGGAAAGGTAAAAGAAGTAGAAGAATAAAAAGTTTTTGAAAAAAAGAACAAGGTTGGAGAACTCACATTGTATGATATCAAGGCATATTGTAAACCCACAGTAATGAAGAGAATGTGGTAATGGCAAATAAATAGACTCATAGACCAATAGAACAGATTTGAGAGTGTGTACATAGACACACACAGACATGATCAACTGACTCTGACAAAGATGCAAGGCAAACCAATAGATAATCTTTTAAATAAATGGTGCTGGAAAGGCCAGGCACGGTGGCTCATGCCAGTAATCCGAGCACTTTGGGAAGCCAAAGTGGGTGGATCACCTGAGGTCGAGACCAGCCTGGCCAACATGATGAAACCCCATCTCTACTAAAAGTACAAAAATTAGCCAGGTGTGGTGGACACCTGTAATTCCAGCTACTCAGGAGGCTGAGGCAGGAGAATCGCTTGAACCTGGGAGGCAGAGGTTGCAGTGAGCCGAGATCAAGCCATTGCACTCCATTCTGGGCGACAAGAGTGAATAATAATAATAATAAATGGTCCTGGAAAAATTTGGCATTCATATATGAAAACAAAAACAAACCCAAAGCCTTCAACCTATATTTTGTACGTTAGTCAGTTCAAGCTGCTATAACAAAGTACCATATAGCCTGGGAGGCTTATAAAACACAAAAATTGGGGCTGGGTGTGGTGGCTTATGCCTGTAATCCCAGCACTTTGAGCGGCTGAGGTGGGCAGATCACTTGAGGCCAGGAGTTCGAGACCAGTCTGGCCAATATGGTGAAACCCCATCTCTACTAAAAATACAAAAATTAGCAAGGCGTGGTGGCGGGAGCCTGTAATCCCAGCTACTCAGGAGGTTGAGGCAAGAGAATCGCTTGAACCCAGGAGGTGGAGGTTGCAGTGAGCTGAGATATCGTCACTGCACTCCAGCCTGGGCAATGAAGTGAGACTGTCTCAACAAAACAAAACAAAACAAAACAAAAATTGGCTGGGCATGGTGACTCCTGCCTGTAAGCCCAGCACTTTGGGAGGTTGAGGCATGAGGATCACGTGAGGCCAGGGGTTCAAGACCAGCATGGCCAACATAGCAAGACTCCGTATCTAAAAAAAGAAAGAAAGAAAAAAATCTCACAGGTATGCACCTGTGCCTAGCAGTTCTGGAAGCTAGAAGTCTGCGATCAGGATGCCAGCATGATAAAGTTCTGGTGAGGCCTCTCTTCTGAGTTGCAGACTGCTGACTTCTGATATCCTCACATGAAAAAGAAGGCTTGAGAGCTTTCTGGGGTTCCTTTTATAAGTGTGCTAACTCCATTGAGGAAGGCTGAACCCTCATGACTTAAATTATCTCCCAAAGGCCCCACCTCTTAATATCATCACATTGGCGGTTAGGGTTTCAAACATGAATTTTGGAGGAATACAAATATTCAGTCCATAATAGCACCATATATAAAAATTACCTCAAAATGAATCATAAACTTAAATCTAAAACCTATAACTGCTTCTTTGAGAAAACACCAAATGATGGATGATGCCAGTGTAGCGCCGGCGGGGGGCCCGGAGGCCCTGGTGGCCCTGGGAAGGGGAACTGCAGTGGCTTCCGCCGAGGTTTTGGCAGTGGCATCCGGGGCCGGGGTCGTGGCCACGGATGGGGCCAGGGCTGAGGCCGCAGAGCTCATGAGGCAAAGCTGAGGATAAGGAGTGGGTGCCTCTCACCAAGCTGGGCCGCTTGGTCAAGAACATGAAGATCAAGTCCCTGGAGGAAATCTACCTCTTCTCCCTGGCCATTAATGAATCTGAGATGACTGACTTTTTCCTGGGGGCCTCTCTCAAGGACGAGGTTTTGAAGATTATGCCGGTGCAGAAGCAGACCCATGCTGGCCGGTGCACCAGATTCAAGGCGTTTGTTGCTATGGGGTCTACAATGGCCACGTCGGTCTGGGTGTTAAGTGCTCCAAGGAGGTGGCCACTGCCATCCATGAGGGCATCATCCTGGCCAAGCTCTCCATTGTCCCCATGCACAGAGGCTACTGGGGGAACAAGATTGGCAAGCCCCACACCGTCCCTTGCAAGGTGACAGGCCGCTGTGACTCTATGCTGGTGCGCCTCATCCCTGCACCCAGGGGCACTGGCATCGTCTTGGCGCCTATGCCCAAGAAGTTGCTCTTGATGGCTGGTATCGATGACTGCTACATCTCAGCCCGGGGCTGCACTGTCACCCTGGGCAACTTCGCCAAGGCTGCCTTTGATGCCATCTCTAAGACCTACAGCTACCTGACCCCTGATCTCTGGAAGGACTGTATTTACCAAGTCTCCCTAACAGGAATTCACTGACCACCTCGTCAAGACCCACACCAGAGTTTCCGTGCACCGGACCCAGGCTCCAGCTGTGGCTACAACATAGGGTTTTAAACAAGAAAAATAAAGTGAATTAAGCCTGTCAAAAAAAATAAAAAATAAATAAAACCTATAACTACATAAAACTTTTAGAAGCAATTGAAGGTGAAAATCTTAATGATTTTGTGTTAGGCAGAGATTTCTTAGATATGGTACAAAAGAATAATCCATAAAAATTAGTAAATTAGATTTCATCCAAATAAAGAAATTGTATTTGAAAACACAATTAAGAAAAATTTTTAAAAAGTCACATATTGGGAGGAAATATTTGCAAAACACATATTTGATAAGGCCTTTTATTCTAGAATAAATAAAAAATCTTACAATAGAATAATTAGATGGATAATGACACTCAGGCTGTGTGCAGTGGCTCACACCTGTAATCCCAGCACTTTGGGAGGCAGAGGCGGGTGGATTGCTTGAGTCTAGGAGTTTGAGACCAGCCTAGGCAACATGGCAAAACCCCATCTCTAGTAAAAATACAAAAATTAGCCAGGTGCAGTGGCTGGACTCATGCCTGTAATCCCAGCTACTTGGGAGGCTGAGGCATGAGAACCCTGGGAGGCGGAGGTTGCAGGGAGCCCAGATTGCACCACTGCATTCTAGCCTGGGTGACAGAGTATGACCCTGTCTCAAAAAAAAAAAAAAAAAAAAAAAAAGAAAAAAAAGAAATTAAAAGGTGGGCAAAAGGTTTTAATAGACATTTCACTAAATAAGCATATGAAAAGACTCTCAACATCATTAATATACAGGGAAATGTAAACTTAACCTATAATGCGATACCACTGCACATCTATTAGAATGGCGAAAATGAAAACAATCAAAAGCAAACTTCACAATACCAAATGCTGTTAAGGATGTAGAACCTAGTTGTAGAACTACATTAATAGAACTCTCAGCCATTGTTGGTAGAAATGCAAAATGGTATAGCTACTATTAAAACTGTAGCATAATAAATATGGCCTAATAACTTTTCACCTAAGTGTTTACTCAGGAGAAATAAAAGCATGAAAGTTAAGTTCATATAAAAACTTGTATGTGAGGCCGGGCACGGTGGCTCAAGCCTGTAATCCCAGCACTTTGGGAGGCCGAGACAGGTGGATCACGAGGTCAGGAGATCGAGACCATCCTGGCTCACACGGTGAAACCCCGTCTCTACTAAAAAATACAAAAATTAGCCGGGCGTGGTGGCGGCGCCTGTAGTCCCAGCTACTCGGGAGGCTGAGGCAGGAGAATGGCGTGAACCCGGGAGGCGGAGCTTGCAGTGAGCTGAGATCCGGCCACTGCACTCCAGCCTGGGCGACAGAGCGAGACTCCGCCTCAAAAAAAAAAAAAAAAAAAAAAAAAAAAAAAAAAAAAAAAAAAACAACTTGTATGTGAATATTTACAGCAGCTTTATTCACAATTGCTAAACACTGGAAACATCCCAATTGTCCTTCAACTGGAAAATGAGAAAATAATCTGCAGTACATCCATACAATGGAATATAGCTCACTAATAAAAAGGAATGAACCACTGATCCACTCAACAACGTGGAAAACTCTCAAATGCCTTATGTCAAGTGAAAGAAATCCACTTCACCAGGCACAGGGGCTCACACCCATAATCCCAGCACTTTGGGAGGCTGAGTGGGGAGGATCCCTTGAAGTCTGGAGTTTGAGACCAGCCTGGGCAACATGGCGAAACCCCATCTCTACAAAACACACACACGCGTGCGCGCGCGCACACACACACACACACACACACACACTCTCTTAGCTGGGAGTGGTGGAACATGCCTGTAGTCCCAGCTACTTAGGAGGCTGAGGTGGGAGGATCACTTGAGCCTGGGAGGTTAAGGCTGCAGAGAGCCATGATTGTACCACTGCACTCCAGCCTGGGAGACAAAGTGAGACTCTGTCTCAAAAAAAAAAAAAAAAAAAAGAAAGAATGAAATCTGCCTCAAAGGGTATATATATCATGTGACACATTGGCATGGGATTATGGAAAAGTTAAAACTATAGAGACAGAAAACAGACCAGTGGTTACCAGGGACTGGAATATGTGGAATGTGGGGAGAAACTGGCTATAAAAGGATACAGTTCTAAAATTTTGGGGCATGATAGAACTGTTCTATATCTTGATGGTCATGGTGATGACATGATTATTTATTTGTCAAAATTAAATAACTGTATATGAACGAGGGTGAAATTTACTGTATTATATACCTTAATAAATTTTAGTTAAAAACAATAACTACAAAAGATGCCATGGCTCCAGCCATGTACCGTAAGTGAAAAAAATGTTGCTACTTTTGTTACAGGTAATCATCAAGTATTCATCTCTTACTAGCTGAGGGTAATTACATCTGGGTTGAACAAGAGGGAAGCCAGTTACTTCTAAGGTATTTTGGCCTGAACTGTGCTAATGGAGGAAGTGAGTTGACAAAATAAAATGTTTTCTTTGGAAAATATAAATGCTAGAAATGTCAATGGGTACAGTTAGATATAAGGAATAAATTTTGGTGTTCTATTGCACAGTAGGGTGACTATAGTTAACAATACTGTATTGCATATTTTAAAATAGCTAGAATTTTGAATGCTCTCACCACAGAGAAATGGTAAATGTCTGAGTTAATGCACATGCTAAATACCATCATTTGGTCATTACACAATGTATACATATATTATAACATCACACTCCACCCCCATAAACACATACAATCAGTATGTATCAATTAAAACTAAAAACAACAACAACAACAACAACAAAACCCAGATAAATGCCTGGGTTGTTTTGGGCATGAAACTAAGCTACTGTTTTTAGTTTGAAATACTTCAACATATATTTTAATCTTGGACACGCTGGGACCCAGAAAGACTTCCTAGCTTCTCAGCAATTTACTTCACTAATCCATGCTTCCATGTATACTGGTAAAAAGCAAGAAAGGTCATTGCTCTGGAAATGTAAAAGAACCTTACAGATGTTTTCAGGTAATGTGTAACTCTTAGAGGAGGCAGGTATTCTTTTTCAGAACCTTTTTTGAAGATGGAGGCAAATTTTGCATTGGATTCAACACATCTGATAACAGAAGCCCTTATGCACAAGGCTCTGTGTGGTACAACAGTACATTCTTTGTACTAGAGCCTCCAATATCTAATCTAGAAGATTCCAAAGATTCTATCACTGTATTTATAGAAAAAGATTAATTTAAACTGAAACTCATTAACAGAACTAATATGTAGTACAAGAACTACAAAGTACAAAACCTTTGATCAGTTTGAGTCCTTCTGGAGTCGAAGTGATCCTTACAGAGAATACGCCATAATAAGACTAGTCTCTAGTTGTCTTTCATGATTAAAGGACAGTCTCTACTGGCATCTTGTTAGGTTAAGCAGAGATAGTAGTAGCTAGTATTAGTAAGATAACAGTAATTTATTTACACTTTCTGCCTAGAGAGACATTCCTCCTTGGAAGTTTTAGTAAGGGAGAAGATTAGGAACTATGGTCACAAGAATAAGTGCTGAGAAACGGAGGCCATCTCACATTCTGGGATAATCCTAACTTGAGCTTGTCCAACCCGTGGCCTGTGGCCCACATGTGGCCCGAGAAGGCTTTTAATGCTGCACAACACAAATTCATAATTTTTCTTAAAACATTGAGTTTTTTTTTTTTGCGATTTTTTTTTTTTTTAGCTCATCAGCTATTGTTAGTGTTAGTGTATTTTATGTGTAGCCCAAGACAATTCTTCTTGCAATACCCAGGGCAGCCAAAAGCCTGAACACCCCTGTCCTAACTGATTAGACTCCTCAGGGCCAAAGCAGAGTCAGCATCATGGGGTTAATAGGTAACGCACCTTCTAGGACACAGAACTTTAGGCCAATCCTATCCTCTTCCAAAGTCTTATGTAAGACACAGGGAAACTTCAAGCCTTCTCTTTGCTCCCTGACATACATTGTTTCTGTGTAACTGGTATATGTATTTCCCAGAAGAGATGTTATTGGGTTATGTCACCATGATCCAATATTTTGTGCCTATAAGGCAAAATTTGTCGATTTGAGGAAATTGAAAGTATATATCCCCTGGCTGGGCATGGTGGTTCATGCCTGTAATCCCAGCACTTTGGGAAGCTGATGTGGGTGGATCACCTGAGGTCAGGAGTTCAAGACCAGTCTGGCCAACAAGGCAAAACCCTGTCTCTACTAAAATACAAAAATTAGCTGAGCATAGTGGCATGTACTTGTAGTCCCAGGTACTCGGGAGGCTGAGGCAGGAGAATCACTTGAACCCAGAAGGCAGAGGTTTCAGTGAGCTGAGATCGCACTGCTGCAATCCAGCCTGGGTGACAAAGTGAGACTCTGTCTCAAAAAAAAAAAAAAAAAGAAAGTATATATCCCCTAAATGATTAGAAAAAGCAGCATTCAACCTCACTTAGGTACTGTCTTGAGTAGCTCTAGGGGGACAGTGGCTTCATGGCTAGTTTCTGAATAATGAGGGTACCATTATGTTCTGGGCTTCCTGACCAGTAACTGAGCGAGGTCTGTGCCTTTATCTATCCACCCTACTCTCTTCCTTAGTTTCCTCACTTATAACATTCAGCTAATACTTGTCCAATCTACACCGTAACTTGTTTGATGATCCAATAAAAGAATGTATTGTTTGGAAATATTTGGTAATTGTAACATGTTATAGAAACATAGAGCTTATAATGTAAACTAATATTGACTGGATGGCAGTGCATTTAAATTTGCATTCCTGTCAGGAACAGTTAATATAGAAAGCAGCTGGCTACTGTGCTGTGTTGTGCTAATTATTCTGGCAACTGTGGAGATGGCCTCTAATCCATGACCAGTTGGTGCCTGCTCAACTGGGGCTGGCATTCTGCATGTGCTCTGTCTCAACACAGTCCAGAAAGCTGAGCTGGAAGCACGACTGGAAAGCCACTGCTCTACCGCATTCAGTTATTTCAAGGCTTGTTGAAGCATAAGAGTACGTATGGTTAATGGGCTGGTATGTGCAGAAACCAGAGTGCCAACTCTAGCAGTTAGAGGAAATGACTGTCACTTGCAGTTATAGTTGTGCTAGTCTGCACAATAGCTACAGCAACACAATGCCCAATACAAGTAACAAGAACAGTCTCTATTTATATCTTATTTGCTTGTTCTAAAATGTTATATTTGCATGGCATCCAAGACATATTTATTTCATCTGATTTCACCCATTTCTTACTTTATATATTTGATACTGTTATAATCTTGGGAAAGCATTTTTCTGTCATTAAAAAATATTTGCTTATTGTTATAGAGTGACAACATGGGAACAATGGAAAGAACATAGGATTCATCATCAAATAACTTGGTTTGAGGCTCAACTTTGCCAGTTATTAACTGTGCAACTAAATTTCTCAACTTCTGAGTCTCAGTGTCCTACCATGCAAAATGAGAATAATAACATGAGACATATTGTATTTTGAGAGGACTTGAGATTTTATAAAATATTTCTGTAACTTATAATCTGTGCAGGTATCTTAAAATATCATTTTCACTCACTGCTATTTCAAAATTATCATAGCTGTAAGACTTGCCCCTACACCTCGCTATTTAACATGTTCATTAAAAATTATGGCAGAATATTGCTATGTCTCAATTTAAAAACAATTGATATTTCAATACAACTGGTTTCCATTGTAATTCTCTATATTGCATTTCAGCTCTTAAAAATATTTTTTTTCTGAGGAGTCCAGAAGCTTACCAGATTGCCAGAAGGGCCTACAGCACAAAAATGTTAAGAAAAATCCCATCTAGATAATCATTCATTTAATCATTTAAGGTTCAGACCTAATCGGTTCTTTCTTATCTTTCTCATTCCTATTTATACATAGGAAAGTGCACCTGTGTACAAAAAAATCTACCCATACATTGAGGTCCCATAATTTAGCAGTTAAAAGAATGGACTCTGGAATCAGACTTCTTGGCTTCAATCTCAGTTCTGCTACTTCTTAGACAAGTTACTTAACCTCTCTGCATCTCAATTTCCTTATTTAAAAATGAGGGTAATACGAATACCCCAAACTCTTCATATTACTTCACTGTTAAGTTAATGAGTTGCCAAACAATACAGCGGCTGGCACATAAAACATAACTTTATAAATGTTAGCTAATTTTATTACTATTATTAGTATGGATGTATGAACATGTAAATATATTTATAAACACATTTGCATGTAGGCAAGCATTTTAAAAACATTTAATGACCCTAACATAGGCCGGGCGCGGTGGCTCAAGCCTGTAATCCCAGCACTTTGGGAGGCCGAGACGGGTGGATCACGAGGTCAGGAGATCGAGACCATTCTGGCTAACACGGTGAAACCCCGTCTCTATTAAAAAAAAATACAAAAAACTAGCCGGGCGAGGTGGCGGGCGCCTGTAGTCCCAGCTACTAGGGAGGCTGAGGCCGGAGAATGGCGTAAACCCGGGAGGCGGAGCTTGTAGTGAGCTGAGATCCGGCCACTGCACTCCAGCCTGGGTGAGAGAGCGAGACTCCGTCTCAAAAAAAAAAAAAAAAAAAAAAAATGACCCTAACATTTAAGGTAGCGATTGAGGTAAGGGAAGAAGTTACCCGAAATAGTACCTCTACTCTATCATTTATGAGGCTCACTTCCATATCTAAATACTGTGTCAGAAGATGTTAAAAACAAGTAGAGGAGGCCAGGCAAGGTGGCTCACCCCTGTAGTCCCAGCACTTTGGGAGGCCGAGGTGGGCGGATCACCTGAGGTCGGGAGTTTGAGACCAGTCTGACCAACATAGAGAAACTCCATCTCTACTAAAATTACAACAAATTAGCTGGGCGTGGTGGCACATGCCTGTAATCCCAGCTACTTGGAAGGCTTAGGCAGGAGAATCGCTTAAACCAGGGAGGCGGAGGTTGTGGTGAGCCGAGATTGTGCCATTGCAGTCCAGCCTGGGCAACAAGAGTGAAACTCCGACTCAAAATAAACAAATAAATAAATAAACAAGTAGAAGAAATGATTTAGAGAGATTATGCTTGCTCAGAACACGGACAGCGAAACAGAAGTTGTAGTAGAATCAGAATGGTGCTTCCTGGTCAGGATACCACTGCACACAACCTCAAATATTATCAGTAGCAATGACAACATTGATCATTACACACCATGCATATTTACTAATTATTTTGTTTAGTTTTCACAAAAACCCACAATATTAATCTTTGTTGCATTTAGTGCTCTTTCAACTTGAGACATTTCTGAAGCTATGAAAAACTTGATTATTTTAGTCCAAGCTGATGTAATAATAACAGTAATAGGATATTAATTTACTGTCTACTATGTGTCAAGTATCATGCTGGATATTTTACTGTCGTTATTTCATTTAATTCTCACACAAGTGAAATATTGTAATCTATAGTTTATGGATGAGGAAACTGTTGCTTAAAAATTAAATGGCTGGCTGGGTGCGGTAGTTCACGCCTGTAATCCCAGCACTTTGGGAGGCTGAGGCGGGCAGATCACGAGATCAGGGGATTGAGACCATCCTGGCTAACACAGTGAAACCTCATTTCTACTAAAAATACAAAAAATTAGCCGGGCGAGGTGGCGGGCGCCTGTAGTCCTAGCTACTCGGGAGGCTGAGGCAGGAGAATGGCGTGAACCTGGGAGGCGGAGGTTGCAATGAGCCCAGATGGCGCCACTGCACTCCAGCCTGGGCGACAGAGCGAGACTCCTTCTCAAAAAAAAAAAAAAAAAAAAATTAAATGCCTTAGCCAAGATAATACTACTAATAAATAACAGAATTTAAAACTCAGGTTTATCTGACTCTAAAATCTATACCTTTTTCTACCAATATGACATTGGATAGTATTAAAATGAATCTACTAAATTCTATTCTCAATTACATTTCTAGTATTCATTCAAATTATTTGCGTTCGGTGTTGAGAAAAAGTTAAATATCTATAAATGATAACCATAGCATATAAAGATTTTACTATGTGTGTTTATGCTTTTCAGGCTCAGAAGTAAGCCCTAATACATCTGAATCTAGGAAGCGGTGAGTTATGGTAAAACATTAATCCACTGTATTAGGTTAAACACTAAGAATTGCTACTGAAATGATGTTTCATTCAGAGAAGGCCTCTTCAGTCCTCCTCCAGGACAATGGGCAGCACAGAAAGTGTTCGATTTAATTAGTTGTGTATGTAGAAAGAGACACTCATCTGTTTCCATGGAGTCAAACACATCACTGACATACTTCTCCATGGAAACAGAGAGGGGAAAACAGAAAATGCTAAAGTGAATGAATTCACTGAGCAGTTGGTGAACAAAGATGCAAGAAAAAAAATTCATCTGTAGTACTATGTCACTAGTTTAGAAAAGAGAAATAGCATATATTTAGAGATCATCAAATATGTGATACATAAAAAGATGTTTAAAATACACTGAAATTATGACCTGGCATTCATAGGCATAGAAAAAAATTACATTGAAATTTAAGATGAAACGTTATTTTTGTACAAATATATAAATGCTGGAAAATACTCCAGAGCAAAGGTGCACAGAAAACATAATGGCACAATTCTTAAAAGATGAGGAGTGGCACCCTCAGTCAGTAATTAATAAGAAGTTCCTCAAACAAGATGATAGAAAACAGAAAAACAATTTATAAATAAGTTTATTAGCTATATACTGGCTTCACATCATGATTACTTTTTGGTTTTTAAGGATTTTCTCTTTGGGGATTTTCAAGGCTTCAAGTTTTAATAATAACACATTAATTAATCTGTATGACTGAGCCATAAAAATATAAGTGTTTTTAATTTATAACATACTGCACTTTTTTTCTTTGAAGGTTATACTTTTAATTAAAGCAATAAATAATTCATTTTACATGGTACTTTTTCTTGATACATCCTGATTTAAATTTTTTTTTCTCATGGAATTTAGTCTCAACCTGCTCCTCAATTCAATTTCATTCAACTTAATTCATTTTTAGTCCTGGCCCTCAAGATGATTATAGACTACTTGGGAGAAAAGATACTTAAAGAATGATTATAATATTTATTCATTCCTTCAACAAATGTATTTCTTATGTGCTTACTATGTGCCAAGTACTGTGCTGGATTTTGTGGATTTAGTGATGAATTAAACAGACCCAGTCTACTTTCATGAAGGCCACTAGCTTATGGAGGAGAGAGATGTTAAAATAGTCATACACATAAATATACAGTGATAATCTGAAACAAGTTCTATGAAGAAAAACTACAGAGGGCCAAGAGGGAATACAACGAACAGATTTCATTGAGACTGGATGGTTCGAGGGCCTTTTTAAAGAAGTGACCTTAAAACTGAAACCTCAAGGATGACTAAGAGTTATTCAGACAGACAATGGGGAGAACAGCATTTCAGGCAAAAGCCCTGAGATGAAAAAGGGCTTGGCAGGTGTGAGACACTGAAAGAAGGCAAGTTTTTCTTGTAAGGGAGGGGTAAAACGTGAGGATGGACAGGTAAAGAGATACAAGTAATCTGTTACATTTTATTCCAAGTATAATGGGAACAATGAAAGAGTTTTGAGCAGGAAAATGACAAAAGTGTAATATACATACATTTTTTTAGTTCAAGTGAACATGGAACATTTAGCAAAAAGTCAAAAATGGCAAAATTAAAGTGTTTAAGGGATGTATATGTACGTGGTAAAACCACAATGTAATGATTACTATAAAAGTCAAGATAGCCTATTACCCTAGTGGGGAGAGAAGGATGCATTAGGGGCTTCTGGGGTTACTGACAATGTGCTGTTCCTTAACCTAGGTGGTTTAAGTGGGTGTTTGCTTTATGGTTATTTGTTAAATTGTACATATAAGTTGTATGCACTTCTCTATATCTATACTTCAAAATAAGAAAGTATATTTTGTTTTAATAAAAGAGTGAATTAAGGTAAATAAGTGTGGATAATGGGTACAGGTGGCCCAAGAATCTTGGCTTTGGTGACAGACAGCAATATTTGCCCCCCATTCATTCTTTCATTCTTCTTTTTAGAAATTGAGCACTGTGGGAAAAAATTTTTGCAATCTACTCATCTGACAAAGGACTAATATCCAGAACCTACAAAGAACTCAAACAAATTTACAAGAACAAAACAAACAATCCCATCACAAAGTGGGCAAAGGATATGAACAGACACTTCTCAAAAGAAGACATTCATACAGCCAACAGACACATGAAAAAATGCTCATCATCGCTGGCCATCAGAGAAATGCAAATCAAAACCACAATGAGATACCACCTCACACCAGTTAGAATGGCAATCATTAAAAAGTCAGGAAACAACAGGTGCTGGAGAGGATGTAGAGAAATAGGAATACTTTTACACTGTTGGTGGGACTGTAAACTATTTCAACCATTGTGGAAAACAGTGTGGCGATTCCTTAAGGATCTAGAACTAGAAATACCATATGACCCAGCCATCCCATTACTGGGTATATACCCAAAGGATTATAAATCATGCTGCTATAAAGACACATGCACATGTATGTTTATTGCAGCACTATTCACAATAGCAAAGACTTGGAACCAACCCAAATGTCCATCAGTGACAGACTGGATTAAGAAAATGTGACACATATACACCATGCAATACTATGCAGCCATAAAAAAGGATGAGTTCATGTCCTTTGTAGGGACATGGATGCAGCTGGAAACCATCATTCTCAACAAACTATCTCAAGAACAGAAAACCAAACACCGCATGTTCTCACTCATAGGTGGGAATTGAACAATGAGATCACTTGGACACAGGAAGGGGAACATCACACACCGGGGCCTATTGTGAGGAGAGGGGAGGGGGGAGGGATGGCATTGGGAGTTATACCTGATGTAAATGACAAGTTGATGGGTGCTGACGAGTTGAAGGGTGCAGCACACCAACATGGCACATGTATACATATGTAACAAACCTGCAGATGTGCACATGTACCCTAGAACTTAAAGTATAATTAAAAAACAAAAAAAAAGAAATTGAGCACTGTGAGTTTTAGCTGGGCATGATACCATCCAGGGCAAGACTTTTTTTTTTTTCCAGCTTCTTTTGTTCTAGGTGTGGCTTTGTGGTCTAAGTCTAGTCTACCTCCTTAATGACAAATTGCTTTCCCTGTGCTCTCTCTTTCCCCTTCCTGCTGACTGGGCTATCACTATAATGAACATATCTGCCTTTGACCCAGAAATAGAAGCATCATGTTGAGAATGGAAGAGCCAAGGACCAGCAGCATACCTGATGGTTTTGTAAAATGGAGATATCTATCTAACCTAGACTGCCCACATAGCTGTGTACTATTACACAGCTGGGTTCAACTGCTTAGTAGTTGCCAGGAAGACAGGTTTGGTCCATCCAGAGTTGGGATTGCAATATTATGAAAATGAAATATACTTCTATCTTATTTAAGTCATGGTTGTATCAGTTTAGCCTGTGCACTAATGCAGTCATGAGGGAAAGTTGAGAATGGCAGTACCTAGAGGGAGTTGAAGAAACAGAGATGGGATTTTTAAATAATGGAAACAATTAAGCACATTTAAGTGTTGATGGAAAGAATTTAGCATAGAAGAAAGGTTGAAGATATAGTAGTCAGAGGGAGAAAAAAAGAAGCAATGTCCCTGAGAAGACAGGAAGGGATGGAATACACAGCAGGTGTGGAAGAACTAGCCTTTAACAGAAAGACGGATCTTTGCTCTGTTTTAGCAGCAAGATGAAGAGAGAAGATGGGTACAGATGGAGGTAGATTTGTAGATATCATGCTGAAAGACAAGGGAGTTCCTACTTAATGTCTTCATTTCCTCTAGTAAGCCTTGTGCATTAAAGAGAATGAAAGGAGGGGGAACTGGCAGTCAGAGGATTCGGTAGAGTGAGAGGTATGAAACATTCATTACGGAAAAAATGTGGTATGATAAGCAGTAAGTGCTGAGTACCTATTTGAAGTGGGTAATCATGAATTTGGGGTGCTATCAGTCTTTCAGCTGGATTCAACTGCTCTTAGCAAGATAGGTTTGGTACATCCAGAGTTGGGATTGCAACAGTCAAGTACAACAGAAGGCAAAAAAAAAAGTAATTTTTCCAAGAGAAGGATTTTAATAACACACATAGAATCAAGACTGAGTAGTGAGGAAGGAAAAGGCAGAAGGAAAACTGATGGTCAAAACTAGAGAAGCTAGTGGATTGGAGGTCTCAGTGAGCATGGAAAATTGTTGTTTGTCATCAGCAAGTGAGCTGAAAATAAAGGAGTTTTAGTTGAATGGTAGAATTGTTTGAGTGATTTGGAGGTGGTAGAAAATGTCAAGTTCGAGTGAATGTAAATAGCTGAGGTAAAGTAAGGATAAGCAGAGGAAGAGAAATCTTCACAGAGCGTGTGATAAAATAGTTTTGTCTTTAAAGATGAGTGGAGTTTGTTTAGCACGGAAGAAGGTAACAGAGTGGCAGATAGAAAAGAGGTAGAGGAACACAACATATAGAGAAAATGAGACAAAATTCATGGTTTATTGGGAAATAGAAGCAATCTTTAGCTTAGCCAGAGGTTACGGTACACCAGAAGTAGTTCCTGGAGAAACTGCAAATGTAGGGTAAAAAAGTCTGAAGGAACAGGTATGAAAGTTCAAGTAATTTGGACTTTATTTGGTAGCCCGAGTTGTCAATCATGATGTCACCAGACACTAGTGTGAATAAAGATTACAAATAATATATTTTTATTGTATTCTCTTTGGGATTTGCAACTTGTGAATATCTGGATTTATGATAGAAAGACAGATCTTTGCTCTGTTTTAGCAGGAAGCTAAAGTTCTAGAAAATTCTTAACCATTCTTTGTTCTCTCTTCTAGAACTCTTACATTGGACCTGTCTATATATCATTTATACACGCAAATGACAGGGGAAATATTGAATCAATTTTAAATCATTAAAAATTAAATTATTTTTAAACTTTAATACTTTGGGTATATATTAAATGTTAAAAGATTATCCACTGTCTCATTCTAGATCTCTGTCAACATAAAGATGAATTCGTTCCCTTAGTACTTTAGAATACCTATCTAGATTTAGTGCTAAATACATAGAAATTTCTAAAGTACTTTTCACCTAATCCTAACCCATATTTTTAAGTTTTAGGACTTAATTTCTTTCTTGTTCATGTGTTGGAAGAAAATATATATAATAACATATTTCCATTAAAATGTATGAGAACACTGCAAATTAAAAATAACATTAACAAACTTCCTCAGGACAAACAGTTGCTTTTAAAGTTTCTGTACTTAAGGGGACTGCTTACCTGCGATGAGCCTCTGTAGAGCACCCTTATCTCCGTTAACGGCAGCAGCATGGACTTGTGATGCTAATGAGGAACCAGCAAACAGCAGGTTCTCTGACTTATTCATAGTTTTCTTAGCAACTGGAGCAACCTGAAACAATGATTCAGACAATGAGCGCAGGGAGCAAACATTTCTGAAACCTGTCTCATCAGTTTCAAGTGGATATTTTATAAATATGGTTTACTAGAAATATTTGACTAGGATTAGAAAAATCTATAGTCCTGGCTGGGTGTAGTGGCACATGTCTTTAATACTAGCGGTTTGGGAGGCCAACACAGGAGGATTGCTTGAGGCCAGAAGTTTGAGACCAGCCTGGGCAAGATAGTGAGGCTGTCTATCTTATTGAGACCTGTCTCAAAAGAAAAAAAGCTACAGTCCTAGTCCTAGAATTGGTATTAGGTGGCAAATTAGGTGATCTCTGTACAAGTTGCTCATCTGCTCATCTGTAAAATGAGAGGGTAGGTGCTTCTAGGACTCTTCTTAGGGACTATCTGAGGAAAAAAACAAAGACAATAATTAACATTAGGCACAGGGCTCGGTTACAGTGACACAAGCAATATGATGCCACACAATCTAAGTTAATACAAGTAATATGATGCCACATAATATTAAACATTAGAATTGATATTGGGAATAAAAGTGAGCCTGATCCACAAAAAAGAGTATAACATAAACTTAATTGTGAAGTCAGAATTAGCTGGATTTAAGCACTAAATAAACTTAAAAAAAATTAATTAGGGCTGGGCATGGTGACTCATGCCTGTAATCCCAGCACTTTGTGAGGCCAAGACAGGAGAATTTCTTGAGCCCAGGAGTTTGAGACCAGCCTGGGCAATATAGTGAGACCTCATTTCTACAAACCCCATCCCGTCCCCTTCCCTCATCACCCCTCCCCTCCCGTTCCCTCCCCTCGCCTCCCCTTTCTTCCCCTCCCCTTTCCTCCCCTCTAGTCTTTTCGAGACAGAGTCTTGTTCTGTCACCCAGGCTAGAGTGCAGTGGTGCGATGTCAGCTCATTGCACCCTCTGCCTCCAGGGCTTAAGCAATTCTCCTGCCTCAGCCTCCTCAGTAGCTGGGATTATAGGCACCTGCCACCACACCCGGCTAATTTTTGTATTTTTTAGTAGAGATGGGGTTTCACCATGTTGGCCAGGCTGGTCTCGAACTCTTGACCTCAAGTGATCCGCCCACCTTGGCATCCCAAAGTGCTGGAATTACAGGCATGAGATCACCATGCCCTGCCTACCAAAAGTTTTTAAAAATCAGCAGAGCATGGTGCACACACTGTAATCCTAGCTACTCGGGAGGCTGAGGTGGGAGTTTCGCTTGAACCTGAGAAACAGAGTTTGCAGTGAGCTGAGATCACACCATTGCACTCCAGACTGGGCGACAGGTTGAGACCCTGTCTCAGAAAAAAATTAAAAAATTAGCTAAGGCCGGGTGTGGTGGCTCATGCCTGTAATCCCAGCACTTTGGGAGGCCAAGGCAGGCAGATCACCCGAGGTCAGGAGTTTGAGACCAGCGTGGCCAACATGGCAAAACCCTGTCTCTACTAAAAATACAAAAATTAGCTGGGCGTGGTGGTGCGTGCCCGTAATCCCAGCTATTCAGGAGGCTGAGGCAAGAGAATCGCTTGGACCTCGGAGGTGGAGGCTGCAGTGAGCCGAGATCGTGCCATTGCACTCCAGCCTGGGCAACAGAGCAAGGCTCCATCTGAAAAAAAAAAATTAGTAAAAAAAATTTTTTTAAAGAGATGGGATCTCGCTATGTTACCTAGGCTGGAGGGCAGTGGCTATTCACAGGCGCAATCCCACTACGATCAGCATAGGAGTTTTGACCTGGACCAGTTCACTCCTTCTTAGGCATCCTGGTGGTCTTCCACTCCTGGGAGATCACTATATTGATGCCAAACTTAAAGTGGACACCCGAATGGCATAGCGCACTACAGCCTGAAACTCCTGAGTTAAGCAATCCTCCCTCCTTAGCCACCTGAATAGCTGGGACTTCAAGGATGTGCCATCACACCTGGCTGAGTACTAAATTAAAAGGTACCTAGTTCTTTCCCTCATTCCCACAAAAAGTGAAATTTTTATTTGTTCTCTCCTTGGTCCACCAGGAAAATATACCTAGATTGAGGTCTTAACCATAAGATCTTGCTTGGAACATCATATCACTAAGATGAACCACATTTCAATAAGGACAATTTTGTTCTGACTGGTAATCTTATGGAGCTCGTAAGAACCTTTTAAAAACATATAACAGGAGTTTGAGAAACCAGCCTGACCAATATGGTGAAACCCCGTGCCTACTGAAGATACAAAAATTAGCTGGGCTGTGGTGGCACACACCTGTAATCCTAGCTACTCAGGAGGCTGAAATGGGAGAATTGCTTGAACCTGGGAGGTGGATGGAGGTTGCAGTGAGCCAAGATCGTGCCAGTGAACTCCAGCCTGGGTGACAGAGGGACACCCTGTCTCAACAACAACAAAAAAAAGTATCAGCTGCATAGGAAGATAGTGAGATCCCTATCACAGGAGTGTTTAAGAAAGCAGAGACTGGACTATGACAGAAATGCAGCAAGAATTCAAATATCTGATAGGAAACAGGAATAGTTGCATCAGTGATCTTAAACATCCTTCCTAAACTCCTAAAGCTGCTTTATCAAAGTTCCAAAGTTGAATGCCTACAAGGACCAGAGAGGTAACAACTGTTAGAAACATAGGCAGTCAGAATCACGGTAAACTCGAGCATATGTACTTATCTAAAGGGAGCAGCTGTTAACCAGTTCCAGTTAATTGCTGCCATGAGGGTATGCAAGTGCTTTTCTGGTTTCACCAAAAAGCAGGTCACGCCAATCACTGTTACTCCTGAGGATCTGGGAGTTTTCTAAGATAAATTTATAATGGATGAGCTGGTATTTGTCCTGTCATTGACAAGGATTATTGGTTCAAATTCTGCCCTTGAGAGAACATATTAATACTTTCTTAATTATGGTAAAGGACAGCTCTCTATGTCTTTATTTTGCTGACGATTTGAGTTAAGGTACTGGCAGAAAATACGAAGGAAGAGGGTGTTGTGAGACACCTCAGTCATGTATGAATGTAACAGTCATGTCAGAAGAACTACTGTCATATCCAGGATTACATTAAGGGTACTTGAGAGAAGCTACAAAATAGAGGTGGAGGTGAAAACATGGGAGGGGAGTAACCGTACTTGGGTTCTAGGCCCAGTTATATTGATAATCAGCAGTGTGTCCCCAGGCTACATCAGCTTTCTGGGTTTCTGTAAAATGCAAAAAATAATAAGGGTGGACCACGTTCACATTTGTTCATTCCACAAGCTGAGTGACAACTATGTGCTAGGCACTGTTCTAAACTCTAAGACCTGTCATTTTTCATTCTAAGTGATCAGTTTTAGGCACATCAGAACCACAAAAATATTTCTTTACATCCTTTGAAAAACACACTAAAAATGTGATCTCTGTTTTCTATACGTGTGTGTGTGTGTGTGTATATATATATACATAAACACTTTTTACTTCATAATTCTTAGCACAGTAACAGGTATATAACAGGTACTCAGTAGATGTTTGTTGGATGAAAGGTCACAGGCTGAGTGCTAAGTCCAAAAAGTGAGCAGGATCAAAGTTTAATTTCTTGAATAATGAGTTCATACTTATGAGTCTCTGCTCTTTTAAAATTTCCCATTTCAACATTCTTTGGACTCTGTCAGGGGCGTGGACAAGAGATAGGAGCACTAGCCTAGGAGTCAGGCAACCTTGGTAAGAGTATTAGTTCTGCCACTGTCTATATTTTGTTACCCTGAGAAAGCCTTATCTAGGTTTTTTTTTTTTCTTAAGAAAAAATGTATTTTTTGCTCCTTTAAAAAAATATAAATCATTTTTTATAGATAAAAATCAAAACCACTCTGTTAAAGTGCTATCAAATGCAAAAGTGTCATCAACCTTGCCTAATTATACAAGCTCGTGTAATAAAGGCTCTAATTGTAACCGTACAAAACTAGAGGTACTGTAGTCACATTCATAGGAACAGTAATTTTGATTAGGACTAAAGGGTGGGTTGGTCGGGAAGTTCTCAGAGATGGTAACATTTAAGATAGCATTCCAGAGAGAGAACGCGGTAAGGCAATTCCAGGCAGCAAGAAAGCTGGAGCAAAGGCAGGAGTGGGTAGAATCACAAAAGCACAGTGTGCCTCCTGGGTACTAAGAAGAGATCGCGTGGGCTCCTGGACCTCAGGTGTTTGCAGAAGAATCGCAGAGCTACCTGGGGCCAGGTTAAGATCCTCGACTGCTTTGCTAAGGAATTTCGTAATTATACTGGAGGAGCGATCCACGCCTTAGCAGCAATCACTCACGCAGTTTTCCAGTTTACGACGTGCTATCCCATCCCTTACCACACCTACTCCTTACAGGAGCCCTCAGAGACAATTAGGGATAAGTCATTGACTCATTCAACTGAGGCCCCGAGTGGTGGCTCTGACTTTATAATGCAGGAATTAGAGCAGAAAGAAGAGGTAGCGGGCGAGGAGGCCAATGATGGAGGCTCAGGCCACAGCCTAGGCCAGGAAGGCCGTGAGTCTGCAGCAAAGGCCAAGGCGGTGCAGACCGATCGATCCGAGCCTCCCCAGCCAGGCCCCCTCCTACTCACCCTCGCCTCCTCCAGGACTGACGTCCCGGGGACGGCTCCAGGAGGTGCGACCCGGACCGGGCCGCCCCTCCTGCCAGGCCGGGACACTACACCCAGCCAGGTCAGACCCCACGGCGCTGAAGCTAGCGGAGCCCCTCAGAAGGCCGCCCAAAGCTTTCGGCCGCACACCCTTCTGGGAATTGTAGTTCCCATCCTCTGAAGCACTGCGTACACCCGCCCTCAGCCCTTCTATCCCACAGGCCCCCGCGCGTAGAGGACTCGGTGGACCTGGGCCGAGAGCCCAATGGGAAAGGAAGTTCTAGATGACCTACGGCGTGCGGGGTGAGGCTAGTGCAGGACTACATTTCCCGGAGTGCACCGAGGTGGGCAGGACCCGGAAGTGAGGGTGTGAGAGGCCTCTCTGGAAGTTGTCCCGGGTGTTCGCCGCTGGAGCCCGGGTCGAGAGGACGAGGTGCCGCTGCCTGGAGAATCCACCGCTGCCGCCGGCTCCTGGAGCCCAGCCCTTTCCTAACCCAACCCAACCCAGCCCAGTCCCAGCCGCCAGCGCCTGTCCCTGCCGCGGAGCCCAGCGTTACCATGCATCCAGCCGTCTTCCTATCCTTACCCGACCTCAGATGCTCCCTTCTGCTCCTGGTGAGTGAGGGAATGACAGACCCATCGACAGACTCACGAACGGCCTCCCGCCCTCGCCCGGGGGGAACACTGCTACCCCTGCCCCTGCTTTCCCGTTTTTTCCTCCAGTGTTTTGGAGTGCACCTTCCCCCGCTGCCTTCACTCTCGCCATCCGTCTGTCAGCTTCCAGGCACTGGGTCCCCGAGGCCTGAAAAACCAGGGTCAGGGGAGAACGGGAGAATTAGCCCTGAGGGAGTGATATGTGGGAGGGTCACGGCGTAGGAGCTTCCCCTTCTCCCCAAAGTCCAGGGTTTTCAGTTTCGACGGCTAGTGCACCTGGTGGTAGCTTGAATCGGAAAAGACCAAGCATAGACCTAGCGTTCCTTCCCACCCTCTCCATTTGGGAAGAGTGTGAGGTCGACAGGTGCTAGGGTTGTGTGAATCTCACTCTATCTAAATCCCTGAAGCGGTGCCCAGGTTGGCAGAACCCTCTGTTGTGGCTTGATGCGATTGGTTGGGAACCCGGAACTGGAGACTCCTTTGGATTCCACTGGGAGAATAGAGTTTGAAGGGTGGAAGGTGTGGTTACCTGACAGTCTGAGCGCAAGGTCTCCCTCAAATCTTGTTGCAATGTATTTCCCCATCGAAGCAGGTTTCTTCTTCATTGTGCCTTATTTGAATATGCATTCATTCCTAACTGCCTAACCTGCTCAGCATCATCCCATCTTAAAAGAATCTTTCCCTAGTCCCTCTTGCTCCAGAGTGCGTCTTGAGTGCGCAGGCTAAGTGATCCGGGCTTCAGGTCAAATTGAGACAAAAGTGAAGGACTAAACACATATGGCAAAATGTCTTACATTTAGTTGGGCTGTTATTATAATGTAATATTTGAAAATACCTTAATTGTAGTGGATTTTTAGAAATTCAGATTTAAACACTAAACTACTTTCTTTACAGTTTAAAAAACAATTTAGTGACTCATATGAAGTCACATAGCTAGTTACAGGCAAAGCTGGGATTAGAAACAGGTCTCTTGATTTGCAGTGCTTATTCCGCCATATCCCATTAAATGTTAAATATTTGTGTTTGAAATAGTTCTTTCTTTTCTTTTGTCACTTGCACCTTTTCAGAAAAAGCACTGTAAAAAACTAAATGGAATGTCAAAGTACTTTTGAGAACAAAAAGTTGTATATAAACACTGTAATATTAAATGATAGAGTGTCTTATTGCCACTTCTTACAAGTATACAATAGTAAATGACTTATGTATCGAGGAAAATATTCTGTATAGTGCTATTTCTTGGTGATTTCATTATACACTGTAATACATTTTTCCTTCTAGAAGTGTTGGAATAATACTATTATTAGAGACCACTCTCTCCTTAAGACTGGATACTAATCTTTTTCTTATCCACTAAATGGCTTAAGTTATGAATTGTGTGCACTTTTAGGGTATCAGAAAAAAAGGGCAAAATCTTAAGACATTGGAAAGGAAAGTTGAGACACTGAGCAGGCAAACTATATCAGATGCACTTTCCTCAAGTGGTATGTTTGGTTGTAAAGCTAAGTTATGAAGAAGAAATAATTTATTTTGGAATAACTCATGCTTTTTATAGAAAAATCTAATCTTGTTAAATGTGAGTTTTTTCCCAAATACAATCTAGATTTAACTAAAATCTAAGCATTTTGTATAATTATCTTTCTAAGCAAATGTAAAGGCATGAAAATCTGGAAAATATGTTAGAGAATACCTGTAGATATGAAAAGGCTGAAAAATAAAGCCCCAGAAAAGGTTTAATAAACTAGAATTACAGGTCAAACTAGATTTAATTGGAATACAGTGTTTACCTAGTTTTAATACTCATATGCTAGTTAGCAAATATTTGTAAAACATCCATCCTGTCTAATCACAACTTTGAGTTGCTTACTTAATTGGTAATTCTCTCCTACTGATGGAAACTGCTTACTCAGTATTCTCGCTGTCTAATAATTTGTCCTCTTTGTTCCCCTGTGTACTTTTTTCCTACTCCTCCAACTTTCTCTCTCAGACCTCAAGTTTATTCCTTCTCACATACAGATGTAGAAAAGCCAAGTTCCTGTTTAGCTGAGGTCATCATTTTTCCCTTAAATAGCCTCCTCTAAAAAGCTATGTCTTCTCTTACTATAATAATTTCCTTCAGGCACTTTGTACCTCAACCCTAAAGAACTAGACCTGTTCAAATTTAGTGGTGTCCATATAAGATAACTGCCTAAACATAATCCCAAACTTCTGGAGGCAAGCAGCTATCTTTTCCCTGATCTCAAAGCATTTTGGAATATATCACTGTGCCACAAAACCTTTCTGGATGGGTAACTAAACACAAAAGCTCAATGTGATAACTTTTTTTCCTGAGCTTATATATATATTATATATATATTTTTTTATTTGCATATATATAGATTTTTATTTACATATATTTCGATCAATAGATTTAATTAGCTCTTTTCTGCTTATCTTCCTATCTAAGGTGGGTTTATTCAGGGTTTTCCCCTGGGAAAATGATCAGCAAGGGGGATAGAAATGTTGCCTGTTCTTCCTGTATTGGTTGTGTACAAGTTTTGAAAAGGCGAGATAAGAGAAATAAGACTAAATTGGAAAGAAGTTGTCTCATGCACCCTAAGTAACCTCTTCTGTAGTTCAGATTTGTAGCACTCCAGTCCATTTGTTTTATTGAAGATGTATTCTCGTTAATCTCTTGATAAGTATGTTTATAGATCATAATTGTTACTAGTCGTAATTGTCCCGCACGTGAACACCTAAGGGTTTTGCCATTGTTGTTCTTGGTTTGTTCAATATATATAGGAAGCCAAGAAAAGTTTACTTAGTTTAGGAAGCTATGTAAATTAGAGAGCTAAGTAAACATTTATTTAGTCATTACAAGTACCTTAAAAATAAGCACAGTAGAATTCAGAGATGTCAATTTTATCCTTTAGTGTTAATAATATATGCAGATTTCAGTCTTCAGGAAGAGTACTTTTGTAGGCATGCAGTTTGATTGATAACTAGGTGAGTTTTATTTATTTTGTTGATTTAACTTGCCCTAGATCAATAGTTTACAAAGCCTGGCTGCTCATTAGAATCATCTGTGGCTGTTTTAATGAAATGATATCGGGACCCTATACTAGGTCAGTTATATCTGTGAGCCCCAGAAATTAGTTAAAAAAAAATTTCCCAGGTGACATACTAAAGTATGTCCCTCAAAAAGGTAAGAATTAAATAAAAACCACAATACCATTGTCACATCTGGAAAAATAGAAATTCCTTCATATCATCAGATATCTGGTCAGTGTTTGGGTTTTCCTGATTGTTTCCCTTTTTTTTTTTTTTTTTTAAAAAAAAACAACATTGTTCAAAGCAAAGGCTATATAAAGTCTGTCTATTCCAATTGGTTCATATGTCGCTTATAAAACTTTTTAAACCCATAGGTTCTCTCTTCATCTCATTGTTTTCCTTGTAATTTGTTTAGGAAACTGATCCTCTGTCCTGTAGCATTTGCCACATTCTGGATATTGCTGATTACATCCTTGTGGTAGGGTTTTATGTTTCTCTGTTCCTTGTGTTTCCTGTACATTTGTAATTCAATTTATGTGGTCTTAACCACCAGCTGCATATATATTGCTAGGTTCATTTGTTTCATTTATCTTTCAATTTTTAGTTTTAAAAAATTTACCTTTTATTTTATAATTATATAAAATCTCTTCCAAAGCTAAATCTATAAAGCTAACTGTATTTGGATAAGTCTGATTTGTATCTTTTACTGTCTTATCTCCCCCTCCTAATTAAAGAACCCTTTTTTTTTTTTCTCGAGGCAGAGTCTAGCTCTGTCACCTAGGCTGGAGTGCAGTGGACTGATCACAGCTCACTGCAGCCCCAACCTCTAAGGCTGAAGCAATCCTCTCACCTCAGCCTCCTGAGTAGCTGGAACTCTGGGACTACAGGTGTGTGCTACCACACCTGGCTATTTTTTTTTAGTTTTTGTAGAGACAAGGGTCTCACTATATTTCCCAGGTTGGTCTTGAACTCCTGGCTCAACTGATCCGCCTCCCTTCCAAAGTGCTGGGATTATAGGAATGAGCCACTGTGCCAGACCTAGGAAAATTTTTAAAAAAAAATTTTTTTGAGTTAGAGTCTCACTCTGTTGCCCAGGCTGCAGTACAATGGCGCCATCTTGACTCATTGCAACCTCCGCCTCCTGGGTTCAAGTGATTCTCCTGCCTCAGCCTCCCCAGTAGCTGGGATTATAGGCACCCGCCACTGTGCCTGGCTAATTTTTATATTTTTAGTAGAGATGGGGTTTCACTATGTTGGCCAGGCTGGTCTCAAACTCCTGATCTGAGATAATCCGCGTTGGCCTCCCAAAGTGCTGAGATTATGGGCATGAGCCACCACGCCCAGCCTGGAAAACTTTTTAAAAAAACGTTTTCAAGTTTATGTTCCTTTCTTCCTTTTTTTTTTTCCCAAATGTGCAAGCTATTTGTATTTATTTTGGTATATATTTGTTTCTCCCTCCACCTGGATTAAATTGTAGCATATTAGTCACACTTTTCCCCCACCTTTTTTTTAACTTAAAATTTTATTAACTTAAAATTTTATTCTGGAGGTGGGGATAGAAATTTTGCCTGTTTCTTTTTAACTGCTTGTGCTTCACTGGATAGATACCAATTCACTGTTGTTACCATTCCTTTGCTATTACAAATAGCTCTGCAAACAATAGCTTATGCTTACATAATTCTGATAGTGTATCTTTGAGATAGATTTCTGTACATGAAGTTGCTAGGGCAAAAGGTAAATGTATATGTAGCTTTGTAGGTATTGCTATATATTTGAAATTACTCTCCCTATAGGGGTTAGGCCATTTTATGACCTCACTAACAATGTAATAGTTTCCCTGTAGCCTTGGTTAAAAAAGTATAATGTCTCCTGGCTAACGCGGTGAAACCCCATCTCTACTAAAAAAAATACAAAAAACTAGCCGGGCCAGGTGGCGGGCGCCTGTAGTCCCAGCTACTCGGGAGGCTGAGGCAGGAGAATGGCGAAAACCCGGAAGGCGGAGCTTGCAGTGAGCTGAGATCCTGCCACTGCACTCCAGCCTGGGCGACAGAGCGAGACTCCGTCTCAAAAAAAAAAAAAAAAAAAAAAAAAAAGTATAATGTCAAATTATTGGATATTTGTCAGTCTGATGGGTGAGAAATGGTATCTCAATGTATTTTAATTTGCCTCTCTTTAATATGAGCGTGATAAAGCTTCTTATGTGTAAAAGTCATTTGCATTTCTTTTTGTGTGAACTGTCTTCCTGTCTAGCCTGGTTTTCTGTAGAATTGTTGGTCTTCTATTTCTAGACTATACAGACATAGACAAACACAGAGTTCTTTTTTTTTTCCCCCCCCAGACAGGGTCTTGCAGTGTAGCCCAGGCTGGAATACAGTGGCCTGATCTTGGCTCACCGTAGCCTCAACCTCCCAGGTCATGTGATGCTCCCACCTTAGCCTCCCAAGTAGCTGGGACTACAGGCACAAGCTACCACACCCAGTTAATCTTTGTATGTTTAGTAGAGATGGGGTTTTGCCTTGTTGCCCAGACTGGTCTTGAGCTCCTAGGCTCAAGCGATTCACCCGCCTTGGCCTCCCAAAGTTCTGGTATTATAGGCCTGACCCGCTGTGCCCAGCCCACACAGAGTTCTTAATGCTTTATATCCTTAGTTGATTCTGTGATGATGCTCACAGGGTTGAGAAGCACTGGAATATACAGTCATATGTCTGATAGGTTAAAATTTGTAAAACTCTTGGAGATGTTTAATTGCTTAGTTATTGAAAACTTTTTCTAAACTGTATACTGTGATTTTTAATAGCCTTATACTGGCTCAACCTTTAAATACACTCGCTTACTTCATTATTTGTTAAGACATTTTGGTTACTGGTTATTTCCAGTTTTTCAGTTATTAAAAAATGTACAAAAGGCATGCATACAATGATGTTCACTGCAAATGTCCAGATACATCCTCGGGATACTTTTCTAGAATTACATTTTTTGGGTTATATAGTATATCTTATATTTAGAATTTCTGATATGTTGTACTAAATTGCCCCACTGAAAATTTGTACCAATGTGTATTCTTACTAACAGGGTGTGACTATGCCCACTTCCTCACACTCTTATCAATAGTGGGTGTTTTTGTAATCTGTGCTAATTTAGTAGACCAAAAGTGGCATCGCAATTTAAATTTACATTTCTTTGATTACAACTAAAGTTGAATTTTTTTCATATTTATTGATAATTTGTTTTTTGTGTGTGCATGTTTGTATTATGAGTTCTTGTTATGTGTCTTCTTTTCAAAAAATTGCTTACTCTTCTTCCAGTAATTCAGAATAAATGTACTCACAAGATAGAGTTTATGAACAGTGGAAGGCATTACTCTTTTGAGTCTCCACTCAAAAGGCAGGGTAATTCAAAAGTAGATGTCATGGCATCTATATGAGATCCAACTCTTCCATTTACTTAACCATCATAACCTTGGTTAAATTACTTATTTTTCTTGTCTATAGGGTAAGCACATCGATTTGATGATTTAGTGATTCTTTGTGTAGTCTATCTTATTTTCAAGATACACTACAAAAGCGTATTCCTTTAGCTCCTACTGATTATAGACTTATTATTTGATTGGATAGTTCCTTTAAAAATCTGCTAGCTTGTCAGCATGTTGCAAGTGTGTATGAGGCATGCTTAGCATGCTTTTGTCACAGCTTTTCTGATATTGACTGTTGGCTGTACTCTATTTCTTCTAACCAAGGGAGTGGTTAAAAACAGTTTGACTTTTTGCAAGATTTATTGATTTTTAGCCTAACTGATTCCATAGAGAGGAACTCATCTATGGCCCAGGCTGCAGGAACTTAATCTGTGTCTTTGTTATTATTTTTCTTTTCTGCCTATCATTTGAAAGTCTATTTGCAATCTGCTATGGAGGAGAGAAAGATCATTGAGACGCATATCATGCCTTCAAGAAATTAGTAATTCAGATGAGGAGAGAAGATATATATGTAAATAATTAGAATACCAAAAGGAAAGTAATGGATGCCAAAGGTGTTTGTAGAGGTGGGTTATAGATCCTGCTACTCAGAAGTGTGGTTGTGAGCCCAGGCATCAGCATCATATGAGACCTTTTACATCACCTCACCTCAGAACTACTGAATCAGAACCTTTTCTTTAAGAACTTATACCGAGATGATTCATATGCACATAAAAGTTTGAGAAGTACTGCCATGGATGTTTGGAAGAAACAAATTATTTCTCAATGGAGGAATCAGAGTAGTCTTGGAAAAAGATGAATTTGAATATTGACTTGAATAGTTAAATGGATCAGCTTATTTTCAGTCCTGAATGGAATGAAGAAAAAGGGCTGTGCCTCTCAATAATGTAGTAAATCTTTTCTATCCATTGAATACCTTTTTTTTTTTTTTTTTTTAAATCGTTTTGTTTTGTTTTTAACAAGTCTTGTTGTCTGGTTGGCTGACGTGGCCAAATGTCAGAATTGGCCCTAAAGAAGCTGGCAAACCCTTTGGCCAACTTCATTAAAACAGTTTGTTATCAACTTAGCAAAAATAAAAATCATGATCTTTAGTGGATTCTAACTGGCATTCAGATTAGTCCATTCAAGAGCGAAGAGGAATACAAATGCCACTTTGGAGAAGTCCCTTCTGTAATGCTGTGGGTCTTGGTTCTTGTAAATATTGAAATCAAATTCTAACTGCTTTGGGAGTCCTTGATGATGTTGTGGTCACCACATTCATCTCTGCAATTCCTACAAACCTGAGATTTCATCATTATGTAGAACTTTGAGCATTATATTGGATTCTAATTTTAAGTCACCTGAATTTGTAGACATGAACATTACTAATATAGTAGAGAAAAGCAATGAAAAAGCAGAAGAAAACTATCTCAGAAAAACATCGTAGTAGTATATGAGCTAAAGAAAACCGTAGGCTGAATAGTAGAATGCCAATACTTTTTACATTTCTTCCTTATTATAGTCTGGTAGTGGGACCTTTGGTGAATGGATTTAAGAGATTTTAGAAAAAGGTTGTTAGATCTTGCTTGACATTCTTCAGGGAAAAATAAATTTTAAAAAATTAAGAAAGAAAAGAGGTCATTAGGAATACAGATTATGAATGCATCTACAAAATAAAATGTTAGAGTTAAAATTTCTTGTCCTATAGACAAGATGCACTCATATTTGCAAGCCTGCTCTTTAGCTGTTTTCTTGTATTTTTTTTTGAAACAGCGTCTCACTCTGTCGCCCAGGCTGGAGTGCAGTGGCGTGGTCTCGGCTCACTGCAGCCTCCGCCTCCCGGGTTCTAATGATTCTCCTGCCTCAGCCTCCCAGCTAGCTGGGATTACAGGCGCCTGCCTCCATGCCCGGCTAATTTTTGTATTTTTAGCAGAGACAGGGTTTCACCATGTTGGCCTGGCTGGTCTCGAACTCCTGACCTCAGTTGATCCACCTACCTCAGCCTCCCAAAGTATTAGGATTACAGGTATGAGCCACTTTGCCAGGCCTGTTTTGTTGTATTTGAAGTTTTAAATAATGTAGGGGGAAATGCCAGCTTTTAAAAATTACCAACACATCACTGAAGTCTATCTCTTTGCTTACAGAACAGCTGCAAGTGTAAGATATGTATTGTCATTGGTGTTACCTTGAGAGAAGAAACCTTCACATTTTCAGTTCCTTTGACTTATTACTGGAGTTCTGGCCCAAGTACAGTAAAATGTCAGCCAGTGATAAGCTTACACTTCTGTAATGATTTCACCTCTGAAAGGGCTGAGAATAAAGAAGAGCTACTTTTTTTTTTTGCTAGTCAAAATGATTTCTTAGAAAACAGCTACTCAAATGGACTCATTCCTCAAACTTTTTAAATAGTAGGAGTTTTTACTATAGGAATGGATATTATTTCCTTACAGGAAGTCTTGTAGTGTGCTAACAACAAAAGTATTACAATGTCATAAAATACTTAGTTCTTTGTTAGTTTAACCTTTGAATGAAATGAACAGTTTCAGAGACCCTAATTTTGCTTTAGAGTTTCAGTATTCCCATCTTATCCACAGGAGATAATGTTCCAAGATGCTCAGGGTCTGCCTGAAATTGTGGATTATACTGAACCCTATATATACTATGTTTTTTCTTATTCATACATGCTTATGATAAAATTTCCTTTATAAGTTAGGCACAGTAAGAGATCAACAATAGTAACTCATAATAAAATATACTGTTCACAGTTTCTTTACGGAAGATTTATCCTTAATCTAGATCTTAGCCACC
This sequence comes from Chlorocebus sabaeus, assembly GCF_047675955.1. Taxonomy (NCBI): domain Eukaryota; kingdom Metazoa; phylum Chordata; class Mammalia; order Primates; family Cercopithecidae; genus Chlorocebus; species Chlorocebus sabaeus. Next base: position 70,014,306 of record NC_132915.1, on the reverse strand, counting down.
TCAGCATATGATTTATTTTCTTTCCATATAAAGTCAAGAGCTTTCATCTTTTCACTTAAGGAAGCACTTTATGGCTTCTCTTTGGCATATCTTTTTTTTTTTTTTTTTTTGAGACGGAGTCTCACTCTGTCGCCCAGGCTGGAGTGCAGTGGTGTGATATTGGTTCATTGCAACCTCTGCCTCCTGGGTTCAAGCGATTCTTCGGCCTCAGCCTCCCAAGTAGCTGAGATTACAGGCGCCCGCCACTACACCCAGCTAAGTTTTGTATTGTTAGTAGAGTTGGGGTTTTGCCATGCTGGTTCAGTGGGTCTCGAACTCCTGACCTAAAGTGATCCACCTGCGTCTGCCCCCCAAAGTGCTCGGATTACAGGCATGAGCCGCTGTGCCTGGCCTCTCTTTGGCCTATCTTAATTGCCAACATCACTACTCTTGTGCTTTGGAGACATTATTAAGTAAAGTAAGGGTTTCTTGAACACAAGTATCGTGATTCCAATACCACTACAGTTGATAAGGGTCAGGTTGTGTCTGCAGTGGGGATATGCTGGACAAAAGGATGATTCACATACCACCTAATTTGAAGCAAGATGGTGTGAGATTTCATCACACTACTTAGAACTGCATGCAATTTAAAACTTATAAAGTGTTTATTTCTGGAATTTTCCATTTAATGTTTTCAGATCATGATTGGATAAAGGGGACTAATATAAAGACTGTGCTACAATTTTAAAGCATGTGTTCTTATTCGTTTCAGAAATCATCCAGTTTGTTTATTTGTACCTATACTCTAGTTTTAGGATATATTCTGGAAGAGTTGAAGCATTTGTTTCCCTTAATGATCACTTGAATGTATATAGACTAAAGAGAAAATTTTTAGAAGAATGTTTAGTTTAGGGATCAGGGATTTGGGCCCAAATCTTGGATCTGCTACTCACCACCCTTGTTTCTTCTTAACATCTCTATTTTCCTATTAACTTCTGAGGAATAATACTGGTATTATGTCTGACTCCTAAGTGGTGATGGTATTCCAGGCTACTATTATGATTTTATGAAACAAAAGTGGTGAAAGGTATCACCTTTTCTCATTCTTAGATCTCAGTTTCTTGTCCAATGCCTTATTACAGAGTAAGTGTTTAATAACAATTTAAGTACTGTGGGAAAAGAAAAGGTAGGGCTTACCTGAGGAGGATCAGGAGTGTATTAGAGGAGTTGTAGTTTGTAAGCATCACTGGACAGGTGAGCCTTGAAGCAAGTGAGGGAGTTAGTCATTTGAATTTTCTGGAGGAATAACCTTCCAGGCAGGGCCATTAGTCAGTGCAAAGCACCTAATGTGGGAGTGTCCCAGGCATATTCAAGAAATAGCAAGGAGAGCAGTGTGGTTGTCATATAGTGAATAAGATACAGCATATTAGAAAATGAAGTCAGCCGGGTGCGGTGCCTCACGCGTGTAATCCCAGCACTTTGGGAGGCCCAAGCTGGTGGATCACGAGGTCAGGAGATCGAGACCATCCTGGCTAACACGGTAAAACCCCGCCTCTACTAAAAATACAAAAAGTTAGCTGGGCGTGGTGGTAGGCACCTGTAGTCCCAGCTACTCGGGAGGCCGAGGCAGGAGAATGGTGTGAACCCTGGAGGTGGAGCTTGCAGTGAGCCGAGACCGTGCCAGTGCACTCCAGCCTGGGTGACAGAGTGAGACTCCATCTCAAAAAGAAAATGAAGTCATTTAGCAAAAAACATATTTTGCAAAACTGTACTTACCCTTACTATGTATGTTTTTTACTGATAATTGTTTTTCTTTTTCTATTTTGTGCTTTATTTTATTTTTTAAAAATTGCTGATCTCACTCAGTAGGGAAGAACTTCCTAACTGGGTGGCTGACCCCGCCTTGCTCCATTTGCCTCTGTTGGGAGTAACCTTGATTATTTTGATTCTCTCTGTGTTACAGAAGTGGTCCCAACTTGCATTGTGAAAAATACTGTTGTAGTAACTTAAAATGTTAAACCAAAAGATTTCCTGACATATTTTTTGATTCCTGAAAGTGATAACACTTTCATGGTACAGAAAAGCATAATGAAGAAAAAAATGCATACACCAACCACTGATAACATTTAAGCATATTTCCTTTCAGTTTTGTTCTGTGCATATGTGTATGGATTTTTAATAGTAATATGTATATTTTTAACAATGTAAGATTAGACTCTTTTTGTTTAATCCTGGTGTAGAGTGGTAGACTACTGGTTCATAGAAATATAGAAAGAAAAGATACCCACATGCGTAGATGTATTCTACCACTTGGAAATAACTCCTAGCTTGACCACGTAACTTCAAAAAGTCGTTTAACCTTTCCGAGTTTCCATTTTCTTACATATCAGATAGAGATAAAGACCTCTCCCCCTTAGTTCTGGGATAACTGATGAGACTGAATGTGTTTGTAGTGCGAACCTAAACTCTTCTGGTTTTTGCCACATAACAGGTGCTCAATAAATGTTAAGATGAGGGACTGAGTGAATGAATGAATGACTAAATAGGTACCCTTGTTTTGAAACTTTCAAGTTGTCTGTCCAATGGTATTAAAATTGTGTGCACTGATGCAATGAGTTCATATGACCAGCTTCCGGCCCCTGTGGTCTGTGGTCTTCTTATCCTAATAATTACATTGTCATTATGCCAACAAAAACAGCTTAAAAATGTGACTATTGAGTGAATAAGTTATCAGCTTAGCTCTGTTTTATAACTGTATTTTAATTAGTATTATACATAAATTTGTTATATTATTTTGAAAAAAGCTTATGGACGGAGCTGTGTTTTGTTCTATAGTCCATTGGTTTTAGAATTAAAGGAGATCAGGGTTTGAATCCTGTTCTGCCATTAATTTGGACACATCACTTAGCTTATTTGAATCTTATTCATTTAATAAATATTTTCCCTTTTACTGTATACCAGAGACTGCAAAGTTTTTTTTTTTCATTTATAAAATAGGGATAATGTAATTCCTATTTCATGTTCAGAGTTGCTGCGATGATTTAAAGAGATACTATACATGTTTGTAAACTGTAAACAGAAGATACTGTTAGATTAAAATATTCGTGAATGCTTCAAACATTTGTTTGTTATGTGGATTCTTTCCCCAGAAGGCTAGGTGTGCAATTTATTTCCCTTTCAGGGAGAGTTGATCAATTATGGAAGTAGTTCTATGGTCTGGATTTCTGGGATAACTGAGAGTACTAGAAGGTAGAGTGACTTCAAAGCTAAAAAGACCTGCTTCATTCCTAGCTCCCTCTCTTTTTAGCTGTTGTGATAGTAGGCTTTAAAGATAAATTTAAAGATAAATTTCTTATCTTTGTGAGTATCAATTTTTTCTAAAAGTGGGAATAATTATTCTGCAAGATTGTGAGATTAAGATATAATGTATGTGAAAGACATTGTATGATGTCTGGCATGTAGGAGATGCTTGTTTCTAAGGTAATAGTAGAAAAGGAAATGTTGTTAAGTGAATGGAGTCGTTGTGAAATGGAGAAAGCACCTTAGAAGAGGATAGTGCTTGTGCTGACATCTTTCTGTGATTATGTGATCTTTTGACCCTCTGAAATGAGTAAATGGGGGAGGCTTTTAATTTTAAAAGTCAAGTCTAGATATTAGTGGTTTCTTAGAGTATTTGTTAACTTATCTCTTTCCTTTGGTAAGTTATGACATAGCCTTATCAAAATAGTGACAAATATGATTGATAGAAATAAAAAATCTAACTTGATATACATTTCAGCTTTTAATACAAAAGCAAATAAATTCCTGTAAGTGGTATAAATGAAAGTGAGGAAGCATGCTTTATGCCCTGCTGTTTGAAAGGTATCATTTGCTCTATATAGAAAAACATCATTTCTATTACCTTGAACATTCAAAATCATTCAAAAAATATATCTCTGACTCTTGTAGTTAACTAGGTATGTGGAAAATGATGATGATTCTTTAGAAATATATAATCTTTCTCTAGTTGAATTTAGTGAGACAAGAGTAGATTATACTGCAGATTTCTCATTACTGAAAATATGAAAAAATAAAAATTCTGTTTAAGTGGAAGTTTTTTTTGTTTAGTTTTTGAGACAGAGTTTCGCTCTTGTTGCCCAGGCTGGAGTGCCATGGTGTGATCTCGACTCACTGCAACTTCTGCCTCCCAGGTTCAAGCAGTTCTCCTGCCTCAGCCTCCCAAGTAGCTGAGATTACAGGCATGTGCCACCATGCCAAGCTAATTTTATATTTTTAGTAGAGGTAAGGTTTCACCATGTTGGCCAGGCTGGTCTCAAACTGCTGATCTCAGGTGATCCACCTGCCTCGGCCTCCCAAAGTGCTGGGATTATAGGCGTGAGCCACTGCACCCAGCCAGTGTGGAAGATTTCAAATTGCTAGTTATGCAGTTTCATTTGCTCCTGTAAGCTTAACTTACATACACCATAGTTACCATAGTTCTGTGGTCTGGAATATTGCTTCCATTGGGATATAGTTTTTTACACAAAAGCATATGTAATATTTACTACTTTTAGTAAGTTTTGGCCCTTAAGCTAAATCTGTTTATAGACTTGATGAAACTGGGGATTTAACAAATCTATTTAAATTTAGATACTATAATGAAGGTATTTGGTGAGAACCTGTTGGCAGATAAAGTAGATTATGATGGATATTTTAATTTGGGATCAAGAAAAGCTCATTATATGGTCTTGCTTTTCTGATCTATACCTACCATTGGAAAGGTGGAGAGTTGGTTAAAAGAGGAGGGGTAAATTGTATTTTCCTTTCTACAACAATAAGTAATATTATAAAGACTTCCTTGATACACACTAGTTATTGTCTTGAATAAAAAAGTGCTTTAAAATATATAATAACCTAGCCCTCAATAAATTTTGTAACTTTTAATTCTGAGAAGTATCCATTATCCTGTAGCAAAATAATCAGAGGGTTCTGATTTCTTCTCCATTTGTACCATGAGGCAAGAGAAACCACCTGGCTAGTATGACTGAAGTAGCTAATTGTGGTCAGGCTGTTATGTTTGTTGCCTTAGCTTTTTGTGGTTGATGCCTTTCTTAGCTTACTTTATTTGGGGAATACGCTTTCTACAGTTGTATCTAGTGTCTCTGGATTATCTTTAGCTCTTACTTCTAGTGCAAAATGGATTGTGGTATTTAAGGAAATAAGCAGGAAGCTTTTCCATAGTTCCGTATGATACAATTTTCCAATAGTCTGTGACTTATTTTTGAATATTACTTTGAAGTATTAGTTAATAAATATTCTGTAATATTGTAAAAATAGGATAAAAGATGTTTTCTTAGTGGCTTTAAATGCACTTTTATTCAGGTTGTTTAAATAGTTTTTAGTTTAAAGAAGCAACAAGGGTGTCTTCAGGGCACAATTTCTTTAAAGAGAGTTATGGACTCTTGAATTATTATCAGTTTATTAACCCATTGTCAGTTACTGAGGTAATTCATATCAGATATTTTAGGTAATTAAAACCAGTATCATTAAAGCAAAACAAATTTGGATGGAAATCATTTAAAAGTACACACAGTCATCCTCTTCATGTTTAGTTTCTGAAATGGTGTTTGTTAATGCCCTTGTGCGTAAGTCCAGTGTAGCACATCATATAAGGGATGGCTAATTTTATCTGTTGGTGACAGGCAGAGTCAATGTGGTTTTGCTTGATTTGCATCTGTGAAAACTTTTAAGTTTGTAGATAGAAAGATTATAAATAGAAGAGCCTGTTGTCTGACGTACTGGAGGCTATCATACATTATTTAACTTTTTTTAAGTGACTGTGGTATATTCCCTAGGTTGGAGTAGCTTCCTAATTACAAATTGTAATATTCTTTGGCAAGTCTTCTACTGGAAGACTCTTAGAGCATTTCCTACCATTAACTACCCCATTCTTCCCTGTTATGCTGTTTTCTCTGGTTCTTTTATGCTCCAGTAGTTCCATCTGTCTGTCTGTCTGTCTGTCTGTCTCTCTCTCTGTCTGTATCTGACTGTTTTCTCTTGCTTTTTCACTAGGTGGAAAGGGAAAAATATCTACATTTAGGGGACAGAAGACCATAAGGAGATAGATGTGGATACTCTCTAATGTACTATCTTGGATACTCTCTAATGTACTATCTTAGAGCTTTTCTCCCATCCTATTGCATCTTGATATCCAGTCATTTTAATTCCTATCCACTATTCAATTTTATTATTGTATCTCTATAGATTGGAGTAGCTGGGAGCCTGTTAGTGCTTCTGTTAGTGCCTTGGGCAGTGTTACTTTCTTGGTGCATTAGTCCTGGGTGTAAAAGGTAGTCAAACACAATTTACAAATTTCCCATGCTAGTTGGTAGAAGGTAACTCATCTTCTGACAGCTGTTTTCCCATTGACTAGAGGAAGGCATGTACTAGTGAAATTGAAATAGATCTGTGACTGCACAGAAATTCTTTTCTCTCAAATAGTCTTCCCTTTCAGTTCTCAGTCACCTAGGTTTGAAGTCTTACACTTTTTGACTCATTGTACTTTCAACCCTTCTCATGGCTTTTTATTTTTTGCTATAGCTGATATCAACCCCCCTATCTGGCTGTCTGTGGTCTATTTTATATACACCTTGCTTTTTTCCTTTAATAATGTATTTTGGAGATCTTTCCATTAGTACGTCAAGAATGTCCTCATTTTTATTTTCATAGTGGCATAGAATTCCATTGTATTGATGCATTGTAATTTATCCACTCTCTGATGAATATTCAGGTTGTTTCTAATCTTTTGCTATTACAAATAATATTACAGTGAATAACATTATATGTTCATCATCTTTGTTCATTTTTTTTTTTTTATTGGGATGTTGTCTTTTCCTTACCCATTTCCAGGAGCTTTTTATAATTTAGGGAAATTCTTTTTATGTTTTCTCAGTTTCTTTTCTCTTTTTTTTGTTGGTTCATTCTTTCTATTATTTGTTATATGGTTCTTTTGTGTAATAAGTGGGCTTGTGTTTGTAGTTTAATCAATCTTTTATGGCTTTGGATTATGATTCATAATTAGAAATGCCTTCTCTATTCCAAGATTTGAAAGTAATTCTCATGTATTTTCTTTGGCTACTTTTGTGGTTTCACTGGAAATATGTAAATCTTTAGATTTATTTGAAATACATTCTCATGAGGATTTAGAGCATGCTTTTAAATATATAGTTAACACCTTGAACAACATAGGTTTGAACTACATGGATCTACTTGTACGTGGATTTTTTTTTTTTTCCTACAGTAGGCCCTCCGTTTCAAGCAAGTTTCACATAGGCCCTCCATATCCGGCAAGTTTCATGTCTACAACCAAATGCAGATCTAAAATACTGTATTCATAGAATGTGAAACCCAAGGATATGGAGGACCAACTTTTTGTATCTGTGGGTTCCACAGGGCTAATTGTGGGTCTTGAGCATGCACGGATTTTGGTGGAGTGTCCTGGTACCAATCTCCTGTAGGTACCCAGGGACGACTGTATATATTTTTTCAGGTGACTGCCTGTTTGTTCCAAACCAGTTTATTGAAGTGCCTATCTTTTCTCTCTAACTTGTGGTATATAACACCTCTTTATTTGGGTTTATTAGTGGACTTTATCTTCAGTTTCTTTTTTCTGCATATATATATGTATATATATATATTTTTTTTATATTTCACTTTAAGTTCTGGGATACATGTGCTGAATGTGCAGGTTTGTTACATAGGTATACATGTGCCATGGTGGTTTTCTGCTTATATTTTAGAATGGGCTTTTTTGGTTTAAAAAAACCTTTTGGTATTTTATTCATTACATTGCATGTATATTTTAACTGAGGGAGGCTTGACTGCTCTATGATGTTTCCTGTTCATGAAGATGGTATGTATTTCTACAAACTCAAGTGTCCTTTTAGGTCCTTTGGGACAATTTAAAAGTTTTTTTGTTTTTACATTTTGTTTGTTTATTCCTAGACTTTTGGTTCCTTTTTTGTTGCATTATAAATAGGCATTTTTCCTCTTCCATTATATACTTTGATTGTTTTGTGTGTGTGTATATTATTAATTTTGTATATTAATCTTATATCTAATATCTTACACAGTCTCTGATTATTTGTGGTATTATTTTAGTTAATTTGTTTTTGGTTGTCATGTATTCAGTTATGTCATTTGCAGTGAGTGGCAATTTTATCTCCTCCTTTCTCATTGTTATACCTACAACTTTTTTCCTAATTACTTTGTCTTGTACCTCCAAAAATGTTAAATGAATGTTAAATAATAGTGTTCTTAATGACATTCCTTGTCTTGTTCTAAATTTAGTAATAATGCCTTTAGTATTTCCCCAATAGACGTGATTATGGCTTTGGGCTAAGACAGATGTATATTTTTTCTGTTAAGTGAGTAGCATTTTAAATCAAGAATGCTGTTGGACTTTGTCAAATATCTTTTTAGCATCTATTGAGATGATTATATCAGATTTAACATTAGTAAATGTCACTTAGGTCATTTTTGTTAATATTTATTTATTTTACTTGATCTGTCACTGGACTGAGATAAGTAATTAAAATTTATATTACAGATTCATTTCTTTTTCTACATGTATCTCCCATAATTTCTGCTTTACCGATGTTGCTGCTGTGCTATTTCATATATAGATATTTACAACTGTTACATTGTCATTGCAAATGGTGCTGTTAGCCTTTGAAAGTGCCCTTTCCTTTTTGTCTTAGTAAATGCTTTTCGGCCCCATTCCACTTTGTTTAGTAACTAGAGATGGGTACCCCCCAGCTTTTCCATTATTTATATTTGCTAGTATTACTTTATTTATTTTTTAGTTTCCAACCTTTTGGAATTACTTTCTTTTATAGGTATATCTCTTATTTTTCAGAATAGAGTTGGGTTTTACTTTATGACCTACTGTGAAAACTTTTAATAGATCAGTTAAACCTTTTATAATTACTGATATAAATTCTTTTATAATTACTGATATAGATGTATTTAGTCTTGATTTTCATATTATTTTTTCAGTTTTTCTAAATATATTTTACTATGCAATCTAGGTTTTTTGTTTATTTTGAAAAGTAGTTCTTTTCATATATAGGAAGCTTTTTTTTCTTATATTGGTAATCACAATAATTAAATCTTATGTTCCTCAATGTGTGCCATTCTACATACTGGCAGGATAATTATGTTTATTAAGATGCTGTATTATGTTAGTTTCCTATACCCACATTTGCAAGGCAGCTCATTGGAGGATCAAGTCCATAGCTCTTTACAGTCTTGCCCCAAACTAACCTTCCGTCTTTATCTTCTAATGAGGCCCTACATGAACTTCCATAGGCAGGATTCACTACTCTCTTCATCCATAGAAACTGCTCTGTTCATCCAACCCATGCAGTGCTCCCTGCCTTTTTTTGAACCTCTCTGTAAATTTTTCTAGTATGCTTTCTATTAGCCTTACAGTACATGCATCATACATATTATGTACTTTTTATACTTGATCATGAAAATCTCCCTAAGTGAATTGTAGGCTCTTGTAGGACAGAATGTATCTTGAATTTCCTGCAGACCTTACCTGGTGCAGTGCTTTCATCTTCATAGGTTTTCATCTGAGGACTGCCATGAGCTTGTGGAAGAGTAGGTGGATATGTTCTTGATGAGCTGTATATGATAGAATTTTCATCAATGTGTAGAAGAGAAAGGTGAGCAGATGTTCAGTCCTGTAAGGAAAACCTTCTAGCGGCATTACTTTACAATGGATTGGATTTTCCTGTAAGCTCTCTGTCATAGCAAACATTCAATTGTAGGGTAAATGGCCATTCTGCTGGGGGTGCTGTTAAGGAGAAGGAGAAGTGAAAGGGAAAGAGTATTCTAAAATTAGGTAAACCAGGGCTCGCTTTATCTTTGTATTTCTGAATACCTACGATTTTGACCTAAATAAAGGAGAAACCATAGAGGATTTATTTATTTAATATGGGAATTGAGGAATTGACAATGATAATATGATAGGAAATTAAACAATAATACGCTTTATATATAACTGAATAATCTTTGAAGTTGATGATTCTGTTTTTTGTTTGTTTGTTTGTTTTAAAGACAGCACTCACTCTGTCACCCAGGCTAGAGTGCAGTGGTGCGATCATAGTACACTGTAACCTAGAACTCCTGGGCTCAAGTGATTTTCCTGCCTCAGCCTCCCAAGAAGCTAGGACTATAGGCATGTACCACTATGCCCTGTTAATTTTTTATTTTTGCAGTGAGAGAGGGGTCTTGCCATGCTAACAAGGCTGGTCTCTAACTCCTGGCCTCAAGATCCTCCTGCCTCTGCCTCCCAAAGTGCTGGAATTACAGGCATGAGTCACTGCCTGACCTGATTCTATTTTCCAGTGCTCTCTTTACATCTCATGATATAAACAAAATTAAAACTTATAATATATATTTTTATGACTTTCACGTTTGATCATTTCTTAGACTACTGAAAGAGTCCTGTTAAGAAGAGTGTCAGCCAGGCATGGTGGCAGTGAACAATATGTTTGTATTAGGGTTCTCTAGAAAAGCAGAACTAATAGGGTTGTCTGTGTGTGTGTGTAAAGGGGAGTTTATTAAGGAATATTAACTCATACAATCACAAGGTCCCACAATAGGCTGTCTGCAAGCTGAGGAGCAAGGAGAACCAGTCTGAATGCCAAAGCTGAAGAACTTGGAGTCAGTTGTTTGAGGACAGGAAGCATCCAACACTGGAGAAGGATGTAGGCAGGGAAGCTAAACCAGTCTAGCTTTTTCACGTTTTTCTGCCTGCTTTATATCCTGGCCATGCTGGCAGCTGATTAAATGGTGCCCACCCAGATTAAGGGTGGGTCTGCCTTTCCCAGCCCACTGACTCAGATGTTAATCTCCTTTGGCAGCACCCTCACAGACATACCCAAGATTAATACTTTGCATCCTTCAAGCCAATCAAGTTGATAGTCAGTGTTAACCATCACAAATCCACCCCTTGTCAACTTGAACCATATACATCTCCTGAGATCATACATAATCTTTAAATAAAGACAATGATAAGGTCATAATTATGCCTAACATGATACAACTATCCTTCATACAACCGGAAACGTACCAGTCCCCAACCCAAATACTACTACATCAAGTTAACAATACTTAAATGCTGATATGAAGTCAATAAATCTTATGTCACGTGATAAAGGAAATAAAATGAAGATTTTTTTTTCTTTTTCTTTTTTTTTTTGAGATGAAGTCTTGCTCTTGTCACCCAGGCTGGATTGCAATAGCATGATCTTGGCTCACTGCAGCCTCTGCTTCCTGGGTTCAAGGGATTCTCCTGCCTCAGCCTCCCAAGTAGCTGGGATTACAGGCATGCACCACCACACCCAGCTAATTTTTATATTTTTAGTAGAGACGGGGTTTCGCCATGTTGGTCAGGCTGGTCTCAAACCCCTGACCTCAGGCGATCCACCCGCCACTACCTCCCAAAGTGCTGGCATTATAGGCGTGAGCCACTGCACCTGGCCTTTTTTTTTTCTTTTTTTTTTTAGATAGAGTCTTGCTCTGTCACCCAGGCTGGAGTGCAGTGGGGCAATCTCAGCTCACTGCAACCTCCACCTCTGAGGTTTCAGCCATTCTCCTGCCTCAGCCTCCTTAGTAGCTGGGATTACAGGCGCCCGCCACCACGCCCAGCTAGTTTTTGTACGTTTGGTAGAGACAGGGTTTCACCATGTTGGCCAGGCTGGTCTTGAACTCGTGATCTCAGATGATCCGCCCGCCTTGGCCTCCCAAAGTACTGGGATTACAGGCATGAGCCACCATGCCTGGTCTGAAGATATTTTCTTAGTACAAGTGTATACATGCACAAAGATGTTTTTAACAAAAGAAGGAGGAAATACTCATGACAATTACAGTCCTCATTTCTGCAACTGGCCATGTGGTCGTAATTGGTATTGATGACTGCCTTCTTCTACCCATTCTGTATTTCCTTTGCCTTCAACAAGCACCTTAGCAGGTTATGGGTTTTTTTTCCTGGTGGTTGTGTTTTTTATTTTTTTCCTGGTGGAGTGACCCAAACCTTCATTCCTGAAGTGTCTGGGCCATTTGTAGTCCTGCCTGAATTGGGCTGTTGTGATTTATCACAAGGCATAGTAATACTAAGAGATACCCTAACAGATCTCCTGTATTCCATGTATACTTTTCCTTACCTCTGTTATGGAGTAGTAGACCGATTGCATCTTCATAGTCTGAGTCAGTCACCCCAGCCAACATTGTACCTCCCTTCTTAGCCTGTTGGCTTAAAGGTAGGAGGAGCCCAAAGTGTCCAGCTGGCAACCTGAACTTCCACTTTAATGGAATTGTTGTTGTGTCATTCCTCCCTCTGGAACTTAGACCTCTAGGCCAGCAGAATGTAATGTTGTAGGAACACGAAGCAAAAATTTTGCCAGTGGATCACTAGGGGTGATGGTGAGTGGTGCCACTTCCACCCCTTGATTCCTGGACCTGTGAATCCTGGCTATGGGAGAAATAGCACCATATATTGGATGCTGATTCAGAGCATACATGACCTTCTGGAGAACTTTGCCCGAGGCCTGCAAAGTATTGTCACCTAGTTGACATTGTAATTGTGACTTCAAAGGCCATTCCACCGTTCTGTCAATCCAGCTGCTTCAGGATGATGAGAACATGCTAACACCAGTGAATTTCATAAGCAAGAGCCCACTGCCACACTTCTTTAGTCGTAAAGTGAGCACCTTGGTCAGAGGCAATGCTGTGTGGAATACCGTAACAGTGGATAAGGCATTCCATGAGTCCACAGATGGTAGTCTTGGCAGAAGCCAGAAGCATTGTGTGCAGGATAGGCAAACCCATATCTGGAGTGTCTATTCCAGTGAGGACAAACCTCTGCCCTTTCCATGATAGAAGAGGTCCAGTATAATCAACCTGCCACCAGGTAGCTGGCTGATCACCCCAAGGAATAGTGCCTTATTGAGGGCTCAGTGTTGGTCTCTGCTGCTGGCAAATTGGGCACTCAGCAGTGGGTCAGCCTGGGTGAGTGGAAGTCCATGTTGCTGAGCCCATGTGTAACCTCCATCCCTGCCACCATGGCTACTTTGTTCATGGGGCCCACTGGGCAATGATAGGGGTGGTTGGGGAAAGAGGCTTAGTGGTATCCACAGAATGGATCATCCTATCCACTTGGTTATTAAAATCCTCCTCTGCTGAGGTCACCCATTGGTGAGCACTCACATGGGATACAAATATCTTCACAATTTTTGACCACTCAGAGAGGTCCATCTACATACCTCTTCCCCCAATTTCCTTGTCACCAATTTTCCAATCATGCTTCTTCTAAGTCACTGACCATCCAGCCAAATCATTGGCTACAGCCCATGAATCAGTATATAATCCCATATCTGGCCATTTCACCTTCCATGCAAAGTGCACAGCCAGTTACACTGCTTGAAGTTCTGCCCGCTGGGAAGATTTCCCTTCATGCTCTCCTTTAGGGATGTCCTAGAAAGGGGCTGTGGTGCTGCAGCTATCTACTTTTGGGTGGTGCCTGCATGTCGTGCAGAACCATCTGTGAACCAGGCCCTAATCTTCTCTTCCTCTGTCAACTGATCATAGGGAACTCCCCATGAGGCCATCGGTGCAGGTTGGGGACGAGAAGGTAGGGTGGCAGGAGTGGAAACCATGGACATTTGAACCACTTCCTCATGTAACTTATTTGTGCCTTCAGGACCTGCTTGAGCCTGATGATGTATGTACCACTTCCATTTAATGATGGAATGCTGCTGTGCACCACCCACTTTATGGCTAAATGGGTCAGAAAGCACCCAGTTCATGATAGGCAGCTCACGTCACATAGTGACTTGAGGACCTATAGTCAAACGTAACTTTCCACCAAAGCTCAGTAACAGGCCAAGAGCTGTCTCTCAAAAGGAGAGTAGTTATCTGCAAAAGATGGCAGGGCCTTGCTCCAAAATCCTAGAGGCCTCCACTGTGATTCACCTATAGGGGCCTGACAAAGGCTGCAGACAGCATCCCTATCTGCCACTGAGACCTCAAGCATCATTGGATCTGCTGGGTTACATGGCCCAAGTGGCAGAACAGCTTGCACAGCAGACTGGACCTGTTGCAGAGCCGTCTTCTGTTCTTGACTCCACTCAAAACTGGCAGCCTTTTGAGTCACTCAATAAATGGGCCAGAGTAACACACTCAAATGAGGAATGTGTTGCCTCCAGAATCCAAATAGGCCCACTAGGCGTTGTGCCTGTTTCTTGATTGTAGGAGGGGCCAAATGCAGCAACTTATCCTTTACCTTAGAAGGAATATCTTGACAGGCCCCACACCACTGGAATCCTAGAAATTTTACTGAGGTAGAAGTTCCCTGAATTTTAGTTGAATTTATTTCTCATCCTCTGGCATGCAAATGTCTCACCAATAAGTCCAGTGTGTTTGCTACTTCTTGCTTTCTGGATCCAGTTAACATAATGTCATCAATGTGATGGACCAGTGTGATATCTGTGGAAGTGAAAAGTGATCAAGGTCTCTCCGAAGAAGATTATGACACAAAGCTGGAGAGTTGATATACCCCTGAGGTGGGACAGTAAAGGTATATTGCTGGCCTTGCCAGCTGAAGGCAAATTGCTTCTGGTGGGCCTTATGGACAGGAATAGAGAAAAAAAGCATTTGTGAAATCAATGGCTGCATACTGGGTACCGGGAGATGTGTTAGTTTGCAAGCAATGAAACCACATCTGGTACAGCCGCTGCAGTTGTAGTTACCACTTGGTTAAGCTTACGATAATCCACTGTCATTCTCCAAGATCCATCTGCCTTCTGCACAGGCCAGATAGGGATGTGCTGGGAATCACCACCCCTGCATCTTTCAAGTCCTCGATGGTGACACTAATCTCTGTAGTCCCTCCAAGGATGCGATATTGTTTTTGACTTACCATTTTTCTAGGTAGAGGCAGCCCTAATGGCTTCCATTTGGCCTTTCCCACCATCGTTGCCCTCACTCTACCAGTCAGGGAGCCAATGTGAGGGTTCTGCCAGCTACTAAGTATGTCTCTGCCAATTAGGCATTCTGGCACCTGGAAAATGACTACAGGATGAGTCCAGGGACCCACTGGACCCACTATAAGTCAGACCTGAGCTAAAAGTCCATTAACCTGACCTCCATAAGCCCTTGCTTTAACTGGCGGACCATGATGACATTTTGGGTCCCCTGGAATCAACGTCAGCTCAGATCCAGTGTCCAGTAGTCCCCAAAATGTCTGATCATTTCCCTTTCCCCAGTGCACAGTTCCCCTGGTAAAAGGCCGGAGGTCTCCTTGGGGAAGGATGGGAGAAAGATTCACTGCATAAATTGTTGGTGGTGTAGTGGGGTCCTTCCTCAAAGGGACCCAGCCTCCCCTTCATTCAAGGGATTCTGGGTCTATAAACTGGCTCAAGTCTGGAAATTGATTGAGGGGCCATGATTCTCGGTTTATAATTCAAATTAGTCTTTTGTCCATTCGACCTACAAGTTTTTTCCTTATATAAATTAAGTAGGAATACAGTAGGCTTCCTATCATTTTCACTCCTGGTAACACCGTGATTAATTAGCCAATGCCAGAGCTCTACATGAGTCAGACTATTCTGAATAGTGTTATTCAGTGTGATAATCCAGCAGTCTTGAACGTTTTTGGCACCAGGCACTGGTTTTGTGGAAGACTGATGGGGGTGGGGAGGATAGTTTCAGGACAAAACTGCGGACTAGTACTGGTCTGCAGCCTTGGGTTTGGGGACCCCTGTGATAACCCACTTTGTACATTTAGCTCTAGTGCAATTTACCTTTTCAGAAAGATTAATCCCCGAAAGTCTTAGCTTTGTAATGATGGAGTGTGTTGAAAAGCATGGATCATGGCTTTTTAAGGGATTTCCAAAGGAGACTCTCTCTCCAAAATATTTTGAGCAGTATTGTTTGAATAAGTGTATAATAGTCTTTAGAGCAGTATTTTTGGAACTGCAAACTGGGATACATTTTGGGCTTACATTCAACAGTAATTAAAAGGATAAGAATAGAAAATATTACTGTGCATTGAATGTAGTAAGGATAGGTAGTTTTGAGAAACTTTTATTTGTGTTTCTGTTTACTAGACTATGGTGTAAAGTGTATTTCTTGCTGTGAATCATGGTCAAAAAAAGTTTGAAAAGCATCTGCTGTTAGATGATAACACACATTTGGATATTAACTTCTTAGAGGTTAGTATAGGTAGTCTCACCTATGTAAAATGTAATTGAAAATTTCTGTTGCTATGTATTTGTCAAAAAAGTCCAGTAATGATTTTAATGCTTCTCTTCAATGGAAGACAAATTCCACAGAAAGAAGGCACATCTGCATCTCTCCTGAATCTTAGAACATCAGAATCAAAAGCAGCCTTAGATTATTAGTTCAGCTTATTTATGGACAAATAGAAATCTGAGGTCAGAAGGTAGAGAAATGCATGCCTAAGTTGACACTGTGAGTGGTAGAGCTGGTACCAAAACTTAGGTCTCTTGACTCCCAACTCATAGACTGCAGAAGGTCAATTGTAGTTTAATCATAATTGTAATGGGGAGCCGAGCAAGAAGACACGAGGCAGATGAGAACTGAGGTAGCCTTTATTGGGCTCGTGGGTGAGGTTCACTGGTCCTCTAGGAGGGCCGAGGACCTAAAGTCTGGAGATTAGCCAAGAGGCACCCCAGAGGGGATTTTCGGTCTGGTTTGGACTGGGCAGCCCCCATGATCCTGAGGCGGGCAGTCCGGAGGCAACGGGAGCATCCTCCCACTGCCACGCGAAGTGTGGGGTATGTGGCTTCTGGGGAAGTTGGACATCTCCTAGTCCCTGGTGCTGAGGTCACAAGTGACGGACGGGGGCAGACGGGGGAAGCCCTGACGCGGCTGTGTTTTCGGGCACGGACTCCCAGAGCCTGCAGGATGGGGGAAAACGTACCCAGCAGTGATAGAATTGAGTCTTGGATTTGGTGAAAGGGCTCCCGGCTCGGAGAGGAGGTCCTGGCTCGGGGAGAGGAGAGCCTGCCCGAACCGGCAGGGGTCCGGGAAGGGGTCTCCTCCTGGGTTTTTGGCACCAATGTAACGTAATGGGGAGCCAAGCAAGAAGACACGAGGCAGATGAGAACTGAGGTAGCTGAAGTAGCCTTTATTGGGCTCGCGGGCGAGGTTCACCAGTCCTCTAGGAGGAGGGCCGAGGAAGTCGCGTGCGGGGCAGGTATCAGGGGCCTTTTATAGGGTGAGGTAGGCGGAGTCTGTAGGTTTCGGTTTCCTGAGTTAGGTTTCGATTTCTGAGGAATGACATGTCCAGGAGTTTGCGCAGAGCGAGGGGTTTTTGGCGGGCCCGGGCTTTTTTCGTAAGCTGAAAGTCTTAGCAGAAAGTGAAGGGTGGGAAGTCCTAACAAAGGACCTGTCATATTGGGTGATACTGCCATGTTGGGTCTAGGTTCCTGCCTAACAATAATCTCAGCTAATTGTATGTAACAGTTATAAAAACAAGCTTTTATGAGGGTTCACATTCAGAAATAATGACAAATTGTTTAGTTTGTTTTTTTTTTTTTTTTAAAAAAACTTGATCATGCATTACTTTTAAAATTCTCTTTGGCTGTAGAATGTGAAGTTTTTAATTTGAATTACATAAGCATATACTCTCTTTGAAACCATACTTGGGAAGTTTTGAGTTTGTTACAGGGGACTTATTTTTAAATCATTTGCCTCTTGGCTGAAATGAACTGTTACCAGATCCAAATCACCACTTAAAATTGCTTGAAATGTTTGTCAACCTCTTCATTAAAGCCCAAACAGAGCATATATTCAGTGGGCAGTTTCAAAGAATTAGCATGAAGTTCAAACATTAGGAAATTAAGGACATCCTATACCCCATTACTTTAATTAATACATGTTGTAAAAATCTAAAAATCAGAAGGATTCAAGGTTTTAAGGCTGTGGATGACTCAGGGACTTGGAAGATTGCCCCTTCTTACCTCTAAGGTTGATTGACTGCCTCAAAGCTCCAGAAGATAGAGAGTTAGAGAACTTTTTGTAATCCTAGCGCTTTGGGAGGCAGAGGTGGGCAGATCACCTGAGGTCAGGAGTTTGAGACTAGCCTGGCCAACATGGTGAAACCTCGTCTGTACTAAAAATACAAAAATTAGCCAGACGTGGTGGTGCACACTTGTAATCCCAGCTACTTGGGAGGCCAAAGCAGGAGAATCCCTTGAACCTGGGAGGCGAAGGTTGCAGTGAGCCAAGATGGCGCCATTGCACTCCAGCTTGGACAGCAAGAGCAAAACTCTATCTCAAAAGAAGAAAAGAGAGAGCAAGAGAACTTTTTTTGTTTTTCAGTTCTGTTTTTTAGAAAAATGAGTTCTCTTCCTTTGTCCCTGCTTGTTGGTCTTATCTCTCTACCTCCTAAATGGTCTTGAGGATTAAAGTAAACAGTATATTCCTAATTGTGCCAATGCGTATTTCTTCTTTCTGTACCTCAATCTCACAGCAAGTACAAAAGTGAGGACAGATGTGAGCAAAGGAGATAGATTCCTAAATTCAGATTTCCTTTTAACACACCAAGGTCATTCTCTGATTAGCTTTTTGGTAAAAGTGCTTAGAAAGCTGAACTACTACGTGGTAGTGATGAAAATCAACCTTAGTGACCCTTAATATGTAAGAAAGCTTTGAAACTGTCACCGGGGGTATTTTAGACTAAATGAGAGATAAATCTGTTTGCTTTACAAAGCTAGTTAAAACAGTATGTGGCAGATGGGGCAGCATTAAAGATTCTTCTAATGATCATTAATTAGGATAGGCACCTCAACAAGTATATGACCTCTCAAGGACTACTTCTGATTGATATTTAGAATTAGTTTGGTTAGAAGTAACGATGTAATTTTTAACACACAGAGGTTTATTATTTTTTTTGGAGACAGGAGTTTCACTCTTGTTGCCCAGGCTGGAGTGCAATGGCACAATCTCAGCTCACAGCAACCTCCGCCTCCCAGGTTCCAGTGATTCTCCTGCTTCATCATCCCAAGTAGCTAGGATGACAGGCATCCGCATCCATGCCTGGCTAATGTTTTGTATTTTTAGTAGAGACAGGTTTTCACCATGTTGGCCAGGCTGCTCTCGAACTCCTGACCTCAGGTGATCTGCCTGCCTCGGCCTCCCAAAGTGCTGGGATTACAGGTGTGAGCTACTGTGCCCAGCCAAAAAATACAGATCTTTAAAGTCAGCAGTGAATTAATACTTGGGATATATATAGTAATAGAATCATTAGGGGATTTGGTAATGAAAATATTTTTACCTAAGAATATGTACAGTACTCTACTTAAGAATAAGAAACTAGGAAGTCTTAGAGTAATTCTGGAACTAAGTGAATGGAAAATAAGTAACCCAAGGTTTCACTGAAGACAGTTTTTCCTTAAAGGCCATTTACTCACCCAAAAACAGTCAGGGCCACATGTTTAGTAATGAAATAAAGGCATTCTTTGACATATAGGAGATATTTCCTCATACTTTGAAGTATAGAAATGTGTGTGCCAACAGCAACAGCTAGTAAAAGGGCTAAAGATTGTTATATGTTACCTGGATGTGGTGGCACATGCCTGTAGTCCCAGCTACTTGGGAGGCTGAGGTGGGAGGATTGCTAGAGCCCAGGAGGTGGAGGTCGCAGTGAGCCGAGATCATGCCACTGCACTCCAGCCTAGGTGACAAAGCAAGATCTTGTCTCAAAAAAAAAAAATTATATAATTTAGGAGGTACCACAATCTGTTGAGTATAAACTTTGAAAAATTGTTTAAAAGTTATTGAAAACATTGGTATTTCCAAAGTTTAGTATACCAATACTATAGCTCACCTGCTATAGTATATTGCCTGAGTTTCTGTCCCTGTCTTGCTTCTCTATTCCTCCTTTATCTCCCAAATACTTGACTCCTTGTACTTAACTCCTTGTCTCAGAGTCTACTTCTGTGGGGAGGCCAAATGAAGATAGGCTATCATTGTTTTCTGTAAAATTTCCTGTCATCTGATATGGCAGCTTGCATCCTCATGGTGTCATTTCACAAAATGTTTCTCCGTAGCCAGTGTTTCTTATGCACTAGCTTCTTGGACTCGATTAGATTGAGATAATGTTCAAATTGGTTGTTGTTAAGAATATTTACAAGTGGTGCTTTCTGTTTTATATTTGCATCCCATCAAGAAGCAGAATACTTGGTTGTCCCACTTTTAGTGATGTTAAAAGATTGTTCAGTAACAGTGTGGATACACATTCATTCTGCACTAAAATTAATTCAAAGCTTCATGAAAGCCCAGGCAAAAAGAGAGTACTGACATACAGGTAATCTCATGGTTTAATGCCCAGCAGTTATCTTCTTTAGAGAGTATATAATGACTTTGCAGGAATTGTGGATGACTCTTAAAATATTTGAATGAGAGAACCTTCTTTCTCTCTCTTAATTTTAATGTAGAAAATGAAGTTCATAAGATTAATGTAACCATGTACAAATTACGTTTTTCACAGTGTCTAGCATGTTGACACTGTGATGACTCAGTGAAATATTTGTGGAATGAGTAAGTGAACAAAAGATGTATGTACCAACGTGTATGTAGATTCTCTTAAGGTAACATTCTCTCATCAAGTATCCTGGGTAAGAATTACAGTGCAGCACAAAGTAGAATGGTCACAATTCTTATCTTGACTTCTCTTCAATTCCCATGCTTTGTTAGTACTGCCATTGCTAGAAGTTTGAGTTTTAGAAGAGCAAAATGTGGTGATTTTAAGAGAATAATTTTTTCCACACATTGAGAAGTTCACCCCCAGCTCTGAAAAGCTTTTTGTAACAAAAATATCCTCTTCGAAGGTCAGAGAAAAATACATTGTCTATTCCAGGTAAATTAGTTAATCTCAATTTTAAATACACTGAAGAACGAAACACAGATAACATCAGTTTTTAATGGAAATTCATGCATGATCAAATAACTAAAATTCAAGAAAAGTATGAATTGCAACAGATTTTGTTTCTTTTTATTTGTCCATGATTGTTTTTATTGGCAGGATTTGAGATTAAGGGTTTGTATTATCTATATTTGAACTTTTTGGGGGTATGGTATTTGTTTTCTCAAATTTCTGCATCATATTTTGACTTATTTAACGAAGAAATCTTGTAATTCTTCTAGTGTTTCTTTATAAATGCAGATTGGTTCTCACATGACCAAGATGGGTTGCACCGATGCTATAGTAAGGTTGTACTGCTGAACAATTTAAGGGTTAAAGTAGCTTCCCAGTGTTATTCTATATTTAGTCCTATTTTTCCCCTCTCTTTGAACTTCTAGTTCATTATAATGCTTCTGGGAATGTGAATAGTGTGAGATGTGCCTTGATTGATACCCAACTTCAAGGCCCTTATAGTTCCTGTCAGCCTCAACTTCTTTTCTCCAGGGACATTTCAACATCTCCTGCTCCTTGAAGCCAACTGGAAACCTTTATACTTCTCTTGCCTGCCAGCTTAATGCAAAACTGAAAGTAAGAGTGGACTGATTGGAGTCAGAGAAGTGGCCCCCAGGGAGGAAAAGCAGCCTAGGTCTCAGGGCATTGGGACTTGGCAGATGGTAGGCTGACTTGTCAATCTGGATTAGAAATGGAAGATAACTGTTGTCTGGTCCATTGCTTGTTTTTTGCTATAGGAGAGACATAGTTTGTAAAGAAAGGGCTCTGAGAATCTCCCAACAGAAAGGCAAGTCAGTGAAAGATTTAGCAAAAATACACTAAGCTATTGCAGCAGAATGCCTAGCAGATGTACTGCCAACTGAGAACAGTAATGCCACAGGGAAAGAAATATCCCCTATCGAAGCTTCTATTTTATGACAGTGATTTCATGCAGAAATATCTGTTTAAGCTATTTTTTTTGAGCAGAAGACAGTATACTTTAAAAAATTAACATCTATGTACGTCTCTGATAGGTTATAGATTCATTCTACATTTTTCTAAAAGCACAGCAATTTGCATGTCAATGCATTGTCACAGATGAGTCTTACTTGTACTTGTGTTCGTATTTGAGGATCAAAAACATCGTACAGAGTTTAAAATGAATTTACACGCTTGCTCCTAGAGTAAAAAAAATTTCTTTCCAAAACAGTGTTCCTGAACTTTAGTGTGCATAGGAATCAACTGGGCATCTTACTGGAATAGAGCTTCTCATTCAGTAGGTCTGGAGTGGGGCCTAGTATTCTCTATTTCTCACAAGCTCGTAGGTGATACCAGTGTGGCAGTTTCAGAGACCAAACTTGAAATATCAAGGTTTTAAGATATTGAGCTTTAAATAAACAAACTCGCTAGAAATACTTCTTGTTTTCTAAACTCGTTTACTAGGATATTCTAAGAAATTACACTTGACGCCTAGCTAATGCTTCTATGAATTAGAAATCTTATTAACAGAAGTAGTATTTGATAACCTGTTTTACCTGGCGTTTTATTAGCTTCTAGTCCTGAAAGTCTCAAATCATTTATTTTCATGACTGAATTAACAACCTCAAATTATAATACCATACAAGTGTCAAATTTTTATCCACTAATGTAATATAACTCTTCTTCTGTTTTGTGGTAGTTTATGGATGATTTGCTTTCTTCTACTGCCCAGCTTTATTAGGGTATAATTGACAAAAATTGTGTATATTTATGATGTACAATGAGATATTTTGATGTGTATATATTGTTAAATGATTACGTCAAGCTAATTACCATATCTATCACCTCACATATTTTTTTTTGTTGTGAGAATATTTATTATAGAATCTCTTAGCAGTTTTCAAGTACATAGTACAGTAACGCATGGCTTGATGACAGGGATATGTTCTGAGAAATGTGTCATTAGGTAATTTCATCATTGTGCAAATGTTATAGAATATACTTACACAAACCTAGATGGTATGGCCTACTACACATCTGGGCTATATGGAATAGCCTATTACTCTTAGGCTACTTGTATAGTATGTTACTAAATATTGTAGACAATTGTAATACAATGGTATTTGTGTATCTAAATGTAGAAAAGACACAGTAAAAATATAGTATAAAAGATAAAAAAAGTTATATACATGTATAGGGCACTTAACATGAATGAAACTTGCAGGACTGGAAGTTGCTGTGGGTGAGTCAGTGAGTGATGAGTGAATGAGAAGGCCTAGGTTATTACTGTACGTTACTGTAGCCTTCATAAACTTAGGTAATACTAAACTTATTTTAAAATATCTTTTTTCTTTAATACTAAATTAACTTTAGCTTACTGTAACTTTTTAACTATATGTTTTAATTTTTAACTTCTGACTCTTTTATAATAATATGGAGGTTAAAATACCAGCACATTACATAGCTGTACAAAAGCATCTTTCTTTATAACCTCATTCTGTTTGCTTTTTTTATTAAAATATTTTTTTCTTTTTAGCTTTTTTGTTGAAAACCAAGACAAAAGCACACACATTAGCCTAGACCTACACAGGGTCAGGATTATCAAGACGTCAAGAGGCTCCAGGAATTTTTCAGCTTCATTATAATCTTATGAGACCACTGTCATATATGTAGCCTCTCATTAACCAAAACATTGTTATGCAGTGTGACAGTATGTGCTGAAGTGTCTGGAAATCATATCAAAGAACAGCTGGGGGAACCAGAAGAAATTACTAGGGGTTTATGGCAACTGTTACGTAGTGATGAAGAGGGGTTTCTGCAATAGGTGGGAAGATCCTTTGTGAGATTCCTTCTAAGTCTGTGAGTCATCACCAAGTGGTGTGCTTTTTGCTATTATATAATTAAAACCAAATTATAGTATAGACTTTATTTTTATTTGATAACCTCATTTTCCTCAAACATATTAAAATGTTTGTTCTCAATTTCCATTTCGGGACCTTTTCCTCCTACTTCTCATATCCAATATCGTCTCTCTAAATTCTTAGTGTGTTAACATCATCTACCTATTCATCCGTCTAGTTATTCATTTAGTACATATTTGAATGTTTCTTGTGTACAAACAGGGTACAGTGATCTGTGGGATACAAAATTGAATAAAGTGGTCTCTACTTTCAAGGTACTCCCAGTCTGTTGGAGGAAGTAAGACACCAGCACAAATAACTGATTTAAGGATGGAATTAATGTGTTTCTTTAAGACAGAATAATTACACCCTATAGAAACTGCTCTCAGTTTTCAGAGCGAGGAGGGATCCAAATTTTTAATAACCATCTAACAGAAGAAAATATTCTTTCCTTGCTGAAGAAGCTCCTGTTATTGAAAGCTAGCCTTTCAATTTTATTAGTCTTTTAAGTGCATTTGGGTATGGTATTTGCCATTTTACTCGTATGCCTTTTTATATAAGATCCCGTCACTAGGCTGAAATGTAATAGTTGGTATAGTAAATGCATGGAGGACTTATCTAATGAATTATGGGAGATGATTAAAGATGCCACTCTGCTCTGCTTTCTTGGCAAGAAAATGAGCTAATAAACTGGAAAGAATGACCAAGTTGTAAAATACTTCCTAAGTTCATATCTGTATATTTGTATATGTTGTCTAAATATTTCATCATTAGAGACTATATTCTTCATAACTATTGAGATCTATGAAAATTTCCATATGTTTTTGTTTTTAACATAAATTTAGAAGTTTTATTCAAGTCTAAATTGAAAAAAATATTAATGATCCCTATCAAAAGCTTTATGGTCTGGAGTTATACTTTATTTTACTTAAGCACTATAGCATTTGACACATGAAGATGTTTTCCTGGGAGAATCTTGTTACTGCCCAGGGCTGACATGAAAAGAAACAATTTGTCAGACTAGTGAAGCTTACTAACAGTTCAAATAAACAACACGTCTTTCCCTTCATACTGCATATTAGTAGAAATGTTAATGATAAGCTAACAGGAAAATGCCTCCTTTACTCCCTACAGGGAGCAGAGATTACTGGGTCAGAGAGTTTTCTTGCTTTGGGCCCTCTTAACAAACACAACTGTTAGCAAAATACCAATCTTACCACTTGCATATTTATTAGCACAGTGTGTTTAAAGTAATAGTTATCTATTTAATACAGCCAAATTGATCATTGCCTCATTTTTGCCATTACTTAGCATGTAAATGTTTTTCCCATGTAAGTGTTTCAAGATAAAATACTATTTCCCTGTCTCTCTCTCTCTCTCTTTTTTTTTTTTTTTTTGTGAGACAGGGTCCCGTTCTGTCATCTAGGCTGGAGTGCAGTGGCACAATCATAGCTCACTGCAAACTCGAACTTCTGGGTTCAAGTGACCCAGTGGCCTTAGCCTCCCCA
Source organism: Chlorocebus sabaeus (assembly GCF_047675955.1). Taxonomy (NCBI): domain Eukaryota; kingdom Metazoa; phylum Chordata; class Mammalia; order Primates; family Cercopithecidae; genus Chlorocebus; species Chlorocebus sabaeus. Next base: position 69,988,969 of record NC_132915.1, on the reverse strand, counting down.
GTAGCTAGGAATGCAGGCATGTGCCACCATGCCTGGCTAATTTTTTAAGTTTTTTTGTAGAGACAGGGTCTTGCTATGTTGCCTAGGCTGGTCTTGAACTTCTGGCCTCAAGGGGTCCTCCTGCCTTGGCCTCCCGAAGTGCTGGGATTATAGGCATGAGCCACTGTGCCCAGCTAGTAAAAAACTATTAACTTTAGATTTTAAACGTATATTCATTCTCTCTACATATTTTGATAGATGATAATTAACTCTTCAAAAATATTTCAGAATAACCAAAAGAGTAGATTTGGAGCCCAACACAAAGAAATGATAGATGTTTGAGCAATGGATATCCCACTTACCCAGATTCGAGGCAGCACACACCATGCTCTATGCATTTGTGCCCTCAGTACCTAGTAGACACTGTAAATATTATTGAATTATTTAATGACTTGACTTTGATAATGCCAACTTCATTGTTCTATGATAATATTTTTCTGCCTTCTTGAGTTTTTCTTTAGCACACAAGTGTAAAATCTTGCTGTTACCAATATTATTGGGATCCACAGTTATGTAGAACTGGTCAGATACCTATGAAGGCAGGATCTGTTATGAAGACATTGATAATGTAGAGTAGAAAAGATTTCTTACCCGTCTCTAGGTCATATCTGAGACTCCTGTAATAAAAGGTAGACTAACAAGAGAAAAGCATACAAATTTATTTAATATAAGTTTTACATAACATGGGAGCCTTCAGAAATTACAACCCAAAGAAGTGGGGAAAACTTTAAAAATTCATAGGTTGATGAAGAGTGAACAGTTGTACAGACATACGACTGGACAAAGCGGTTATGATCTAATAGTAAGAAACTGAGGGAACTGTTAGTTCAGATTCTTCTTGGCATCTCTGTGTCCTCAGAGATTGGGATATTCCTTTTCTCAGGGTCTAGAGGATATGTCTCTTAGGGGGAGTCTTAAGACCTACTTTAAAGAAATGTCAGAGAATTATTTTATGACCTGTTTAGGGGAGAAGGGCAGGAGAAGGTCAGGGAGACCTTTTTGCTTCTGTTTCCTCAAATGCCAACGTGCCGTATTTTGGAGTAATGTGTCCTAAACCCTATCAGTAGTAACTAATGACTAGTGAGGGAAGTCTGATCTTTACAGTTAATGTTTGAGGCACTGAAAATAATGAAATTAGTTTTATAAGTCAAATATTTAGAGATTTGCAATTATTTAGCCTACTTTTAGGAGAGTATAATTTATTGGTTGCTAACAGACATGATAGTTATTGGCTACACCGTTACAGTAATTTAAAAATAAGACTTAGTGTTATCCTTAGGCCTTTCCTAAGAAAAGAATAAGTCTATAGAAATATCTATATAATATATAATTATATATAATACATTATATAATTATATTATATAATTTATATATATATTATATATAATAATTATATAATTATATAATAATTTATATAGAATATACATATATATATGGTTTCACCATGTTGGCCAGGATGGTCTCAATCTCTTGACCTCGTGATCTGCCTGCCTTGGCCTCACAAAGTTCTGGGATTACAGGCATGAGCCACCGCACCCAGCCCAGAAATATTTTTAAAATTTAGCTGGGCTTATTTATATACTAGCATCATTGTATCTCTTTATAGCATTTAGATTGAATTGTTGGTGAATTATAAAAGTTTTAAGTCTGTTGTAAGTGCTGAAGTATTCAGGAAATGGGTGGGCAAAGGAATAGTCTTCAGCACTTTGATGAGAGCCTGACTAGTTAGTTGTCATTCAGTAAAAAGCAGTGATTTAGTAAGTCAATTTCCATACACAAACTCTATTTCAAACAAAAAACTCTCCAGGCAGCAAACACCAAGTGATTAAAGTTAGAAACTAAAAATAAAATACACTAAATTTTACTTTTTAAAATAAGTAAACGTTTGCTAGTTTAGTTTAAAATTTTATATTTTCTTTGTTTTGCAGATGGTAGGCTAAGATTTTCTTTGATAAACTTGAATTTTGGATTTCAGGTTCATTAAAGTGCAAAAACATTCTTATTTTCTTTTTAACAGCCTCTCATGTAACACATTGTTATCACCAATAAGTGAAAATTATACAGGAAGGGCTTTTGGTTTACAACTTGCAAAAGTCTTTCTTGCATTCTTCATTATTTTCTTCTGTCTTGGAAACATGGCAGGATAGAATCAGCAGACTTAGCGTTGGTTTTTATATTTATACTTGAAACACTGATAATCTCACACGTTTTTTCTTGTGGCGCTAAAGTTCTTGAAAGTATTAATTTGAAAAGATATGTATATTCTCAGTTTTTCTAATTCTTTAGAAGCTATTTTGTATATTTGCAAGTATAGAAAGTTTTATTTGATCAATTTCTAGGTTTGAGAAGCTAGTATTTCTATTTCATTTATCTAGTGAAAGATTAGACTAGATAATAAAGATTCAATTCAGTTGATATATAATTTTCTAAGGAACAGGTGGAATCAACTTTATTTATTTTTAGACTTTCCGCTTTTACGTATTTGCCTTTTGTGGACACATTTATTAATTTCTCATTTTTTAAATTTTCAGGTAACTTGGGTTTTTACTCCTGTAACAACTGAAATAACAAGTCTTGATACAGAGAATATAGATGAAATTTTAAGTAAGTACCTCAATATTTTTTAAGTGTACTCTTCTCTATAGAGAGTTAGTTTACAACTCTCTCTCTAAAAAAAAAACACACAATAAAATCTCAGCTAGCACAGATCAAGAGCTGGCATTCTGATTAATTCCATGACTTTCTGAATTATCAAAGCACTTTTGGTTACTTTTCGTCTTTTTTATTTCTTTGACTTGATGTAGATACCATTCTTAACAAATTCATGAAATGTTTTGATTATCCTACTTAGAGACCAATAGTTCTCGCTGTATAGTACTAAATGTTAATGACCTTGGGACACAGTCTAGACTTTTTTCTTTTTTCTCTTTAATTAGATTGCCTACTCTGATCTCTTTTATTGTTATTGGTCCAGTTAAGTTCAGTACTATTTTTATTTTTTGTTTTAGAGAAATGGTCTTGCTTTGTCACCCAGACTGGAGTGCAGTAGCATGATAATATTATAGCTCTCTTCAGCCTTGACCTCCTGGGCTCAAGCAATCCTCTTTCCTCAACCTTCCAAGTTAGCTAGGACTACAGGTGTGCTCCACTGCACCTAGCTAATTTTAAATTTTTCTTGTAGAGACATGGTCTCGCTATGTTGCCCAGGCTGGTCTCGAACTCCTGGCCTCAAGCAGTCCTCTCATCTTGACCTCCCAAAGTGCTGGGATTACAGGCATGAACCACCACACTTGGCCTGATAAGATTTTTGCTGAATGGTTTGTTTGCTGACAATGTGGTTATGGATATAATTAACTTGAGAAACCATTTCTTGTTTTTTAAAAATAGTAAAGGAAAGGTGAAGATGTGGTTGATAGAAAATAATAATTTAGGAGCTTTAAGAAAATGTACAGTGTGCATAAATAATTTCTTTTTTTAACCGTCCATCTTACGCATATAATAGAGGCAAAAGGAGTTACAACATTCATAGAGTGTAATATATTATGTTCCTGGAACTTTAAATGCTAAAAGTCTACTCCTGTCTTATGGAGTCTCTTTAGAGGAGTGGTTCCATAAACTTTAGCACGTATCAGAATCACTTGGAACACTTTTTAATATCTATACTGCTAGGAAACTGCTAGACCCCTACCTAAGGATTTGCATTTCTGTGAGTTCCCAGGTGATGTTGGTGTTTCTGGTCCAGGAACCACAGTTTGTGAATCGTTGCTTTAGAGCAAATAAGCAAGTATATAAAAAGTAACTTGATGGTAAAAAGGGAAGAAAGGAATTGAAACTCACATATCATTCTCACTTCTGTCATCTTTCAAATTCTAGAATATCTTTGTTTTTTTCATGAGTGCTTGAGGAGTTTAAGTTTCTCTGAATTAGGGTTAGGCAAAAAGCGCTACATCTTTCTCATGTCTTTACATCCTGATATGCAAATGATGCTGTTATTTTTGTAGGAGGGAATAACTGTTAAATGGATAGGAACCAAAAAATTGGCATCTTGTGCAACACAGTTGTAGATTACTTGTTGCAACTAGGTGGGATATGTGAGGTTTAGAAATAACTTAGTTATACAGGTCTTTTCTGTGATGTGGGATTTTATTTGCAGAACTAATTCTCAGTTGTGAATATGGAAGATCAAAAAATAAAATACAGATCATTCCACTTTTTATGATAGTAGCTTACTTGCCTTATCTGGGCTTAATTTCCCATTTGCTTTAAATTCATTTAAGATGCAATGAACGGAGCCCGGTGTGATGGCTTATGTCTGTAATCCCAGCACTTTGGAAGGTTAAGGTGGGAGGTTGCTTGAGGCCAGGAGTTCAAGACCAGCCTGGGCAATATAACCAGATCCTGTCTCTACAAAAAAATTCGAAAATTAGCCAGGTGAGGCCGAGGCGGGCAGATCACAAGGTCAGGAGATCAAGACCATCCTGGCTATTGTGGTGAAACCCCGTCTCTACTAAAAATACAAAAAAAATTAGCCGAGCGTGGTGGCAGGCGCTTGTAGTCCCAGCTACTCGGGAGGCTGAGGCAGGAGAATGGTGTGAACCCGGGAGGCAGAGCTTGCAGTGAGCCGAGATCACGCTACTGCACTCCAACCTGGGCAACAGAGTGAGACTCTGTCTCAAAAAAAAAAAAAAAAAAAAAAAGGCCGGGCGCGGTGGCTCACGCCTGTAATCCCAGCACTTTGGGAGGCTGTGGCGGGCGGATCACAAGGTCAGGAGATCGCGACCGCGGTGAAACCCCATCTCTACTAAAAATACAAAAAATTAGCCGGGCGCGGTGGCGGGCGCCTGTAGTCCCAGCTACTCAGGAGGCTGAGGCAGGAGAATGGCGTGAACCTGGGAGGCGGAGCTTGCAGTGAGCCAAGATCGCGCCACTGCACTCCAGCCAGGGGGACAGAGCAAGACTCCGTCTCAAAAAAAAAAAAAAAAAAAAGTTAGCCAGGTGTGGTGGTGGTTGCCTGTAGTCCTAGCTACTTGGGAGGGTGAGGTGGGAGGATCACGTCAACCCAGGAGTTTGAGGCTGCACTGGGTTTTGATCCTGCCACTGCACTCCAGCCTGGGCAATAGAGTAAGACCCAGTCTCCTTAAAATAAAAGATGCAGTGAACTTATAAGGCATACAGAGAAAAGAGACAAAGTTTCCCATAAATTCTATAAGCTGTCCATGACTCTAGGTTTCTGAGTGAGAGATAATAGTTACTGTGTTTTTTTAAGTGGACCCTTATATTGGACAAAGATCATAATGAAACTGTATCTTTAATTATGTAAAAATTATTACAAATAACTTAGTTTATTTGGTTTTGTCTTTCAATTTCAGACAATGCTGATGTTGCTTTAGTAAATTTTTATGCTGACTGGTAAGTAATCTTATTGTTTGGGTTTGGGTTTGTTTTTACTTGCTAAAGGTTAATTTTTCTTTGCTAGAAAGGGGAAGGGAAGGCTTTTACTATTTCAAGACAGTATTCCATACATAAAGTCAATTAAGTTTCATCCACAAAGGAAGTAGTTTAATTTGGTAAGGATTTCTGTTTTAAGAAAGAAATAGAGCTGATTCTGTTATCACATATCTTAAAACAGGTAACACATAACTTAAATATGACTCTCTCCACCCCCCACTCAAAGGGAACACATATTGCAATTCTGTATTTGTCCTGACTGTGGAAGGAGGGTAGTGTTTGTAAGTCATGATTTGGGTATGGCAAGTTTAGAAGGAAAAATAATGTTGACATTTTAAAATTTATACAATCTGCTGCCTCTTCTAGGATACCTTTACTCCTTCCCCTGGCTGAATCAGAGCCTGTCTTTTGTGTTTATATAGTACTCTATGTACCACTTTCTTTTTCTTACTAAGTGTTTTGTCTTTTCTTATTTGTTTGTGCCCTAGCAAACAAACTTTGAGGGCAGAGATAATGGCATACTCAGTATTCCCAGCATCTAGAACAACATGTTGTATAGTAGATGTTACAGAATATGGCATAGAGACAGGAAGAAGGGAGATTTAGCTAGAAAGATTCTGAAACACAAGGGAGATTTAGCTGGAAAGAGTCTGAAACACTGGCATAATCTTTATCACTAGACACTCTGTATATTATCTGACCCTTTAAGGCTTACTACCTACTAGCTATGACTGCCCTACTCCAGGTCACAGTCCTGTCATTTACTTAGAATTCATGCTACAGTCTCCTCATTTCTTTTCTGTGCCTCTAGGCTTACGTATCTCCGTTATGTTCTCTACAATGTAAGCCAGAGTTCTCTTTCTTACAGTGTAAATAAGATTAGTATATACCCCTTCTTAAAACCCTTAAAATGTTTCCATTACCTTTGGGTTAAAATTTAAATCCTTTACAGAAGGCCCCTTACGAACTGGTCCCTTATTCCCTCTGTGGCTGTTATGTCTGGCCTCTCTCCACTTCCACATTCTGCTCCAGTTAAACTAAGCTGCTTTCAATTCCTGTAAAATTCTGTATTTCATCACTGGACTGTTAGGCATGATATTTCCCCTTCCTGGATGGATCATTCTTCTGTCACCCATTTCTTTACTTAGTTAACTTCTAATCTTTCAAGTCTTAGATTAGTTGCCACTTTCTCCAGGTTATCCTTCTGGATCAATACACCTCCCCCTACTCTTGACTCTGATTAGGAGCCCTTCTGTTATTTCCCGTAACACCCATACTTACCCAGTCATAACACTTGTAGGCTGTAATCCAGTTGGTGACTCCCTGCTACATTGTTTGCTCTGTGAAAATACATACCATAGTTTTATTTTCAACTTTAATCCCCAAGCACTTTGCTTAATATGTGGCTGATAAGTACATAATGTCTACTAAATGAATGTATATATGGTATGATTATTTTAAAAACTTCAGTTTAAAAAAGTTGAAGATACACAGAGGAAATGCTATTTATAAAATATGTAACAAAGGTAGCATTTTTCAAGGTAAATTAGGGTTGTCAGGATGTATTAATAGCCACAAAATTTGGCAGAAGATTATGTAGTCTAATCCATTTTAAAATAAGAAAACTGAAATCCGGGGGAGTGAAGTACTTTCCCAAGGTTACCCAACTAGATGATGTCTGAAGAAAAACTAGAGTGACTTTCTCCTGACTGAGAGATTTTGTATGTTGCAAGAAAGAGTAATAGAACATGCTGCTGGGATCTTTTGGAAAAAAAAAAAAAAAACTGAATTGGAAACGTGGACTAAGTTATTTGGGAAAACATTACCTCAAGAATACCTTAAGTTGTTAATGAATTAATACTCTTTTATACAGCTGAAAAAGCTTGGGTAATTGGCTGTAGGACATAGACTTAATACTATGTGGCCTCAAAGTCTAGACTCTGAGTTCCTTCTGGAAGTTATGGATGTGGCACAGTTTAATAATTCTGTAATAGAGGTGCTTAAAAATACTGCAGCTCCTCGAGTAATACTGTAGTAGGTGGTTAATAATGCTGTTTTGTGCCAGACTATTATAGATTACCTAATATTTATGGGTACATAGTAGGTATATATATTTATGGGGTACATGAGATATTTTGATAGAGGTGTACAAAGTATGATAATCACATGGCCGGGCGCAGTGGCTCACACCTGTAATCCCAGCACTTTGGAAGGCCAAGGCGGGCGGATCACCTGAGGTCAGGAGTTCAAGACTAGCCTGACGAACATGGTGAAACCCCGTCTTTACTAAAAATACAAAAAGCCGGATGTGGTGGGCACCTGTAATCCCAGCTACTTGGGAGGCTGAGACAGGAGAATTGCTTGAACACAGGAGGTGGAGGTTGCAGTGAGCTGAGATCACGCTGTTGCACTCCAGCCTGAGTGACAGAGTGAGACTCTGTCTCAAAACAAAAACAAAAAAAACACACATCAGGGTAAATGGAGTATTCATCACTTCAAGGATTCATCATTTATGTTACAAACATTCCAGTTTTACTCTTTTATTTAAAAATGTACAATACATTTCTGTTTACTGTAGTCATCCTACTAGATCTTATTCATTCTAACTATATTTTTGTACCCATTAACCATTCCCATCCAGACTCTTTACATAGGTTGTTTTAAATGCTCAGAACTACTCTGCAGGTAGGTATTATAATTTCCTTTTAGGTTGAGGAATTGAGGCTCAGAAAGGTCATATGGCTAGTAAGTGGTGGAACTGGGATTTAAATTCAGGTATGCCTGACTGCAAAGCTTATTTCTTTCTCTAACTAGATCATATTAGTAAGTGCCCTCAGAATGTCTCTGCAAAGACTCATCTATTTGGTAGATTTGTTAAGGATTGATTTAAGTACTAGATTGGAGATTAGGTTTAGATGACCGTTAGGCCCTTTTAATAGATCCATTGCTTTTGTGATGTTCCTTTTATAAACGTAACATTTTATTTCATTTTCCCTTTTCATCTTTTGGTACAGGTTGAGTATCCCTTATCTGAAATACTTGGGACCAGAAGTGTTTCAGATTTTGGATTTTTTCAGGTTTGGGAATATTTGCATTATACTTACTGGTTCAACATCACTAACCCCAAAAATATGAAATACAAAATGCTTTAATGAGCATTTCCTTTGAGCATCTTGTCAGTGCTCAAACAGTTTTAGATTTTGAAGCATTTTGAATTTTCGGATTAGGGACATTCAACCTGTATTAAGACAGGTCCTATTTTAAACATGAACCATGCTTAAATACTTACTGGGTGGCAAACTGGACAATCTAGAGAAAAGAAGCCCTTGGTGTGTTTTTTTACGTTGCCCTTAAGCCATAAAGAGGCTTGCCCGCTCTTTCTTCACTAGGTCAGATCTAAATTTTTCAAGAAACCATTAATCAGCCCCTGATTAATGGGACTCCCTGCCTCCCCTGTCCTCCAGCTACCTTATTTTCTACAGACAGTAAGAACCTGCAAACCTGGGGTCCTAGCCACTCCATTCTGTCTATTTATTCATTTAATACACATATATTGAATGCTTATTAGACTACATAGTCAAATAAGACACAGTCCATGATGTCCACAGACCCCACCCACTTATCCCTGATGGGAGAGATTTAAGAATGCTAAAAGAGGAAAGAGCCACTTGAAAGCAAGAGATTGAAGATACAGATGTGTCTCCTTGGTATATTCTAGGACATCTCCTTAGGAAGTCAGGTGAGTGGGCTAGAAGAGATATATATATACACACAAGAAGAGATAGGGAGGAAGTATATTGTTTGCATCCTTTCACAGGCTTTCCAATATTTTTATTGTATGAAAGCTAATATGTATGACCTAATTACATGTGGATTAAACTGTTCACTGACATCATTTGAGTAAATTATTTGGTGGAAAAGGGCTCCGGAAGCAAGAGTAGCAACTGTAGTTTGTTTACATATCCTTAATACTTCTTCTGTAAGAGAAAGACCATTCAAACTCAGCTGGTTACTAATTCTGATTCTTCCCCTTCTTATTGGGTCCCTTTAATGACCTAGAACATAAGTCATCCATGACATAATGATGTTTAGGTCAATGACAGAAGTCCCATGTATAATACCGTATTTTTACTGTACCTTTTCTATGTTTAGATACGTTTAGATACACAAGTGCTGTTGTGTTACAGTTGCTTACAGTAGTTAGTATATTAACATGTGGTACAGGTTTGTAGCCTAGGAGCAATAGGAGGCTGTATACCATATAGTGTAGGTGCATGCTAGGCTATACCATCTAGGTTTGTGTAAGTATACTTTATGATGTTTGCACAATGAAGAAATCACCTAATGGTGTATTTCTCAGAGTGTATGCCTGTTGTTAAACACCACATGACTGTATTTGTGAAATGTTTGACTTGATTAAGGGACAGTTAGAAGTAACAAGTTTATAGACTGTTGTGGGGTTTGTGCCTTGTGTTTAAAGTAAAAGAAAAAAGAAAATATAGACAGGAAGTCTTGGTTAGAAATTTAAGATACTTGCTTCTAGACTTACTGTATTTAGTATGTTTACAGATGTAAAAGCCCATTTTAACAAGGGGTGAATTTTGAGGGGAAATAGTTCATTATATACCATATATTCTTTTAATATAACTTATTTATTTGGTATGCTAACTTGCCTGTGAGATTTGATAGAACTAGCCAGGTGGAGCAGTCTAATATCTACAATACAGTTAAAATATTTTACACAGTAGTCTAAAATTTTATTATTTTGAGGTGGGAGGATCACTTGAGCCCTGGAGTTGGAGGGTGCAGTGAGCTGAGATTGTGCCCCTGCCCTCCAACCTGGGCAACAGAATGAGATCCTGTCTCAAAAAAAATTAAATAAAATAGAGAAAGCTAATTTCTTTCATAAATGTTCAAGCCTCAGTAGTTGCAAATCCTAGTAGTACTTCTTAGAGGGCTTATTTCAGACTTGTTTTATGACCTCTGCAAGAGATCCTTAGCTGTGTGCTCCATAGTACTGGCAATTATCTTAAGATGAATAAAACCAAAATCTATTAGACATTCTTAGAATTGTTATACAGTCTTTGAATTCAAAATTGTCTTCATCTCCATTAAGCAACGTCAGGGTCCATGATTAAATTAAGTGTGTGATTATCTCGCAGAGTTGTTCATTGTGCCTATATCAAATGTCAACGGGCAATAACTGAAATAAGATTTTATTACTTCTGCTTTTCATTTCTAATTGGCATCCTTCTCTGTGTATAGGTGTCGTTTCAGTCAGATGTTGCATCCAATTTTTGAGGAAGCTTCTGATGTCATTAAGGAAGAATTTCCAAATGAAAATCAAGTAGTGTTTGCCAGAGTTGATTGTGATCAGCACTGTAAGTACCTCAATAGGAAGTCTAAAAGAAACTGTCCCATCCCAAACACAGGCACACATGCATAGTTTTTCTTTTCTTTTTTTTCCTTTTCTTTTTTTTAAATGCTCTGCTTTTAAGTGGAGAACAAACCGAAAAGGTTCTAGTGACCTTGGTTAAATTGTTACTATTTAATTTTTATGTACTTATAACACTACTTTCCATTTGGCTTGTGTGAAGGTTTTTTTGTTGTTATTTTAAAAATTACAGTAGGTCAAGCATAGGGATCAAAATTAGCAGTGTTTTCTACCAAAGCAAATACCAAAATCGTAAATAAAATTGAAATATGGTATTAGAAGAAAAAATGGATTCCTGTTATTTTAGAATCATGTGAAAATACCATTTATAGTCATTTCAAATAAGATAGTCTGAGATTTTTGTGTGTTTCTGTTTTTGTAAAGATTCTGTGAAGATTGGTTTAGACTATTTTTGAGGTCTAATTAGCTGTAGCAACTGATTATAATTATTAAGAGTATTAAGAAACTTAGTTTAAGCTCTTAAAATCCCACCTCTTGCGTTTTGCTTGTCCTGGTGGAGCATTCTCTATGAAATCCCCATGGTTTTTCGTATACATGATGGATTTCTCTAACTTGAACTAGTAATCTAGCTAGTGATGTTTCCTCCTGTGTGCTCCCACTCCTGTGTGCTCCCATTATACTTGAACTTTCTTCTCTCATCGTACTAAACTCATTGTATTTGATAGTTCTGTTTGTCTTAGTTGTCTTATCAGCTGCATTGTCTGTTCATCAAGGCAGGAATTTTTTTTTTCTTTCTTTTTTTTAATGCTCGCTTTTAAGAGGAGACCAAACCACTTATTAATCTCTGTCTCAAGCATCTGACAGTTTCTGGGAGACAGAGACTGCTCACAAAAAGCTATTGCATTATTGGTTAAGTTGGTGTGAATACAGAACTGTCTCCCATTCTTCAAGTTTTCTACTTTTTATACTTAACCTACTGATTAAAATTAGTATGTGTGTACACACACCTAACTTTTCATTTTACTGATGAGGAAATGAATATGAAGTGGCTTAATCAATGTTACATAGCTCAATGTCTGGTCAAGCTGGAATTTGAATCCTGATCTTCTGACCAAATGCCTTCATTTGCTCTTTTCTGTTCAAACATTTTGGGGAGTTATTGATATAGCTTTGTGCTAAGCAGCAAGGCATTTTCCAACAGGAAATCATTTCACAGTCTTCTAAGCCCCACCCAGTATTTCTGTCTGCTGAAATTCGTAACTAGATAGGATGAAGGGAGCAATAAAAGGTTGTCAGCACAGGCATGGGCTACATTTTCGCACTGCTTTCCAGATCTTTTCTCCGACCTTTCGCTGACAGAGAGCATGATGTTTTTGGTGTGGGTTCTCATTTCAAATCTTTCTATTCTTTATGTATTTAATTAGATGTTACAGTGCAGATAGGAGTTCCTACTTTTACTGAATTTGAACCATAAAATTGGAAATTATGCTCTAAAGCTTACATTCATTGGGAAGAAAATTTAATACTTATATCCTTAAACCATAAATATCATTTATTCCATCTTTTAAACTGATAACTTTTGAAGAAAATCTGACATCATTGCTAGTAAGCTTTCTTTTTATGGGAGCAAATAGCACAGTTCAGATGCTTTTCAGTCCACCAGCAAGTTATCTGAAGTATTATGCATATTATGAGGTATTATGCATCTCTCTGAATATTTTTTCTCTTCTATGTAATTCTTTTAAAGAAATGATGTTATGAAACCCTTATTGATTAATGTATTTACATTTTCCACAGTGTCTTTAGAGATTGTAAGACAAATTGTAGTTTTGTTAACCTCTTACATGCCGATTAGATTGTAGAGGTTTTGAACTGGAAGAACCTTAAGAATTCTGTGTTCTAAAGAGAAATGCCTTTTAGGCAGATTATTCTGTGGTCGAATTTTTTTTTTCCTAACCATTTGAACAATTTTAATTTATATACTCATATATGTATCAGTGCTTCAAAAAATAAATTGTTCAATCCTAAAGCAGTTTTTAAAAGAGATTTATTGAGGTATAAGTGACATATAATGCATTATACACATTTAAATTTTATAATTTTATAGGTTTTGATACATATGTGTATCCATGAAACCATCACTACAGTCAAGATGTTGAGCATAGCTGTCATTCCCCAAAATTTTCCTTGTGCCCCTTTGTGGTCCCTGTCTGTCCCTTCTATCGCCTACCTCCATTATCCTTAAGGAGCATCTGCTTTCCATCACTGGAGATTAGTTTGCATTTTCTAGAATTTTATATAAGTGGTGTTGGTTCTAGAATTTTATATACAGTATGAGGTTTTTTTTTGGTCTGGGTTTTTTTTTTTTGACTCAGTATGTTTATTTTGAGGTTGTTTCATGTTGCATATATTATTTCTTATCATTTAGTGGCATTCTATTGTGTGGCTGTATACCACAATTTGTTTGTCTGTTCAATTCCTGATAGACATTTGGGTTGTTTCGTCTTGCTGGCTATTACAAATAAAGCTGTTATGAGCATTCAGATATAAATCTTTATGCATATGTTTTCATTTTTCCTGAGCAAATACCTAGATGTGAAATGCTAGGTCATGTGGTAGGTCTATGTTAAACTTTTTAAGAAACTGCCAAACTATTTTCCAAAGTATTTGTTCTATTTTATATATCCATTAATAGTACATGAGAGTTCCAGTTGTTCCATATTCTTGTCAAAACTTGGAGTGGATAGTCTATTTTAAATGTTACATATTCCAATATGTGTAAAGTGGTATCTCCTTGTGGTTTAATTTGTATTTTTCTAATAATTAATGATGTTGAGAATATTCTCACATGTTTATATGACATTCATGTATCTGTGATGATGTGTCTGTTCAAATATTACACATTTTTTATTAGATTGTTTATATTCTTATTGAAATTTGTTTATTTATTTATTTGCGACAGGGTCTTACTGTGTCGCCTAGGCTGTAGTGCGGTGGCACAATCTCGGCTCACTGGAGCCTCGACCTTTCGGACCCCAGTGACTTTTCCACCACAGCCTCCCAAGTAGCATGTGCCACCACACGCGGCTAATTTAAAAAAATTTTTTTAGAGACAGGTCTCCCTATGTTGCCCAGGCTGGTCTGAAACTCCTGGGCTAAAGTGATTGTTATGCCTCGGCTTCTGAAAGTGCTGGGATTACAAGCATGAGCCACTGTGCCCTACCCTCTTACTGAGTTTTGAGAGTTTTTTATATATTTTGAGTACAAGTCTTTTTTCACGTGTAATTTGCAAATATTTTCTCCCATTCTACCTTTGTATTTTTTTAAAAAAATTGTAATATACACATACAATTACTATCTTACCATTTTAAATTGTACATTTTAATACTGTTAAATGTATTCACATTGTTGTGCAACCAGTCTCCCGTTCTTCATCTTGCAAAACTGAAACTCTACACCTATTAAACAATAGCTTCCCATTGCCCCTTCTCCCCAGCCCCTAGCAACTTCCTTTCTACCTTCTTTTTCTGTGAATGCGATTACTCTACGTACTCCAAATAAGTGGAATCATACAGTGTCTGTCTTTTTGTGACTGGCATATTTCACTTAGCATAATGTCTGCAAGGCTCATTCATGTTGTAGCATGCATCAGAATTTCCCTGCTTTTTAAGGCTGAATAATATTTCTTGGTATGTGTATACCATGATTTGTTTATCATCCATCGAGAACACGGGTTGATTCTGCCATCGGCTGTTGTAAATAATGGTGCCGTGAACATGAGTGTACAAATATCTCTTTGAGACCTTTAAAGAAAGTACGCATTTTTTTTGTTTGTTTGTTTTTGATATACATCCAGCAGTGGAATTGCTAGAACATATGGTAGTTTGTAATTTTTGAGGAAACATCATACAGTCTTTCATAGCAGCTGTATCATTTTACATTTTCATTAGGAGTACCTAAGGGTTGCAGTTTCTCCACACGCTCACCTACACTTCTTATTTTCTCTTTGTTATTGTTGTTGTTTTAATAGAGACAAGGTCTCACTATGTTGCTTAGGCTGGTCTGGAACTCCTGGGCTCAAGGGATCCTCCCATCCAGCCTCCTGAGTAGCTGGGACTATGGTGTGTGTGATCATGTGGGCTCTATTTTCTGTTTTGTTTGTTTGTTTGTTTATTTATAGCAGCCATACAAATGGGTGTGAGATGGTATCTCATTGTGGTGTTGGTTTGCATTTCCCTAATAATTAGTGATGTTCAGTATTTTTTCACATGTTTATTGGTCATTTGTATATCTTCCTTGGAGAAATATTTTTTCAACTCCTTCGCCCATTTTAAAATCAGGTTATTTAGGATTTTGTTGTTGATGTTAAGTTGTAGGAGTTCTTTGTATATTCTGGATATTCACCCCTCATATATATGATTTGCAAATAAATTCTCCTGTTCTGTCGGTTGCCTTTTCACTCTGTTGATTGTGTCTTTTGATTCATAGAAATTTTTAATTGTAATGTAGTCTATCTTATGAATTTTTACATTGGTTGACTGTGCTTTAGGTGTTATATCCAGGAAATAATTGCAATCTAATGTCATGAAGGTTTACTCTCCTATGTTTTCTTCTAAGAGTCTTAGAGTGTTTAGAGAGTTGAAGAGTGTTAGGTCTTATGTTCAGGTCTTTCATTTATTTTGAGTTAATTTTTGTGTATGGAACAAGGTAAGGGCCCAGCTTTATTATTTTGCATGTGTACTTTTAGGTTTTCCAGCATCATTTATTGAATAGACTGTTCTTTCCCCATTGAATGGTCTTAGCATCCTCATCGAAAATCATTTTACTATATATTTGAGGGGTTATTTCTGGACCCTGTAGTCTGTACCATGGTCTGTGTGTCTGTTTTTATGCCAGTTCCACACTTTTTGATTACTGTAGTCTTGTAGTATGTTTGAAATCAAGAAGTATGAGACCTCCAGCTTGAAGAGTGTATTTTGAAGAGCAGATATTCTTAATGTTGGTGCAGTCTTACTATCAGTTTTTAAAATGAATTACACTTTTGATGTTGTATCTAAGAAGTATTTGCCTCACACAGGATCACAAAGATTTTCTGCTATGTTTTCTTTATAAATGTGGTAGTATGCAGGTTTATACTTATGTCTGTAATCCATTTGGAATTAATTTTTACATGTGGCACAGTGTATGAATTGGAGTTCATTTTTTTGCATATGGTTCTGGCATTATTTGTTGAAAAGACTATCCTTTCTTCACTGTTGTTGCATCTTTGCTGAAATAAACTGACACTGTATATGTGGGTCTATTTCTGTTCTCTCTGTTCTATACTGTTGATCCGTTTGTGCTTATACCAGTACTTTGTAGATTACTATAGCTTATAACGAGTCTTGAAGTCTGGTCAGGTAAAACTTTCAACTTTGTACTTTTTTTTCAGAGTTGTTTGGCAGTTCTGGTTGATTTAGATTTCCATTTAACTTTTAGAATCAGTTTGTTAATTTTTAATGACAAAAGGCTACTGAGTTGTTGTTTTTTTTTTTTTTTGGTTTTTTTTTTTGAGACAGAGTCTCCTCTGTCGCCCAAGCTGGAGTGCGGTGGCATGATCTCCGCTCACTGCAAGCTCCGCCTCCCGAGTTCAAGCCGTTCTCCTGCCTCAGTCTCCCGAGTAGCTGGGACTACAGGTGCCCAAAATTAGCCCAGCTAATTTTTTGCATTTTTAGTAGAGATGGGGTTTCACCGTGTTAGCCAGGATGGTCTCGATCTCCTGACCTCGTGATCTGCCCGCCTCGGCCTCCCAAAGTGCTGGGATTACAGGCGTGAGCCACCACGCCTGGCCAGGCTACTGGGATTTTAACTGGGGTTACTTTGAATCCTCAGGGCAATTTATGGAAAATTGTTATTTTAATGATACTGAGTCTTCGAATCCACGAAGATTGTTATCTGTCCATTTATTTAGGCATTTTCAGTTTCTTCCAGCAATGTTTTGCAGTTTTTCAGCCTACATGTCTTGGATAGCTTTGTCAGATTTATTCCTAAGTATTTATTTATTTTTTTGATGCTATTTTAAATGATATTTTAAGAATAAACTTCATTTCTGGAATAATTGTAGATTATACATAGATTATAGTTGCAAAAATAATACAGAGAGTTCCCTTATATGCCTTATGTATTTTACCTTAACATCAGTATCTTATATTACTATGGCACATTTGTCAAAGCCTAAGAAACTAAAATTGGTACACTACTATTAATTAAACTATGGATTTTGTTTGGATTTTATCCCTCTTCCACTTAGGTCTTTTTGTTGTTGTTTTTCTAGGATATCACTTTTAGGCATAATGTCTTCCTGATTACCTTTGATCTGTTTGTTTCTCAGGCTTCATTTTTCACAACCTTGACAGTTTTGAGTAGTATTCGTTAAGAATTTTGTAGAATGTCCTTCATTTTGGGCTTGCCTGGTATTTTTTTCTCATGTTTTGGACATCTGTTGTGAGATCTCTCAGTAAGTATTTCTTATTTGGGGGTGCTGTTATAAATGGCATTGATTGTTAAATTTTAATTTTTAGTGTTTTTGTTGCTAGTTTATAGAAATAAGATTGATTTCTTATATTGACCCTGTATACTAAAACTTACTAGTTCTAATAAGTTTTATAAATAGAGTCCATAGGATTTTCTACTTAGACAATTAGGTTTGTTTGCAAATAAAAAGCTTTACTTCTTGTGGTCTGTATTTTGTTACAGTATTCTTTCCAACCAAGTGTATCTATTTGTTGCTATTAGGATTAGTTTTTGTTAGGCAGAAGATCTGTAAGAAGCTTCCTAGCAAGGACAGAAGATGGCCTCAGAATCAAGATATCATCATGCCCACATATATCTTGTTCATATCGTTCACTTGTCTGGTATTATGTTAACCTACTCTGTCCTGCCCTTGAGTACTTCAGTCTGTCTGCCTTGCTTCCGACTCACTTTTTCGCTGAGACCTTTTATCCGAAGTCATAGTATGATTTCTTGAAAAGTTCCTGTAAAAAGTTTGTAGTCACATTGCCTGGGAAAAAACCCTGCTACTTATTGAGTGCTTACTTGAATTTAGACATGTTCTTTCAGATATTTTAGTTATCTTTACCGCGACTCATTACTCCTCTAGTTAAGTAGTATTATTCATTCATTTAACAACAAAAAAAATGTATGCCTACCTTATGTAATGCTATGTGGAAGGTTCTATAACTACAGCAATGAACTAAACACACCTAGAAAGGCAAGAGAGATCAATACACGATCACATATTGTGATATCTATTCTAACGGGAAGGTATTGAATGCTACGAAATGATGAGTCTGACTTAGTCTGCAGGGATAGGGAAGACATTTTTGAGGAAATGATAAAAAGTGAAGGAAGAGTAGGAATTTTCAAGTGAAGTAGGGGAAGAAGAGTGTTTTAGATGGAAGTAGCAGTAAATACAAAGTTTCTGAGGTGGAAAGGAACACTGACCTTTCAGAGAGTTGGACTGTGTTACCATTTTACTGATGAAGAGACTGAAAGATACAGAGAGGCTAAGTGATTTCCCAAGGTTGCATAGTAAATGGAGGGAGCCAGACTGGAACCCAGGACGATACAGCTTTTATCAGTTAACTATGCTATTTGAAAGTCAGAATAAGGTAGTTTAAATTGAATTCACCATAGAAATGGAGAATTCACCCATTTCTGAATACAAACAACTTAAAATGTCCTATTATAGATTATAAAATAGTCTGTTTAAATAGTCTGCAATGGGACATTATATAAATCAAAATGCAATTGCAATTTTTTGGTAAGGTTGAAATTTTACAAATTTTTAGGAACTTGGTATTTTAAAAGTCCTGAACCTATAGTTTGTCATTGATTAAGGAAAAAGGTAGGAGCACCTTACTGCCTTAGAGTTTTCGCAAAAATGTGGATAAGAAGCTAGAAAACTGCGTTGTACAGGGGTATTGTGATACTGTTAATTGTAATTTGCTTATTTTCACTGTAATAAATGACCTTCAACACAATTATTGAATTTTTAAAAACTTTCTTTGAATAGGCTTTTGCCAGCATTTTGAGGAATGCTTAGAGCTGAGCTATTTGATGGCTTCTAGAAACTGACCCACAGTTCTCTGTGTGGTTGTCCTGAGTTTTTCATTTTCATTCATTTAAGAATTTCATTTGATATGTTCATACTGTTCTGTCCATTAAGAAAAAGAATTTCATTTAATATTCTAGCCTGTGGAAACAAGTAGAAGTAGTAGCAGCAGCAGCAGTGATCTTAATAATGACAATAATAATGATAAAATGGCTGCATGAGAGTAGAGACCTTATGTTTTTACCCTTCTGTTCCTAGCACTGGAATGGTATCTAGCACATAGTAGGTGTTCAGTTGTAATTGTTGAACAGGTGGATAGATAAATGAATAATAAACAGTACCAGCATTTATGAAGTGTTTTGTAGGCACTACAGTTATCTCATTATTTTCCCAACAATAGAATAAATATTTACTGCCATAGTTCACCCAGTCTAACTCATCACTGATTGTAAGGCAAAATTTTATGTGCAATTGAAAAAGAAAAAATGAACTATAACACAAAGCTTTCTTATCACTTAGATTTTTCTAAATTCACATGTGATAAACATATTTATGAGATACAGAGTAATATTTCAATACATGTATATCGTGTTTAATGGTTACATGAGGATAATCCTCTCTTCTAGTACTCAAAAGTATATAATAAATTATTATTAATTACAGTCACCCTACAGTGCTGTAGAACAACACTAGAACTTATTTCTCCTGTCTAGAGAGAATTTATTTTTATTAAATTTTTGTAGATACATAGTAGGGTGTACATTTTTATGGACCACAAGAGTTTAATTTTTTTTCTGGAGACAGAGTCTTGCTGTCTGTCTCCCAGGCTGGAGTACATTGGTACGTTCTCGGCTCACTGCAACCTTTGCCTCCAGTGTTCAAGTGATTCTTGTGCCTCAGCCACCTGAGTAGCTGGGATTACAGGTGTGCGCCACCGCAGCCGCTAATTTTTGTAGATTTAGTAGAGACACGGTCTCACCATGTTGACCAGGCCGGTCTTGAACTCCTGACCTCAAGTGGTCCACCCATCTCAACCTCCCAAAGTTCTGGGACTATAGGCGTGAGCCACTGTGCCCGGCCAAGAGATATTTTGAAGTCCATAATAGTTACATCAGGGTATCCATGACCTCAAGCATTTATTGTTTATCTTTAGAACGATTGAGATCGAATCATACTGTTTATTTTTTAAAGTACAAATAAATTTTTTTTTACACAACACCCTGTTGTGCTAGCAAACACTATGTCTTATTTATTCTTTTTTTTTTTTTTTTTTTTTTTTTTGAGGTGGAGTCTTGCTCTGTCACCCAGGCTGGAGTGCAGTGGCGCCATCTCGGCTCACTGCAAGCTCGCCTCCCGGGTTCACGCCATTCTCCTGCCTCAGCCTCCCGAGTAGCTGAGACTACAGGCGGCCGCCACCACGCCTGGCTAATTTTTTGTATTTTTAGTAGAGATGGGGTTTCACCATGTTAGCCAGGATGGTCTCTATCTCCTGACCTCCTGCCTCGGCCTCCCAAAGTGCTGGGATTACAGGTGTGAGCCACCGCGCCCAGCCTATTTATTCTAACTACTTTTTTGTACCCATTCACCATCCCTCCTTGACCCTCGACTACCCTTTCCACTCTCTGGTAACCATCCTTCTATGCTCTATCTCCATGATTTCAGTTGTTTTGTTTTAGCTCCCACATTTAAGTGAGAACATGCAATGTTTTCCTGTGCCTGGCTTATTTCACTTAACCTAGTAACCTCCAGTTCCATCCATGTTGTTGCAAGTGACGGGATCTCATTCTTTTTTTATGGATTAGTAGTACTCCATTATATGTATGTACCATATTTTCTCTATCCATTTGTTTGTTAGTGGACACTTAGGTTGCTTCCAAATCTAGCTTATTCTGAATAGTGCTGCAATGAACATGGGAGTGCAGATGTCTCTTGCATATACTGATTTCCTTTCCTTAGTACACCTAGCATTGGGTTTGTTGGATCATATGGTCATTCTATTTTTAGTTTTTTTGAGTCACTCCAAACTGTTCTCCATAGCATTTGAACTAATATACCTTCCTACCAACAGGGCAAAAGGGTTCCCTTTTCACCTTATACTCATCAGCATTTGTTATTGCCTGTCTTTTGAATAAAAGCTATTTTAACTGGAGTGAGATGGTATCTCACTGCAGTTTTGATTTTGCATTTCTTTGACGATCAGTGATGTTGTGCACGTTTTTATATACCTGTTTCCCATTTGTATGTTTTCATTTGAGAAATGTCTATTCAAATATTTTTCCCATTATTTAATCAGATTATTACATTTTTGAGTATAGAGTTGTTTGAGTTCCTTATATATTTTCGTTATTAATCCCTTGTCAAATGGATAGTTGGCAAATATTTTCTCCTGTTCTGTGGGTTGTCTCTTCACTTTGTTGATTGTTTCCTTTGCTGTGCAAAAGCTGTTTAACTTGAAGTGATCCCATTTGTCCATTTATTTACTTTGGTTGCCTGTGCCTGTGGGGGATTGCTAAAGAAGTCTTTGCCCACTCCAGTGTCCTGGAGAGTTTCCCCAATGTTCTCTTGTAGTAGTTTCGTAGTTTGAAGTCTGAGATTTAAGTGGTTAATCCATTTTGATTTGATTTTTTGCGTATGGCAAGAGATAGGGGTCTAGTTTCATTCTTCTGCATATGGATATCCAGTTCTTCCAGTACCATTTATTGAAGAGACTGTCCTTTCCCCAATGTATGTTCTTGGAACCTTTGTCAAAAATGTGTTCACTGTAGATATATGGATTTATTTCTGGGTTTTCTGTTGCACTGATACACATGTCTGTTTTTTTTTTTTTTTTTTTTTTTTGAGATGGAGTCTTGCTCTGTTGCCAGGCTGGAGTGCAGTGGCACGATCTTGGCTCACTGCAACCTCCGCTTCCCGGGTTCAAGCGATTCTCCTGCCTCAACCTCCCGAGTAACTGGGACTATAGGCACTTGCCACCGTACCCAACTAATTCTTGTATTTTTGGTAGAGATGGGGTTTCACCATGTTGGCCAGGATGGTCTCGATCTTTTGACTTCATGATCCGCCGGCCTCGGCCTCCCAAAGTGTTGAGATTACAGGTGTGAGCCACTGCACCCAGCCTGTGTCTGTTTTTTATGCCAGTATTATGCTGTTTTGGTTATAGGTTGGTGCAAAAGTAATTGCGATTTTTGCCGGTTTTTTTTTTTTTTTTTTTTTTTAATGGCAAAAAAACCGCAATTACTTTTGTGCCGACCTAACACTGTACCTCTGTAGTGTAATTTGAAGTCAGGTCATGGGATTCCTCCAGTTTTGTTCTTTTAGCTTAAGATAACTTTGGCTATTCTGCCATCTTTTGTGGTTCCATATAAACCTTAGGATTGTTTTTCTATTTCTGTGAAGAATGTTATTGGTATTTTGATAGGGATTGCATTGAATATGTAGATTGCTTTCGGTAGTAATAACATTTTCACAGTATCGATTCTTCCAATCCATAAACATAGAATTTCTTTCCTTTTTTTGTCCTTTTCAGTTTCTTCCATCGATCTTTTATAATTATCATTGTAGAGATCTTTCATTTCTTTGGTTGATTCCTAGGTATTTTATTTGTAGCTATTGTAAATGGGATTACATTTTTATTTCTTTTTTAGATTGTTCACTGTTGGCATATAAAAATGCTACTGATTTTTGTAAGTTAATTTTGTATCCTGCAACTTTATTGAATTTGTTTGTCAGTTCTTATAGTTTTTCGGTGGTCTTTAGGTTTTTCAAAATATAAGATCATATTATTTACAAACAAAGATATTTTGACTTTTTCCTTTCTAATTTGGATGTCCGTTATATGTTTCTCTCATCTGACTGCTGTAGCAAGGACTTTCAGTACTATGTTGAATAATAGTGACAGTGGGCATCCTTGTAGTCCAAATCTTAGAGGAAAGGCTTTCAGTTTTTCCCCATTCAGTATGATACTAGCTGTGGATTTATTGTACATGGTCTTTATTAAGTTGAAATGTGTTCCTTCTCTGCATGGTTTCTTGGGGGTGTTTGTCGTGAAGGAATGTTGAATTTTATCAAATGCTTTTTCAGCATCAATTGAAATGATCATATGTTTTTTATCCTTCATTTTCTTGATACAATGTATCACATTGATTGATTTGCATATGTTGAACCATCATCCTTGCATCCTAGAGATAAATCCCACTTGGTCATGATTAATGATCTTTCTAATGTACTGTTGAATTTGGTTTGCTAGTATTTTGTGGAGGATTTTTGCATCAATATTGGGTTATTGGCCTGTAGTTTTCCTTTTGTGGATGTGTCTTTTTCCAGTTTTCGTGTTAGGATAATGCTGTTCTCATAGAATCAGTCTGGAAGTATTCCCTCTTCCTTTGTTTTTTGGAGTAGTTTGAGTAGGATTGGTATCAGTTCTTCCTTAAATGTTTGGGAGGATTCAGCAGTGAAGCCATCAGGTCCTGGACTTTTCTTTGCTGGAAGCTTTCTTATTATGGCTTCGATCTCACTATTTGTTATTGGTCTGTTCAGGTTTTGAATTTCTTCATGGCTCAATCGTGGTAGGTTGTATGTGTCTAGGAATGTGTCAGTTTCTTCTAGATTTTCCAATTTATTGGCAGATAGTTGCACACAGTTGCTGCTAATGATCCTTAGAATTTCTGTGCTATCAGTTGTAATGTCTCCTTTTTCATTTCTGTTTTTATTTGTTTCAGTCTTCTCTCTTTTTTTCATAGTCTGGCTAAAGGTTTGTCAATTTTGTAAAACTTCCCAGAAAAACAACTTTTTGTTACTTGTGCTTTTGTATTGCCTTTTTCATTTCAATTTCATTTATTTCTGCTGTGATCTTTATTTCTTTTCTTCTACTAATGTTGGGTTTGGTTTGATCTTGCTTTTCTAATTCTTTAAGAGGTATCATTAGGTTGTTTATTGGAAGTTTTTTCTTATTTTTTGACGTAGGCATTTATAGCCATAAACTTCTCTCTTAGTTCTACTTTTGCTGAATCCTATATGTTTTGGTATGTTGTATTTCCATCATTATTTATTTCAAGAAGATTTTCAATTTCCTTCTGAACTTGTTCATTGACCACTGGTCATTCAAGAGCATATTGTTTAATTTCCATGTACTTGTATAATTTCCAAGATTTCTCTTGTTATCTATTTCTAGTTTTATTCCATTGTCATCAGAGAAGATGCTTGAGATAATTTCAATTTTTTTTGAATGTTTTAAGACTTTTGTAACCTAACATGTAGTCTGTCCTTGAGAATGAGCCATGTGATGAGGAAAATAATGTGTATTCGGCAGCCATTGGATGAAATGTTCTGTAAATATCTGTTAGGTCCATTTGGTTTATAGTGCAGGTTAACTGTGATGTTTCCTTGTTGATTTTCTGTCTGGAAGATCTGTCCAAGGCTGAAAGTCAGGTATTTAAGTCTCCAGCTATTACTATGTTGGGGTCTCTCTTTAGCTATAATAATACTTGTTTTATATATCTGGGTGTTCCAGTGTTGGGTGCATATGTATTTACGTTGTATTATATGCATTACATATGTATATGCATTGTGTTTACAATTGTTATATCCTCTTGTTGAATTGACCCCTTTGTCATTATATAGTGACCTTCTTTGTCTCTTATAGTTGTCTTGAAATCTATTTTGTCTGATGTAAGTATAGTGATCTTGCTCTTTTTTGGTTTCCACTGGCGTGGAATATCTTTTTCCATTTCTTTATTTTATGCATGTCTTTACAGGTAGAGTGTGTTTTTTGTAAGCAACAGATCTTTGGGTCTTGGTTTTTTTTAAATCCATTCCACCAGTCTATGTCTTTTGATTGAAGAGTTTAGTTCATTTATATTCGGTGTTGTTATTGATAAGTAAAGGCATATTTCTTCCATTTTGTTATTTGTTTTCTCGTTGTTTTGTGGTCTTCTCTTCCTTCTTTCCTTCCTTGCTGTCTTCCTTTTTAGTGAAGGTGATTTTCGCTGGTGATATGATTTCATTTCTTTTTATTTTTTATATATCTGTTGTGTGTTTGACTTGAGGTTGCCATGTGACTTCCAAATACTATCTTATAACTCATTATTTTAAGCTGATAACAACACTGCATAAACAAACGAACAAGCAAAAAGATAACCAATAAAAACTGTACACTTTAACTTCATCTCCCTACTTTTTAACTTTTTGTTGTTTCTGTTTATGTCTTTTTATTCTTTTTATGTCTTGAAAAGTTGTTGTGGTTATTATTTTTTGATTGGTCCCTCATTTAGTCTTTCTACTTAAGAGTAGTTGACACACCACAATTAGTGTTACAATATTTTCTATTTGTCTGTGTACTTTCTATTTTCTGTGACTTCAGTACTTTCAGATGATTTATTGTTTATTAATGTCCTTTTCTTTCTCATTAATGTACTCCCGTTAACATTTCTTGTAGGACACATCTGATGTTGATGTTGATGAAGTTCCTCAGGTTTTGTTTGTGTGGGAGTCTTTATTTCTCTTTCATATTTGAAGGATGTTTTTGCTGGGTACACTATTCTGGGATAAAAGTCTTTTTCCTTCAGCTGTTTGAATATATCATGCCACCTTCTTCTGGCCTGTAAGGTTTCCACTGAAAAGTCTGCTGCCAGACCTATTGGAGCTCCATTATATGTTATTTTTTTCTTTTCTCATGCTGCTGGTTATTCAGGCCCAAGGACTCTTCAGTAAGCAGGTGATGAATCCTGTCAAGAGTGGGTCCTTCTTTTCAAAGCAGCAGGTTCTCTTCTAGCCCAGGGTGTATCTAGAAATGTCATCCAGGAGCTAGGGCCTGGAAAGGGTGCTTCACGACTCTATCTGGTGCCCTGTCTTGCTGTGACTGAGCTGGTATCCCAGATGCAAGACAAAGTCCTCCCCACTCTTCCCTCTCCTCGCCTTGAGCAGAAGGAAGGATTCTCTTTTGGAGCTGTGAGCTTTGCAGTCTGGGGTTAATGGAGGGGTGATGCCAGCAGCCCCTTAAACCATCCTGCCTGGCGTCTGGCTCTGAGCCCAGTTCAGCCCTAAGACTTGCCCAGAAGTTGCAGTTCTTGTGGCCTACACTGCCTTTCAAGTTTATTTAGAGGCCCAGAGCACTGTAGCCCAAGATGGTGATGTTTGCCAGAACTCAAGTTCTGACTGCTGAAATGGGTGATTTTCCTCTGGCTTGGGCTAAATACTCCCTCCACGTGTGGGCATCAGCTGAGTTCTGTTCAATTTTGCTTTCTGCTATAACAGGGAAGCCCTGAGTTCAAGGCAATGTCTCACAATTGCTGTGCTCTCCTTCTCCCAAACACAGTTTATTGTACTGTGCAGCTGCTGCCAGGGGTTGAGTGAGAGGTGGTGTTGGTGATTCAAGAGAGTTTTTTCTACCTTCTCACTTCCTCTTTCAGTGAAATGAAGTTAAAAACAAGTAGTGTGAGTGTTCATCTGTTTTTGGTTGTTATGAAGGTGGGTGCTTATTTTGTGTAGATAGTTGTTAAATTGGTGTCTTTCCAGGAGGGACAATTGGTGGAGCTTTCTGTTCCACCATCTTGCTCTGCCCCTCTCTCTAGAGGTAATTTTTTTTTTATCTGTTAAGCAATCTCTCCCTATCCTCCCCTCCCCCTACCCTTCCCACCCTCTAATAACCACAATTCTACTCTCTACTTATATGAGCTCAACTCTCTTAGCTCCCACATATGAATGAGAACATGCAGTATTTATTTTTCTGTGCCTGGCTTATTTCACTTAACGTAATGTCCTCCAGTCCATTTATGTTGCCATGAATGACAGGATTTCATCCTTTTTTGTTCATTTATCAGCTTTTATTTTAGAATCAGGGGATACATGGGGGTACATGTGCAGGATTATTACAGAGGCATATTGCATGGTTTTGAGATTTGGGGTATAACTGCACCTGTCAACCTGCTGTAAGCATAGTACCCAATAGGTAGCTTTTTAGTCCTTGTCCCACTTGCTCTTGCCTCTCTCTAGTAGTCCACAGTGTCTGTTGTTCACATCTTTATGTCCATGTATACCTGATATTTTGCTCCCATTTAAAAGTAAGAACATGCAGTATTTTGTTTTCTATTTCTGTGTTAGTTCACTTAGGATAATGGCCTCCAGCTGCATCTATGTTGCTGCAAAGGACATGATTTCATTCTTATATGTGGCTGCATAGTGTACCATGGCATATATGTACCACATTTTCTTTTTCAGTCTGCCATTGATGGACACCTGCAGAGGACATGATTTTGTTGATTTTTATGGCTGCATAGTAATCAGTTGTGGATATGTACCACATTTTCTTTATCGAGTCCACTGTTGATGGATACCTACGTTGGTTCTGTGGTTTTGCTGTTGTGAATAGTGCTGCGAGGAACATATGCATGCTTGTGTCCTTTTGGTAGGACAATTTATTTTCCCTTGGGTATATCCCCAGTAATGAGATTGCTGGGTTGAATGGTAGTTCAACTCTTAGTTCTTTGTGAAATCTCCACACTGCTCTCCACAGTTGGAGTAGTTTACTTTCCGATCAACAGTTGTTTAAGTGTTTCATTTTCTCTGCAGCCTTGCCACCATCTGTTCTTTTTAGAGTTTTTAACAAAAGCTATTCTGACTGGCGTGGGGTGGTATCTCATTGTGGTTTTGATTTGCATTTCTTTGATGATTAGTGATGATGAGCATTTTTTCATACGTTTGTTGGCTGCTTGTATGTCTTCTTTTGAAAAGTGTCTGTTCACATCATTTGTCCACTTTTTGTTTTTTTATTTATTTTTATTTTTATTTTTTTGAGACAGAGTTTCACTCTTGTTGCCCAGGCTCGAGTGCAATGGCACACTCTCAGCTCACTGCAACCTCTGCCACTGGGTTCAAGTGATTCTCCTGCCTTAGCCTCCCAAATAGCTGGGACTACAGGCACACGCCACCATGCCCGGCTAATTTTGTATTTTTAGTAGAGATGGGGTTTCACCGTGTTGCCTAGGCTGGTCTCGAACACCTCCCCTCAGGTAATCCATCCACTTTAGCCTCCCAAAGTGCTGGGATTACAGGCCTTTGCCTCCTTTTTTTTTTTTTGGAGACGGAGTCTCGCTCTGTCGCCCAGGCTGGAGTGCAGTGGCGGGATCTCAGCTCACTGCAAGCTCCGCCTCCCGGGTTTACGCCATTCTCCTGCCTCAGCCTCCCGAGTAGCTGGGACTACAGGCGCCCGCCACCTCGCCTGGCTAGTTTTTTTGTATTTTTTAGTAGAGACGGAGTTTCACCGTGTTAGCCAGGATGGTCTCGATCTCCTGACCTCGTGATCCGCCTGTCTCGGCCTCCCAAAGTGCTGGGATTACAGGCTTGAGCCACCGCACCTGGCCCTTTGCCTACTTTTTAATGGGGTTATTTGTGTTTTGTTTATTGATTTAATAGGTTCCTTATGGATTCTATATAGTAGACCTTTGTTGAATGCATCATTTGCAAATATTTTCTTCCATACTGTAGGTTGTCTGTTTGCTTCCTTGATAGTTTCTCTTGCAGTTCAGAGGCTCTTTAGTTTAATTAGGTCCCACTTACCAGTTTTTGTTTTTGTTGTAATTGCTTTTGGTGTCTTAGCCATACATTTTTTGCCAAGGCCAGTGTCGAGCAGGGTATTTCCTAGGTTTTCTTACAGGATTTTTATCGTCTGATGTTGTACGTTTAAGTCTTTATTCCGTTTTGACTTAAGTTTTGTATATAATGATATGTAGAGGTCCAGTTTCATTCTTTTGCATGTGGATAGCCAGCTATTCCAATACCACTTATTGAACAGGGAGTCTTCTTCCATTGCTTATTTTTGTTGATTTTGTGGCAGATCAGGTGGTTTTAAGTGTGTGGCTTTATTTCTGAGTTCTCTGTTCTGTTTCATTATTCTGTGCGTCTGTTTTTGTACTAGTATCATACTGTTCTGGTTATCATAGCCTTGTAGTATAGTTTGAAGTTCAGTAATATGATGCCTCTGGCTTTGTTCTTTTTGCTTAGGTTTGCTTTGGCTATTCAGGCTCTTTTTTGGTTCTGTATGAATTTACAACAGTTTTTTCTAATTCTGTGGAAATGAATTTATATCGTTAAAGTGGCCATACTGCCCAAAACAATTTATAGATCAGTACTATTCCTGTCATTCTCTTTTTCACTGGCTGGGTCATATTTATTTTCTTTTTCTTTTCTTTTCTTTTCTTTTCTTTTTTTTTTTGTTAAAGCAAGTTTATTAGGAAAGCAAGGGAATTAAAAAAATGGCTGCTCCATAGGCAGAGCAGCTGCAAGGGCTGCTGGCTGGCTATTTTTATGGTTACTTCTTGATTATATGCTAAACAAGCGGTGGATTATTTATGAGTTTTCCAGGGAAGTGGTGGGCAATTCCTGGAACTTCCCTTTTCAGATCATGTAAGGTAACTTCCTGACATTGCCATGTCATTTCTAAACTGTCATGGTGCTGCTAGGAGTGTTTTTTTTTTTTTTAAGCATGATAATTAGCACATAATAAGCACTGAGAATGACTAGAGGTCACTTTCATGATTTGTCATCTTGGCTTTGTTGGGTTTTGGCCAGTTTCTTTACTGCAACCTGCAAGGTTTTTGTGACCTGTATCTTGTGCCGACCTCCTGTCTCATCCTATGATTTGGAATGCCTAACCTCCTGGGAATGCAGCTCAGTAAGCCTCAGTCCTTATTTTACCCAGCCCCTATTCAGCATGGAGTCACTCTGGTTTGAATGCCTCTGACAGAGTTGCCCTGGTTCAGTGGCCTCTGGCATATTTCCCCTCTCTCTTTTACAAGGGAACCCTTAATCCTAAGGATGGTAGAGGGACAACGATCCATATTCTGTAACTTGAGCCTGAATAGGGGCAATGATATTCCTGCCTAACTATTAAGGTCTCTTTTATTCAGGGTAGAGAGGAGCTGAGTCAGAAAGCATTGGTATGTCAAGGGCCATTCATAACTCTGAGTTCTAACAAAAGTTGATATCCATCCCTCTTGCTTCTTCTGAGTACTAGCCAGAGATGAGTGGTTGATTCACAGGAATAAGCAGAGTCAGTCTCAATTGCAGAAAAAAACTCAAAAACAACTGATGAGACAGGTGTACCATAGTTCTCTCTCCAGTCCTCATTTTTACTAATGACAAATCATGGTAAGACTGATTGGTAAGACATGGGAGTCCCAGGCTGTTTGCTTTATTATACTTGGCCTGGTTATTTGTATAAAGTGCAACAAGAATAATTATTTTTCACATAGGCTTTCTTAATTGGCTTTGATGGAACTTTTTTTTATAAAAGGAATCTCAGGTTAGACTTTTTTCAAAAAGTCGAGCCCAGCAATGGGTTTATATCCTCAAATACCTATGAGTTTAGTAAATTCCTTTCCTCTGGAGGTCCCAAGATAACTTGGGCTCTTGGGCCTATCAGAAAGTGACATTTTTTACTTACCAGAGGTCAGAAACCATGTACAGGGACTGTGTAGACAAGGTGTGAGACCAGTTTTCCCAAGGGACTTTTATTGGCTCTATAAGTCAAGATTGATTCCTTAAAGGAAAGCACACCATTCTAGTCAAAGCCTTGGTAAAATAACAAATTATTCCGATTGTGTCATGTTGCAAAAGAAAACATTCTTATTCCACTTATGCAAATAATTGTATTGCTATAAGTTAAGAATACTTACAAATAGTTTCCTAATTCTGGAAAAATCAGATAGAAACAAATATGCTCCAAATTTGGTTCACAGGAGTATACTTTACTCAATTATTAAAAGCTGTTAATCACTCAAAAGTTTCCTTGATTCTTAAAAACAAAACAAATGATCAGCAACATTTTAAGCAAAAAGTCAAAAAAAGATTATTTTAGTCCTCTATTAGTTAGGTCCATGCAGTTAATGCCTGTCTTGCTTAATAGTCATGAACATTTCAGCTCTCCATGAGTCCTGAATGCTTTTTCCTCTGAAGTCAGAATCTCCAGAGTTATCAGAAGCCTGCATTCAAGAATACCTGTTAGAGTTCTATAGTTGATTTTAAAACGACTGTCTGAAGAGGATCAATACAAGACAACAATTGTCTGTGGATGACAAAAGTCTTAGGACAGCCACTATTAACACCACAATTGACAAGTTAATTTTGCTTCTGTGCCATATAGCAATTTTACATATCAATTATAATTATTAATAACATAGACTGTCATTTCAGAATAATAGGAGTTTCTCATAATTTTAAAACACATACCAGTAACATATTTATACAAATACAGCCCAAAGAAAGCCAAATACCATCTCATATTTGGCAGTGCTTCCTGTGTGATGTTTATACCAAATAAGCCAAATATGTCATTTTTTGACTCAGGGGACCTAATATCTAAGAGATTAATTAGGTCAGAAAAGATATAATTTATAACTTGATTTAAGCACTTATTAGTTTTAAACCAATAGAAGCTTTTTTTACATCACACACAACATATGTAAATACACAGACAGAAGATCCAGTAGTTGTAAGATTTTTTACTTCCCAGTTTTTTAATTAGATTACTGGCTTCAGGGTGGAGCCATTGGAGGAACAGTACCAGGAAAGCATGCAGTTTCTACAGCCTAATAAGCAGGCATAGCTGGAATGCAAAACAGATCCCCCAAATTAAGGGTCCTATTTTTATACCAGATCCTGCATCCCAGAAAAAGAGGGAGCCAGCTCATCTCCCTTGGAGTCTTATCTCTCAGTGGGGTGTGGGGACATTTCCATACCTTCTAGGGGGCCAAGAGCATGTTTCTCTAATCCAAAAGTGCAGAGTCAAGTATTAACCATAACTGCCATTAAGCATGCCCAAAGGTACATTTCCTACCTAGTTCTCTCATAATTCAAAGTAATTTCTGATACCTTTCAAAGTAAAAAATGTCAGATAACTCAATGCAAAACAGAACAGAGCCTTAGATTGTTTCTCGGGTTTATGAGGAAAACAGAGGTTTTTCCCAAAACAGGTCTGTAGTGCCTCCTCTGTTTTTCCCAGGGAATCCCAGGCTGTTAGAGCTTGAATATGTGCTTTTTTTATTTTTTTGAGACGGACTCTCGCTCTGTCACCAGGGGCTGGAGTGCAGTGGCACGATCTTGGCTCACTGCAACCTCTGCCTCCGGGGTTCAAGGAGGCCTCAGCCTCCCGGGTAGCTGGAACTACAGGCGCACACCACCACGCCCAGCTAATTTTTGTGTTTTTAGTAGAGACGGGGTTTCACCATGTTGACCAGGATGGTCTCGATCTCTTGATCCACCCGCCTTGGTCTCCCAAAGTGCTGGGATTATAGGTGTGAGCCACTGCGCCCGGCCCCACATTTTCTTTATCCATTCATCTGTTGGTGGCCACTTAGGTTGATTTCATATTTTGACTATTGTAAATAGTGCTGCAGTAAACACGGGGGTGTGATATGTCCTTGCTATACTGATTTCCATTTCTTTGGATAAATACCCAGTAATGGAATTGCTGGATCATGTGGTAGTTCTATTTTTAGTTTTTGAGGAACCTCCATTCTGTTTTCCATAGTGGCTGTGCTACTTTACTGTCTCATCAACAACATATGAATGTTTCCCTTTCTCCAAATCCTCTTCAGTATTAATTTTTTTCATGTTTTTGTTAATAACCATTCTAACTGGGGTGAGATGATACCTTATTGTGGTTTCGATTTGTATATAACCACATGATTAGTGAAACTGACGATTTTTTTTCATATGCCCTTTGGCCATTTGTATGTCTTTTGAGAAATGTCTGTTGAGATGCTATGCCCTTTTTAAAATTGGATTTTGTTGTTGTTGTTGCTTGTGTTTCTTGTATATTCTGAATGTTAATCCGTTATCAGATGTTTAGTTTACAGATATTTCCACTAATTCTCAGGTTGCCTCTTCACTCTGTTGTGTTTCCCTTGCCCTCCTGAAGCTTTTTAGTTTGATAAAATCCCATTTGTCTGTTTTTGCTTTTTTTTGCCTGTGCATTTAAAGCCGTATCCATAAAATTTTTGCCCAGACCAATGTCCAGAAGCATTTCGCCTATGTTTTCTTCTATTGGCTTTATAGTTTCGGGTCTTAGATTTATGCCTTTAATTCATTTTGAGTTGATTTTTGTTTATGGTGAGAGATGAGGGCACTTAGAATTTTTTTATACCTATTGTAAAAACTATCTTAGACTCAGTTAGAAATAGATTTTTAAAATTGTGTCATTAATGTGTGTGCCTTAAAAGGAGAATAAATTTGTTCAAGTTATTCTGAAACAACTTTACATTCAGAGTCTGACTCTTGTGCATCATTTCTCAACTGAGTCGAGTTTTTTTTTTTTTTAAACATAATATTGGCCTTCATGACATTAAGAGTGTTGGTAATTCTCTACCCTCTCTGGGAATTTCTTCCAAGCTGCCAAAACCCATTCTGCAAGTATTGATGCTATCACTTTACTATTTGACTAACCCCAGAGTTTATTTTTTCTGAATTGAAATATATCTCTGCTAGTTAAGCAACTTTTCTTCAAAGTTACCAAAATATAAACAAAAATGTTGATAGTGGTTTTCTCCAGTGGTGGTTGGAAGTGGTTCTTATTTTCTTCTTTATAATTTTCTGCTTTCCAAAATTTATAAACACACGTAGACACATGTGTACACATGCATGTACACATGCACACAGTTAAAACATGGCCTTGCTTCAACTGTGGATCATCATCACGTCTCATCTTCTGCAGTCTTATCATTTGGGGAATTCAGGAGTAGAATTCATTATTCTCCTTGGTGGTCATGCTTGCTGCCTGGGATGTAGAAAGTCCCATCAGTCAGCCCCTGGTGGGACCAGGTTCTCTGCTGACCTCCGGTGGCCTTGGGCTGTATGGCACTAAGCAAGAGGCGTTCATATGTTTGCTGGTCAGTGCAGAACAGACCCACACTCACGTTTTTAGGAAAGTAATTTGTAATTGTACCTTGATTAGGTAGCACACGCGCCCATATACCTGAGTTACTCTTACCTGTCTGTCTTCCAGTGCAACTAGGACCTTACTTATTGGAAATTGAGATGCTTTTGTTTTTTTTTTTTTTTTTTTTTTTAATTTATTTATTATTAAACTTTAAGTTGTAGGGTACATGTGTACAACGTGCAGATTTGCTACATATGTATACTTGTGCCATGTTGGTGTGCTGCACCCATCAACTCGTCATTTACATCAGGTATAACTCCCAATGCAATCTCTCCCCCCTCCCCCCTCCCCATGATAGGCCCCGGTGTGTGATGTTCCCCTTCCCGAGTCCAAGTGATCTCATTGTTCAGTTCCCGCCTATGAGTGAGAGCATGCGGTGTTTGGTTTTCTGTTCTTTTATAGGAACTATGTATAAGTACCATAATAAGAACAAGAAAATATGAAGTGAAGAATTTATGTGCATAGAACAGAATTTGGATGAGCAGTTAAGCCTGAGTTCTGAGTCAACTTCTAGGCTTTGCTTATCAGTTTTCTGTTGAGGTCTTTTGTTTTGTTTTGTTTTTTGAGGATATTTGTCTTTCTGGGTTTTTTTGTTGTTGTTTGTTTTGAGGGGTACAGTTTGGGAATGGGAAGAGGTATATAGGCAGCAGTGGTCCTTCTCCTGGGACCAGAAGAACAATAAGACTTTCCTGTTGAAATGATCTGCCTCTTTGTATTTTCTGCCATGGATAACCATTGCAGGGAGAGACGTTGCTGAAACAAGAGTATGAGGCAGTTTCCCCATTTGGAACCCTGCTGGGCATTAGTGAGGCAGGCAGGCAGGCAGGACCCATCAAGGAAAAGTAAGTGACCATTGGAGCAAAAATACATGCTAATTTTTCAATCAGTGAGCTGTTAACCTTCTGGGATTTATAATTTCTCTGACATCCATTTTAACATTTGCTCTATCCAGTTAATTTTAAAAACCCATTTATTATACTCCTTAAGTCATTCTTTGTTATATTGTCAAAGTGTCACATTCTAATTATCTTAAAATCACTTTTGGCCGAAGCTTGTTAAAAAAAAAAAAGTCAGCATTATGTCTGAGATTATTGATCAATGTAATTTTAAGTTTTTTGCTTCTTAATAATTAAACGCCACAGCATCATGCAGCATGCCTGCTGCCACAGGATGTTTGAGAATGAATCAAATGAGTATCTAATCCCCTAATAGTTTTCAAATATTTTAAATCTTTTTATCTCTATAACCAGAATTCTAAAGCAACCTAAAGGTTGTAATTTTTGTTAATAGACTCTTGTGATTTTTGCCACAACTATTATGGCAGCTTCCTTACTAGTCTCCCTGGTTCTCTACTACTGCCAGGTGAATTTTTTGAAAGCCCAGCTCTACAGCTCAGTGGCTGCTTATCACAAACAGGATAAAATTCAAACTCCATCAGCTTAGTGCTTAAGACCCTCTAGAGTCTGTCTCTAACCTTATTTATTCTACTCCTAGTTTATGCAAACTTGCTATTAGCACACTGCTTTCTCATTGTGCCCACTAATTCATCAGGTTTAGAAAGTTAAAAGCATTATATTGTCTCCTGTAGTGCATCTTGCTGTCCATTTTCATACTGATACTTAGGACACAGATGGAAAATAGATGTTTTCTATTAGACTAGTTTCTTTGCTTCTGAGTCCATCTCATATCCTCTCTGCCAGATCCTTTGGATATTAAAAAGTCTTTGGGTATTAAAAAAGATTCCTTGACTTCTTGTTGACAAAGTAGGCACCAGCTAGGCTAGTTTACCTTTATTAACATTGAATATTGAACCTAAATGAAACCTACTAGGAATATTTTACTTTCATAGGGTTTCATATTATTGAATTTTAGTCTTAAAAATTTTTATTATTATTGATTTTTTGCCAGTATGAAAGACAAAATGTTATATGGGAGTTTTAATTTGTAACTTTCTGATTACAACTGAACATATGTAATATGTTTATTGGCAATCTGTATTTCTTTCATACACTGATAGCTTTAGCTCACTTATCTTTTTGGTAATCTTTTTTTAGTTCATTCTTTTTATATTCTGAATACTAATCAGTTGTCTCTAGTACATGTCACAAGTACCTTTCTTCCTGTCTGTCTTAAAAATTCATGGTTTTTTAAAAATGTCTAGATGCTTCCTGGCCTTGTTGGCTTCAAAATCTGGCAATTGTCTTGGCTGCATGTGGTCTTGATACAGGGTTGCAGGTCCTTTTCAAAGTAGATGCTGTCTCCTAAGTACCAGGAGGCCGTTGGAGATTTTTCATATTTGTGACCCAACTCTGCAGGTTCCTGTATCACCCCAGCACTTAGCAGATGTCCTCTGGAGACATTTCTTTTGCCTATGCAGGTATAATTCTCAGCCCTAAATCTGCAACTGCAGACTTAATTTCCAAAACGAATTACACAGGAAACCTATAGGAAAGAAAATGGCTAGTGATCTTTGCTTACCCTAGGAATGGTTCTTCCCTTCCTGGAATGTCAGTTCCTTTAGTCTTCATTGCTTTCATGATTTCTGATATCTTAAAAATATGATACAAAGTTTTTTCTAGTTGTTGCAGTAGGACCAATACATTTCTGCTACCCACTACACCCTGCTTGCAAGTGGAAATCCATTTGTAGATTCCCTTTTGGATTTTCTGTGAACTCAATAAAAACATCTGCAAATAATGACATCTCTTCCTTTCCAGTCTTTTTTTAATTATTATTATTTTGATCAAGAACTCCAAATCAGTGTTTCATAGAAGTGATAGCAGGCATCTTTTTTCTTTTTTGATCTCAACTTGAAAGCTTTTAGTATATCACCATTCAGTTGTTTGTTACTTGTTTATTTATCCTTTTTTCAGTTAAGGAAGTTCTCTTCCTAGTTTACTGAAAGTGTTTAAGCATGAATGGATATAGATTTTTATCAAATGCTTTTCTGCTTTTGAGAGATAACAAAATTTTTCTCTTTTATTCTGTCAGTGTGCTGTACATTAATTGGTTTTCAAATATTTATCTAAACTGAAGTGCTAAACTAAATCTAGCTTTCTTGTGATGTATTATCCTTTGTATGTAGTGCTTAGTTTCTTAATATTTCTTTTTTTTTTTGAGACGGAGTCTCGCTCTGTCGCCCAGGCTGGAGTGCAGTGGCGTGATCTGGGCTCACTGCAAGCTCTGCCTCCCGGGTTCCCGCTGTTCTCCTGCCTCAGCCTCCCGAGTAGCTGGGACTACAGGCGCCCGCCACCTCACCCGGCTAGTTTTTGTATTCTTTTTAGTAGAGACGGGGTTTCACCGTGTTAGCCAGGATGGTCTCGATCTCCTGACCTCGTGATCCGCCCGTCTCGGCCTCCCAAAGTGCTGGGATTACAGGCTTGAGCCACCGCACCCGGCCTTTAATATTTCTATTCAAGTTTTGCATCTGTGTTCTTAAGATTAACAAATACTTTTTTTTCCTCATAATTTTCTTATCAGGATTCCCATAAAGATTACGTTGACCTCGAAAACTAGTTGGGAAGTGTTCCCTGTTTTTGTATTCTCTGGAATAGTTTGTGTAAACTTGCCATTATTGGCTCCTTAAATGTTTGGCAGAATTTACTGGTGAAGATGGCTGGGAATGGAGTTTCATTTGTGGAAAGGCTTTGAATTAGATTTGGGTTCTTTAATAATTGTAGGATTCTTTTTTGAGATGGGGTCTTGCTGTGTTGCCCAGTCTAGTCTTGAACTCCTGGGCTCAAGCAAACCTCCTGTCTTGGGGCTGTGGGCATGTGTCACTATACCTGGCAATAATTTTAGGATAATTTATATCTTCTGTTTCTTCTAGTGTCAGTTTCAATAAGTTATATTTTCATGGGAGTTATTTGAATCATCAAACTTATTGGAATTAACTTACTGATAATAGCTATCAGTGGAAGGATCTTAGAAGTATTTTTTTTGAAAGAGAAAAACATGAGGTCATACCAGTACTTCCAATTCAAATTATTATAGGGTTTTTACTTAATTACTCAGTTTTATATATTTTTTCCTTATGTTGAAAATCTTGATTCTTAATGGCATTAACATGATTACTCATGTGCTTTATCGGTAATATATGTGTATGTATTTAATTTCAAAATAACAATGCCAGTACTAAATTTTTAAAAATTTTTATTTTGTTTTAATGTTAAACATTTCCATGGTTCCAAAGTCAAAACTGTAAAACCAAAGTATAGTCAGGGAATTTATCCTAGACCTCTCCATCCATTTTCTCCCATTGGTGTTTTTTTTGTGGGTAGAGGAAAGACAACTATATAAGCAAGCATATATAGGCATGTAAATATGTGTGCATGTATATACACATGTATTTATATTTCTTCCCCAAGTTTCTTCTCCCTATTTCTTATACAAAATATTTGACCTGTACATGCTCTTCTGCATCTGGCCTTTTTTTTTTTTTTTTTTTTTTTTTTTTTAACTTATCTTGAAGATTGCTCCTTAGCAGCAAACAGAGATCTTTTTTATTTCTTTATATTACAGCCTAGTACTTCATTATATGGGTACCATACTTTATTCAGCCAGTCTCCTATTGATAAGCATTTGGAGAAATAGTAACTTTTTGTTGTTGTTGTTGTTGAGACAGGTTTCACTCTGTCGCCCAGTCTGAAGTGCACTGGCACGAACTTGGTTCACTGCAACCTCCACCTCCCAGTTTCAAGAGATTCTTGTGCCTCGGCCACCGGGTAGCTGGGATTACAGGCGTGCGCCAACAGGCCTGGTTAATTTTTGTATTTTTAGTAGAGAC
The DNA here is from genome assembly GCF_047675955.1 of Chlorocebus sabaeus. NCBI lineage: Eukaryota > Metazoa > Chordata > Mammalia > Primates > Cercopithecidae > Chlorocebus > Chlorocebus sabaeus. The sequence goes on along the minus strand of NC_132915.1, from coordinate 69,950,280 downwards.
AGGGTCTTGCCATGTTGGCCAGGCTGGTCTCAAAATCTTGACCTCAAGTGATCCACCTACCTCAGCCTCCCAAAGTTCTGGGATTACAGGCATGAGCCCCTGGGCCTGGCCAAAATACTAACTTTTAAAAAGGCATTTTCCATTCTCAAGACTACAACACTGTAGTGTTGGCCATTAGAACTATTTGATCTAATTTTTAAAACACTTTTTGTTTATACATCATGCAAAAATTCATTTTATAGCCAGGCACAGTGGCTCACAACTGTAATCCCAGCTTTGGGAGGCTGAGGCGGTAGGATTGCTTCAGTTCAGGAGTTCAAGACTGACCTGGGCAACATAGTGAGACCTCATCTCTAAAAAAAAAATTTAAAAATTAAAAAAATTTAAGAAGATTTGCCAGGCATGGTGGCACACACCTGTTGTCCCAGCTACTCTGGAGGCTGAAGTGGGATGATTGCTTAAGTCCAGGAAGTTAAGGTCGCAGTGAGCTGAGATCGTGCCACTGCACTCCAGCCTGGGTGACGGAGCAAGACCCTGTCTTCAAAAAGAAAAAAAAAATCAAAGTTTCTTTTTTTTTTATTTTTATGATTTCTTAGGTTATTTATCATTGTAAGTAGGATAAGCTCAAGTCTTTGTGGCTTTTACTTTATTACAGTTGTCTTTATTTTATTTAAAAGACTTCTACTTGTTTATGGTACCGCTCTCTCATTTCTCAATTTGTAGTACCAATTTAATCTCATTAAGTCCTTGCTCAGGTAATAGGACCCATCATCTTTATAACACCCCAAAGACATAGTCTCTCCTTGTAGTTTATCAGGTTGAAAAGGGGCATGTAGTTGATATGTATCTATTACTCATCTGCTTCAAGGAAGTACCAACTCCTAAAGCAGACAGATTATTGTCTATGTTAATTATGTATAAATTAAAATGTCTTACTTCAGATTTCTGTGATTTGATGAATAAAGCATTCTTTTCAGTCTCAGTATGACCAGTTGTTCCCGTTGTTTATTCATATGTGTCTTCTGTTTAAAGAATTTTAGTAATCAATCATGATTTCTACTTCATAAATCCACGTGGAGTTTGCCAAAGTATTATATAATCTTAGTTACTTAGTTTGCCAAAGTGTTATATCTTTTCTCCAGCCCCCCTTCTGAGAGCTCATATTCCATTTTAACCTCTAATATACTTTTAGTATTTTTGATTGTCTGTAGTAGAGAGAATAAAGTACAACCTCGACTAAACAAAATATTATAAGTACTTTTGCCTCTTCCTGGACCATGCAAAGACTTTAGAATATTTAGCATAATTTTCCTCCTGCTTACCCTCCCTCCCCAGCTTATATGCTGCTGTCAGGTATTTTAACGTCTGTCGAACCCCATAAGGCATTATTATTATTGCTATTATTATAGTCATTATTCATGTGCCATGCTTACTGTGGCATCTGTTGTATTATTTAATTTGATGCTTAAGACAATCTTACGTGGCAGAAATGATTATCCTTATATAATAGATGAGAACTAAGGCATGGAGAGTTTATGCATTTTACAAGTTCACATGGCCAGTAAGTCGCAAATTAGGATTTAAACCCAGTCCAGAACCTGGTCTCTTAACTAGTGTAAACTCAAGTCCTGATTATTACTATTTTTTTCTCTCTCACTGAAAAATAATGTCTTGAATCAAAAAGTTCTCACTAAGCAATTGTAAGATTTTTGACCATTAGGCTAATGGGCTCACCCTGACTACATATGAGGGTAAATAATTTTTTTTCATTCTTTTAGCTGACATAGCCCAGAGATACAGGATAAGCAAATACCCAACCCTCAAATTGTTTCGTAATGGGATGATGATGAAGAGAGAATACAGGGGTCAGCGATCAGTGAAAGCACTGGCAGATTACATCAGGCAACAAAAAAGTAACCCCATTCAAGAAATTCGGGACTTAACAGAAATCACCACTCTTGATGTAAGTTGTAACTTTTGCTAGATTAAATGAACATTCCCTGATTAACGTAAACAAATTCTAATGCAAACAAAAAATCTGGACATTCTCCTATAGTTTATTGCAGTGGATTTGACATACATATACTTAATGAGTTGAATTTTTTTGAATTAATCTCACGGGAAATACGTTATACTGAACTTCTGGATGAAAAATATAGCATACAGTAAAGCTGTACTAATGTGAATTGAGCACATATGAAAGCCTCAATTATAAAGAAATGGAAGTTAAAGTCAAGTATATACAACCAGAGCTTCTGTATTTTTCTTGTGGAGACCTTCAGGGTGTCTGCTCTAATCGCCCTTGTGTGAGCTCTTTTTATGAGTTTTAATGTCCTCTAAAATAGCCTCTGCTTAACAATAAGTTTAGCACACCCCTTTCTTTGTACACTGGGTAGTGTTTTAAAGACAACAACAACAAAAGCAAAAACAATTGAGTTTGGGCTCTATCACAATCACCAATCATCACTGTCAGGTTTGAGATTTGATTTTATCCTACTTGCAAGCTAAGCTAACCAATTACCATTTCATGGATTCTGTTAGAAGACACAAGACTGCTGGGTCAGAGACAAAGGACTTTATTGCTCACATCACAGCAAGTAGTGTGAGCATGTTTGCATTTGTTTCCTTGCCCTCCAAATCCTATGGAGGCAATACAGAGGACTCCCCAGATGGATACTTGCACATGCAGTGGGTTATGTCACAGGAGAGGGACACTGGGCTTGGGGAACTCACTATTTCAGAGCAAGCAGTAACCCTGCATTTGTCCTGGCTGGAGGCATTCCCTCGTATCAGTGTTGCTCGCTGCAAGCACAACTCTGAGAAATGGCCTGGATAAAGAGTAGTCAGAGTCTTGCATTTTTTGGTAGACCCAGTAAGATGGGTAGGAGTGTGAGAGAGCCATGGAGGAGTCTCTCCAGCAGTCACAAGTTATGACTGATACATTGTTTTAGCACATTTTAGTATTAGTCCCCTTACTTAGGAAAAGATTGTCACTGATCAAATAGTTATCTATTTCTTAAAAATTTTAAATGCTAGAAGGAAATGTTTATGATTATATTTATTATAGTTAAGATTGTTTTCAACCCAATGTAATCTTTAATAGTTTTGGACTAGGTGTTAAAAACTAAATATGCATTTATAGTCATACTTCATTTGAACAATAACTAGACAAAGATAAGGGGTAAATGAAATAACATGTTTATAAAACTATGTTTGTTTGCAAAATAATTACATACTTTATTTTACAGCGCAGCAAAAGAAATATCATTGGATATTTTGAGCAAAAGGACTCGGACAACTATAGAGTTTTTGAACGAGTAGCGAATATTTTGCATGATGACTGTGCCTTTCTTTCTGCATTTGGGTAAGTATCTTATTTAAAAGTGTGTTAGTGGGTTGGTTTGGCTGCCATGTTAAATTCCTGTTGTATTTGGTCAATTTCTGAAGGTGATCTCTCCAAAAATGATCTCAGTCCTTTTAAAATCACCAAACAGTGTTTATGCCTGTCTCTGAATTCTTTTTAAGGTTTTAAAACTCTGTTTTTCTTTCTATAGTATTATCTGTTTCAGAATGTGGGCAAGCAGGAAAAAATGGACAAGTTAACAATTAACTCATTCATGCTTTTATTGAACTCATTTACTAATTCTTATCCTATGTTAGACAAAATGCTAATCTGTGGGGTTACCACAGTGAAACAACACACTGTCTTTCTTGTTAAGAAGCATGAGTTTTATCTCTTCATTCATCTCCATCTCTCCACCACCTTTTCTTATATCTTCCCTGTCTCAGAGGAACAATTCTTTCTAAGGCTAACCTGTTCTCTGGTATCCTTGTAACTGTCCTTTCAAACTCCTCTGGGGCTTTGATCCACCAGTTGTTCCTGCTTTCTTGTGTTTTCAACCTGACCCTTTTCAAGAACTGCTTTCCTTTTCTGAAAACATGCTTCTTTCTTTCCTGACCTGCCTCTTCTCTTAAGATATAATACCATCTTTCTTTTTATTCTTTTTTTTTTTTTTTTTTTCAAAGAATAGTTTATGCCTGGCTACCTTGATTTTCTCAAATTCTAACCAGTAAAAAACTTAACCTTTTGGAAGCTAACTTTCACCTCCATTGCTCTAATGAAACTTGTCTCTACACATTCACAAAATGACTTCTTAATTACCAGATTGAGTGGTCTTTTAAACTTCTTAATCCTTGTCAATTCCTCTGAAGGGTGTGATGTTCAACTACCTTTTTCTTTTTCTGCTGTGTCAACACTTACATTGAATCCCCCTGGTTTGGCCCCTACCTGTCTGAATTCTCTGACTTTATCTCCTTTTTTTTTTCTTTTTCTCAAGATGGAATCATTTTTGTGGTTCTGTTCTTGACCCTCTCTCCTCATTGGAGGTTATCTCAACCATCCTTTGACTTCCATGCAGTATTATTTCTTTTCATTGGCTCATGACTGTTAGGCTCAATTGTAGTAGCTATCTTGAGTGGAGCCTGGATGTCTGGCACAATACATCCTCTTCATTTTTTGACCTTTATTGTTTGTCCTTGCTTTAATGCTTTTGTAAGATTTTGTTTGTATGTTTTATTGTGTGCATTATTAGTTTTTTGTTTTTTGTTTTTTAAGCGATGAGGTCTCACATGTTGCCCAGGATGGTCTTGAACTCCTGGCCTCAAGTGATCCTCCTGCCTCCGCCTCCAAAAGCGCTGGGATTATAGGCATGAGCCACTGTGCCCAACCCGTATTCATTAAATGCTGCAAGCACACTTCTGCAGCAGAGCCTGTATCTGAAAGTACTCCTCCCAGATGTCATCTCATCAGAAAGTCTTTGCCTGATAACTTTATATAAAGGAGCACTACCATCATTTAATTTGTCGTTGTTTATCTACTTATTCCACTTATTTTCTTCATAGCATTTTTTTGTAACCACCAAAGATAAATATATCTACTTGTTAGTCTATCTCTACTCACCAAAATGTAAACTCCATGAGAGAGAGAGAGTTTTGTTAGTTTTGTTCACTCCTGTTTACCCAATGTCAAGGCATAGCTGGTATAAAGGAAGCACATAGTAAATAGTTATTGAATTAATTAATTAATGGAACACATTTTTTCTGTTCTCACTGTTATCAGTCTAGGTTAGCACCCCTTGCCCCTGTCTCCTGGACTACTGTAATTAGAAACTAGAGATAAATCAATATTCAATTAATCTAAAAATAATTGATTACAAAAGTAATTTGTTGTAGTATTCACTCTACATATTTTTATTGAACAACTTTTATGTGCCAGATACTGTACTAGGTTCAGGAAACAACAATGGACACATAAACAAAAAATTACTTATTTATGGAACTATATTTTAGTGATGTGGGTTACTTCGGGGGTTTTTTTTGTTTTTTTTGTTTTTTCCAGTCCTTGTGACCAAACCGATGACATTGATCCCTAGTTGCTAGAAAACAGTCTGGGGTCAAAAACAACCTTTTAGTGCTAAAACTCCCAATCTAAACTTAAACAAAACACAAAAACAACCAACTAAAATTTTCCTTTAAAAAGTCTGCCTCATATTAAATGTTTTCTTTAAACATATGCTTTTCTTGGTATTGCATAGTCTTATAATAGGGACTATGATGGATAAGTATGTATTTCAAGTCTGTAATTCCTACATTGCAGAATCCTGTCATTCAGGTTTATTACTGCTTCTCCCTTCCTATAGGGATGTTTCAAAACCAGAAAGATATAGTGGAGACAACATAATCTACAAACCACCAGGGGTAAGTTGCTATTTCTTAATGTTGTATGATAAGATATAATTTAAATAACATGTATAAAATGTAGTTTTATATGTGTTAATGTTCATAGAATCATAGAACTTTAGAATTGAAAGGAACTTTGAAGCATCATCTTGTGCTGATCTAAACCCTTCAAAACGAAGATTGGACCACAGAAGCCTAAGGTCACACAGGCATTAGAGTAGCAGAGCTGGCCTTAGGGATCCCCTGACTCTCAGGCCTTTTCTACCTCTCTGGCATTCAGTGTGGGAGCCAAATTTTTAAAATGCTCTAGTTGCCTGTGATTGTCATTTCTACCTGTTGTATTTGGCTAGTATTGTACTAGCCAAACTCCCAAATCTCCTGGGGTATAAATTTACTCAGTACCTGCCAGGTAATAAGGAGCAGCTAGGTTGTTTTTAACCTGTAGGGTAAGAAGTTTTAAGTAGCTGCTTAGGCCCTACCAGGTGATGGTAGCCATAACTAAGAGGCAAAAATCATAGCATGTGTTATCCCAAATTCACCAAGGGCCTGCCATTGCAATGGCCAAAAAAAAAAAAAAAAAAAAAATTTATGGATATTTTTTCAATTTGTAGTTTTCATTTTAATGTTGTTTACAGTGTTTTTACACTGAGATTTTAAATTTTTGTGCAGATAAATGAATTTCTTGCTTAGAAAGTTTCTATTTTAAATTCACATAGGTGTTTGCTTATGTTTTTTGCAAGTACATTTCTTTGAGTAGCTTACTTAGTATCATCATCCCTAGATTATCAGAATGCAGTACATATCTCCCAGTGGTAGTGTGGTTGTTCAGAGCATGGGCTCTGGTGGTATCAGACTGGGTTTGAATGTCAAATGTGCCACCTTCTTAGGTATGTTACTCTGGGAAAGTTTCTTCGCTTCCCCACGCTTCAGTTTCTTAATTAGTAAAAATGGGATGATAATAGCAGTACTTGCTTTATAGGGATGTTGGGAGGATTGAATGAATCAACACATATAAAATGTTCACAATCATGCCTAGACACAGTAAGTTTATCGATTAATATTAGCTATTATTTTTATCATTTTAGACACTTCATAGATAATTGATTTTGAGTTAATGTGGAAACAGATATGGAGATAATAATAAAATGAAATAGTCTTGCCTTACATCCATATAGCATCTTGTATTTTTCAAGGCTTTTTCACTATCCATATTTTCTTCTAAAAGAAGTAATTTCTAAAATTTTCAGCTCTAAGGAATAGCTAAATTAATTCATTTGGAGAATTCTTCTTTTCACAATGCCTTCCTGCCTTTGGTGAGGATACTGAAAAAGAGTTAATTGACCTAAATCCAAGAAAAAGCAATAGGCTTGGGTGTCACAGGTTAGATTATTAGCTCACTGGTAATCACAGAATTACCTGCTTTTTACCACCCATGGCCCTCTTTCTTGGAAGTTCCATGATTTATGTTTCTTTTCTAACACCGGTAGATTTTCTGGGTTCATGGATGGATTTAAGAATGTACTTTTTAGCCTGGGCAACAGAACAAGACCACATCTCTGCATAAAATAAAATAATTAGCTTGGCATGGTGGCACGCACCTGTAGTCCCAGCTACTCTGGAGGCTGAGGTAGGAGAATTGCTTGAGCCCAGGAGGTCAAGGCTGCAGTGAGCCATGATCATGTCACTGTACTCCAGCGTGGGTGACAGAGTGAGACTTTGCTTTAAAAAAAAAAAAAAAAAAAAAAAAAAAAAAAGAATATACTTTTGCCAGCACAGTTTAGATTTAATTTTTTTTTTTTTTTTCTGTTTTGTAATAGCATTCTGCTCCGGATATGGTGTACTTGGGAGCTATGACAAATTTTGATGTGACTTACAATTGGATTCAAGATAAATGTGTTCCTCTTGTCCGAGAAATAACATTTGAAAATGGAGAGGTATGGGCTTTCTACTGTGTATTGTTACTTTAAATTCAAATGTCTGAAACCACAAGCTTCCTCCACCTGTCTTACTATGTTAACAGAGTTATCAGTTGTGAGAATCATATAGTGAACATAACTATATCATAGCTGTTTCTGTAATATAAGCCAGTGATTCTTCACCTTTGCTGTCCCAGAACCCCTCTTACATTTCCAGTAATAGTAGTAGTTCACCATAACCTTGAAAATGAGTTTGAAAATGCCTTTCAGGTGATTCTGATGCCCATCTGTTGGTTGAGGATCCCTGTTTGGGTGGATGTCCTTTAGAACAAGGGTCCCCAGCCATGGCCTGCTAGGAAGAGGGCTGCCCAGCGAGAGAGCATTACAGCCTGAGCTCTGCCTCCTGTCAGATCAGCGGCACCATTAGATTCTCATACGAATGTGAACTCTGTTGTGAACTGTGCATGTGAGGGATCTAGGTTGCATTCTCCTTATGAGAATCTAACTAATGCCTGATGATCTGAGGTGGAACAGTTTCATCCCGAAATCATCATCCCCCACCCCGATCAGTGGAAACTGGGCCCTGGTGCTAAAAAGGTTGGGGACTGCTGCTTTAGGAGCAGTGCTTTGCAGATTTTAGTTACAATTATTTCTATATAATGAATAATCCTTTGCCATTAAAAGATTCTTCTGTTTTTTGTAAAGCAGTTAATGTTGTCTTTTTCATTATAAATAATGAAAGCAGTTAGCAGTGATCATGTAACTGACCTCAGTCATCTCATGTGTCTGAAATCAAGTCCATCAAAATTCTTTCAACTCCCACCAAAACAAAACTTAAAAACCTAAGAGGCTGGAGGAACAAGTACAAAGAGTTATGTCTGTAAGGACCTCTGTCCTTTCTATACTTTATGTAAGACATATCTTTCACTCCAGGTCTTTTGTTTTTAAAATCAATGGCCTAAGAATGCAAGTTTTTAAAAACTTTGTATTAGGTACAGTTTTTAAAAACTTTGTGTATGCATATACACTTCAAAGAATTGTAAGTGTATAAATCACAGTTTAAATATCTGGTCCCCCAAAATTATCACAGAGTAAACATACCCATATAATCACTACTTACAGTGGTATGGAACAAATATTTGTGTGTCCTAATATTCATATGTTGAAATCCTAATCCCCAATGTGATAGTATTAGGGAATGAATCCTCCATTCATGAGATGGAGTCCTCATGAACGGGATTAGTGACCTCATAAAAGAGACCTCAGAGAGTTATGTAGCTGTCTTTCTGCCATGTGAGGATACAATGAGAAGTAGGCAGTCTGCAACCTAGAAGACAGCTCTCACTAGAACTGGCCATGCTGGCACCCTGATTTTCGATTTCCGGCCTCCAGAATGATAAGAAATGAATTTCTGTTAATTTACAAGCCACCCAGTTTATGGTACTTTAATATAGCAGCTCAAACTAAGAGAGGGTAGACAATTTTTTTCAACAAAGAGTCAGGTAATAAGTATGTTAGGCTTTGCAGTTCATATAATCTCTGTGGCAGCTACTCAACTTTTCGGTTGTAGCACAAAAGTAACCTTAGACAATACGTAAACAAATGTGTGTGACTGTGTTTCAATAAACCTTTATTTCTGGACACATACTTTTCACGTGCCATGAAATATTTTTAAAATTTTCCCCAATTATTTAAAAATATAAAGACCAGGGAGGGCCCTGTGCCATGGCTCATGCCTGTAATCCCAGCACTTTGGGAAGCCAAGGTGGGTGGGTCACCTGAGGTCAGGAGTTCGAGACCAGCCTGGCTAACTAACATGGTGAAACCCTATCTCTACTAAAAATGCAAAGTTAGCCGGCCATAGTGGCAGGCGCCTGTAATCGCAGCTACTTGGGAGGCTGAGGCAGGAGAATCACTTGAATCTGGGAGGCAGAGGTTGCAGTGAGCTGGGATCCACCACTGCACTCCAGCCTGGGCGACAGAGTGAGACCCTGCCTCAAAAAAAAAAAAAAAACCAAACCAAACAGTTAAAGACCAGTTATAGCTTATGGACCTAACAGAATCAGGCAACGAGTCAGATTTGACCCATGGCTATAATTTGTCAATCCCTGAGCTAAGTCAAGAAATAAAATATTTCCAAACCCCTTGTCTTCCTTCTCAATCATTACCCCCATTTACCATCTTCATAATCACCACTTATTTTGAATAGGACTATAGGAAGTTTTTCCTGTTTTTGAACCTAAAATAGAATCATGTCTTTTGTGTCTGGCTTCTTTCACTCAACTTTATATTTATGGAATTCATTCATATTGCATGAAGCTGCAGTTCATTCATTTTCATGCTGAATATAATTCCCTATATAAATATAACACAATGTATCCATTCTACTATTGGTGGACATTTAGACTGCTTCCAGATTTTGACTCCTGTGAATAATGCTGCTATGAACATTCTTATTATGTCTTTTGGTGAATATATGCACAGATTTCTACTGGATATATATACCTATGAATAGAATTGCCAAGTCATAGGGCATATATACATTCAATTTCAGTGTATGATAACCAGTTTTTCCAAAGTGGTTTTAGCAGTTTACATTCCTACCAGTAGTGTATCAAAGTTCACATTGCTCCACATCCTTACCCACATTTGTATCAGCTATTTACATTTTTAATCTATTTTGGTGTATGTGTAGTAGAGTTTCATTGTGGTTTTAATTTGTATTTCCCTGATGATCAGTGGGATTGAGCACTATCAGTTGCCTTTTCTGGAAAGACAGATGGTCCTAGCAGAAAAGCAGCTTCAAATGCAATGCTTAATGTTCTGGGTTTCCTTCTATTCCAGTCTTGGCCCATAATTCTTTCCTTTTTTTTTTTTTTTTTTTAACTTTTAGATGCTTTCAAAAAGGTGGTTTATTCTTATTATTATTACCCTGGTTTTTCTAATTTTCCCAGTAGTAAGATTAGTCCAAAGTACATCCATTATTACTTCAGAATGTAATTTTTAGCACTGTAGCTTAACCTAAGTGTAATACAACAAAACCTGGAGTTCTTAAGGAAGAATATAATCTCAGATTTGATGCTTTCTGTTACTAAGGTGTATGTATATTGGTAAGTGCTTTAAGATTTGGAGATAATATATGTGAACTCTCCAAGATTCCCTGAAACTCTCCCTGAGTCTTTCCAGAGGCTTCCAGCTCTTAGATCTTAGTATCTCTTTCCCCTTTTCTTGGGGAAGAGAGAGCAACACTTAACTTTTGGGACTGGCCATTGTGAGCAAACCAGAATGCTCTTTGCCCCCTCTTCGTCTTGAGAATGCATTCTTGGGGTATTTCTGATCTGTGTCCATTGGCATTTCCAACACTTAGACTGAGATGTATAAGGCAAAAAGAAAACTCAAGGAACTGAGTGCCATTTCTTAGGTCCTTAAGTCCTTAGCCAGTCTGCTTTGTTTTATTCACTTTTCAGGGCCTTATGTTTGTTTATATAATGTCCAGGATTTTTAGCTGAACTTCCTGGGAGAAATAGAGAAAAGTGTCTACTTCATCTTTCTGGAAGCAGAAGTCTATGCCAACAGCATTTAAAAACTCATTATAAGATTTTTTTTTTACCTGATTTAAATGTTGCCTTTGCATTTTAGTACATAAAAATAAGTTAGTATTTTTATGTCAGCATGGTACATTTTTGGTGTACCTTTTCCACCATAAAATAATATTTAATTCTTATTAAGTTTGTAGCAATTTCAAGTCAAATGTATGAATGTTTGTATGAGATTCTCTATGTGTCTGCTTGGACAGATCATTGCAAGCCTAAATCATCTTACATTGGCTCTTTGCTGAGTGTTTCATAGAAAGAGGATTAGTGCTGCCAGGATCCAGTTTAACATGTAAGAATACTCCCACTGGGACATCCTACTTGTTTATAATAGCTATTTCTCAAATCAAAGTTCTAAAAATGGTTTCTAATGAAATGCGATTAATATATTTTAATCCTGCAAGCTTAAATATCATAAACTTATCAGGCTCTATTGCACTGGTTATTATCTTAATGCAATGCCATATTATAAAATATTTTGGAATTTTGAATTATAGAAGACTTTTGAGTGAAAATTCTAACACAAGCCTTTTCTTGCAAAGTCTCTTTTTTTGGTTTAAAGAAGTTGCTTTACCAAGTTTTCTGGTTTCTTTTGTTCCTGCAATTCTTTGATTCTACTTCCTTTTCCCTAGTTTTTTAGAATTTCAGAGAGTATTCCTATTTTGAAAATCTGAAATCTGAAATGCTCCAAATTCCAAAATTTTTTGAGTACCTCCATGACACTCTTGGAGCACTTTATATTTTTAGATTAGGGATGCTGAAGCGTTAAGAATAATGCAAATATTTCAAAATCCAAACACTTCCAATCCCAGGCATTTTGAATAAGAGATACTCAATCTTTATTTCTGTGTGACAGCTTGGCACTTGGAGGCCATTCTTAGTGACCAGAGTATTTTTTTGTTCCGTAATGTTCTGTTGCTTCTTTCAGTGTTATTTTTGAACCTTCTTCTCAAAGTAGTATTTTCCTGGGTTCTGAGTAATTCATATTGTTAAGACGCATCTTAAGTTATTGTAGTTTTTTGAGAAGGTTTGAATAAATATGCTCAGATTGGGTGTCTTTCAATCTTTAATCATGTGTCATTACCCCTCATGACACACTAAATGCTTAGGTACAGGAATTCAAATGTTTGGATCAAATAGCGGCTTTCAAACCATTTCTCATTGCAGGGCAAAGTAAAAAATTTTCACTAGAATATACATAATTCTTATTTTTCATTGAATAATACCCTTCTGTGTGCAATGCACTCAATTTTGTATTCTTTTCTTTTTAATACTGGATATATAGATTGGATGTAGCACACATAATCTTGTCTTGCTTCCATCTCTTTCCTATCATTAATAGCATTTTAAAGTGGACTGTAAGACATTTCACGGAATTCAAAATACTGCTCCTACAATTTGAGTGTTTGGCCACAAGGTGTCAGTGGTGTGTCATAGTTTTATAGTACCAGCAGCCTAGAAGAGATTGGGATTTAAGCTCCCTCTGCTTTTTAACGCACATTCATACTAATTTAAAAAAAAAACAAAAAACAACTTAGAATTTATTAATAGAATAGTTAAGACAAGCAATTGTAAAGCAGAATGTTTGAGGTACTTTAAATCAAACTTTAAGAAAGTAAACATTTAAAAAATATTTATTTGTATTTGAATTGTTAGTGTTTTCCATTTTGATCTTAAACTTAGTTTTGAAAGAGAGCATGGATTAGACTCTTTCTGCTTACAGTTTATCAAATGAATGTCCTAGCCCCCCAGTTTCGCTCTTGTCACTCAGGCTAGCCTGCAATGGTGCGATCTCGGCTCACTGTAACCTCCACCTCCCAGGGTCAAGGGATTCTCCTGCCTCAGCCTTGAAGGAGTAGCTGGTAGTACAGGTGCCTGCCACCACGCCCAACTAATATATATATTTTTAGTAGAGACAGGGTTTCACCATGTTGGTCAGGCTCGTCTTGAACTCCTGACCTCAGGTGACCCACTCGCCTCAGCCTCCTAAAGTGCTGGGATTACAGGTGTGAGCCATCGCGCCCAGCCTGTCCCTGGTTTTCTTACTTCTGTAGGCCTCAGGTATGTTTAGTTGGATTACTTACATTTTTTAGACAATTTGCATTCACTCATTTAGTCCTCAGAGGCCCAGGAAAATTTAAGAATTTGTCATGACTATTCGCCTGCTCTGGCAGTTCTTTCAGGGATAATTTTTAAAACCAGATTTAAAGGTATAGACCTGGAAAATCTTAAACAATGAAACAGGGTAGCACCCTTCCCCGTGGTTGTCAGCACATTTAATACTTCTTGAGATTTGTTATGTGGTAACCAACCATTTAACCATTTAACCAACCATTTAATCATTTAATCTGTGGGGGAAATATCTGTTTCCTGTAAATCTGGTTATCTTACTATTCTTCTCCTTAATCTTTTAACATTTGTTTGGTAAAAAATATGCTTGTATGGACATAGGTAAACTTGGAAGCCTAAGCAGCATACATTACCACGTGTTTAGAAGCATTTGTTTATTTATTGACATATGTTGATTGTGAGCAAAACAGAAATGAAGTAAGATTGTCTTCAAGGGGTTTTCAGTTTAATATTTCATATGTACAGATAATATAACACAAAGTCATGCCCCATTCCACATGAGGGGCACTGATAAAATGCTCTTGGAGATTAGAAGAAAGAATTTTGCGCTGTTAAAATGCTCTTGGAGTTTAGAAAAAAGAATTTTCCTTTGACAGGGATGGGGTGGAATGAGAGATGGCTTTAGAGAAGAGGCACTACATCCTGAAAAGAAAAGTACTAAGAGAGAAGTAGAACTACTAAAGAAAATGGGGAGATAGGAGAAGGAGGTTAGACAGGAGGGGACTAGGCAGTAGTTTGAGTATTTAAGGTACTTGTTTAGAATTTGAAATGGAGATGTTAAGCAGGCAGATGGAAACCTAGGCTTGGATTCTGTGCTGGAGCTGGGCTTGTAGACACAGATAAGTGATCAGAAGTAGTGATCGAAACTGTTGAACTACATGAAGTTGTCATGCTAGACCAGAGAAGTCCAAAGACAACCATTGAGACCAGCATCAGTTAATGGATGGTGGAATAAAAAATGAGAATCCAAGAGATAAAAGATGAGGAAAAAAAAAAAATCAGCTTACTAAAAGATTAATGTGATGCCAGGGGGTGGGGAGAGGGGAAATGGGAATCAGTACTAATGGGTATGTAGTTTATTTTTGAAGTGATAAAAAATGTTCTAGGGTGGGCGCAGTGGCTCATGCCTGTAATCCTAGCACTTTGGGAGGCCGAGGGGGACAGATCATGAGGTGAGGAGATCAAGACCATCCTGGCCAAAATGGTGAAACCCTTTCTCTACTAAAAATACAAAAAAATTAGCTGGGCATTGTGGTGTACGCCTGTTGTCCCAGCTACTCAGGAGGCTGAGGCAGGAGAATCACTTGAACATGGGAAGCAGAGGTTACAGTGAGCTGAGATCGCGCCACTGCACTCCAGCTTGGGCTACAGAGTGAGACGCCGTCTCGAAAAAAAAAAAGAGAACTCTGGAATTAGTGGTGATGTTTGCACAACTTGTGAATATAGTTAAAACCACAAAATTGTACACTTAAAAATGATGGACTAGGTGTGTGGCCTCATACCTGTAATTCCAGCACTTTGGGAGGCTGAGGCAGGCAGATTGCTTGAGCCCAGGAGTTTGAGACCAACCTGGGCAACATGGCGAAATCCCATCTCTACAAAAAATAACAAAAATGAACTGGGCATGGTCATGCATGTTTGTAGTCCTCACTATTTGGGAGGCTGAGGTGGGAGGATCACCTGAGCCTGGGGAGGTTGAGGCTGTACTCCAGCCTGGGTGACAGAGTGAGACCTTGTCTCCAAAAAACAGTGGTGAAATTTATGGTATGCTAATTGTATCTCAGTTTTTTTAAAAATAAGTGTAACAAGAGGCTTAATAATTGATCTTATATACAAGTGAAACAGGCTTAAATATGGAGATGAGAACCAGAAGAAAACTTTTAATCTTGTAAAATAGGTCCCAGTTTCAGTTTTTTGTTTTTTTTTTAAATAAAGGACATTTGTACTTTCTGGTGAGGTAGTTCCTAAATTTATGGAGAGATCCTCAAAAGGATAGTTGATGAAAATAATTTTGTTTTGAAACCCTTTCTGGACTTTTTCTGATGACTCAGAACTTAGCATTTGTTGGGGAGAATAAATGATTAAATCTATCTACGTATCACATTTCATTTAATCATGACTACCCATTGTAGTATTCTCCAATTACAACAATAAAAATTTTAATAGCATTTTATAATTTTCAAGGTGCTTTTGTATGTGTATAAAGAGATATGTAAAAATATATAGGGGCAGGTATTTATTAATAATTGTATTGGTTGAAAATTAGTAAATAATGGAGTTTTTGTCTTTTACCCTGGATAAAACACTTCAGCTTTGGTTAAGTTTTATATATAAGTGTAATGGTTTTCGCAACCTTAGAATACAAAAAACTTTGCAAGTCATATTTATTTATTGCTGATATACTCAATTTTTAGTGTTACTTGTGAAGACTGATAATACTGGTCATGTTTACCCTACCTAAAATTAATGCCTTGGTAAAGAACCAGCATAGTTCACCTCTATATGTCATGAGTTCAACAGCCTAACCCTGAGGCCTCGTATCCCATACTGGCTGACAGACAGTGGTTCCTTTAAGGCAGATCAGTTTCTGCAGCAAAGCAGGGCATGTGGATCCTCTGACTGCCTGGGTACTTGAGGTGGGGAGGGGAGTGAATTCAGTCTTCTGTTCAGGCTAATGTTTATTCACACCACTGAGCCTTTTTTCCCCCCTGGGATATTACAACTATTACATGGGTCGGGTTCAAAATTGTTCCTACCTAGAAAATAGCTACAACTGAATGGAGAAGCCTGATAATTCTCATTGAATGCTTCTCTCTACAGGAATTGACAGAAGAAGGACTGCCTTTTCTCATACTCTTTCACATGAAAGAAGATACAGAAAGTTTAGAAATATTCCAGAATGAAGTAGCTCGGCAATTAATAAGTGAAAAAGGTAGACAGATTAAGGTGTTTATTTTCATCATTTCTTTCTCTCTTTTTTTTTCCCCCTTTCATCGTCTCCCCTCCCATTACTTTCAAATCACATAAACATATTTGGGTTAAAACCTTATTTTAGTGCATTCAAATGTGACAGTAAGGAGGCATTAGTAGAGCAATAATATGAAGTAGTGTTTTTTGTTTGTCTTCTAACCATTACTATTTTGGAGAGAAAAATCAAAGTTCATGAAAAGCAGGGTCATGAATGAGCATTAGTTCTGGGCACTTTCTTTCATTGCTTGTCTGACTCCTTTTCCGATGGACATTCCCAGAGATATTACTGAGAGAGCTTACACAGTCTGATTAGCATTTATTTCTAAATGAAAGAAAGTTGAGTAGTTGTCTGTGGATTTCTCCAAAGCATTTAATGGAATTTGAGGTATCACCAGCTTTTCCTCTGTAGTTGGGGAAGAAAGTCAAACAAAATAAACTAAAGTTACTGTATAGAGCTGCCCATTTTAGTCACATACGATCTTGCAGGTTGAATTCCACTAAAAATCAACCAGGCTGGTATGAAAATGGTCCCATGAGAATGGCTCATATATCAATTTGAGCTTCCTGCCTAGAACCTGGTAATCTGCAAAGTAAATGATTGCCCATTTAAGGAGAGTAAAACATTCATTATAGCCTTCAAATTTGGGCTAAGTCAATATGATTTCTAAAGAAGTTATACTTCGTGCCCTAAGAACTAAAAGCCTACCTATTTTAAGTGTTAGATATTTAGGTTTTAGTTTTTCTGATCTATATTAATCTTAAGAATGTTGGGGTGCTTTTTTAGTATGTCACTTTTTGTGAGCTTGCAATCTTATGAAAATATAATCAAGAAAATTTGAATTTACCTCTCAAAATTCTTTTGTTTTTAAAAGGTACAATAAACTTTTTACATGCCGATTGTGACAAATTTAGACATCCTCTTCTGCACATACAGAAAACTCCAGCAGATTGTCCTGTAATCGCTATTGACAGCTTTAGGCATATGTATGTGTTTGGAGACTTCAAAGATGTATTGTAAGTATTCATTTTGTTGTTTAAAAATTACTGAGATGTGTCTCAAAAATGAACTTAAAATAGTTGTTTGAATATTTTAAATAATCCTATGTTGGAACAGTAGGACTCTGTTAACTGGATGGGAGAGGTTTGGGTGACTGCTGCTTTTTTTTCACTATAGGGTGTGGTATAATTATGAACATTATGATATACCCTTGTAGAAATACCAGCATTAAGTGATTAGGATTGATAATGAATGCTTGGATGATTAATGATTAATGCTTGGGAATCAATCTCTCAAAGAACATTTTTGTCTTGTGAGAAATTAGCTCTTCACTGAGTTTGGTCTTTGCCAAGCACATCAAGAAAAATAGCTTATAACCTTCGGGCAGGGTAAAGGAAATTGTGTAATAGTGCTGTTCATTCGTGACTGCACCTAGCAAGAACATTAGTAGTATTTATGAATCTTGCTATTACTAGGCATTTCTAATGGCATATAGCTATGAACTGTTCCAAGAATAGGTAAGCTTTCTGACTCAATTCTCAGATATTTAGAGTATTAATATATGTATAAGCCTTGTAGGTACTACAGATACTGAATTTTTATCAGCTTTGTGAGGTGTTAAATACAGTGGTTAAAAATGTAGATTTTTTTATAGGAAAAGTTTAAGCAATACAGGTATTCAAATTAGACATTTTATTTTGAAAATTCATTTAAATGCCATTTTTATCTCAAAAGATTAAATTACACAGTTAGAGGATGATTTGTAGTCCTATGGCAGAATGAATTACCCCACTCAGTTCTAAATATTTCAGTGGAGATGTGGTTGTTTGGTAGAAGATTCCCAATCCTAAAATTATCTAGGAAGCCTAGATTTGAGTCCTACCTTGGGAAAGTCACTTAACTTCTCTGTTCTTGTTTCTTCATATATAAAAAATGGTTAATGATACCACCTACCTAATGGGATTGTTATAAAAATTGATGAGAGATAATGATTATGTTATAAACCATAAAGTAGTAACAAATCTTAGTTGTTCTTAATCTATGCTCAGAAAGATACCATTCAACCTATCAATTCATTAAATATTTAGCTATCTCTTCTGTATGACAGACATTGTGCTAAGAACCAAGGGTTTTTACTAAGACTGGGTCCCTGCCCTCAGAGAACTCATAACCAAGTGGAGGAAAGGGACAACCATGTTAACAGGCAATTATGTTTTATTAAGGGATAAGTGCTCTGACAGAGATCAACAGAGTAGTACCTGATCCAGGATTTCTGGCGATATTGATGCCCAAGGTAGGTATAAAGTTTTGTAGAAGTTTATCCAGGAGGTGAGAAGGAGACAGGGCTTAGAGAAAGGTGACATTGGCAGGAACAAGTTCAAGCGCTGTTGGTGAATATAAGTGGAAAGGTGAATGCTGAGGAATGAGGTCAAGAGAACTAATTCATGGAAGTCCTTACATGCTGTGTTAAGGAATTTTGACTTTATCCTGAAAACCATGAAGAGCTAATGAAAGGTTTTAATCAGGGAGTGACATAATCAGATTGTTTTTTAAAGATTACTCTGGCTGCAATCTGGAGAATAGATTAGAGGGGGTCAAAATAAAATCTAGGTGACTGTTCAGTAATCTAGTCAAGAGTTGATTATGAAAGTTAGTCTCAGTGGACATCAGCAAAATGACAGAAAAGGACTTTCCATGTTCCTCTCACACAGAAACATCAAGTTGAACATACATCCATGCACAAAAATACCTTTACAAGAGCTAAGGAAACCAGGTCAGAGATTATAGTACCTGAGTGTAGTAAAGAAATGATGCATTGAAGAGTCTAAAAAGGACAGTTTTATACTACTTGCACCACCCCTCACCCAACCCCAGGCAGCACAGTATGGAGAGAGATACCCTTCATGTGGGGAAAGGAGAAGGAAGTTAGCACTAAACTTTTCCTCAGACCCTAACACTTGGCTTGTCTTGGTAAAACTCAGTGCCAGAAAGGCTTCTGTAGCCCCAGACTCCAGGCTGGTACCCATGGACCGAGCATTTAGTCCCACCGTGGTGCCAGGCTAGATCTCAAAGCCCCAGGTTAGATTCCAAAGCTGCAGGCCCCAGGCCTGCCCAGCAGACTCAGTCTCTGGATCTACTTCAGCACCAGGCCAATCCCAGTGACTCCAGGCTCCAGACAAGCTGCCCACAGCCCTAATCATCAGGCTAGCACCCACAGACCCAGGGTTTAGGCTTATCCTAGTAGACTCCAGTGATGCACCAGCCTCCATGGACCCAAGTTCTAGGAACATACTTGTGGATCCAGGTTTCAGACTGGCCCCTGAAGCCCCAGGACCCAGGCTAGATTTTGCAGACCTGACTCCAGGCCAGCACCTGCACACTCAGCCTCCAGGCCAACGCAAATAGTCCCAGGCTCTAGCCAGACTCCAAAGCCCTAGGCTTTCAGCCAGCCTCAGTGGCTTCAGATACCAGGCCAGCAACCATGATCCTACACTCCAGACAAGCTGCCATAGATCCTGATTCCACACCTGCCCCAACACTAGGTCAACTGCAGGTTCCAAAGACCTAAGATCTAGGTTTGCTCCAGTAAATACAGAGTCCAAGTTCACCCTAGTAGGCCCTGGTTCTAGGCCAGTCTCCACAGACAGAGGCTCCAGGACTACCTCTGCAGACCCAGGCTCCAGGCCAGTCCCCTGTGGACTCTTGACCCAGACCCACTCCCATAGACTCAGCCTATCCCAGTGGACCTAAGCACCAGGCTCATCCCGGTGCCTGGCTGGCCCCTGTAGACTCAGGCTCAAGGCCCACCCCAGTGCCAGGTTAGCTCTAGTGGACCCAGGCTTCAGGCCCACCCTGTTAGATGCAGGCCCATTCCACAGAACCAGTCAACAGCTCCACTCCAGTGGACCCAAGTTTCAGGCTTAACTCCATGGAACCAGGCACCGAGCTCACCCCCTTGCTGACCCAGGCACCGGGCCAGCCAGTGTGAAGACACTTAAGAGCAAGCCAACCAATGAACCATACCAGGCAGCTGGACTAGAATCCCTGAATGGACTGACTAGTGAAGGGCTTTCCCAGACAAAGCAAGTCAAAGACTAAAGTCTCTACATCTTCAAATGCCCAGACATCAATGTAAGGCAATAAGAAATGAAAAACCAAGGAGACATAAACATAACATCACCCAAAGAGCACAATAATCTCCCAGAAGCTGACCCAAAGAAATGGAGATGTATGAACTGCCTGACAAAGAATTCAAAATCATTGTTTTAAAAAGTAACATCTATGAACTTCAAGAAAATACTGAGAATTCAATGAAATCAGGAAAACAAGTTACCAAAATGAGAAGTTTACCAGAGAGATTGAAATTATATATTTCTTAAAAATTAAACAAATTATAGAGCTGAAGAACACAATGAATGAAAAGAAAATGTAACAGCATCGCCAACAGAATTGAACAATTAGAAGAATTTAAACCTGAATATACAGGTTATTTGAAAACATACAGTGAAAGAAGAAAAAAAGAATGAAGAAAGTTTATGGAATTAATGGGACAGCACCAAAAGAGTAAATATTCAAGTTATAGGAGTAAATGAAGGAGAAAGGAGAAACAAAGGGGTAGAAAAGTTATTTAAAATGAGAAAAGCTTTGCAAATCTGAGGAAAGGTATAAGTATCTAGGTACAGGAAGGTCAAAGAACTCCAATCAGCTTTAGTTCAAAGACTACACCAACACATAAACTGTTGAAAATCAAGGACAAAGAGAGATTCTGAAAGCAGTAAGAGAAGAGCAAATGACATGTAAAGGAGTTCCAGTACAGCTAGCAGCAGTTCTCTCAGCAGAATCCTTATAGACCAGAAGAGAGTGAGATGATATGTTCAAAAGTACTTAAGGAAGAAAACTGCCAACCAGCAATATTATATTAATACCTAGCAAAGCTGTCCTTCAGAAATGAAAGAGAGCTAAAGACTTTCCCAGATGAACAAAAGCTGAGGGAGTTTCATCAGACCTGTCTTAAAAGGAATGCTAAAAGGGAGTTCTTCAGGCTGAAAGAAAAGGACAGTAAGTACTAACATGAAAACATGAAAGTATAAAACTCAATGGTGAAAGTAAGTATACAGTCAAATTCAGAATACTCTAAGCCTGTAATTGTGGTATATAAATCACTTATAGCTTTGGTATGAAGGATAAAAGAACTATTAAAATTAGTAATAGCTACAATAATTTTAGGGATACACAGTATAAAAATATGTAAATTATGACACCAGAAATTTAAAATGTGAGGAGGGTAGAGTAAAAGTGTAGTTTTTGTGTGTGTGTGTGAATAAAGTTTTTATCAGCTTAAAATAGCCTGTTATGAGCACAGGACATAGTGAAGAAATATACAAAATAAAATAAAAATTAATACCCTATTATAATTATATTTTATGTAAATCTCATGGTGACCACAAAGCAAAAAAACTTTAGTAAATACACAAAAGATAAAAATTAAGGAATAAAGCATACCACTAGAGAAAATCACCTAAGCACAAAGGCAGACAAGAAGAGAGGAAGAAAGCAACAAAGGATCTACAAAACAACCAGTGAACAATGAACAAAATGGCAGTAGTAAGTCTTTACCCATCAATAATTATTTTGAATGTTAATGGCTTAAAATCTCCAATCAAAAGACATAGAGTGACTGAATGGATAAAAAACCAATACCCTAGTATAAACTGCCTACAAGAGATTCACTTCACCTATAAGGGACACAGGTAGACTAAAAGTGAAGGGAGGTAAAAAGATATTCTGGACATGGAAACCAAAAGAGAGCAGGGTAGCTATAATTATATAGCATTTAGGTCAAAAACTGTAAAACAAGGTCATTATATAATGATAAAGGGGTCAATTCAGCAAGAGGATATAATAATTAAAATATATATGCATGCAACATTGGAACACCAAAATATATAAAGAAAAGATTAATAGATCTGAAAGGAGACTATAATACAGTAATAATAGGGGACTTCAATACCCTACTTTCAGCAAGGGCCACATCATCCAGATGGAAAAATAGGGAAAGTTTGGATTTCCACAGTTTTAGCTCAAATGGACCTAACAGACTTATATAGAACATTCTATTCAGCTGAAGCAAGATACACATTCTTCCAAGTGCCCATGGAACATTCTTCAGGATAGATCATATGTTAGGCCACAAACAAGTCTTATCAAATTTAAGAAGATTAAAATTGTATCAAATATCTTTTCTGACCACAATGGTAGAAGCTAGAAATCAATAACTGGGAGTAAATTGGAAAATTCACAAATACATAGAAATCAAACATGTTCCTGAATAACCAGTGGAACAAAGAAGAAATTAAAAGGGAAATTTTAAAATATCTTGTGAAAAATGGAAATGGAAATACAACATACCAAACAAAACTTATGGGAAGCAGCAAAAATAGTTTTAGGAAGTTAGTTTTACAGCAATAAACACCTACATCAGAAAACAAGAAAGATCTCAAACCTAACATTGTATCTCAAGGAACTAGAAAAAGAACAAACCAAGCTCAAATTTAGTAGAAGGAAGAAAATAATAAAGATCAGAAGAAATAAATGAAATTGAGATTAGAAAAACAATAGAAAAGAGCAACAAAACTATGAGTTGGTTTTTTAAAAAGATAAAATTTAAAAACTTGTAGCTAGAAGAAAAGAGAGAAGGCTCAAAAAATAAAATAAAAAATGAAAGAGGAGACATTACAAGTGATACCACAGAAATACAAAAGAATAAGAGGCTACTATCAATAATTATGTGTCAACAAATTAATAACCTAGAAGAAAATACTAGACACATACAATCTACCAAGGCTGAATCATGAAACAGAAAATCTGAACAGACCAACAGCAACCAATAACAAATAAGAAATTGAATCAGTAATGAAAAGTCTCCCATCAAAGAAAAGCCCAGGACCTGATGACCATTCTTTCTAAAACTACCAAAAAATTGAAGAAGGGAGAAACCTTTTTTTTTTTCTTTTTCTTTTTTTTTGATACGGGATCTTGCTTTATCGCTCAGGCTGGCGTGCAGTGGTGCAATCATAACTCACTGCAGCCTCAAATTCCTGGGCTCAAGTAATCCCACCTCAAGCCTCCCGAGTAGGTGGGATTACAGACATGGGCCACCATGCCCAGCTAATTTGTTTTTGCTTTTGTAGAGACAGATTCTTGCTGTTTTCCAAGGCTGGTTTCAAGTTCCTGGCCTGGCCTCAAGTGATCCTCCTACTTATGGCCTTCCAAAACACTGGGATTAGAGACATGAGCCACTGCACCAGCCTGGGAGAGCACTTTTAAACACATTCAAAGTCAGACTAGGACACTATAAGAAAAGAAAATTACAGGGTAATATCCTTGATGAACATAGATGCAAAAGTCCTCAACAAAATCCTAGCAAACTAGAGACCCTGGTTACGGTCAATTGATTTTTGACAAAGGTGCAAAAGGTGCACTTTTCCCAGCATCAAAAAGAGAGAGAAAAGAGAGTCTTTTCAATAAATTGTGCTAGGAAGAGTGGGGGGAAACTGGATATCCACATGCAGAAGAATGAAATTAGACCCTCATCTCACCCCATATACAAATATCATCTCAAAATAGATTAAAGACATTAACATAAGATCTGAAATTATTTAAGAGTACTGAAGAAAACAGGGGAAAGCTTCATGACATTAGTCTGGGCCACAAATTTTGGATATGACCCCAAAAGCACAGGCAACAAAAGCAAAAATAGAAAAATTGGATTACATCAAACTAAAAAGCTTCTGCACACTGAAGGAAATCTACAAAGTGAAAAAAACAATCTACAGAATGGGAAAAAGGATTTGCAAACCATACATCTGATGAGGGGTTAATACTAAAAATATATAAAGAATTCAAACAAGTCAATAGTAAGAAAACAACCTGATTGAAAATGGGTAAGGCATCTGAATAAACATTTCTCAAAATAAGACATGCAAGTAGCCAATAGGTATATGAAAAAGTGCTGAACATCACTAATCATCAGAGATGTTAGAATGGTGTCTTTGACAACCCACAGAGTGGGAGAAAATCTTCACAATCTATACATCTGACAAAGGACTAATATCCAGAATCGACAATGAACTCAAATCAGTAAGAAAAAAACAATCCCATCAAAAAGTGGGCTAAGGACATGAACAGATAATTCTCAAAAGATACACAAATGGCCAACAAACATGAAAAAATGCTCAACATCCAGAGGACGGCCCTGAGCGGAGGGGGAGGGGCGGGGGCTGGAGGGGTGGGGCCCGGGCCTTCTAGCACTGTAGGCGGTGCCTCCCGAGCTCGATGTCCACGCCACGCTGCGGTGGGAACTTCCTCGCGCTCCCCGCAGGTGGTCATTTGCCACCTGTCCATGGGCCTCCCCCAAGGAGCTGCTGGAGGAGCAGCTGCACCCGCTGCCCGCGCACAACTACTTCGAGTTTTTCGCCGCCAACTTGGGATGCAGAATATAAGAAGTTTTTAGAAACCTACTGTGTGGAGAAAGAGAAGACCAGTGTCAACCCTGAGACTGCTGGGGGAGATGGAGGCGAAGACAAGAGAGCTCATTGCTAGAAGAACTACACCTGTTTTGGAATATATTAAAAATAGAAAATTAGAGAAGCAGAGAATTCGGGAAGAGAAGCGATTAAGAACGGAGGAGGAGAGAGTTAGAAAAGTTTGCGTTTGCGGGAAAAGTTCCCGTTTGCGGGAAGAGGAAAAAGAAGAAGATGCAAAACAAAAAAGAAAATTGCAGAGAAAGAAGTAAGGGTTAAGGTCACACGGCGGCAGTGATAAAGAGCACAGGGATGTGGAGACATCTCAAGAAAAAGAATCTGAAGCACAAAGACACCATGTGGATGACAGCAGGAGGCACAGATCTCACCACGAGCCTGACCGGCTTTCCAGCAGGAGTGAAGATGAGCAGACATGGGGTAAAGAACCTGGCCAAGACAGAGGGAAGAAGGGGAGCCAGGACAGCGGGGCTCCTGGGGAGGCTGTGGAGAGACCGGGAAGAGCTCAGAGGTGTGAGGACGGTCTGGCACCCAGAAAGGAGCGACTGGCAAACAAGGACCAGCCGGCCTTGCGGCTGTATGATCCGGGAGCTTGCTTCCGAGCACGAGAGTGTGGTGGAAGCGGGAGGAACTGCAAGGCAGAAGGTTCGGGGACTGGTCCTGAGAAGAGTGGAGGAAGAGGCAGAGTGAGTCACTGCGCGCACCTGGCCTCCATGAACTAGTGAGGGCATCCCAGAAACATGTAAATGACCCCGAGTGTGACGGGAAAGGAGAACTTACTCCTTACCAGGAAGCTGGAAGCTAAAAATAGAGAGGGTGACATAGAAACATACAGAAACCATTCTAAAGAAAGTAGTGTCAAGTCTTACATTGAACAGAATTCTCACGGATTTTACCATTCCTGTTATAAACTAGTATTTGTTGTTTAGCCAGACCAGAAAATGATTTCCATTGGACAGTAGAAAAATGTGTGTAAAATAGGGAAGAAAGTTAGTATTGGATCAGTGCGAGTCCTGAAGCACTTTCAGTGCTCTGAGAAAGACATCCACTTTGGGTTTCATTTGTTTGTAAGCAGAAGAGCTGTCAGTCTCTTGTGCTTCTCTGTGGCCTCCAAGCCGTGGTGTCGAGTAAAGAGCAGTTGTTTGTTACAACCTTTGTGAGTCAGCCATGCCTGCAAAGTGTGCTGTGTTTTAGTCCTGGTAGGAATATATACCACAGTTCACACTATGTAAAACTCAGCAGCTTCAACTATTGCCCTTTCAACAGTTTTGCCACTGACTAGATGAAAATGGTTTCACAGTCTTTGGAAGGATGCATTTGTGGTTTGTAACCGTTATGGTTTAAATCATCGTTTAAGAATTTGCCCAAATAACAGAAATTTTGTTCGGGAAGGGATAAACTAGGTATAGCATATAGAGCCTGTCTTTGAGTTTTAGACACTTTATTTGTAAATAACTGAAAATAGCTTTCTGAAACCGTGCATTCTACAATTTCTTCCTTTCAGTGAAATTATTAAATGTTAATGTATTTTTGGCACTGCGATTTTAACCATTTATTAAATAAAAATTTTGTTTAAAATGCTCAACATCACTAATGGTCAGGGAAATGCAAATCAAAACTACAATGCAATAACCACCTTACTTCTGCAAGAATGGCCATAATAAAAAAAATGATGTTGGTGTGGATGTGGTGATCAGGGAACACTTCCACATTGCTGGTAGGAATGTAAACTAGTACAGCCACTATGGAAAACAGTGTGGAGATTCCTTTAAGAACTGAAAGTAGAACTACCATTTGATCCAGCAATCCCACTACTGGGTATCTACTCAGAGGAAAGGAAGTCATTATATGAAAAAGATACTTCGCACGCATGTTTATAGCAGCACAATTCACAATTGCAAGATCATGGAACCAACCCAAATGCCCATCAGTCAACAAGTGGATAAAGAAACTGTGGTGTGTGTGTGTGTGTGTGTGTGTGTGTGTGTGTATGTATGTATGATGGAATACTGCTGAGCCATAAAAAGGAATGAATTAACAGCATTTATAGTGACCTGGATGAGATTGGAGACTATTATTCTAAGTGAAGTAACTCAGGAATGGAAACCAAACATTATATGTTCTTACTGATATGTGAGAGCTAAGCTGTGCTATGAGGACATAAAGGCTTAAGAATGATACAGTGGACTTTGGGGACTTGTGGGGAAGGGTGGGAGGTGGGTGAGGGATAAAAGACTACAAATAGGGTGTAGTGTATACTGCTCGGGTGATGGGTGCACCAAAATCTCACAAGTCACCACTAAAGAACTTACTAATGTAACCAAATACCACCTGTAACCCGATAACCAATGGGGAAAAAAAAGAATAATGGCGTCTTTGTTTTGTCTTGCTATAAAGGAATACCTGAGGCTGGGTAATTTATAAAGAAAAGTGGTTTATTTAGCTTATAGTTCTACAGGCTGTACAAGAAGCATGACACCTGCATCTGTGTAGCTTCTGCTGAGGGCTTTTATGCTGCCTTAAAACGTGGCAGAGAAAGTCAAAGTGGAAGTGGGCACATGCAAAGAGGGACCAAACCTGAGGGGCTACCTGACTTTGTAACAACCCATTCTCACAGGATCTGATTCAATCCCAGCAAAACTAATCCTATCTCACTAGAGCAAGAACTCAGCTACCATGAGAATGGCACCAAGCCATTCATGAGGGATCTGCCTCCATGACCCAAACACCTCTCATTAGGCCACACCTACCAGCACCTCCATGTTGGGGATAAAATTTCAAAATAAGATTTGGTGGAGACAAACCAACCATATGCAAAGCATAGAAGATGATTATTATAAAAGAGACAAAAGTGGTGGTGAGGATGTGTGAAAAAAGGGAATCCTTCACATTGTTGGTGGAAATGTAGATTAGTATAGTCATTATGGAAAACAGTATGGAGTTTCCTCAAAAAAATAAAAATAGAACTACCCTGTGATCCAGCAACCCCACTACTGGGTATCTATCCAAAAAATAGGAAATCAGTCTGTTGAAGAAGTATCTGCACTCCTATGTTCATTGCAGCATTGTTCACAATAGGCAAGATATGCAATCAATGTAAGCGTCTGT
Organism: Chlorocebus sabaeus; assembly: GCF_047675955.1. Classification (NCBI taxonomy): domain Eukaryota; kingdom Metazoa; phylum Chordata; class Mammalia; order Primates; family Cercopithecidae; genus Chlorocebus; species Chlorocebus sabaeus. Next base: position 69,922,286 of record NC_132915.1, on the reverse strand, counting down.
CTACAGATGCATGGATAAAGAAAAGGTGCTATATATACACAATGGGATACTATTTAGCCTTAAAAAAGAATGAGATTCTGTCATTTGTAACAACATGAATGAACCAGGAGTGAACAGTACATTAAGTGGAATAAGAAGTCAAGCACAGAAAGACAAATACTGCATGATCTCACTCATATGCAGAATGTTAAAAGTTGAACTCATAGAGGTAGAGTGTAGAATGGTTGTTACCAGAGGCTGGGGATTATGGGGATTGGGGAGATTTTTATAAAAGGAAACTTCAGTCTTTTAAAGGGCATCTATAAAGGACCTACAGCTAATGTCATATCTAATGATAAAGAACCAAATGCTTTTCCTGTATGATAGAGAACTAGGCAAAGATGTTCAATCTCACCACTTCTTTTAGTATTGTACTGGAAATCCTAGCAAGTACAATAGAACTAGAAAATAAATGAAAGGCATTCAGACCTGAAAGAAAGAAATAAAAGTAACTTTCTTTGTATATAACATGATTGTCTGTGTAGAAATTACCAACAAATCTGTTAAAAAGCTCCTAGAACTAATAAGTGATTTGAGCAGTATACAGGTTAACTTTTTAAAACATCACTTATATTTCTATACAAAGACAATGAACAATTGGAAACCAGGATTTTGTTTTAAGTTCCATTTATAATAGCTCCAAAAGGAGGAAAAAAAAAAAAAACTACCTAGATATAAATCAAACAAAACATGTGCAGGATCTGTATGTTGAAAGTTACAAAATGCTGCTGAAGGAAATCCAAGACAACCAAAATAAACAAGGAAGCATACTGTGTTCATGGATTACAACACTCAATACAGTCAACTTGACCTATAAATTTAATGTGATCCCAGTCAAAATCTCAGCTAGATTCATTGATATAGACAACCAGATTCTAAAATTTATATGGAAAGTTTAAACCAGAATAGCTAAAACTGTTTTGAAAAAGAAAGTTGGAGGATTCACATTACCTAGTTTTAAGACACAATATACATCTAAGGTAATTAATACAGTGCAGTTTTGGTGAAAGAGTATGTACATAGAGCCATGGAAGAGAAGAGAGGGAGTCCAGAAATAGACATACAAATATAGTAATAGATTTTTTTTTAATTATAATTTAACTTCTAGGGTACATGTGCACAACGTGCAGGTTTGTTACATATGTATATATGTGCCATGTTGGTTTGCTGCACCCATTAACTCATCATTTACATTAGGTATTTCTCCTAATGCTATCCCTCCCCCCTCCCCCCACCCCACGCCAGGTGCCGGTGTGTGATGTTCCCTGTCCTGTGTCCAAGTGTTCTCATTGTTCAATTCCCACCTATGAGTGAGAACACACGGTGTTTGGTTTTCTGTCCTTGGGATAGTTTGCTCAGGATGATGGTTTCCAGCTTTATCCATGTCCCTATAAAGGACATGAACTCATCTTTTTTTTGTGGCTGCGTAGTATTCTATGGTGTATATATGCCACATTTTCTTAATTCAGTCTATCATTGATGGACATTTGGGTTGGTTCCAAGTCTTTGCTATTGTGTATAGTGCCGCAATAAACATATGTGTGCATGTGTCTTCATAGCAGCATGATTTATAATCCTTTGGGTATATACCCAGTAATGGGATGGCTGGGTCAAATGGTATTTCTAGTTCTAGATCCTTGAGGAATCGCCACACTGTCTTCCACAGTGGTTGAACTAGTTTGCACTCTCACCAACAGTGTAAAAGTGTTCATATTTCTCCACATCCTCTCCAGCACTTGTTGTTTCCTGATTTTTTAATGATTGCCATTCTAACTGGTGTGAGATGGCATCTCATTGTTGTTTTGATTTGCATTTCTCTGATGATCAGTGATGATGAGCATTTTTTCATGTGTCTGTTGGCTGCTTAAATGTCTTATTTTGAGACGTGTCTGTTCATATCCTTTGCCCACTTTTTAATGGGTTTGATTTTTTCTTGTAAATTTAAGTTCTTTGTAGATTCTCAATATTAGCCCTTTGTCAGATGGGTAAATTGCAAAAATGTTCTCCCATTCTGTAGGTTGCCTGGTCACTCTGATGGTAGTTTCTTTTGGTGTGCAGAAGCTCTTTAGTTTAACTAGATCCCATTTGTCATTTTTGGCTTTTGTTGCCATTGCTTTTGGTGTTTTAGCTATGAAGTCCTTGCCCATGCCTGTGTCCTGAATGGTATTGCTTAGGTTTTCTTCTAGGGTATTTATGGTTTTAGGTCTAGCATTTAAGTCTTTAATCCATCTTGAATTAATTTTTGTATGTAATGTAAGGAAGGGATCCAGTTTCAGCTTTCTACATATGGCTAGCCAGTTTTCCCAGCACCGTTTATTAAATAGGGAATCCTGTCCCCATTTCTTGTTTTTGTCAGGTTTGTCAAATACCAGATGGTTGTAGATGTGTGGTGTTATTTCTGAGGCCTCTGTTCTGTTCCATTGGTCTGTATCTCTGTTTTGGTACCAGTACCATGCTGTTTTGGTTACTGTAGCCTGTATAGTTTGAAGTCAGGTAGCGTGATGCCTCCAGCTTTTTTTTTCTGCTTAGGATTGTCTTGGCAATGTGGGCTCTTTTTTGGTTCCATATGAAGTTTAAAGTAGTTTTTTCCAATTCTGTGAAGAAAAGTCATTGGTAGCTTGATGCGGATGGCATTGAATCTATAAATTACCTTGGGCAGTATGGCCATTTTCATGATATTGATTCTTTCTATCCATGAGCATGGAATGTTCTTCCATTTATTTGTGTTCTTTTATTTCGTCGAGCAGTGGTTTGTAGTTCTCCTTGAAGAGGTCCTTCACATCCCTTGTAAGTTGGATTCCTATGTATTTTATTCTCTTTGTAGCAATTGTGAATGGGAGTTCACTCATGATTTGGCTCTCTGTCTGTTATTGGTATATAGGAGTGCTTGTGATTTTTGTACATTGATTTTGTATGCTGAGACTTTGCTGAAGTTGCTTATCAGCTTAAGGAGATTTGGGGCTGAGACTATGGATTTTCTAAATATACAATCATGTCATCTGCAAACAGGGACAATTTGACTCCCTCTTTTCCTAATTGAATACCCTTTATTTCCTTCTCTTGCCTGATTGCCCTGGCCAGAACTTCCACATTATGTTGAATAGGAGTGGTGAGAGAGGACCTCCCTGTCTTGTGCCGGTTTTCAAAGGGACTGCTTCCAGTTTTTGCCCATTCAGTATGATACTGGCTGTGGGTTTGTCATAAATAGCTCTTATTATTTTGAGATACGTTCCAGCAATACCTAGTTTATTGAGAGTTTTTAGCATGAAGGGCTGAATTTTGTCGAAGGCCTCTCCTGCATCTATTGAGATAATCATGTGGTTTTTGTCATTGGTTCTGTTTATGTAATGGATTACACTTATTGATTTGCATATGTTGAACCAGCCTTGCATCCCAGGTATGAAGCCAGCTTGATCTTGGTGGATAAGCTTTTTGATATGCTGCTAGATTTGGTTTGCGAGTATTTTATTGAGGATTTTGCATCCATGTTCATCAGGGATATTGGTCTAAAATTCTCTTTTTTTGTTGTGTCTCTGCCCAAGCTTTGGTATCAGGATGATGCTGACCTCATAAAATGAGTTAGGGAGGATTCCCTCTTTTTGTATTGATTGGAGTAGTTTCAGAAGGAATGGTACCAGCTCCTCTTTGTACCTCTGGTAGAATTCAGCTGTGAATCCATCTGGTCCTGGACTTTTTTTGGTTGATAGGCTGTTAATTATTGCCTCAATTTCAGAGTCTGTTATTGGTCTATTCAGGGATTCAACATCTTCCTGGTTTTGTCTTGGGAGGGTGTATTTGTCCAGGAATTTATCTATTTCTTCTAGATTTTCTAGTTAATTTGCATAGAAGTGTTTATAGTATTCTGTGATGTTAGTTTGTATTTCTGTGGGATCGGTGGTGATATCACCTTTATCATTTTTTATTGCGTCTATTTGATTCTTCTCTCTTTTCTTCTTTATTAGTCTTGCTATCGGTTTCTCAGTTTTGTTGATCTTTTCAAATAAACAGCTCCTGGATGATTTTTTGAAGGGTTTTTTGTGTCTCTATCTCCTTCAGTTCTGCTCTGATCTTAGTTATTTCTTGCCTTCCGCTTGCTTTTGAATTAGTTTGCTCTTGCTTCTCTAGTTCTTTTAATTGTTATGTTAGGGTGTCAGTTTTAGATCTTTTCTGCTTTCTCTTGTGGGCATTTAGTGCTATAAATTTCCCTCTACACACTGCTTTAAATGTGTCCCAGAGATTCTGGTATGTTATATCTTTGTTCTCATTGGTTTCAAAGAACATCTTGATTTCTGCCTTCATTTTGTTATGTACCCAGTAGTCATTCAGGAGCAGGTTGTTCAGTTTCCATGTAGTTGTGTGGTTTGAGTGAGTTTCTTAATCCTGAGTTTTAATTTGATTGCACTGTGGTCTGAGAGACAGCTCGTTGTGATTTCTGTTCTTTTACATTTGCTGAGGAGTGCTTTACTTCCAACTATGTGGTCAATTTTGGAATAAACGTGATGTGGTGCTGAGAGGAATGTATATTCTGTTGATTTGGGGTGGAGAGTTGTGTAGATGTCTATTAGGTCTGCTTGGTGTGGAGCTGAGTTCAAGTCCTGGATATCCGTATTAACTTTCTGTCTTGTTGATCTGTCTAATGTTGACAGTGGGATGTTGAAGTCTCCCATTATTATTGTGTGGGAGTCTAAGTCTCCTTGTGGATCTCTAAGGAGTTGCTTTATGAATCTGGGTGCTCCTGTATTGGGTGCATATATATTTAGGTTAGCTCTTCTTGTTGAATTGATCCCTTTACCATTATGTAATGGCCTTGTCTCTTTTGATCTTTGTTGGTTTAAAGTCTATTTTATCAGAGACTAGGATTACATCCCTTGCTTTTTTTTGCTTTCCATTTGCTTGGTAGATCTTCCTCCATCCCTTTATTTTGAGTCTTTGTGTGTTCTGCACGTGAGATGGGTCTCTGAATACAGCACATCTTGACTCATTATCCAATTTGCCAGTCTGTGTCTTTTAATTGGGGCATTTAGCCCATTTACATTTAAGGTTAATATGGTTATGTGTGAATTTGATCCTGTCATTATGAAGTTAGCTGGTTATTTTGCCTGTTAATTGATGCAGTTTCTTCCTAGCATCAGTGGTCTTTACAATTTGACATGTTTTTGCAGTGCCTGGTACTGATTGTTCCTTTCCATGTTTAGTGCTTCCTTCAGGCCTGGTGGTGACAAAATCTCTCAGCATTTGCTTGTCTGTAAAGGATTTTTTTTCTCCTTCACTTACGAAGCTTAGTTTGGCTGGATATGAAATTCTGGGTTGAAAATTCTTTTCTTTGAGAATGTTGAATATTGACCCCCACTGTCTTCTGGCTTATAGCGTTTCTGCTTGAGAGATCCACCGTTAGTCTGATGGGCTTCTCTTTGTGGGTAACCGGACCTTTCTCTCCGGCTGCACTTAACATTTTTTCCTTCATTTCAACCTTGGTGAAACTGACAATTATGTGTCTTGGGGTTGCTCTTCTTGAGGAGATCTTTGTGGTGGTCTCTGTATTTTCTGAATTTGAATGTTGGCCTGCCTTGCTAGGTTGGGGAAGTTCTCCTGGATAATATCCTGAAGAGTGTTTTCCAGCCTGGTTCCATTCTCCCCGTCAGTTTCAGGTACACCAATCAAACGTACATTTGGTCTTTTCACATAGTCCCATATTTCTTGGAGGTTTTGTTCATTTCTTTTTACTCTTTTTTCTCTAAACTTCTCGCTTCATTTCATTAATTTTATCTTCAATCACTGATACTCTTTTTTCCAGTTGATCAAATCAGCTACTGAAGCTTGTGCATGCATCACGTAGTTCTTGTGCCATCGTTTTCAGCTCCATCAGGTCATTTAAGATCTTCTCTACACTGTTTATTCTAGTTAGCCATTCATCTTTTTTCAAAGTTTTTGGCTTCCTTGTGATGAATTCGAACATCCTCCTTTAACTTGGAGAAGTTTGTTATTACCTACCTTCTGAAGTCTACTTCTGTCAACTCGTCAAAGTTATTCTCCGTCCAGCTTTGTTCCATTGCTGGCGAGGAGCTGCAATCCTTCGGAGAAGAGGTGCTCTGGTTTTTCGAATTTTCAGGTTTTTTGCTCTGTTTCTCCCCATCTTTGTGGTTTTATCTACCTTTGGTCTTTGATGATGGTGACCTACAGATGGGGTTTTTGTGTGAACGTCCTTCTTGTTGATTTTGATGCTATTCCTTTCTGTTTGTTAGTTTTCCTTCCAACAGTCAGGTCCCTCAGCTGCAGGTCTGTTGGAGTTTGCTGGAGGTCCACTCCAGACCCTGTTTGCCTGGGCGTCACAACAGCAAATATTGTAGAACAACAAATATTGCTATCTGATCCTTCCTCTGGAAGCTTCGTCTCAGAGGGGCACCCAGCTGTATGAGGTGTCAGTTGGCCCCTACTGGGAGGTGTCTCCCAGTTAGGCTACACGGGGTTCAGGGACCCACTTGAGGAGGCATTCTGTCCATTCGCAGAGCTCAAACACTGTACTGGGAGAACCACTGCTCTCTTCAGAGCTGTCAGATAGGGACATTTAAGTCTGCAGAAGTTTCTGCTGGCTTTTGTTCAGCTATGCCCTGCCCCCAGAGGTGGAGTATATAGAGGCAAGGAGGCCTTGTTGAGCTGCAGAGGGCTCCACCCAGTTCAAGCTTCCTGGCCACTTTGTTTACCTAGTCAAGCCTCAGCAATAGCAGGTGCCCCTCCACCTTCTGACTGCCACCTCGCAATTCGATCTTGGACTGCTGCGCTAGCTAGCGTGAGTAAGGTTGCATGGGCATGGAAGCCGCTGAGCCAGGTGTGGGATATAATCTCTTGGTATGCTGTTTGCTAAGATTGTTGGAAAAGTGCAGTATTTGGGCAGAAATGTCCCGTTTTTCTGGTACCGTCTGTCACAGCTTCCCTTGGCTAGGAAAGGGAAATCCTCCAACCCCTTGTGCTTCCTGAGTGAGGTGATAGCCCACCCTGCTTCAGCTCACCCTCTGTGGGATGCACCACCCACTGTCCAACCAGTCCCAATGAGATGAACCAGGTACCTCAATTGGAAATGCAGAAATCACCCATCTTCTGTGTTGATCATGCTGGGAGCTGCAGAGCGGAGCTGTTCCTATTCAGCCATCTTGGAAGGGTAATCTCAGTAATAGATTTTTTTAAAGGTGCTAAGGCAATTCAGTGGAGAAAGGATAGTCTTTTCAACAGATGGTGCTAGACCAACTGAATGTACTCATCCAAAAAAGAATTTCCTTCTATGAAAAATTAACTTAGAATTTATCATGCACCTATATGTAAGATAAAACTAGAAAACTCTTAGAAGCAAACATAGGAGAAACTCTTTATGACCTGGGGTTTCACAGAGAGTTCTTAGAGTATCAAAAGCACTATCCATAAAAGGAAATCATGTATAAATTGGTCTTCATCAAATTAAAAACTTTTATTCTGTGAAAGATACTGATAGAATGTAAAGAAGATATAGGGATAGCAGATAAACGCATGTGCAAGGTGCTCAGCATCATTAGTCAGTATATATATTTTAGAATGCCTAAATTAAAATGCTGATAATACAAGGTGTTCATGAGGATGTGGAACAACTAGAAGTTTCATACATTGCTGGTGGGTTACAACATGATACAGCCACTGTAGAAAACAGTTTACAGTTTCTTTAAAAGTTAGAGATACACCTACCATATAACCTGGTATTTGTTCTAGACAAAATTCACAAACACTTGTGCACAAATGTTTGTAGCAGTATTGTGCATAATCACCAAAATCTGGGAAGAACTTGAATGTCCTTGAATAGAAGAATGGATAAACTAATTGTATATCTACTCAATGGGACATACTATTCTGCAGTGGATACAGGAACATATCTTTTTATATATACAAAAATGGATGAATGAATCTCAAATACAATATGCTAAGTGAAAAAAAAGCCATTCTTATAATTACATGTTGTATGATTTTGTACAAATGACAATCATAGAAGGTCAACAGTTTGCCAGGGGTTGTGGGAAAGGGGAGAGTCCGACTTAAAAAGGGTGTTGGAATTGTTCTGTACCTGTGGAGCGGGTAGCAAAATGCTATGCACATGTTAAAACTCAAAAGTTAAGCCTAAAAAAGTGAATTCTGCTGTATCTAAATTTTAAGAAATAATAAAAATACATATTACCTTGTATTCATTTGTTAAAGTTTGTTCATACACTTAACATTTGTGCATTTCACTATGTCAAAATTTTGTCTCACCTAAAAATAAAGAATTGTAAATAAACAAAAAAGTAACTGGAGGATGGGAAACACTTAGGTGTTCTAATTAAAACAATTTTGCCCTAAAGCATGATGTATATAATTTTATTTATTATGGCAAGGGCCCATTTATTTTCCTGTTTAGGAGATTAGCATGTTGTCTGTTTTCTTGACAATTTATTGTTGATTCACTGAATGTTACTTCTTAATAATGATGGATAGTTTCTGGCCACAAGCTAGATAAAGCTCTTTTATAATCTGTTTTTCTACTGCAGCAATTCAGATTCATCCTATCTCTCGTCTTTTCATTTTGCACACAATTTTTTCTTTCATCTGTTGACAAGGGAAAAAAATTAACTTGGAAAAATGTGTTTTGAGTGTTTTCAATGAATTTGTCACATTTAAGATTTAATCATAAATTATTTCTTGACTAGCAGAAGCAGTTCACACTGTATTAGTTTTGATAATCTTTGGACCTCATAAAACAAACTAGCAGAGGCTTTATCTTAAACATTATAGACCATTTGCAATGCTATGGATTGAATGGATATATTTTAGCACTTGCTGTGGGTGACAGTAGATGATGTCAGATTAAATTTAAATTGATCTCCTCTCAATGTTTATCTCTGGTACATGTGCAATTACTTCAGCACCAGAGAACCTTTCAGAGGCATTCTGTCAATATAGCTACCTGACAGTCATTTGTATTTGTAAACTGTGCATTTGGCACCTGCTGGTCTCTGTTGCATTGGAGCTAGTGGGGAGCCAAAATGGGTATACAATGAAGTTATTGGTTGGTACAGCTCAGTGGGAGTTATTGAAGGGAAGAAACAGCACTTCCAGGACCTCAGGAGAGGATAAAAAGAAAAAGAAACTGGTAATATTAACTACAAGCCAGCTATTGTTTGCTACCAAAAAAATAATGATTTTAAAAGTCAATCAGTTCTACCCAAGGAATTAAAGTGTATGTGGACCTGCATTTTAATTCTTGTAACAGAATGAAAAAGTATTTCTATTTAAAATATATAATTAATTTTTTAAAGCACCAAGATCTCAGCTAGAAGGCAGACAATTCATATGAGCAGAAATGTAAATTCAGAGAAGCAATGAAAAAATGCTTTAAATTTTTAAAAAAAAAATTTTTTTTTTAATTTGTGAAGAAATGTAAATTAAAATGCAGGTATCTTTTACTTATCAAATTAGCAAAACCAATTTTAATTTTAAAAAGACAGACATGCTGGCAAGACTTTAAAGAACAAACAGTAAAAACCAACTGAGGTTTTATAGGTATAATTTGCTCACACTTGGTCAAAAGCTCTTATTTGTTAACCCAGTAATCCTACTTTATTGTATATAACTCAAGGAAATATTACAAAGAAGAAAGCTTGATATATAAATTTGCTTAGCTCAATATGGTGTTATCTGCTACAGTGCATTGTTTCTGTGCTGCAGATTTGCTCATACATGACTGGTAATTAAGAGAATAACGTCCATAGAAAATGAAGTTGTGTCGGTTCATATATCATTATTCTCAGAATGTCCTGAAGCCATCAGAATAAGATTTTTCTTTTTCTTTTTTTGGGGGGGAGGGGGGACAGAGTCTCGTTCTGTCGCCCAGGCTGGAGTGCAGTGGCGGGATCTCGGCTCACTGCAAGCTCCACCTCCCGGGTTCCCACCATTCTCCTGCCTCAGCCTCCCGAGTAGCTGGGACTACAGGCGCCCGCCACCACACCAGGCTAATTTTTTTGTATTTTTAGTAGAGACGGGGTTTCACCGTGTTAGCCAGAATGGTCTTGATCTCCTGACCTCGTGATCCGCCCGCCTTGGCCTCCCAAAGTGCTGGGATTACAGGCGTGAGCCACCGAGAATAAGCTTTTTCATAAAGAGAATGCCATAGGGGTATATGAAGACCTCCAAAACTAAACAGCTGAAAATCCTGAGGAAGTGCCTTTCTTAGTGTAAATAAAAGCTAGTTTAATGATCTTGAGAAGTGCTTTGCTTTTCATAATGTTAAGTTATCCAATGAAGTTGCATGTATGGTTTAAAGAAGTTATGAAGACATTTCCCCCTATGTTTAGGGAAAAAAACATGAAAATACTATGTCCTGGTTCAGGTTAATTTGATGAAATTGGTTTTTACTGTCTAGTGAATGCCCTCAAGGACCTGGACCTCAAAAGTGGGCTCACAACCTTTATGTTAAGGCTGCAGAGGATCACCTGGTTGACACTAGGTTTAAATGGTGGTGGATGTTGGATGGTGCTAATATTTTTATTACAGCTTGATAATAGTGCTTTGGTTACAAAGCTGTATAGTTTTAAGTGGTTAGCCCCTAACTCTTTTTCCTTTGAGCCCTGTTATTTTTAGTGTGATGTTGCAGAACAAAGGTATTTTTAGTTACATATATGTAATTTAGGAAAATATATAAAGTGCCCATTAATTTAAAATGGTTAAGAATTTGCGGTACAGTGTCGTGGTAGATTATAATGTGCCTCAATGATAAGCATGGAAAATTTTCTATGAAACAAGTACAGGAATTAGAATACCAAACTGAGTATCTGGGTACTATGCTTACAATTGTGTAAAAATGTTTGACACATACCTGGTCTACAATAGTTGTCGTAGGAGGGTGGGATTGTAGGTTAGCAAAACTTTTTTAATACTGTGAAGTTGGTAAAATAGAGATAAGTCCATTTTAACAGTTTAAATTTTATTTGACTATGGTTTCAGAATTCCTGGAAAACTCAAGCAATTTGTATTTGACTTACATTCTGGAAAACTGCACAGAGAATTCCATCATGGACCTGACCCAACCGATATAGCCCCAGGAGAGGTAGGACTCCTGTTTATTTTTCAATGGGAACTCTTTTTTTTTCGTTTTTCAGTTAGCCTCAAAGAGAGTCTGAAGTTCTTGCATCGGCTTGAGCTTCAGCTTCTGAATATTTGTGTAGAGAAATTCTGAGTAGAAATTATCCTTTTAAATTAATTTTTAGTTTCAGGTCTTCAGAAAAGTTGAAAGGATATTATAACCTAGTTTCTTGATTGTATAAAGTGTTCTGAATGTGACCTCTGTGGAATATGGCTATAACAGATTTAAATACAGTTGGCTTCAAATGGAAATAGGAAATAGGAATCTAAAACAGATAAATCAGTGAAGAAATCAGTGGATTCCAGTAATTCCAAGCCTTCCTCTGTGGCTGGAAGATTGACCACACTATAAAGAAAGTAATGATTGGTTATTCTGCTAAATCATTCTAAGAGCTTTCACAAATACACTATTCATAATGCTCAAAACTTTACAGTTTAATGCAGCTTTCCCATTTGTGATTTAGAATACTTGACAACTGTTTTATCAAAATTTTATGTTCTCTTATTTTTTTTTCTACCTGAGAATTTTACTGTTTCCACCTTGTAACTTCTGTTACAAGTAATTTCTATGTTCCTATTGTACTAAACAGCCCTAAATTTGCATTTTGATAGATAATTATTTCTATCATGCCTATTACCATGATACCGAGAGGGAAGATGATATGTACCAAAATCCTCTATTTCATATGTTCAGAACTTAAATCCATTATTTTGCCTGTAAAACCTCTATTTATAAAAGGAAAATAAAAACTGAGTTTTTCTTTATTTAAGAGTCAGATTAGGTTCAGAGGCAAGAATTCCCTATAGGAATCCAAAAACATGCTTTTTCCTTTAAAAATGAGGTCAGATTTTTGATAATTAAGCAACTATAGGAGGCAAACTTGTCGGCTATAACCCAAAGGTGATTATTTTCCTCAGAAAAGAAGGCCTGCATAGTATTTTATCAGATTAGGAAAAGATGTCATTTACCATTATTGTATTATCCTGACTTGTTTCAATTTCCTTATTAGACAGTGAACTTATATTTGTTCATCTTTGTGTACTAACAGAGGGCACCAAATAAATGTTTGTTTTATAGTAATATAATTTCAGCTTAATCCAAACATATATCTCACTGAAAAAATTTAAAATGTATTGGGAAAGAGGCACATGATAAAGTCAAATGATAAGTTTATAGACACATTGCTTCCTGTTAGAATTAATGTGCCATTATATATAGTATGTAATATATGCACTGTGTGCCTATGTCAACTACAGGGGATATTAAAATGAGAACAATCAGGCCTGCTCTTGAGCTCACAGTTTGGAAATAGACAATGGACTGCACTGCCTTTTCTTTAAAATTCTTGGAAGTAGCTCTTGTTTCACTGTGTATTTTTGTCTACTCTTGGTACACAAGTAAACTACAGAAATTAATTTCTTTCAGTATTGAAATGTTTGCTTTCCTCTTTATTTCAGCTAAGTTGTAATAATTTCTGGTATCCTGGTAATTGATAACTAAGATAATATCTACATAGTGGATGCTGTTAATTCTCTTAGCGGTCATGCACAAAGGAAGGGTTTGAGCCAACCTAGGGTTGTGTTGCCTCTGTAGACTAGTCTGGAAAGCACCCAGGTGTCAGGTATTTTGGTCCCTTCCACCACACCTCAGCAAATGTAAAACAAGCCCACAGTTAATGGCCCTGTGGCAACCTTGCCCTGGAGAATCTGAGTAAGAGCATTTGAAATGAGGAAAGCAAGATTTCACATTTAAATCTCTTGCTTTGGCACACAGTTGTTTTTATTGATTAATAAGCAAATAATTATAGGGGAACTACCATTCATCAAATACTCTTATTAAAATATTATAGCACTATAAACTATATTGGTATAAAAATGTTTTATTCTTTCTTTTGTAGCAAGCCCAAGATGTAGCAAGCAGTCCACCTGAGAGCTCCTTCCAGAAACTAGCACCCAGTGAATATAGGTATACTCTATTGAGGGATCGAGATGAGCTTTAAAAACTTGAAAAACAGTTTGTAAGCCTTTCAACAGCAGCATCAACCTACGTGGTGGAAATAGTAAACCTATATTTTCATAATTCTATGTGTATTTTTATTTTGAATAAACTGAAAGAAGTTTTGGGTTTTTAATTTTTTTTCTCCCCGACTCAAAATGCATTGTCATTTAATATAGCCTCAAAAAAAAAAAAAAAAAAAAAAACAAAAACCTGCTAGGATTTAAAAATAAAAATCAGAGGCCTATCTCCACTTTAAATCTGTCATGTAAAGAAAGGTGACATTGCCAGAAACTTACCATGAACTTGCACTACTACGGTAGGGAGGACTTAGGGATGTTTCCTGTGTCGTATGTGCTTTTCTTTCTTTCATATGATCAATTCTGTTGGTATTTTCAGTATCTCATTTCTCAAAGCTAAAGAGATATACATTCTGGATACTTGGGAGGGGAATAAATTAAAATTTTCACACTGTGTACTGTGTTTTACTGATTGGTTGGATATTGCTTATGAAAATTCCATAGTGGTATTTTTTTGGATTCTTAATGTGTAACTTAAACATACTTTGAAGCGGAGGAGAGTCATAAGACAGAACATTTGGCAGGAATTGTCCTTATGAACCAAGAAAAAGAAAATGAAAAGTATTATTAAGCTTCTGTGTTTGTCTAAAAATGTGGCATATGGATGGCATTTAAAACTTTGAATGAATTATACCTAAATCTGGGAAAGGGAGGTGACAGTGGAACAGGTTACCAGTCAGAACTAGATGAGTTTTAACGCTACTCCTATTATGAGACTTCAATTTCCAAAGAGAAGAACCAGCAGAGAAATTGTATTTCGGTAATTTAAACCTCCTTCTGTCTTGTAGAGTCTTGTTATAGTTGTGTAAATTAAAAACACAGAATAAGCAACATATTTAACTTTTCTTTCCATTGTAAAATGGTTAGAGGACCTTACCCCCTCTAGATTCCCTGATTTCCCAGGCCTGCAGCATACAGTAAGATGGGTCCCTGTGCCAGGCCTCAATACTGCCAGGGAATAAAACCAGAGGGAGAGGACCCTCAGTGTCATATCAGGAAGCCCAATGCCAGAGGACAGACAGGCTCAAAATTGGCTTTTCCTCTGGGCCCGGGTTGGTGCTATAGGCCAAGGGTCATTTTATACTTGGGTATAAATCAATCCCAGTTTGGGAAAAGATTATTTTTAAGCTTAAAAGGCTGACATGTGCCATTATATGTAGTATGTAATATATGTAACATCTTCCAATTGTTTTAAAATAAAATATTTATAATGGATATTTAATGATTTTTTTAAAAACCAGCTTATAATTCCTAGTGATACATGATTTATCCATAGTTTCCATAGTTTTATTGAAAATAATAAATGTTAATAAGGTGATAAGGGGTATATTTTAGTGTATTGTACCAGATTGTGAATAAGAAAGTAGGATGGACCTTTCTAGAGGTTGCGCCTTAGTTCTGTTATCCTCATTGCTTTTAGCCAGTAAGTTGAATGAAGTTAGAGTTATGGTCTTCAGGTTAGATGATGGACCAGATCTGTGAAGGTCAGCATGGAAATTCACAAACATTCAACAAGATAGCACACAGGACCAAAAGCAGCACATGCAATCAACTGGAATAATATGGTAATCCTGTAACTGGGTTTGAAAAAATAATCAACAAAAGATACAATTCAGGGGTGAGGTTGCAGAGAGCTGACTTAAGAGTAGTTATTATGAAAAAGGCCTCAAGGAGTACGTGTTCACTATTCTGTAAGATGATAAAGTGGCTGTTTAAAAAAGGAGTTGATTTGAGGAAGTATTATTTAGCATTCATGCATACTGGGCTTAGGCTCTATCCCTGCCACTATCATTGTCTTCTCTGGACTGTGAAGCCATTGAGGACAAGGAAACTAAATTTAATGTCTATATCACTAGTGCCTAGAATTTCTGGACACTTAGTAGTCACCATCAGGCATTTAGTTAATGAATGAGAAGCGAAGTGACCTTGGTTACTTTTTTACCCTGAGGGGCTCAGCACTCAGGACGTGGTGCCTACCTAATTTTATAAAAAGTCACTAAGCTCAAGTGCACTCCATGAAAGGACAGCTTGGATAAAAAGGTTTTTAAAATATGGATGTTAAGGCTGTTCTGTTTGGAGAAGACTTGGGACTGGACAGTCTTTAGATATTTGAAGGGCTGGCATTGTCTATCTGAATCCCAGGGCTTGAACTAGGATTTGAGGAAGTCACAGGGAAGCAGATTTCAGTCTGACATTTATTCAGTGCAAGTTTTTTGGTGCTAGAGTACCTGACAAAGCTGAATAAAGCATTATTTCTGCCCTAGAGGTGTTTACAATCTAGTCAGCAGATGGATATGTAAACAATGACTGTAATGTGTTATAGATGTAAAGACAGAAGAAAATAAAGGTTAATGAGGGCATAAAGGAGCACTCAATTGCAGAGATTTGAAGACATTATTTTTATTTTGAGCCTTTAAAAGATGAACAGGTGTTCTCAGGAGGTAGAGATCTGGCTGAGAGGGAATAATCTGAGCAAAGGTGTGAAACAGCCTAATGCATTAGAGAAAAAAGTTCTTTTAGTAAGGCATTTGGGGTTGGAGAAGCTAGAAAAAGAAATGGGAGCTGGTCACACAGGGCCTTGTGTACCAGACTAAGGGGTTTGTAGTATATATTGTAGACAGCAGAGATCCATCAGCAGATTGCAAGCAGGGAAATATGTTCACTTTCAACTTTGAGAAAGAATATTGTGGAAGCAAGTCTCAAATTTAGACTTGTTCCCCTCTGAACTGTGAATCAGAGACCATTTCAGGTAGACGTCTTCCCCGGTTTATTTAATCTACTCAGGGCCTCAGGCTTCTCAGCTGGGAAGAGAGGATGCAAGACCAGACTGAAGATCACAGTTGACTCCCAAAACCAAAAGGAGGCCTTTCTGCTTCTTAGCCAGCTACCTTTTCCAGTTTTTCAAATTGTGAAAACTTTTAGATGACATTCTACAAATTATTATTATTATTTTTTTAAGTTAAAAGAACCTAGCCAATAAGATAGAGAATGGGCATCTAAAGCATCTCAGAGCTCTCTGATGAAGCCAGGTTGTCAAAGATCATTTGCAAAAGAACGGAAAACTGGCATGACAAAAGTTAGAGGAGAGTGAAATAGAAAAATGTTTGAAATGTTCAAGCTCACAATAAGCTTAAATTTATAGAAAATGCTAAGGTTGTCAAGAAGGCTTTTTTTTTTTTTTCTTTTTTAAACCTGAGCAAAAAGAATGGATAAAGTAGTGTAATGAATTGACAATCAGGAAGAACAGAATAACTCAGTTTTTTTTTTTTTTCCTCCTACAAGGAGATATGGCTGGACCAAAATAAAATGACATGAAATTGCAAAAATGAAAAAAAAAAAAAAAATTATTGCCCCCTTAAATGATTTTCAAGATTGTTAGATCCGCACTTCTGTATCCTAGAGAGCTACTGGAGGTTGCAAATGCTTTCTGTTAACAACTATTGGGAATTTTTGAGAAACTATGGAGAATGTAAGGTGACAGAAGACTGGAAATGGGGAAACATATTGCAGTTTTCAAATAATTAGCTAATAGCTTTAGCTATTTTTCTAAAATAAAACCTCATGAACCAAACAAATGTTAGTACTCTGTATTGGGGGGAAAGATTTAAATAGGTGTAAAAAACAAAACAGTTACCTCTTTTTAAACCCATTATTTAAAGACCCTGAAGACAAGTTGTTTCAGGACTCAAGTTTTATGCTGATAACTTTATGTTCATTAAACCAGGTTGGATAGGAACTCTGCTTAGCAACTGTTTTTTAGCTGTGTTTGAATTTTTGTATATATTTCCAAGTAATAAAATTATATTTATAAAATATTTCTATATTTGAGACTTTTTACTAATTCACTTTGTTATAAATAACATCATATTGTAAACACTTTACTCAGAATCTAGATGACCACAGTTGCTAGCTTTCTCAGATTTAAAGTTATTTTCCAGGTAATTGTACCAAATCAGAATGGGAAGCTATATGAATCCATGTGATCACTCAAACCCAGCCTTTCGTTGCAGCAAGCATCCAACTTCCCTCTTGAAGAACACATTGGGGAAAAGCTGGCCTGCCCTTAAACAATAGGTTTTAGAGTCACCAGAAGAGGAACAGTGCAGCTTACAAATTGCTTCTCTAAAATGCTCCCTTCCCCCAACCCTGCTTAGTAAATTCCTCCCATTCATCCTTAGTGCCTAATAACACTTGTCAATCCCTGTGGTCCCACAGTCCTTTATGGATTTTAGAGTACTCAGTCTAATTCAGAGTTAGAAGTACATGTATCTCTCTTATTACTGTGTGAATGCCCTGAAAGCCCGAACTCCTCTATCTTTGTAATCCCAGCACTTGCGACACTAAAGGTATTCAGGAAATCTCTGATGGAAAAAAAAAAAAGCCAAATTAAATAATAAGTATGTGAGCAAATGAATAAAGAACAAGAAAGCATCACCACAAATGGAATGAGCTCTACTGGTTAATCTGCAAATCACAATCATCTGATGATTCTGTCCATCATAAATACGTGTTTAGGTGAATCTAGTCACCTTTAATCCTGTATCCGAATCCGGCTTTGGGGTCCTAAGAGTTTTTGTCTAGAATAGATTAAAATCTTATAGTGCACACCAAGCCAGAGATACATAACTATCAGAATGACATTTGAATACCCTCTTGGGTAATGCAGAGTCCTGCAGAGGTGCCAGAAAATTTCTGAACTCCACATTTGCTGTGAGGTAACCTGACCCTATCTTGGCCTCATGGAGCAAAAGACTTGACAAAATAGCCCTGTTGTGGTTTTCAAAACACCATCTGCCATTCAGCAAGCATTATCTACTGTTTCCAGGCTAGAGATCTAACAGTAAGGAGACTGTACCTACCATCAAGGAGCTGAAAGTTGAGTGAAGGAGCAAAATAGATGTGTAAATAATGGAATGTTGTAGGTGCTAGGATGTGAGTTAGTCGCAGGGAACATGGAGGTGTGTACAGCCTTGGAAATTGGGAGCCTTCCTAGAAGTGCTTTCTTGCTCAGAAAGAGCTATACTTTCCTAAGCACATCAGGCCCTTCTCCAAGAGAATTGTTGTTAATAAAGACTGTCATTATTCTATTATCTTACTGTAATAAAAAGTATTATTAGGTATTACTGACCTGTTTTTTCCTCACAGCTCTAGTCTTCTCAGGTAATAACTTATTGCCACGGCTACCAGGGAGGAATCCACATGCCTACTGTCTTGGTGCCCTGTATAAACTTGCCTACATAGGATTATATCAATCTTAGAATTCTGACGCCTTGTTTTCCTGCCCTGACTACTGCCCAGGAAGCGGAATCGAACATGGCATTCCTGGCTATGCACACAGCAAGGAAAATAGAACAGGTCATCAATTCTGAGTGATCAATTCTGACTTCAAAATGAGCATGGCTTTCTGATTTAAAACACAAGTGTCCATTCAGAAATTTTCCAGGATTCAAAGGTAAATTTCCTGGTGTGTGGCTTCTGGAATTCAGCTTTTACCCCTTAAATTTAGCCTTTTGCCCAAGCTCAGTGTTCTGGAACATTTTCTATTTTCTTGTTTTTCACAATTACTGGTAGTAATTTAACCTACATGTATATGTTCCCACTAACGTTGGGATTTTGTTTTTTATCTGAGCCTATAAATGATCAATTCTTTTTAATTATAGATGCTCTTTGTTTTTTGATAACACCACACTTATTTTCATTGCCCTTACTACTAAGGTGACCATGTAATTTTTTTCATCCAGACCAGGACATTGAGATGAAAAGGGAGCATTAGTAATAATTTCACCAGGACAACAGATGTAAATCAGGACTGTCCCAGACAAACTGGGATGTATGATCACCCTGCTCCTAACCGGATCTTACATATTTTCATGTTTGGATATCAATCTTAATAAAGATGAGAAAGATGCACTTTCTACCAGGCATCTGTCATCTTTGAACAGTCTTCTTAAAGCCTTAAAAAAAAACCATTTTAAGGATTCTTAGTATATTTCTCAAGTCTCCACTCATTTTAGGTGTCTCCCTAACACTTCTCGTAGGTACACGATACCTTTTTTAAGTTAATGTGCATTTCCTTTAAACTTTGGGGAAAAAATGGTAACAATTAGTAACAGCAACTAACATTTGCAGTTGCTAGGAGCCAGGCACTATTATAGGCACTGAACATGAATTTAGTCTTTTAATCCTCATAACTACCCTGTGAGATAGCAAGGTATCAAGGTAGGAAGGAGGAAGACTTAAGGACATCCTGAATTGTTGATCCCCAGTGTACCCTGATAAGTGGCAGCAACCTGTTATGAACATTAAAACCTATAGAGGAAAGAAAGGGAACTATGCAGAACTAGTAAATGCCGCTGGATTCCTTTTCATTCCTATCAGCTAATTGAGCAGCTGTTTGTTGGAATAAGTACATGAACCTTAGCATTCGAGACCCAGGTTCAAATCCTGTCAAATGCTTACCTCTTCAGCCCCGCCCTTGCCCAATGCCAATACCTGCTTGCTTGACACGGCCATTACATTCCTGCTGCTGCACCCTGTTTCAATACTACTCTGTCAGACTATCAATACTTCTTGGATTCCTGCTATTCTGACCTAGCAATCCTAAGGTAGGATGGAAAATAAGTCAGTCCAAATTTTCTCTGTATTTCTTCAGTGATTCAGGTCCTGTATCTTCTCTCTTCCAAGTCATGACTTTTAATTGGAAAAAGAGATAGAAATATCTTCACCTGCAAATTCTGAAAATTTAAATTCATGATTTCCAAGTCCTGGAGTTGTTGTCTGGATTTCTTCTGTTGCATCATTCATTCCTGTTAATATATAAAAGTGGGTACTAAGCAAGGATTTGATATGTCTTAGAAAGCTATTTCATATTTCAATACACGTCCCCAAAAGAGAGCAGAACTCACATGCTATTACCTCATCACTCATCATCTAACAATCACTAACAGGAATGTAGTTTCTTTTTTCCTTCTCATCACTGTATTTCATGGCAAGAAGTACTCAAAGAAGATGATATGATCCCTGCCCTGAAAGCAGATTACAGTCTAGTTGGGGAGATCACACCACCACCAGTGAAAGAATTTTACCCCTCTGAAGTTCGAGAACATTGCAGAATTAACCGTAAGTGAAAACCGGAGCCACTGAATTGCAGTGGTCAAGAAATATTCATGTAGAGATGGAAAACGATTGTGAAGGACTTGGACACTAAGAAGTAAGTTTCATGACTGTTTTCTCAGTGGGTTTTCAATAAATATGGAATGACTATTAGGAACAAAGAGGGCATTCAGTGTTAAGCAGATGATCTCTTAAGCAGAGAGGGAAGAAAGCACAACCTGTGGGAAAGGCAAATATGTCAAATATACCAAGAACTCCACCAAATGTGAAGTTTAATACTAACTTCCCTGGCAAGAAGGCAAAATGAGGAACTCAGAGGAGTAATAGTCTTATCTGACACAAAGCAATATATCAATTCCTATGAACAAAGAAGTATTAAATTTTAAATAGATAACATCTTAGCCTATTTCCATCCAACCAGCTTCATCACTCAGGTGTGTTTAATTTCTTAGTTTTCTGTGAGCCCACCATGTTATGTTTTGAGCCCTTCGTCCATAATTCCGTCTTCAATCAGGCGTATTCTTCTTTAGGTACTCTCAAATACCACATGTTCCACAAAGCCTGCTCCTTCTTTTCCAAACAGAGTTTGGTCCCTCCACTCTGTGTGCCCTCGTATTACTTTGCTCATTCCTCTCTTAGGGCACTTACCATGTTTTACTGGGATTTACTTGCTTTAGGTATCTGAATTCATTAGCCTGAATGGTTTACAAGGGTAGAGTCTATAGGTCTAGTATTTTTCTATGTATGGCCCCAGCACTCAACACACAACAGGCCTTCAGTTAAATGTTGGTTAAGTAAGTAAATTTATTGCATGTTTCCTTATTCGAGCACCACTCAGCAACATTATAAATGACAAATGAATTCAGTAAGCTTTACAGAATTTGCAGAACTTCTTGCCATTGGGCCTTTTCTTGTGCTGACCCTTGCTAACACCAAGAGTTTAACAATAAAATGGAAAACATCTTTAGGGGGTTTAGATAATGAAACCCAAGTAAACATCTTTTTAGTGATTAACCTTAATACAAGAAAATCTCAACTACTTGTGAAGTATATAGAAAACACATACCATTGAATGTCTTTCCCAAATATTAAGTTTTTCACAGGAGCTGGACAATGGCTGGAGTATTCATTCAAGGCTGGAGTATTTATGCTCCTGAAGAATACTTGTGCTTTAGCTATCAAATGCACAGGTGACAACACTGACATTGTTTTGAAGGTTAAGAAATTGAATGCAATTTCTTTGGGTGGAAAAAAATATTTTCTTCAAGATACAAGTTTTAGGCTTGTCCAAGAGCTTAAACAAACCTCAGCTGACTATTATAAAGTAATATAGAAATTATTTTAGACCAGAAAAATGTAAACATGGTTTATTACCAGTTTGAACCTTCACCATAGAAAAACCTTGAAATCACTCTTGTGGATATTTAGTGGCATTGTCAGATGGTGAGTAATGAGTTTCAAGAGATAAAGCTGGGGCCAGAACATAGAAGGCTGTGAATGCCAATCTAAGGGATTCAAACTTTATTTGGTATTCAGTGGGAGCCACTGAAAATCTTTCAGCAGAAAAATGAAAGATGGGCATGGTTGTTAATTCTTGTGGCAGTGATATGAGGAACGGAGCCACTTAAAGTTGGGGGAAGATCAAGTGTAGGGTGTGAGGTAATAGTCTTTTACTAGAGTGATGGCCATGGATATATTTAGAAATGGATGCAACAAACATTTAAGGGAGAATTGACAGGACAAGGCTTGATGTAAGGAATGGAGTCAAGTTGGTGACCACTAAATTGGAAGATTCATGGCTGGGATAGGAGAAGACAGCTGCCCCTGATTTTAACAAATGTTGCTACAAGAGACAAAGCCAAACTAGGACTCTGAGCTCAGGATTCCCCATCCAATTATCTTTCCATTGTAGCTACTGCCTGATTTGGAATGTTAAAGCTAGTCTGAAAGACCTCGAGCCTTAGCAGGTAACTTGATATGGCATAACACTCAGTGAAATTACCTTCAGGATTTTTTTTCTTAGACCCTGGTTATAATCCTATCTCTTGTGCCAACTAGTTTTGTGATCTGGAACAAATCATTTGCCTTTGACACCTTTTATGGTTTTTTTTTTTTTCAATTTAATATTGCACAGATATATTTCTTATCTCCCATTTCTATATGAGAGTAGCAATGTGGATACATACCATGTGGATCCTTTACATTGATTGTTTATAATACCTAAGAAGTTTCTTTGTAAAAGGGCATCAAATTAATGAATGTAAATTGTGAGGAGCACCTGTTAAAAACAACAAAGTATTAATTTAAAAACAAAAAATACCCCCAAACTTTTAATATTAATTTAGGCTAGAAGAGAAACTCCCCTACCTTTTATTAGGCCTCTGATTACTTAAGAACATTATCTAACATTCGTTAAGTACCTGTGAACCACAGCCACATTCTACTTTATAACAAGAAAACACCTCATTTCCCAGGAGAACTTCCCCCCCAGGCTTTTCTTCATCTTTCCTTGTAAGATTTCATGTGGCAGCAAGGAAGGACAAAGGGGACCCTGAGAAACACCTTTCATATTTAAGGTTAACACAAAGCATGGTTTGGTTTCTGCACTTTAATGGAAGAAAAAGGTTCTATATTATATAGTTACATTACAGGTTTCCTCAACTTCTTGTGATTGATGTTACCAGTATTTGATTCTTACTCCTGTACAAAAATCTTAGAGCACTTAAGGGAGGGCAGGAGGCAGGCAGCCCACAAAAGGAGGTTTTTGGACTCATGGAATTCTCCCTGTACAGCACTGAGTTTCAGTATAACCTCAGAATCCTCCAGGAACTCTGGCCAGTTCTACACAGCACCATCATACCCTCCTTTCTGGGATGGTCTGCAAAATGTCTTTGGAGGCAATTCTGAAAGAACAGTTTCAAAATTAGTCTAAGTAATATTAATACTAGCATCACTACAGTAAGTACATGATTTCCCAAGGGTATCATTTTAAAGGATAATCATTTGATCTATGAATTATGATAAATTTGTTTTAAAAAGCATTAAAGTTTATTTTTAAATTACATAAAAAGCACTGTTTAAACAATGGTTATAACCAGTAAACATTAAGAAAACTTGTAGGCAGGTGGATGGATTGAAATACTCTTGATTTTATAGTTTAAGGGCCAAATTGAACACTGTGTATGTCTGCATCAGCTACCATTAAAAACTTTGAGGCTGCTGGACACTCAGTGAGGAATCAGAAGTTTTTTAAAAAGATGCAAATGAATGGAAAGTGTCATTGCAAAGCCTATTTGGTAAAGCAGAATGGACGACCCAATTTTTTTTTTTTTTTTTTTTTGAGACAGGGTCTTGTTCTGTCACCAAGGCTGCTCCTGAGTTCAAGTGATCCTCCTACTTCAGCTTCCCATGTAGCTGGGACCACAGGTGTGTGCTATGCCACACCCAGCTAATTTTTAATTTTTTTCATGCAGAGTCTCACTATGTTGTCCAGGCTGGTCTCAAACTCCTGGGCTCAAGTGATCCCCTGGCCTCTGCCTCCCAAAGTGCTGGGACTGCAGGCATGAGCCCCTGCCCCAACCCCCATCTCAATTTTGTATAGAGGCAGTATAGTATGAGAGACATAAAACAGTTTTTGTAGCTCAACAGACCTAGTTAACATTCCTGCCTTCACCCCTTTGTAGTTGAGTAAACCTCTGCCAATTATTTTCTCTGACGCCCAGTTTCCTTACTTGTAAAATGCCTGGTGAAGTGCCTGGCAAACAGAAGATATTCAAGAAATTCCAGTTCCTCTGTGAGAGTGTTTTTTTCAAGCTAAGGGTTGCAACCCATTGGTAGATATCAATTTAGTGGGTTGCAACTGGCATATTTTAAAAACTGAAAATATAAAAAGCATCAGAATGGTACGTAATGTTCATTAGGCATATTCTAACGTTTGATATAAATGCGTTTTTTACTGTGGGCTACAGCCAAAAGGTTTGAAAATCTCTGCTCTACAGATAAATTCTCAGGTTAAAAAAAAAAAAAAAAGTCCTTAGGATTGCTGCCTTTATCCAAATGAGGGCCCACAAATTTTAAGACCTTAATCAAAGTGTTCCCACTTTCTAACTTGTCGTAGTAAAAATAAGACATGAATTGGAGAAGATATTTAATCTAATACGATAAAACATTAAATTCAATTTTAAGATTGGTTTCTGCGCCATACTATTTTATGCTTATAAACACTATCGTTCATAGTTGATCAAACTCTTCTAGCAATTTCTATGAAAAAGTTGGCTATTAGGTTCCATTATAGGGAAATGAGATACTTTTTAAAAGTACTATAACTTGCCTATATGTGAAGACCGCTAGAGTAATATTCCAATCCTGATGAGCAGTAAAAGTCAAGGGCTTATACGAATACATACAGTGGTGTTCCACACTGGCTCAGTAAAATTGAGAGATACCAACACAAAGTGTGAGCTTCAAATACAGGCTTCCTTTCTCCTTCAGGTCCTTATGTAAACCAGGCTTACCTTATAATGAATCCCTAGTGCTGCCACTAAGTTGGTGGGCTGAAAGGATAGCCCACTTGGGGGGGAAGAGAGGGGTAATATGCAGTGATGAAGAAGGGTAGAATACTGGGAGTTTCAGAATTAAATGACACAGCTGAATCTTGATGTAACTGTATCTTAGATTTATAATTTCAGCTGACTATGCTGGACTGGTGATGTCAGAATTACCCCTGGAACAGAGGTTTAGGAATCTTGCTTTAGTAAGTGCTGGGTGAGTTCTGATCCTCATTCAGGTTTGATCACCCTGTGTTAAAGGGACAGAGCAAGGTCCAGAAACTAGAGAAGAGGTGTAGTTCAAAAGTAATTATCCCAGCCTCACAGGTGTCCAGTATCAGATACTGGATCAGAATCTGATGCTTATTCAAATATTTCCTTCTTGGTATTATTAATATGTTAATGATACAAAGCAGCAGAGAGCAATACTTGCTACTTTCTAGTTATTTAATGATACTAAGAAATGGCGCTGTTTCACTGGAATTCATTGATGAGATTCAAGAAGTATGAAAGAGAAAGTCTCTTTAGACAAGGACATGAAAGGTAGCCATCAATAAAAGTTACTAAAAGTAAACTCACAAAGAAAGCAGTGATAAACCGTCCAATCCCCTGATGAACCTTAACTCCTGGCAGAGAGACAGCTCACACCACCTGGGGTGTAGGTGCCCATTCCTGTGCTCAGAAAAAAGAGTAAGTAAGGCAAAAGGTGATTCCCTCCTATTTTAAATGAGTTGGGGAACAGAGGGAAGCTGCCCATAATCTTAAATTCTTTTTTTCCAAATTTAAAGCCTTTCTACAGTTTGAGATAGACACGTGGTTGGGCTGGACCATGCTTGCTGTGAATGTCAGGTGTTGAGATTAGCACCACACCCTTCCCTGGGTCTGAGTCTTGCATAGGTCTTTGTTCATCATTGTCCAGAATGTGAGAAAGGTAAGCACGGGTACACCATGTTGGGGAAGAAACAGCAGCAAGAGAAACCAAAGGGATGCATAGGAGATAAAAAGTCTGGGGAAAAGGACGGTAGTAACAGAAATGAGGTAGCAAGCGAGTTCTCAGCTCCCCCGAGATCAGCTGAAGACTGGGTCAGATACCCCCTCTCTGGCAGATATATCACCCCTCAAAAGTGGAGCATGCCCCAGGAAATGTTCTTGGTGGTTTTTTCTCCTTGCTCATTTTAGCCCAAACTCTAACAATGTTGAAAATATCTGGAAATTTCTTTTTTTCTTTTCTTTTTACCTAGAGGTTATAGGAAGGGATGAACAGAGATGAGAGACAAGACAAAAAAGGTTATGAGAGAATTCCTCATTATACATGGGTAGAATTCGCCCCAAAAACCAAAGAACTTTTTCATAATTACAAGGGAGGGACGGCACAGGGCACAAGATCTTTGAGGTGTTAGGAGACAGGCTGACAGACCAAGCTTGGTGACTGGCTTAATAAGTCTCCTACCATTTGAAATTGTGTTATTTATTTAAAGAGAGGCAGAGGAAGAGTTCAGAAGCCAGAAGATTTTGGGAAGAGAAGTTGAGCCTCTTTCATTTTCTTACATCATTAATTTCCTTCACCAGAAAATATAGTTGGACCAAACTGCAATAGGGTTCGCCAATGGACTCCATTATGCAGTCCACCTGTGCTCCTCACTAGGCCCTGATTTCCCTATCCGGTAACAAAGGCTTCTGAACTCTTATTCTTTTCCTTGCTAACAAACCTCAATAATCTACACTTAGCCTTAAGGTCTCCAATTCAGGGTTATGGAAGAAACTAGTCTTCCATAACCCAATATTTCTACACATCTCAAGTCCTTATCAGAGTTAGAGGTTCAGTGTTCACATTTCCAGGGAGAAAATCTGCTCCTTGGCAGTCTTCAAACTTAGCTGACATACATTATACACCCTCAGCCCAGGGCCTCAATCTCTAACATCTCCATGAACACCCCAGCAAACAACAAAATATATCCACTTATCACACTTCAATCCCACTTGAACATCAGTAGCCACTATCTTGATATACTTGTGTTCCAAAAGGTGAAGGAGGGTCCAACAGCAGCAAAGATCCTCATTAGGGTACACATGTTGGCACCAATAATCCTGAAGTTTGGTTTTTAACTGCATTTCTTGTCAGTTTGGCTGGGAAGATCTGGACAGCTGGAAGTGAGCTTCTCCATCATTTTCTGTTTCTTTCTTTGTATCAGTTTTCCACCTGTGAAGCCCAACACCCCACCACCAAGTGCAGCTGCAATTCCTGCCACTTTGAAGCCTGCAAGGAGGCCAATAGGACCCCCTACCATTCCTCCGATCAGTGCACCTGCCACAGGCAGAGCTGCCAGCTTGTATTTTGCAGCCTGTATAAAAAAAAAAAAAAAAAATTCAATTTAGAAATTGAGTTGAGAATATCTGCCTGTGATGTGCGTTTTCCTCTCATTACTCCTGGCAATGCCTCTTTAACTCTTGGTACATAATTAACCTTAGAGACTGTACTTGTAGGGGGGAAAAGAAAGTATTCCACAGGTACAGCAATTGCTCCAGATCTCAGAACTTAGAGAGCTGAGCTACAAAGAGTGGACTGCTACAAATTGATTTTACTTGCAAAACAATCAATTCACTAACTATCTGGCTGGCTTATTTAAACTGTTTCAGCAGCCACAGATTTCCCCCAAAGCTTTTATGTTGCACAGAGATTATTCTGTGCTGTGTGCCTGGGGTTAAAAGCAACATCCTATGGAAAATAGATGGTCCCACTCCACGTGTGCTGTCACATACTTACACTTTCACCCTCTGCAAATATTTCCTGGTAACACCAAATACCTTATAGCAGGGCTACAGTTTA
The DNA here is from genome assembly GCF_047675955.1 of Chlorocebus sabaeus. Lineage (NCBI taxonomy): Eukaryota > Metazoa > Chordata > Mammalia > Primates > Cercopithecidae > Chlorocebus > Chlorocebus sabaeus. Next base: position 69,894,551 of record NC_132915.1, on the reverse strand, counting down.
TTCTCTCTTTGAAGAAATTCCTCTCCTGATAGAATGAATCTTAGAGTAGAATATTACAACATTGATTTCTTGCACTACCTATGTGTCATTTCTTCCTTATTTCCTTAATTGCTGGTTCCCTCAACATTGAAGAGAGCAGATCAATTGGGTTAATACTAGAGATTCCTGGGAGCCAGAGTACCATTGATTTGTCAGCAGGAGCAGAATCTTACCTTCCCCAAGTTTTTGGTTCCCTCTTCAACATTCACAGCGGCACTGTTGACATGGTCTGCAATGCTGTCAATCTTCTCCTGCTGAGACTAGATGCAAAGGAATTATGAGTGAGCGGTCCTGCTGGGGAGCAGCAGGGAGTCAACACACACTATTTTAATTCCTGTAATCAGGGCCGCAGGTACTGCAGCCTTGCCGTCTTAATAGTGGTTCATTAATAGCATCTGATAAGCCATGTCGAAAGGACCAATTAACTTTCATAAAAAAAGGGGGGGTCTTAATTATTAGGTAATAAAAGGGTGGCAACTTTACAGCAAAAACCATCTCACACTAAAATTTACTCAAACATACAAACATATTATTCTCCAAATGAATCTACTTTCCAGAAAAAAAAAAATCCAAATAATCATTTACATGTCATGTTGGGTTTGATGGAAAAAAAAAAAAAAAAATCAAACCCCAAAACACCTCCCTAACTTATCTTCTTGGAGGATTCAGTTTAAATCAGGCACATTTACCTTAGTAGTAAAATGCCCTTGGTCCAATAAATACAAATTGTGATGTTTCCGGAACAAGACTACAATATGGTTTGATCTACTATGCGATCTTTCCATTTGTAATATGCAGTAGGGAACAGTGAATGAATTCACTGTTCTGTGCTTTATACCTGTATATCTTAACACATTGTAAAATCATGACAGTTTAAAATGTTTCAGATCAAATATATTAATAAAGCATTCTACATAAAATGGCAACACCTGTGCTGGCACAACAGCAACTATGACTCATGGAATCTCTGGGTAGAAGGAATGTTGAGGTCATCAGGTCAGTCTCCTCTCTGATGTGCGAAGCCCTACTAAAACATTCCTGACAAGTGGTTACTGAACCTCTGCTCAGAAACCTCCAGTGACACGAACTGATTACTTGCTGTAGGAACACATTCCCATTTTTAATTCAACTTTACTTAGATAGAATTTACATATAACAAGTACTGCTTTTAATGGTATAGTATGATTTAGTAAATGTATAAACCAACAATCACAAATGTATAAACAACAAATGTATAAGCCAACATATAATCAACTATCGCAGTTTATAGACCATTTTGGTTTTGTTTTTTTTTAATGTGCAGAAAAAAGAGAATCTCTCTTTGATCCTAGATAGATGCCACCTACAATGAGGGTGAAATAATTAACTTTAATCCTGAAGAGTTTGATTGCCCTTATATAATTGGCCTATTCATTTATATTGAGGCAGATACAAATAACACTTTTCTAATTCCAACCATTATTTCATTTGAAAACATGAAGCCCAAACCACACAGCTATTTTTTCCCATGTTTGTTTCCTCTTAGCATTATTGATATTCCTCCCCTTCTCATACACAAAATATGTCTGTCTTCGCCATTGTGGTATCCCTTCATTCCAATATTCTCCACCACTATCCTGACATCTCTAACACAATCCCTAAGAAAGTCCCTTATCAGTTTTCCTTTGAATGTCTCTGTTAGAGACAAGTTTAACAATGGTTCTCAGTCTTCCACCTGGAGGCTTCTAAAAACACAAATTGCTGGGCCCCATCCCCGGTGTTTCTGATCCAGTAGGCCTGAGATGAAGCCTGAGCTAGTAAGCTCCCAGGTGATGCTGATGCTGCCAGTCCACAATTCTCACGCTTTAAGAGCCACTATTACATGTGCTCAGATCAAGGGCATCACCTTTAGTCAGGTAATCTGTGTTCGTATCTCAGCAAATGTCACCATGTGCTCTTAGACAAATTACTCAAGCTCTCTAGGTGTCAGTATTCTCATTTATCACGTGAGAATGATGATACACCTTCATAGAGTTGAAGTGGGGATAAAATGTGTTTGCAAAGTGTGAGGGGGAAAAATAGAAAAATTCATCCTGATTTCCCCAAGGAAGTGTTAACTCTCATCTTTCTATCAAAAAAATATATTTAACTTTTTCTTTTGAATCTTGACAATTCTAGGACACTAAAACATTAGGTATCTTTTAGCATTCATTCATTCAATTTTTGTTTTCCTCAATAGCAAAACTTATTTAAGTCAGCTTTCTTTTTCTGACCCATAGAAGAAAAAGTTCCAGCACTAATAATATACAACTTGTCTAGATTTCTGACACCCTATCATTGTTTCTATTTAGGACACCCCCAACACTTTCCACTCTTGCCTGAAACAGTCTATGCTAGCAGATAAATCACAGGCTTAAAACTCTATCATCAGCCATCATATGTTGATGAGTTGATAGGTAGAAGAAAAACAGTCAATGTGTCTTCCTTCCTTCAGCCCCAAAATAATTCCAGCAAGAGGGAGGAGCCTGCCAGGATTATTACCATTTCTATACCCCAAGTGTAATCGTAAAGCCTCAGGGAAATACTTTTTAATGTTCCTTCCTTTAAAAACGGTTGGATATTGTATTTCTATGACTTTTTAAAATTAAAGCAAAACTTTAATACAATTTAAATATTTTTTCATAAAAATCATTTGGAATAACTGAAGCAACCACAAGAAAAAAACCAATCCTGAGATCACTAATTATTTGAACTACAAAGTTCCCCATCATTGCAATCACCAGCATTTGATGAGGCCCATCCCACTCTGGGGAGTAGCCCACATCTGTAAGTAATTATTCATGCCATCAGAAAGCATGCTAAAATATGGGGCTGGGGTGTGCGGAGAAGGCAGAGGGCAGACAGCCTTTATCCTGGGATCAATAGCCACCCCTCAATTGTGCACATCTGCCTTTCTCTGGTCCATATTTTGCTTGGTTTGCAACTTCAAACTTTGCCCATATCTTCAAATTCTGCTTAAGGAGGACTCACCGACCCCCATAAAGGTTACATTTAGCCAGCAAACTACTATTGTCACAGAGTTGTCAATCACCATCAGTAGAATGCCAAATTAGACTCCATACAGTGCTGAACTGGGTCACTACCTGTCCACTATGTCCTTGGCTCTTTTTGTGGGACCAAAGGATACATATACAATCCTGCCCCAGCCTGTGAAATCAAGCTCCAAACATTAACGGTGGTGCAGGAGGCTCCTCACCTCTATCTATCAATCTCCCCTGAGGTTTTGCTTCTGATTTGTTCATGTTTATTTTCATCTGCTTAGGCCTCCCACGTCTTAAAATCTTCAAATTCCATGCCTGCCATTTTATAGTTTGGCACCCCATATATGTTCTCAGCATTCCTTTAACAATGAGCTAAACCATATTTAAGTGTTTAGCTCATTACACTGCAGTGTTTCTCAAGCTAGAGTAATATATAGACCCCTTTTTACAGAAAAAAAAATTCTCAAATGACTCTAAGAATATGTCTATGGATTTCATTTTAAAGAACATTGAATTAAGTCCCCCTATTGGCCTGAACATAACAAATCTTGATGAACAGCCATAGGAGTACCTAAGTTTCTGTATAAACTGTGATTTATTATACTTGTCAAGCAGAATACAATTTGGGAATATAAATTCAAAACCAATGAATTGTTTTGTTCTTGAATGCCTGTTGGGGACACTTGTAGGCCTAGCAACCTCTATGTCAAGCAATAATAATACTTTCAAAAATTAATCCCCAAATCCATTTATATCATTAACAATGGTCTTCCTTGGAGAGTTCTGATAGTAGTTGTAAAGTTTAAGGTTCTTGGAAAGCTATGAGTTTATTTAAGAAGGTAATACCAAAACTCCAGGTACTTCCATTTATTCCTCTCTAAATTCCAGCCAGCCTTCAAGGCCAAGTTCTAATCTTAGATCTTGACCAATCCTGTTCACATTGAGCTATTCTGGTTCTAAACTCCTATGATATATTCTATATACTCCTTAATCATATGCAATCATATATACAAAAAGGCCCAGAAACAAACTTACAAATACTATGATATATAGGCAAAATAAGTGGTTATATTGGCCTTGAGTAAGCAATAAGCAGAGTAGATATGTAGGATGTTGCTATCAAAGGATTCAGCAGTTGGAAAGGTATTGAAGGAATTCCAGTACTAAAATTTAGCCTAAGGATAATAGTGATGGAAAAAGTAGAATTTTTGCAAGGAGCCAAACAAGGAATCAAAATAAAGGAAGGATAAAAGTGGGAATGCAGTTGGGGTCAGTGGAAGGGAAGAGAATGGGAAGTACTTAATAATACACATTATCTCATTTAGTCCTCCCATCAATGTTATAAAGCTCATTGCTGTCAAATAACATCCTGAAGGTCACGTAGGTAATAAATGAAGAAATCTGATCTAATCCATTGCAACCAGTTTTTACATTTCCAGAGTAAAACTGGATTACAAAAACCACAGGGAATAAGGCAAAATGCAGAAGTCAAAACAGACCAGCAGCAAGGGTGAGTTGTTACTGAACTACTGGCCCAGGGTTCTTTAAATTCTCCTTGACTAGAAATAGGGCTAGTTACAAAGTTATAGGAAGAGAATAGGGCACCTGAACAACAAAGGTTGAAGAAAAATAGAGCAGGGTACCTAGTAGATATTAATTTATTAACATTTATTGAACTATACCTTGATCTGTCAATGGCTTTGTAAGTTCTTTTTATAGTGGTAAAATAAATATAACATAAATTTAGCATTTTAACTATTTTGAAGTGTACAATTCAGTGGCAATAAGTACCTTCACAATATTGTGCAACCACTACTACTATCTTGTAAGTTTTTTTAAATGCTTTTTCCTGTTCCTCATTGAGCTTAGCACAGTGCTACGCACATAGAAAGTGTTCCTTAAATACAGGGTTAATTTGTCTAGATGCCATCATGTCCATGTGATGAAAATGAAAGGATGTGGTCACTCTGGTTATGTTCCCAGGTCATTCTGTGCCTAAATAGAGCTTCTGTGAATCCTTGGCCATGTGGTCATGAGAACTTAGTCACCCTGGGAATAATAATCAGGGGTTCTCCTTTGAGCTTTTGCTTATTAGCATTCTGTCTCATGTACTTATACAGATTATTATAAATAGGACATTTGTATAGAGCTGTGGGTACAGCCAGAGTTTTCCTGCACAAATCTCCCTTAGATTAGAGGTTATGAGCTGCTTATATAATGTAATCCAACATGTAACTATCATATGGTCACAAACCTTTAATATTTCTTTTATGTGCCTATCCCGGTAGAAAAGAAATGTGTTTGTATTGAGTAAGAACTCTGTACATGTGTAGTTTGTTTTTTAAAATCAGCTTTATTGAGGTATAATTTACATACATTAAAACACATTTTATGTGTACAGATCAATGACTTTTGGCAAGTGTATATATTTGTGTAACCATACATGTATAGGTTTTACAAACTGCACTGGATTCAGCGATTATTAGTTTACAATAGTTGAATAAATATTGATTCTGAAACAACAGATATTTTGGGATTCTTGTTCTATTATTTCCTTCTGTTTGTGAGTATATTAATATCGTACAGATACCTAATCCAGAAACTTCAAATATTTTGCTTCTTCTAACTTAGAGGCATCCAGAAGCAATTCAATTTACTGCATTCTATTTTAGGTAACACATTTCAAGAAAATATGCAGAATATGGAACATAAGCAGAGTAAGAAGCCAGTATTGAGAAGCCTAGAAATTATATTGTAGAAGGAATGCAAAAGAAGCAAGGGTTCTGAAGAGAAGAAAATATGGTGGGGTGGGATAGAGTAAGGAAGGATGATGGTTTCAAAACCTTGAAAAACTTCCATATGGAAAGAAGACAACATTTGTTCAGTGTGTAGCTTTAGAGGCTAAAAATGCCAAAAAGAAGTTATTATAGGGCAGATACTTTTAACTCTAACTGTTCTAAGAGTTAGACCTTCCAAATGTAATGGTTTAAGTATCAATATCCTTGTGCTGTAATTGTTCCAAAAGAGGCTAAAAGACCATTTATTTGAGACACTGGGGCAAGAGTAGAGGGATTAGACTGGTTGGCCTCTTGAGTCCTTTACCATTCCAATTCTGATTGTGTGATCTAGGAACTTCTCATTTAAAACTAGATTTCAGGGAAACCATAATTCAAAGATAAACAACCCCAAAATCATGGTTTGATCAGGAACAAAGAACTAAACCTAGACAGAACTGCAAGCAGAAACTCCTGGGAAAAACAAATAAGAACAATTCAGAAAAATGATGGAAAATCTATCTTTCCTACCAAATTGACTTTGTGCTTCCTAATCTATGTTAACAGTATCACTGACACCCAATTATGCAGAATAAAGACAATGTTCCTTATCTTTGACTCCATCTTCCTTCAATTTCTGCTAATACTTCTCCCAGAAATATCTCTCAGCTGTCCTTTACCTTTACACTGGTATTGTCATTGCTCCAGGTGAACTCTTACAATTGATTCCTAACCAGTCTTCCTTTCCATGACCTCCTCTTCTCTTAGGCCATTATTCACAAAGCCAACAGTGATCTTTCTGAAGCACAGACTGAATTTCATGACTCTAACCTGCTCAAGAATCAGTATTAGGCTTTTTAATGCCTACAAAGTAAAGTTCAAATTCTTTAACATGGCATTCAAAGCCATCACAATCCGGCCCTCACCCTCCTTGCTTGCCCATGGTACCTTAGGCTTTGGTTATACTGCAGTACTTATCGTTCTGGAACATGCCTTACACTTCTCTACTCCATATCTTTGTTCAGCCTCTCAAATATACTCCATAACTTCCCCCTGTGGACATTTAGTCATTTTTCAAGGCTCATACAAATACTGTCTACCTGTGTGAAGCTATCCTTAATGCTTCCACCTCATGACTCCTGCCTCCTTCCTTTGGAATTCAAGGCTTTTCCTTGGAGCTGATAATACCTCTCTTCATTCTTGCTTTTGCATTTAGCCATCATACTTGAAAGCTCAGTTTCTGGGGTCCGGGCCTATCTCCACTCACTGTAGAATGCTCAAAGGAGGCGGGGCGTGGTGACTCACACCTGTAATCCCAGCACTTTGCGAGGCTGAGGCAGGTGGATCATGATGTTAGTTCGAGACCAGCCAGACCAACATGGTGAAACCTCATCTTTACCAAAAATACAAAAACTAGCTGGGCATGGTGGCATGTGCCTGTAATCCCAGCTACTCAGGAGGCTGAGGCAGGCAAATCACTTGAATCCAGGAGGCGGAGGTTGCAGTGAGCCAAGACCATGCCACTGCATTCCAGCCTGGGTGACAGAGTGAGACTCCGTCTCAAAGAAAAAAAAAGAATCTTCAAAGGCAGAGAATGGGCTTCATTTATTTCTATATCCAACCTGATCACACCCTCAATGTTAAGCATCTAACACAGTGCTTGTATATAACAAGTGCTTAATATAAGTTTATTGAATTAATCTGGAATTTGAGAGCAGTTAAACTTCTATCTATGGCTTAATACCAGTTTTAAAAAGTCTAAGTTCTATTAAAATTCTAATTTAAAGCCTAGTGATTATAAAAGCTTCTCATTCTAATAATCCAACAATTCTGCATCCAAAACAGTTATATACTTACGTTCACTAGGAGAGAGAAGTCAGTGACCAGTTGGCTAAGTTCAATTAAGTCCTTTAAAAGAAAGGGAGAGGAAGTTACTTTTATGCCTCACAACTACCAAAAAGAAAATATTTTTTAACATACCGCTTCTAAGGTTTCCCACGATTCTGCAGCATTTTGATCTTGAGGAATTTCAGGTAAGGCATATATCTGAGTCAAACTCTGAGAACTAGCTTCAGCTTCAGTAGTATGAAATGCTCCTGGATGAACATAATAACCCCATGTTTAGAGTTTATTTGCTTTGTTAGAAAGAAGATAACATAAATTGATTTCATAAAACAAATGCCATGTTAAATGCTCTCTAAATTTAGGCTAAAAGGAAATTGATTATTCTGCAAAAATAGAATTTGGCTGGGTGCAGTGGCTCACACCTATAATCTCAGCACTTTGGGAGGCTGAGGCGGGAGGACCACTTGAGCCCAGGAGTTCAAGACCCATCTGGGCAACAGAGTGAGACCTTGTCTCTACAAAGAAATTAAAAAGTTAGCCAGGTGTAGTGGCACACACCTGTAGTCCCAGCTACTTGGGAGGCTGAGGTGGGGGGGATCACTTGAGCCCGGGAGGTCAAGGTTGCAGGGAGCAGTGATCATGCCACTGCACTCCAGCCTAGGTGACAGAGCAAGATCCTGTCTCAAAAAACAAAAACAAACAAACAAAAAAATTATCCATGGGACAGCTTGTTCCCCAGATTAGTTAACACATTTTTTTTTTCTTAAATTTTTTCTTTTTTGTTTTTAATTGACACATAGTCTTGCTATGTTGCCCGGGCTGGTCTTGAACTCCTGGCCTCAACTGATCCTCCTGTTTCAGCTTCCCAAAATGCTAGAATTACAGGCATAAGCCACGACACCAAGCTTACACACATATTTTTTAACCTACACAGTCATCTAAAAAATGGCTATAAATATCATCTATCCAATCTGAATAACTAGGGCTAGATGTGGAAGAAGCACCAAAGGAAAACTATTCTACTTGGTCAATGTTCCAAGGAGACGTACCTATATAAATAGGTTTAATACTTTTCATCCTTAAACTCCCATTTGGCTATTTCAGTGTAAATACCAGATACAGAAGGTGTTGAAAGCAGGGAAGTAATATGTTTTTATTAATGATAATCAGTCACTATTGGTAACAATAAGATTGTCACCAAACATTCTTACCATATGTGTCTTTTTTGTCACTACTCTTCTCCTCAGAATCAATCTTCTGGCCCATGCCTCCATTGCTTCTACTTCTTTTGAGTTTTAAAAAGTCATCAACCCACTAGGACTTTCCCCATTAAACACCACCATGATGATGAATTAATTCATACTTTAAAATCTACCTTCAAGTCTTTATTTCCTCATATTGGTTTTACCAATCATTCATTCATTGAGTTGACATTTATTAAATGCCTACTACCTGCTGATCAGTGTGCTGAGGTGCTGTAGACACAATGTTAAACCATAAAAACAGTTCGGAGGAGGCAACATAGTATAGTGGTTAGAAGCCTGGGCCTAGTCAGAAAGACTTGGGAGAATTCTGATTTGGCTATTTATTAACTGTTTGCTTTGGGTATTTCATCTCTTTGGCTGGTTTTTCTCATTTGTAAAATAAAGTGATATTCACTTTGCACAGTACCTGGGTTATATATAAAGTATAAGTGCTCAATAAATTAGTTACTGCTGCTGCTATTATTAACAGATCTTATTATAAAATGCACGAAACAGACATATTAATCATCAAGTTCAGCCAGTAAAGTCTAATAAGAACTGTAACATTGGCAAGTATAGAGTGTTACGTGGGCATAGATGAGAGGTATTTAACCTAGACTTGTGGATGGGGAGAGTGGTCAGAGAAGGCTCTGCAGCTGAAGCCTGAGGATGAACAGAAATTACTATATAGGTGAACTGGTGCAGGGGTGGAAGGAGAAGCAAAGAGTATTCAGGTCAGAGAGAACAGTATGTGCATATGCTTAGGGACTGAAAAACGTTCAGTATAGCTGACTGTGATAAGGAGAAAAGTAAAGTTTAAGGCTGGAAATCTACTTTGAGATTATTCATGGCATTTGTAAACCATGTTAAACAGTTTTGTTTTTCACAAAAGATCAATATGTTACTATTAATAATAGTTGGAGACTACTGGGAAGGTACCATAATCAGATTTTAGATTTACAGAGAAAACCATAGCTGCCGTGTGAAAAACACATTAAGGATGAAGTTGAAAGGTGACAAAATTAGAAAGTAAAAAAACCACCTGAGATCAGGAGTTCGAGACCAGCCTGGGCAACATGGCAAAACCCCATCTCTACTAAAATACAAAAAGTTAGCTGGTGTGGTGGCATGCACCTGTAATCTCAGCTACTCGGGAGGCTGGGGCAGGAGAATTGCTAGAACCTGGGAGGTGGAGGTTGCAGTGAGCCAAGATCACGCCACTGCACTCCAGCCTGGGCAACAGAATGAGACTCCGTCTCAAAAAAAACAAAAACAAAAACACAAAAACAAAAACAAAAACAAAAAAACAGTCTGAAGGCTTTCCAATATATCCAGTGTAACATGATGGTGATCTGCTCTAGGATAGTTACAATAGAAATGGAAACAAGAGATCTGAAGGTCCACTGTCTCCCGTTCACTTCAAGCTCTAAACACCTACCAGTTACATTTTCTGAGCACCCACTGAGTATTGTGTTAGGGTGCCAGGGATAAAAAGTAATTAACACAGAGTACATTCTCTCAAGTAACTTATATTTTAGAAGAGCCAGACACACAAAAAGAAATCATAAAACAATAGGAGACTGCATTGGTATCTACCTAGAATCAGACATATATACATAAGTATTTTATGAGAGTTCCCTGTGGGTGGCATCCAATCCAGTTTGATACGGTATGCAGCTCATGGGAAGCCTTTCTAGAAAACTTGATGTTACTAGGCAAAGAAGAGAAGAATATACATTCCAGGTAGAAAAACCAGTATGAACAAAGGCGCTCAAGGAAGAAACAATGTAGGCAGGTAAATCAGCAGTCTGATGGTACCAAAGCAAGAAGTAAAAGACAAGTTACAAGTATAAGCCTACAGATGGTCAGGAGGGGCCTTGCAGACCAGTTTAAGACTTTGGACTTTATCTGGCAAACCAAGGAGAGCTGTTGAAGTGTTATAAGCAGAGAAATGCCATGATGACATGTGGCACCTGATCTACTCCTAAAAGTAAGCAATTATAACTCTAAGTTCATATTCTCTCAATGACCCTTTCAGCCAAACCTATAACTAAAATAGTATTTTATAAAACTGTATTACTATTTTACCTTTAAAGCCTATGAATGCTTTACCTCTCTAGGAAAAGTGTTTCAATTGTTTAGGAAGACCATAGTCAATGGACTAAAAAGTAATTTGTAGATTTATCAGGACTGACAGTGTTTTTAATCTTATCTGAATATATTTATTTAACTTAAAGGAAGAGCAAAGGCAGGTGATACAGAGTAGGTTTTACATTAAAACATTACGGCAAATAGCCAATATTTTAAAAGCTCTAAATGATTTTTTACAAATGCTTAAAATAGTTACTCTATGCTTTACATTATCACCATAAAGACACTCTCATTTTCACTTCAACCAAGATAAATGAATTACTCTATAACCTTTCTTCTACTTAACATTTCCAGGTATTTATACTTCTTTAACATTATGATGAATAATGATAACTTCATTGTTATTAACAGATCAAATATAAAGGAGAACTTTATAACTATGACCACTCCAAATATTTTTTAAAGCCATAATTTATGTACTATTAAACAGGATTCAAATGAAGTTTGCGAGGGTACGCAACAAAATGAGGACTGATTATTATATATTAATACTTAATCTAAAAAATAACGAGTGGGAAATGTTTGACATTTTAAACAAACATAAAAGATTTCCCTCAGTAAAGAATAAAAATGTTTAAGTCATTTACGTCTCACTTGAAACCAAACTACGTATGCATCTTAGTTCAAATAGAGTCTTAGAACAAAGAGGTCCGTTCTCTTTCAGAAAAAACCCTGATGTAAACTTAAAACTCTAAACCTCGCTAATCAATTCAAGGCATGACTATCAATTAAAGTAAATCTTTTCATTTCTACAACTTCCATAATTCGTTTATTCCAGCTTGCATTTAAAATCACTACCTCAGTGATGATCCTTTGACTTTGAACTTTTACAAACTGCTATGGACATGATAAGGCAAAACACTGAGATAGATTATAGTTTCAGGAAAGAAGGCTGAAGAACTTTAGATTTGTCTACAGAAGTAAAAAATTGCAACTGTTTCATATAACATAATCATCTCAGGTACTCCCACCCACACACAAACCGGAAGCATAAAGGGCAAGTAGAACATAGGACCTATCACCACTGTTTTTTAAACCCCAGAATTGGTTTTAAAACCTTATTGTTGGTTTAGTTGAAGTGAGAAGTAAACGAAATAAAATAAGACTTTTCCCTTTTATACACATCCAAATATTCTCTCCCTCTTTCTCCACTTATGAACAGCAATGATTTTACCAAGAATTATAATATATAAAAAACTTCCACTAAACTTCACCACATAAGAAAAAGTTTTATTATAAATCTAAATTAATTCAAAAGCATTGCTGAAATATTTTCCAGTTCTGATAGTTTAAAAATAGTGAAATTAATTTGCTGATCATCTACATAAGCCTATCTATCAAAATAAAATTACTTCTAAGCATGGCTTAGCTGAGAATGAAGACTTAAAAAAAAAAAATTAAAACCAATAGAAAATACATCTTCTGAATCATATAATACAAACCATCTACATGTTTCACAAAACTCTTCAGTACATGTATATACCTGTGATAAAAATCTAAATTTCATCAAATTCAATATGCTGGTCTGAAGTTCCCAGCAGTTTTAAGATTATATTCTTTTCTTTTGTGAATATTTGTTTAAAATGTAATAAGATTCTGTTGCTTTTGCACTACTGAAGTGTGTGTCCTGAGAGTAAAGAAAGACAAAAATGGAGAGAAGCACTGATTCGCTCTGTGTGACTTGAATCACCTTTCTAAATACAAATCAGATTTGGAGGCTCCTCACTTCACTTGGGTGGAAAGCAATATGCTAAAAGTGAAACCAGACACACAAGTGAGACAGAAGGGAGTTTCTCAGATCAAGAAGATTGGCAGAGAAGATTTGCTTTAGGAACTCTCAGAATCTGGACAAAAGAAACAGCAAAATCATCACAGCTTCTCCCTAAACTTAATAAGCTTCTTTCATTCTCCAGAGAACATAAAACATCCTATTCTACTTGTTATTTCTATCTGTGAATGAAAAACTATTTTTGTATTTTTGATCTTACTCATGGAAATGTGGCAACATTGCTTCTGAATCTCTGCTGATGTTTCCAATCAATTTATTTAGAATCAGATTGAATTTGTAAAGTAAAAAGTATTTTAAGGCACTTAACTTCTATGCAATAAAACAGATTTTCCATATAGGCTGCTGCTACTATAATGAGTATCTAAAGCAAAAATAAGGAAAAACTGGAGAGCATAGAATAAAAACATGTAGAATGACAAAAAACAGTCTATAGCTAGAAGAAGAACAAATATGGAGCAAACTCAATTCCTACCCCACTATTAAAGTCTTACGTAAATTAGTTACTTCCTTCCTTTTCACTATTCATTTCCTTTCCATCCTCTTGATTATTTATTAATAATATTTCTGGATTTGAGGCAATATAGTAGAAACTCACACTTGGTGAAATACTCAGGCACTTGGTGAGACAGCAGTTTTTTAATTGCTTTATGTTGGCAGTGGATTCATAGTGAAAGCACACTATGACAAGCAGACTGTTCAGAATTCGAAATTCTATACACTGTTTTAGGTATAACCTAGGTATTAATTTTATTAATAGAATGACTGTTTCAATCAAATCAATACTAGTTACAGAGATTTAATTTTTTAGTTTTCTCCTAGTAATTAGGTCTTTAGTAGCCTATTTGGTGAATTGAAAAGTTTGAGAATCAAAAGAATTGGGAAGTGAATTTCACCTGCTATTTCTTCTCCCTCATCCTCTGGCTCTGCTCCAATTTTTTCCATTTCCTTTATGCACATACTTCTTCAAAATCTGCCGAACTTTTTTTTTTTATATCAATCAGCTTCCTATGGAGAAAGTTTATTTGCCAGCAAACTGGGTAAACTGCCTTTTTCTATTAATAATAATCACCCAATTCCTCTGATGATATATAAGCCCAAAGTTGTTGATCCCAAACAGTTCTACTGGTAGTAACACAAATAATGCAATAATAAAATGCAAATTAAAGCAAGTACTAGGGTATTAACATATTTTGAGAAAACTCTCAGAACTCCAAATTTTCATTTGATAGGGGAATTGCTAGAGATAGGCAATTCAAAGCTAAGTAGCAAAGAGACTGATGCTAGTTACTCTTTCCAGAAAATCCAGCTTATCTTCACAGTTATTATTACCATAACAACTATCACAATGTCTGGGTACATAAGATGGGTCCTTAATCACATGGAACTATAAAACCCAGTTACCCCACATGTGCACATAAAGCATCAGTTTGCACTAGGTGATAAAAACAGCCTTCAACCTCACCAGTATGGCAGCAATAACTATAGATGAACAGAATAACGAAGTGGTAATTACAAACTATCAAAAAGCATTCTTTCCAAATACTTTTCAAGCAAGGACTGACTGCTAGCATCTCCTTCTCTCAAAAACATTTACGGTACTGGTTATCCTCTGAGTGAGGTGATTACAGCACATGTGAAATTACAAAATTATCTCTAAAAAGATATTTATGTATTTATGTTTATAAAATATTTCTGAATGGTCCATTATATGTCAAGCATTGTGCTAGGTACTAAGGCTACGACAAAAGGAAGATTACCCAGAAACTCTGACTAGTGGCCTAAATGTTCCTTCCAAAGTTTTTTTTTTTTTTAATCTCTCTATAAATTACTGAATCATTAGCACTGAAAATATAAAATTAAAAAATAATCTGGCTTTGGAGATAGTGATGCAGGAGTGCCCTAAGTAAATAAAAAAACAAAAAATGGGCAGGTGTAACATCTCTAAGATTCTCTTCTAATTTGTAACTGACTTATACTCCACCTTTTCCACAAAGATTAAAGGTAGCTTAGAATAATTTATAAAATATAACAAGATGAGACAAGTTACAAATAAAAGAGAAACACTAAAACAAAAAGGAAAACAAGGGCAGTAATTATAAAACAAAGCTAGGATAGGTTTAAAAATTTGAGTTTTGGTGGCTAAAAATTTTGGCTCTAAGCTTTCTAGTAAACAATTTAAGTAAGAAAACCTTATCAGTTATTCCACTGAATACCCAAAAGACAAAAAAGAGACCAACTACTTTGAAGTACTACTATGTATTAAGCCAAGAATATTTTCAGAGTTAAAGACATTATAATGTGATCGGCAATTATCAATCACATCCTTAGAAGAGATGTAATGACAAATTTCACAGGGCTGTTTCTTAGAGTATCACTTCACAGAAGATGATGGCTTGACTCCCATTGTAGATTACTTAATGTTGTCAGTTATTCAGAGAACTTGGCTGAAAGATAGATCTAACATCCCCTCTGAAAATCAGAATGCTTAAGAAAAAAAGGCATGCCTGAAGAGGTCACCCCTGCACCTGGAAAGGAGTGAAGAGTACTCTGCACACAAGAATGACATTATCCCTTAGGAAATATATTTAAATTTCTCTTCAATAAATAGACAAATGGGTACTTGCCCTGAAATCCACTCCATAAACATAACCTCAAGTTTTTTATTCTGCAAAATATCCAGGGTACACATTTCCGGGAACACTGATCAGGGTCCAAGCATTTAGCATATTGGGATAGCGAATGATCCTTGAAGACCTATAGGTAATTCAGTATCTACTCAAGGAGGTGAGCTTTAATTAACTGCATTACTGTGATTGAGAATAAGATTTAGTACAATACGTTACCACCAACAGTCATGGATCTGGTCAAAGGAGGCTGTAGCAAAATTTCTTCATCATTAAATTGCTTCTTAAGTTCTTCTACAGATTCCAAATGGAGTTGGAGAAATTCTGCTGTTGCTGCTGATGCTTCTTCTTTAACAGGATCTATCATTCTCTTCAGAAGTACTAGGTCATCCTTTCGGACTTTCAAACAAAGTTTCTCAATTTCTCGGATATTGGATCGGAGTTGCTATAAAAGAAAAAATCATTAATGCCACCATTTCTTAGTATAAAATATCTTTCTTTTCAGAAGTAATGTTATAATAGTTGTGGATGGAAATTATTACAAATATCTCCAAAATAGAAGGTGTAGCATAATACTTTTACATTTTCTATGTCTCTGGCTGGCCAAATCCAGCATCTTTAGAAACCACATGCTCATACTTTGAATTTATTTAGCATTTTTCCTTCATTAAATGTGGTTATACAAAGATAAATGCTCTTCACAATAAATCAAACACTACAGAAGCATATGAAATAAAAATGATTTTCTCACTTCACCTATCCCACCCCCTCTTAACCCAATCCTCCCACACATTTCTCACGGTTCATGCACACATTTAACATATATAAGGCTTCTCCCTTTTTATTAAAAAAGTGGATTACATTATACACAGAAATCTATAATTTGTCATTCCATACTCAACAATACCATCCCTCCTGCTCAATGGTTACGCTATATTCCACAGTGTAAGTACAGAAGAATTTACTCAATCACTCCTTCGGTGATCAACAGTCATTCGTGTTGTTTCCAATTTTTAGTTACTACAAACTATGAAACAAATACCCTTGCATAAAAGTCCTAATTTACTATATTAGTATATATTATTCTAGTATATACTAATATTAATGTTATTTTGTGTAGGAAAGACTCTCAGAAACAGGAATATTCAAATGATAATGTGCATTTTTATTTCAGAAGCTATTGTTTTTTTCCCAAAAAGCAGTAACACTTCACACTAGCATCAAAGTATGATTGCCTATTTCTCCACATGCTGCCAGTCCTGCATGTCATCTCACTGTTGCTTTACTCTGCACTGCCCCATGAATGAAGTTGTTAGATTTTTTTTATCAAATGATTTTCCTTCTTTTTGAGAAATACCTACTGGCTTAGTCATAAATTTTCCTCTAATATGTTGCTATAATGAATTATGTATAGATTTTGTAGTGTAGACTCATCTTTATATTCCTGGGATAAATCCTTTCTAGTCTATATACATAATTTTTAAATACAATGCTGAATTCATTTGCTAGTATTTTATCTGAAACTTTAGCACATAGGGGTGTGTGTGTGTGTGTGTATACACATGTGTGCATGTACACAGTTTGTGTATTTATACTATCTTTACTAGGTTTAAACTTGCTTTAACAGGTTTAAGGTTGTGCTAGCTTCATAAAATATACCAGGGAGCTTTCCCTCTTTCTCAATGGTCTATACTTTGAAAACAAAGAAACTATCCCTTTAAGATTAAATGGGACAAATTTGCAAAAATAATCAAAGTAAGATGTTTCAAAAAAGTTATATGTCTATTCATATATTTTAAATTATTTTCCCCTAAAGTGTTTTCACAATATTAATGCAAATCCTATACAGTAGACAGACCAGTACATGTTAATTAATTTTTCAAGTGCATACTCTGAGTGAGGTGTTATATTACTATAGTCCAAATTATTACATATAGAAAAAGCAAAACAAAAAAAATCTGTTTAGGATTTACTTGGTTATCTAGTGGCAACACTGGGGTTAAAAACCCAGGTATTCCTATAGGGCCAGCAATCTTTCCACTAAACTAAAATCATAATGCCTATCTATATAGTATCTTAATATCATACAATCTAAAGTTTCCATTTTACTGTAGTAAAATTAAAGTCAATTCTAGAAAAAAAAAATAGTTTAGTTACAACCTAAAACATCTTGTAAGACTTTTCTGGGTGAAAAAACTGCACCTCTATCTTACCATAACTCTATACTTCCTGTAACCTTATCTTCAGTATCTTACCATTCTAATATGAGCTCAAAAACCTAAGGATAATTAAACTGTAGATTCAAAATATGTGAAATGTAGGTATTAATATGTTAAAATTATACAACGGCATAGGTGAGCATCTAATCCAATCTCACAATTTTACAATAAGGAAACTGGAGTCTAGATAAACAGAGTGTCTATTTCTCCACATGCTGCCAGTCCTGCATGTCATCTCACTGAATTAGGACTACAGCCCAGGCCTCAAGTCCCAGAACAATACTGTTTGCAACACACCACCATTTTCTGGCTGTGTGACTCCTTTCTGGACCATAATTATAAAGCTTGGTTATATAGCTGCCAGTCTACAGAAATATTTCAGGTAATATTATCTTGGAGGAGTGTTAAAAATTTTCTACAGTCAAACGTAATGAGCATTTGTTTGTGACATCTTCCTCTCTTATATAATTTGTACCATTTGTCTGTCCCCAGTCAAATTACAGTAGCCAGCTGAGAACTCTATTACTATGAGTTTTGAGGGAGAGAAAGAAAAAACCCACTGAAGTATAAAATCTGATACTATAATAACATAAACAATAATAACAAAAACATAAATAATGGCTAAATTTTTATCAACACTTAAAGTTATCCATTGTGCTGACTGCTTTACATCTGTTATCTTCCCCTCACAATATATCTTTGAAATGGGTATTACTATTATTCTCATTTTACAGAAGAGAAAATTAAAGCAAGAAGCTCAACAAGTAGCCCAGGATTACACTGCTAGTAAATAGTATAGGCAGGAATCAAATCCAGGCCACAGATCTTATGTTCTTAACTACTTTATTACATAGCAAACACCATCCAACACAAATATAATGCAAACCACACACACAAGCCACATATGTAATTTAAAAATTTCAAAAATTACATTTAAAAAGTAAAAAGAAACAAGGGAAATTAATTTTAATAATATTTTTATTTAACCTAACATAGCTAAAATACTATTTTAATATGCAATTATAAAAATTATTAACGAAATATTTTAAACTGTTTTATTTGTAGTAAGTCTTAGAAATCTGGTAATATTTTACATTCACAGCACATCTCAGTTCAAACTGGCTATACTTTAAGTGCTCAACAGTCATACGTAGTTAGGAGCTACTACATTGGATAGGGCAACCAGGGAATCTCTCTAAAATCAAATAGAGGGAACAGGATGGTAAAACCATATGTGAAGAACATAAAGTTAGGTGTTTCTGCTTCTAAAAACAGCAGACTAGGTGATTCAGACTAACCTTCCCACTAATGGCTACTTAAAAAGTTGAACAAAAATCAAATCACAAAACAAACGAAAAGGAAAAAAAAAACTTGAAAAGTATCAGAAAGTAAACAAGATAGTAAGTAACTATAGGACAACAGTTGGGCAAAGACAGAAATCTAGAGAGATGAGTCCTGAACTCAGGGCCACATTTGCTTTGGGAGTATTTGCATACCACAGTACAAGCTCACAAAGCTTGGATTTAAATTTCCATGCCAGGACCTGCTAAGTATAAGGACTCTGGTACTTTTGGCTGGGATTGTCAGAGCTCCATCCTAAGAACACAGGTAATCCTAAAATAAAACAGCCCTTGCAAGAACTGCAGACTGGCCTCCAGTCTCCAGTAGCTCATAAAAAACCTTAAGCTCTAAAACTGGATAAAAATAATCTAGGAAAGTTAGTGCCCCCAGGGGCTTAGGAGAGCAAATGAAAATATCTGAAGGAAGATAACATCATCCCTAGCTTCAAATAATTTCTATAAATAATGTTTCAAATAAAATGTCCACCAATCAATCAAAGATTATCAAGCACATGAGGACATATGCAGCGTGAGGAAGAAACAGCAAAACAAGGAACAGAAACATCCAAAAGGACATGTAATGTGGGAATGGGCAAATGTAGTCTATAAAACTACAGTTATGTTGTTCAAAGGCATAAAAATAAAGCTTGAAAATTTAGCAGACCACTGGAAACTATAAAAAGCAACATACAGGTTTTTTAATGAATATTCTATAATTTTAAAATAGTGTTCAAAAGAATGTAATAAATGAGTTTAGCTTCATATTAGGCCCAGTTCAAGAAAGATATAAACTGGAAAACAGATCTGAAGAAACTATGTAAAAAGTATCTATGTAAAACTATGTAAAATAGAAACAAGGAAAGTGAAAAATAGGGAAGAAAAGTTAAGAAATACAGAAGACATAGTTAGAAAAGGGTACCGCGGTGGCTCACGCCTGTAATCCCAGCACTTTGGGAGGCCGAGGCGGGTGGATCACAAGGTCAGGACATCGAGACCACGGTGAAACCCCATCTCTAAAAATACAAAAAAGTAGCCGGGCGCGGTGGCGGGCGCCTGTAGTCCCAGCTACTCAGGAGGCTGAGGCAGGAGAATGGCGTGAACCCGGGAGGCGGAGCTTGCAGTGAGCCGAGATTGCGCCATTGCACTCCAGCCTGGGCAACAGAGCGAGACTCCGTCTCAAAAAAAAAAAAAAAAAAAAAAAAGAAAAGAAAAGGGTACAGTATACATTTACTTAGAATTCCAGAAGAAGACAGAAAATGAATTTGAATAGATAATGACTGAGAATTTTCAAAACATTGAAGAAAAACATCCATCCACAATTCAAGGTCAACAAATCCTGAGAAGAATAAATAAAAGGAAAAATACACCTAGCCAGAAGAGAGAAAAAGGAGAAAAGATGTTTAAAAGCGCTACAGACAAAAGTATCTTGCAAAGAAACAGTAAGATTATAATGACTTCTCAACAGCAATAACAAAAGCCTAAAGGCAATGGAACAATATATTCAAAGTATAGAAAGTAAATTACTATCAACCTAAAGTTATATATGCTGCAAAAATAACTTTCAAGACCACAGGTAAAATAGAAATATTTTTAGACAAACAAAAGCTGAGAGAATTTGCCTTCAGTAAGAGAAATATTAAATGGTGACCTTCAAAAATAACCATTAATCCCAGATACAAAGTTGGAAATGCAAAAAGAAATGAACAGGAATGAAAATAAGCTAAAAAGTGGGTAAATCTAGATGACCAGTAACTCTACTAAAACAACAATAATAATGTCTGTGGGGTTTAGAAATATTTATATAAAAATAGCACTTGAGTTGTAGGGCATACATGGAACTAAAATAGTCTAAGGAACTGAAATTATCTGTACTTCTAAGTCAAATATGTACGTTGTAATTTCCAGCAAAAGTATATACATTTATTCTTAGGTCTCCATGGAGGACTGGT
Source organism: Chlorocebus sabaeus (assembly GCF_047675955.1). Taxonomy (NCBI): domain Eukaryota; kingdom Metazoa; phylum Chordata; class Mammalia; order Primates; family Cercopithecidae; genus Chlorocebus; species Chlorocebus sabaeus. The sequence continues at coordinate 69,873,557 of NC_132915.1, read as the reverse complement.
TCAAGGACTCCCTGTGAATACCAAAAATCCATAGATGTTCAAACCCTTATATAAAATGGTGTCATATTTGCATATAATCTATGAATATCCTCCTGTATACTTTATCTCTAGGTTACTTATAATACCTAATACAATGTAAATACTATATAAATAGTTGTTATACAGTACTTTCATAGGGAACAGTGACAAGGAAAAGAGTCAGTACAGACGCAACTATCCATTTCTTTTTAAATATATTTTTGTTCCATGGTTGGTGAAATCCATGCAGAAGGCTCAAATGTAGTTCCTAAACTAGAAAGGAAAAAATTAGATAAACTAAAAAAAAAGATCGGGGCAGGGCAAGATGGCCAAATAGGAACAGCTCCAGTCTCCAGCTCCCAGCACCAGTGACACAGAAGATGGGCGATTTCTGCATTTTCAACTGAGGTACTGGGTTCATCTCACTAGGGAGTGCCGGATAATCAGTGCTGGTCAGCTGCTGCAGCCCGACCAACGAGAGCTGAAGCAGGGCGAGGCATCGCCTCACCTGGGAAGCACAAAGGGGAGAGGAATCCCTTATCCTAGCCAGGGGAACTGAGACACACAACACCTGGAAAATCAGGTAACTCCCACCCCAATACTGTGCTTTACCAAGGGTCTTAGCAAACGGCACACCAGGAGATTATATCCCACACCTGGCCGAGAGGGTCCCATGCCCGCAGAGCCTCCCTCATTGCTAGCACAGCAGTCTGCGAACTAACGGCAAGGCAGCAGCGAGGCTGCGCGCTCGCCATTGCTAAGGCTTAAGTAGGTAAACAAAGCCACTGGGAAGCTCCAACTGGGTGGAGCCCACAGCAGCTCAAGGAGGCCTGCCTGTCTCTGTAGAGTCCCCCTCTGGGGACAGGGCACAGCTAAACAAAAAAAACAGCAGCAGAAACCTCTGCAGACGCAAACGACCCTGTCTGACAGCTTTGAAGAGAGTGGTGGATCTCCCAACACGGAGGCTGAGATCTGAGAACGGACAGACTGCCTGCTCAAGTGGGTCCCTGACCCCTGAGTAGCCTAACTGGGAGACATCCCCCACTAGGGGCAGACCGACACCCCACACCTCACACAGTGGGGTACACCCCTGACACGAAGCTTCCAAAGCAAGAATCAGACAGGTACACGCGCTGTTCAGCAATATTCTATCTTCTGCAGCCTCTGCTGCTGATACCCAGGCAAACAGGGTCTGGAATGGACCTCAAGCAATCTCCAACAGACCTACAGCTGAGGGTCCTGACTGTTGGAAGGAAAACTAACAAACAGGAAGGACACCCACACCAAAACCCCATCAGTACGTCACCATCATCAAAGACCAAAGGCAGATAAAACCACAAAGATGGGGAAAAGGCAGGGCAAAAAAGCTGGAAATTCAAAAAATAAGAGCGCATCTCCCCCTCCAAAGGAACGCAGCTCATCACCAGCAATGGATCAAAGCTGGATGGAGAAAGACTTTGACGAGTTGAGAGAAGAAGGCTTCAGTCGCTCAAACTTCTCAGAGCTAAAGGAGGAACTATGTACCCAGCACAAAGAAACTAAAAATCTTGGAAAAAGAATGGAAGAATGCATAACTAGAATAATCAATGCAGAGAAGGCCATAAACGAACTGACAGACATAAAAACCATGACACGACAAATACGTGACAAATGCACAAGCTTCAGTAACCGACTCGATCAACTGGAAGAAAGAGTATCAGCGATAGAGGATCAAATGAATGAAATGAAGTGAGAAGAGAAGTCTAAAGAAAAAAGAGGAAAAAGAAATGAACAAAGCCTTCAAGAAGTATGGGATTATGTGAAAAGACCAAATCTATGTCTGATTGGGGTTCCTGAAACTGAGGGGGTAAAATGGAACCAAGTTGGAAAACACTCTTCAGGATATCATCCAGGAGAACTTCCCCAACCTAGTAAGGCAGGCCAACATTCAAATTCAGGAAATACAGAGAACACCACCACAAAGATACTCCTCGAGAAGTGCAACTCCAAGACACATAATTGTCAGATTCACCAAAGCTGAAATGAAGGAAAAACTGTTAAGGGCAGCCAGAGAGAAAGGTCGGGTTACCCACAAAGGGAAGCCCCTCAGATTAAGAGCGGATCTCTCGGCAGAAACTTTACAAGCCAGAAGAGATGGGGGCCAATATTCAACATTCTCAAAGAAAAGAATTTTCAACCCAGAATTTCATATCCAGCCAAACTAAGTTTCATAAGTGAAGGAGAAATAAAATCCTTTACAGATAAGCAAATGCTTAGAGATTTTGTCACCACCAGGCCTGCCTTACAAGAGACCCTGAAGGAAGCACTAAATATGGAAAGGAACAACTGGTACCAGCCATTGCAAAAACATGCCAAAATGTAAAGACCATCGATGCTAGGAAGAAACTGCATCAACTAACGAGCAAAATAACCAGTTAATATCATAATGGCAGGATCAAGTTCACACATAACAATATTAACCTTAAATCTAAATGGACTAAATGGTCCAATCAAAAGACTGGCAAATTGGATAAAGAGTCAAGACCCATCAGTTTGCTATATTCAGGAGACCCATCTCACATGCAGAGACACACATAGGCTCAAAATTAAGGGATGGAGGAAGATCTACCAAGCAAATGGAGAACAAAAAAAAGCAGGGGTTGCAATCCTAGTCTCTGATAAAACAGACTTTAAACCATCAAAGATCAAAAGACACAAAGAAGGCCATTACATAATGGTAAAGGGATCAATTCAACAGGAAGAGCTAGCTATCCTAAATATATATGCACCCAATACAGCAGCACCCAGATTCATAAAGCAAGTCCTTAGAGACTGATAAAGAGACTTAGACTCCCATACAATAATAATGGGAGACTTCAACACCCCACTGTCAACATTAGACAGATCAACGAGACAGAAACTTAACAAGGATATCCAGGAATTGAACTCATCGCTGCACCAAGCGGAACTAATAGACATCTACAGAACTCTCCACCCCAAATCAACAGAATATACATTCCTCTCAGCACCATATCGCACTTATTCCAAAATTGACCACATAATTGGAAGTAAAGCACTCCTCAGCAAATGTACAAGAACAGAAATTATAAGACACTGTCTCTCAGACCACAGTGCAATCAAACTAGAACTCATGACTAAGAAACAATCAAAACTGCACAACTACATGGAAACTGAACAACCTGCTCCTGAATGACTACTGGGTACATAACGAAATGAAGGCAGAAATCAAGATGTTCTTTGAAACCAATGAGAACAAAGATACAACATACCAGAATATCTGGGACACATTTAAAGCAATGTGTAGAGGGAAATTTATAGCACTAAATGCCCACAAGAGAAAGCTGGAAAGATCTAAAATTAACACTCTAACATCACAATTAAGAGAACTAGAGGAGCAAGAGCAAACACATTCAAAAGCTAGTGGAAGGCAAGAAATAACTAAGATCAGAGCAGAACTGAAGGAGATACAGACACAAAAAATCCTCCAAAAAATCAATGAATCCAGGAGTTGGTTTTTTGAAAAGATCAACAAAATTGATAGACCAATAGCAAGACTAATAAAGAAGAAAAGAGAGAAGAATCAAATAGACGCAATAAAAAAGGATAAAGGGGATGTCACCACCGATCCCACAGAAATACAAACTACCATCAGAGAATACTATAAACACCTCTACGCAAATAAACTAGAAAATCTAGAAGAAATGGATAATTTCCTGGACACTTACACTCTCCCAACACTAAACCAGGAAGAAGTTGAATCCCTGAATAGACCAATAGCAGGCTCTGAAATTGAGGCAATACTAAATAGCCTACCAACCAAAAAAAGTCCAAGACCAGATGGATTCACAGCTGAATTCTACCAGAAGTACAAGGAGGAGCTGGTACCATTCCTTCTGAAACTATTCCAATCAATAGAAAAAGAGGGAATCCTCCCTACCTCATTTTATGAGGCCAACATCATCCTGATACCAAAGCCTGGCAGAGACACAACAAAAAAAGAGAATTTTAGACCAATATCCCTGATGAATATCGATGCAAAAATCCTCAATAAAATACTGGCAAACCCAATCCAGCAGCACATCAAAAAGCTTATCCACCATGATCAAGTGGGCTTCATCCCTGGGATGCAAGGCTGGTTCAACATATGCAAATCAATAAACATAATCCAGCACATAAACAGAACCAAAGACAAAAACCACATGATTATCTCCATAGATGCAGAAAAGGCCTTTGACAAAATTCAACAGCCCTTCATGCTAAAAACTCTCAATAAATTCGATATTGATGGAACGTATCTCAAAATAATAAGGGCTATTTATGACAAACCCACAGCCAATATCATACTGAATGGGAAAAAACTGGAAGCATTCCCTTTGAAAACTGGCACAAGACAGGGATGCCCTCTCTCACCACTCCTATTCAACATAGTGTTGGAAGTTCTGGCTAGGGCAATCAGGCAAGAGAAAGAAATAAAGGGTATTCAGTTAGGAAAAGAAGAAGTCAAATTGTCCCTCTTTGCAGATGACATGATTGTATATTTAGAAAACCCCACTGTCTCAGCCCAAAATCTCCTTAAGCTGATAAGCAACTTCAGCAAAGTCTCAGGATACATAATTAATGTGCAAAAATCACAAGCATTCTTATATACCAGTAATAGACAAACAGAGAGCCAAATCACGAATGAACTTCCATTCACAATTACTTCAAAGTGAATAAAATACATAGGAATCTAACTTACAAGGGATGTAAAGGACCTCTTCAAGGAGAACTACAAACCACTGCTCAGTGAAATAAGAGGACAAAAACAAATGGAAGAACATACCATGCTCATGGATAGGAAGAATCAATATCGTGAAAATGGCCATACTGCCCAAGGTAATTTATAGATTCAATGCCATCCCCATCAAGCTACCAATGACTTTCTTCACAGAATTGGAAAAAACTGCTTTAAAGTTCATGTGGAACCAAAAAAGAGCCCGCATTGCCAAGACAATCTTAAGTCAAAAGAACAAAGCTGGAGACATCATGCTACCTGACTTCAAACTACACTACAAGGCTACAGTAACCAAAACAGCATGGTACTGGTACCAAAACAGAGATATAGACCAATGGAAAAGAACAGAGTCCTCAGAAATAATACCACACATATACAGCCATCTGATCTTTGACAAACCTGAGAAAAACAAGAAATGGGGAAAGGATTCCCTATTTAATAAATGGTGCTGGGAAAATTGGCTAGCCATAAGTAGAAAGCTGAAACTGGATCCTTTCCTTACTCCTTATACAAAAATTAATTCAAGATGGATTAGAGACTTAAATGTTACACCTAATACCATAAAAACCCTAGAAGAAAACCTAGGTAATACCATTCAGGACATAGGCATGGGCAAGGACTTCATGTCTAAAACACCAAAAGCAATGGCAACAAAAGCCAAAATTGACAAATGGGATCTAATTAAACTAAAGAGCTTCTGCACAGCAAAATAAACTACCATCAGAGTGAACAGGCAACCTACAGAATGGGAGAACATTTTTGCCACCTACTCATCTAACAAAGGGCTAATATCCAGAACCTATAAAGAACTCAAACAAATTTACAAGAAAAAAACAACCCCATCAAAAAGTGGGCAAGGGATATGAACAGACATTTCTCAAAAGAAGACATTCATACAGCCAACAGGCACACGAAAAAATGCTCATCATCACTGGCCATCAGAGAAATGCAAATCAAAACCACAATGAGATACCATCTCACACCAGTTAGAATGGCAATCATTAAAAAGTCAGGAAACAACAGGTGCTGGAGAGGCTGTGGAGAAATAGGAACACTTTTACACTGTTGGTGGGATTGTAAACTAGTTCAACCACTATGGAAAACAGTGTGGTGATTCCTCAAGGATCTAAAACTAGAAATACCATATGACCCCAGCCATCCCATTACTGGGTATATACCCAAAGGATTATAAATCATGCTGCTATAAAGACACATGCACTCGTATGTTCACTGTGGCACTATTCACAATAGGAAAGACTTGGAATCAACCCAAATGTCCATCAGTGACAGACTGGATTAAGAAAATGTGGCACATATACACCATGGAATACTATGTAGCCATAAAAAAGGATGAGTTTGTGTCCTTTGTAGGGACATGGATACAGCTGGAAACCATCATTCTCAGCAAAGTATCGCAAGAACAGAAAACCAAAAACCGCATGTTCTCACTCATAGGTGGGAACTGAACAATGAGATCACTTGGACTCAGGAAGGGGAACATCACACACCGGGGCCTAATATGGGGATGGGGAAGCGGGGAGGGATTGCATTGGGAGTTATACCTGATGTAAATGACGAGTTGATGGGTGCTGACGAGTTGATGGGTGCAGCACGCCAACATGGCACAAGTATACATATGTAACAAACCTGCACGTTATGCACATGTACCCTAGAACTTAAAGTATAATAATAAAAAAAAAAATCAATACAAAAGAAAGTAAATATGGAGATTTTAAAAATATGTGTAAGAAATAGAAAGCACACAATAAGGTGAAAGATTTAAACCTAAATATATCAATAATTACATTAATTAAAAATGAGATAAATATTCTAGTTACAGGATGAAGATTTATAGACTGAATTTTAAAAAACTTAAGCGATTGTATCTAAAACATAAAGAAAGGTTAAATGTAAAAAGATGAAAAAGATAAATCACTTTAACCCTAACATCTCCTCTCCAAAGAAAACCTGCTGTAGCAATATGAGAAAAAACAGACTTTAAAGCCAAAACATTACTAAAAACAAAGAGAATCACTTTCAATACCTGTACCATGAATATATAATAATACCTAAGTTAAGTATACCTAATAACATACCCACAATACATAATAATGCAAAACCGGACAAGAACTATAAGGAAAAATTTAAACAAATCCACAATCTTAAGGGAAGGCTTTAACGTCTTTAAGTAATTAATAGGACAAATGGACAAAAGGATGTAAGTTAATATAGAGGATTTGAACAATAAGTTTAACACAAACTATATATAAATTATACAGAACACTACAACCAACAAGGTGAGAATACACATGTAAAAAACATACAAATACACATGGAGAACATTTATAAAAATGGATTATATATTGAGTCTTAAAGGAAGTTTTGACAAATTTCAAAAATATTGACACTGACATCATACAGACCATGTACTCTGATCATAATAAAATTAAACTTGAAATCATTCATAAAATATATCTGTAAATATTTCATGTCCAATAATGAAGAAAGACGTATTTCTAAATAACCCACAAGTCAGAGAAGAAATCACAATGGAAATTAAAAATGCTGGCTGGGCGCGGTGGCTCATGCCTGTAATCCTAACACTTTGGGAGGCTGAGGAGGGCGGATCATCTGAGGTCAGGAGTTCGAGACCAGCCTGACAAACATGGTGAAACCCCGTCTCTACTAAACATACAAAAAGTTAGCTGGGTGTCGTGGTGGGCACCTGTAATCCCAGCTACTCGGAAGGCTGAGGCAGGAGAATCTTTTGAACCCAGGAGGCGGAGGTTGCAGTGAGCCAAGATTGCACCACTGCACTCCAGCCTGGGTGACGGAGTGAGACTCCAAATCAATAAAACAAAAACAAAAATCAGCCAGACGAGGTGGCATGTGCCTATAGTCCCAGCTACTTGGGAGGCTGAGGCAGAATCGCTTGAATCCGGGAGGCAGAGCTTGCAGTGAGCGGAGATGGAGCCACTGCACTCCAGCCTGGGTGACAGAGTAAGATTGCATCTCAAAACAAAGAAACAAACAAATGAACAAACAAAAACAAATATAGGGATTCAATAAACTCAAATAAATTTACAGAAGATTAATTGATAATTTGTTTTGTTTTGGTGAAACTTGATAAGCTGATTCTAAAATGTATACGAAAATGCACAGGGCTGAGACTATCTAAATCACTTCTGAAGTAGAAAGTAGGAGAATTTCCTCTGTTAGATATCAAAACTCATTATAGAGCCATAGTAATTAAGAGAGTATGGCATTAGTGCAAGAATAGACAAATACACAGTGAAACAGCCCAGAAACAAACCAAACATATATGCACTTGACTTATGACAAAAGTAGCACTACAGAGCAATGCTGGGGAAAAAAATGAAGTTTTCAAAACATTAGGCTTAGTAATCTGGGTATCCTTATAAAAAAAAGAAACGAAGTTGGATATACCACTTCACACCATATACAGTAATCAATCAGATGGACTGTAGACTTAAATGTGAAAGGCAAAACAATAACACTTTTAAATAGAAGAATATCTTTGTAACCCTGGGTAGGAAAGACTTCTTAAACACGGAAGAACCCTTGAGCCCAGGAGTTCAAGACAGCAGTGAGCTATGATTGCACCACTGCACTCCAGCCTGGGTGACAAAGGGAGATCCCATCTCTAAAAAATAAAAATAAAAGTAAACATGGCACAAAATCACCAACTATAAAAGATTGATAACCTTTAAATTAAATGAGCTTCTAGTCATCAAGAAACACCACTAAGACAGTGAAAAAGTAAACCACTGAGTGGCAGAAGATAACTGCAACACATATGACCGATAAAGGGGTCATAGGCAGAACATATAAAGAAGTCTTACAAATCAATACAAAAAAATACAAACAACCCACAGAAATGTAGGCAAGAACTCTAAATGGGCATGTCTCATAAACACATGAAAAGTTAATCTCATGAATAATCAGGTAAATGTAAACTAAAACCACAATTAACTTATCCACCAGAACAGCTAAAATTAAAGTCTGACAATACTAAATATTGGTATTGGTAAGGATGTGGTGCCCACAGTATTTTATTCACTGCTGGAAGGAATGTAAAATTAACATTACTGTTTTGGAAAATAGCTTGGCATTACTTACTAAAGTTGAAAATGAGTATGCTCAAGGAACCAACAATTCCTGTCCTAGGAATATACTCAACAGAAATATGTGCACATGTGTAAAAATATACAAGAATGTTAACAGCATTTATAATATAAACTGAACAACTCAAATGTCCATCAACAGAATGGATACATATGGTATATTCATTAAATAGCATACAGCAATGAAAATGGATAAACTATTGTTATAGGCAAAAACATAGGTAAATGACAAGCCAGACACAAAGGATATCTTGTTTACTTCAATTTATATAATGTTCAAAAACAGGCTAAATTAAACTACAGTCTTAAGGACACACTTTGGCAGTAAAATTATATAGAAAAGGTACAAAGTATTTACCATATAAATCAAGATAGTGATTACTTTTGCAGGGGAAAAGGTGGTTGTAATTGGGAAGAGGCTATGGGCTTCCAGGATACTAGCAACTGTCTATTTCTTGATCTGAGCAGTGATACATGAGTGTTCACAGTATAATAATTTAGGTGTATATTTATATTTTAGGCAATTTTTAGAATATGTAAATTATATTTCACAATAAAAAGTTTAAATAATACTTTCAGAAAATAATACTATATTGCCTTGTATAGTCAATTAACCTCAGGACAGAAACAAGGTTGAAGCATTTGAGTAGGGGTAAAACTGAGTAGGAATTTTATTGTGGAAGTATATTGGATAAGGATATTAACATTCAACTAAACTGTAAAGTTTCTAAGAACGAGGATTGTGTCTAATTTATTTGTCAAATATCCTAATGGCCACGTTTGGTCCCTGGCATATGATATGATTTAATCAATATGGTAAAAGAATGAATGCTTTCTTAATACTTTCCACAAAGTGGCAAAGTAGTAGTCCAACAACATGGATCTCCCAACTATCAAGAAACCAACTAAAATTCTTCCCTAGAAAAGTATAAGTCACTAGCATATGAAACATTCCATGTTTCATTAGGTGGAAGAAATAATGAAAATAACTACTCCTTTGGAATTAATTCTGACATACAAGCATAAAATAATGAAGTGGAAGTGAGACGCATGAGAGAGAAACCATGATGCCATCTTTCAGTTCACAAGAATTAGAAGGAACACTAGGATTAGCGATTCTTTAGGAAAGAGAATTTGATAAAGTTTAAAGAAAAAAGCTGTATGATGCCATAGCAGAAATCATACTGTAATAAAGTTTTTTGAAAAAGAGATAAAGTTTCTAAAAAGTAAAATTCTAGGCCAGGCGCGGTGGCTCACGCCTGTAATTACCCCAGCACTTTGGGAGGCCGAGGTAGGCAGATTGCCTGAGGTCAGGAGTTTGACACCAGTCTGGACAACATGAAGAAACCCCATCCCTACTAAAAATACAAAAAAATTAGCCAGGCGTGGTGGCATGCGCCTGTAATTCCAGCTACTTGGGAGGCTGCGGCAGGGGAATTGCCTGAAGCCAGCGGGTGGAGGTTGCAGTCAGCTGAGATCACACCACTGCACTCCAGCCTGGGTGACAGAGCGGGACTCCATCTCAAAAAAAAAAAAAGTAAAATTCTTACACTATACAAACAAGTTAATCTGACACTATAAAAACAGTTAAGCTCACACCTGTACTCCCAGCACCTTGGGAGGCCGAGGCGGGCAGATCACTTGAGGTCAGGAGTTTGAGACCAGCCTAGTCAACATGGTGAAACCCCATCTCTATTAAAAATACAAAAATTATCCGGACATGTTGGTGGGCACCCATAAACCCAGCTACTTGGGAGGCTAAGGCAGAAGACTCACTTGAACCCGGGAGGTGGTGGTTGCAGTGACCCAAGATCATGCCACTGCACTCCAGCCTGGGTGACAAGAGTGAGACTGCCTCTCAACAAATAAAAAATAAGTTAATCTGATAAGAAAGAAAAGAAAGTGGCATCTAAAGAATCCAATATGGTTGTTGCATAAGGTGTGCTATGATAAGTTCAGAATTTTAAGAGACTTGTAAAACAAGGAGAATCTTGTAAGTAAAGTAAGAGCCCAGAATGAGTGGAGGTTGATGAGAAAATGTTAAGAACAATAAAAAGGACTTAAAAAATACATGTAGAGTAACAACAAGAAAGTTCAGGCCCACTGCTTGGGGCAGATGGTGCAGTGTTAGCAGATGATGCAGAGAAAGCAGAATTATGTAACTCCTATTTTGCTTTGATTCTCTATTAAGGGGAAATATTCAAAATGAAAGGGGCGGAAGAAACATGCTCAAAGGAAATCTGAAACATATCATACAGTAAGGATCTAGGTAGGCTTCCTCAAGGAGGGGAGACTTGTGCTGTCTCTGAAAAATAATACTGGGAAAATAGAACATACTAAATAGGAAGAATAGATTGGGAAAAGACCGAGGTAGGGGGTGAAGCCTTCTAAATACTGTATTTCATCAATTTTAGAACACAGTATCTTGTCCACATTTTAACATCTCTAAAATTGGAAAGTATCCTAAAATAAATGGTAAAAAGCATTGTGCATAGTTAACTGGCAGTACTTTTTTCTTTCTTAGAGGTATACAGAATAACAGTGTGTCTTACAACTGATGATGTTTTAGATTTAATGTCCTCCCTGAGATTCTGTAGAACCTATGCCAATCAGAGTAGAGGTCAAGGATCCTAAATCTTGATTAATCAGCTCATAAGAATTTTAAGGCAAAATTTAAGTTATAAATTCCTCTAAATCTCACAATAAACTAAAACAATTCATACCCTAATAGCATTAATTTTGGAATCTACTCTTGTATCTTCTTTTCCATTCTCTGTCGGTTTTGCTTCTCCTTGTTTCTTCTTTTCTCCTAACCAGTCTACTACATTTGCTTCTCCACTCTCCTCCTTATTCCCTCTCTTTTCTACTGTTTCTCCCTTTTAAATCATCTCCCTTTTAAAAAATTAAAAAGTAGACAGCTCAAATGTTCTACATGTTTCCTAGTAAAATCATGAAAGTCACATCTCACATCTACAAATTCCATGGCTGATTTTATTTTTGTGCATCCATGTACTTACGGAACTGGGATAGCTTCTCCAAAGCAGTATCTTTCCAAATGTGGTCTGAAATCTACTGAATCAGAATCTCTAATGTGGATCCCAGAAATCCGTGACCTCAACAAGTTCTACATTATCACTATTATGAAGAAAAAGCTAGGCTGGTAGCTTCCTTCCTTCTTCCCTCCCTTCCTCTCATCAGGTCCCTCCCTACCTCCCTCCCTTCCTTCCTTCCTTCCAGACAGGGTCTCATGCTGTCACCCAGGCTGAAGTACAGTGGCATGATCATGGCTCACTGCAATCTCAATCTCCCAGACTCAAGAGATCCTCCCACCTGAGCCTCCCAAGCAGCTGGACTACAGAGCACACACCACCATGCCTAGCTAATTTTTTGCTATTTTTTGTAGAGACAGTTTCACCATGTTGCCCAAGCTGGTCTTGAACTCATGAGCTCAGGAGATCCATCCACCTTGGCCTCCCAAACTGTCAGCATTACACGTGTGAGCCACTGCGCCTGGCCTTTATCAGATTTCTATAAAAGCCAAGTTAATGTTCTTCAGTGAATTATTACAGTAGTAACAATTTCCAACTCTTTCATTTAGTTTCAAATTTTGATCACAAAATGTTTCTTAATCCTAATGTTTTCTTATCCTAGAGAAGAAAATTGTTAAGTATACTATATTTGCAGTTTCAAAACAATAATAGATGACTTCTGGTTCTTTCCAAGGTGAGCACAGTTCACTTAATTGGAGAGGAGAGTACAGCACAGGGAGAGAGAGCCCTGGAAATATGCAGAGGGATCAGTGATACATCAGTATTTAGAGGTCACTAAATACCAGAATTCGGCAAAGAACTGATCAGAACATGTATGTGAGGAAATTACCCAAAGCTGGGGAGGGAACCACCTGAACAAGTTAGAGGGAATAGTACCCAGCACTCACTCAACACTGGAGACATTGCCTGTTGCCACTAGCCAAAATGAGAAAACTCTTAATTCACAGGGCATTGAGTAGAGCACTCAAAAAGGTTTTGCCCCCATGATGAGAAATAATTAGCCGCAGACCGAGCAGTGCTGTAGTTAAGCCTAATGGATCATAAGAGTAAGACCCTAAAAGATCAAACAGTTTCAAAGCAACTTAACTACACTCCAGAAACAAAGCTCACTGTTTTATATAAATATAAGATTTATAAAAACATAAAAATATCCAGCACCTACCAAAGTAAAAGAGACCCAATCGAAGATCACTAGACACAAAGAAACAAGGAAACATCACCCATAATGAGGAAAATAATCACTGAATTGAAATTGACATAGAATTGCCATAGATATTAGCATTAGTAGAAAAAGATATTAAAATAGTTATTGCAATTGTATTTCATGTGTTCAAAAAGTTAATTAGAGACATAGAAGATATAAAAAAGACTCAAATCAAAATTCTGGAGAAGAAAACTACAATATGTGAGTGAGATGAAGAAAACATTGAATGGATTAATGTCAGACTAGACACTGCCACTGCTAAGACTAATAAACATAAAGGCATGGCAACAGACACTATCCAAAATAAAACACACAGATAAAAAATCAAAAAGAATTAAAAGAGCATCAATGAGTTGTCAGATAACTTCAAGCAACCTAACATATGTGTAATTGGAGCCCTTGAAGGAGAAGGGAAGGGAGGGGACAGAAAAATATATGAATAATGGCCAAAAAATTTCCACATTTGATGCAAACGATAAATCCAGAGGTCCAAGAAGCTCAATAAATTCAAAGCACAAGACACGAAGAAAATGCCACCAAAGCCTATCATAATCAAAGTGCCCAAAACCAGTGATTAAAGGAAAATCATAAAAGCAGTGAGAGAAATGAGACACATTACATACAAAGGAACAATGATAAGAATTAAGGAGATTTCTCATCAGAAACAATGCAAGTGAGAAGACAGCTGAACATGTTTAAAGTACTGAAAGAAAAAAGTCAATGTATGTAGAGCAAAATTTCTTTTAAAAACAATGGTGAAATAAAAAATTTTCAGATGTACAAAAACTCAAAGTATTCGTCACAGCAGAATCACACTCCCTCTAACAAAAATGTTAAAGGAAATCTTTCCAGCAAAAGGAAAATCATACCAGATGGAAATATGGATCTACATAAAGGCATTAAGCACACTAAAAATGGAAATGACACCAGTACATATATAAGATTTTTTTCTTTAATATCTAAATCACTTTTTAAAAATGCCTATTTAAATGTTATGAAGTATATTACGTATGAAAGCTAAATATATGAGAATTACAGCATATAGGCTGGTAGAGGAGAAATAGAGGTGTATTGTTAAGTTTCGTAAACATATGTGAAATAGAATAATACCACTTGCAAATAAACTGTGATAAGATGTACACTAAAGACCCTAAAGGAACTACTAAAATAACAGAGGTATTAGCTAGCAAGGCAAGGAGATAAAATGGAATAAAAAATTCACAAAAGAAGGAAAAAAGCCATAAGTAGTTATAACATTTAGTTATAAAACCAAAGAGAACAAAAGAGAGAAGTTGTTTTTAACTTATCAAAATTCAAAAGAAAACAGAAACATCATTAATCATTAAGCAAATGAAGGTTAAAATCATGAGATACCATTACAGACTTAATTAGAATGGTTAAAATGTAAAAGGCTGACTATATTAACTGTTTGCAAGGACAATGGAGGAACTGGTGGGAATATAAAATGATATAATCATTTTGGAAAACAACTTGGCAGTTTCCTAAAAAAAAACTATTATGTGTTCTAGCCATTCCACTCCTAAGTATTTACCCACAGTAAATGAAATCCTTTGTCCACAGAAATACTTGTACCCAAATGTTCATAGCAGCTTTATTAGTAATAGCCAAACAGTGGTATAGTGGTAGGCCATACAATAGAATACTATTCAATAATAAAAAGGAATTAAACACTGACACACATTACAACATAAATGAATTTCAAAATATTTATGCAGAGTGGAAGAACCTCTGAAACTTCCAAAAGCTGTCTACCAACTCTGAGATACCATATCCTGCAAGGCTCTCCATGATCTGACCCTCTTGATCTCTTTGACTTCATCTCCTGTACTCTCCTTGCTCATAGCAGCCACACTGACCTCCTTACTATTACTTGACTATGCCACATCCTCTCACCTCAGAGTCGTCCCTCTGCCTGGCAATTCTATTCCCCATCGTTTATGCCTTCACTTCCTTTAGATCTCTGCTCAAATGTCATCAGAAGCCTTCCACAAACACCATTTATTTAAAAGAACACTCAACACCTTCTGCGATTCTTTGTTCCCTTTAACTTGCTTTACTTTTCTTCATGGCATTTATAATCATCTAACATATTACATATTTGTTTATTTTTTAAAAATCTCTCTCTGCTCTCTCCACTTGCCACCGCCACAGTTGTATGCCCAGTGTCTAGAAGAGTATCTAGAACACAGTAAATGTTCAAATGCTTCTGCTTTTCTAATAATCAGGTCAGAAAAGCAGACATTGTACCAAATTCTGAAAATTTTCAGAAATATCCAGCAGTTAATCAAGGGATCTATAATCACTGACATAAGTTTTTAAAAAAGAACATACATCAACTTAACAAGCTTTGCAGTGCACAAATAGTAAACTGTTAACTATGGCTACACTTTCAACAAATTAAAAACTACTTCTCTCTTTTGTTCTCTTTGGTTTTATAACTAAATGTTATAACTACTTATGGCTTTTTTCCTTCTTTCAGAAATGTCCCAAAACTTCTGTCTAAAGATTAAAAAATATACTCAAATATATACTTATCTATATGGATAATTGTAAAAAGTAATTATTTTAAGTTAATTGAAAATTCTGAAAAATGGCTAAATATGTACTTAATGATTAAGAGTGGCTATGCATATATTTGCCTTTTTAAAATATTGATTTAAGGATTCTTAATATGTTTTTACAACATGTAATTTTGAGAACAAATTGTGTACAGCAGAAAACATTTGGTATCATAATAATTAATCTGATTTCTTTACAAACACAGAGCAGAAGTCCACTGGTAAACATTTAAATAACTTAGAGTAAACACATTCTAGACAGCATATAATTTATTGCCAAGGGCTCCAGAGTCATAGCTATTTAATTAAAATAAATCTGGACTATACTTTCATTACCTAACTATTATACTTAAGGCACTGATACTAACATAATGACTTCACACTTACTTCAACATCAAAAGTCACCAAAAAGAATATATATAGCTTAACAAGCATCAACTAAACCACCAAAAAGAGTAAAAATCAATAGAGAAAAAGGTCTCTGTCCATTTATTTAATAAATATCTAATGAGCATCTTATATAGGTATTAAGTGTAGCACTCGAGTCCCTATCCACCTGAATTATTATTCAAAATGTTTCCAGATTAAAATAAAAACATTAGAATACAACACTAGAATGGGTTCTCATTAAAGATTCTTATTAAGTGCCAACTAAGAGCATTGACAGTATGCCAGATAAACTGGTTTCCTACTACTACTTAGACAAACAATAAATCTCTTCAGCTTTCTAGTATCTGAAAAATGAGGATAATACCCCTTATCTAGCATCCAGATAGCAGGTACTATATCATTTATTGGTCTCTATAACGCAATTGTCAATTAATCATATCTGACTTATATTAACTTTTACTAAGGTTTTAAACTATTGTTTAAATACTTAAGTTTTGTGAATTCCTGTCTAGGTAAGTTCCTTCAAGAAAGAAACTGTGATGTACTTTTCAGAATCCTCTATTATCAATAAGTGTTGTTACTAAATATTAAGTATTTGGGAAGGAGAGCTGAGGAAGACGCAGCTTTGTAAAATATTCCTTTTGTACTTTTGTATGACAAGTGACAAAAATGGGGAAAATAATGTAATTACAGTGTGTTCTAAATTAAACTAGCAAGTCAACAAATAAGCAGCTTTACTTCTGTCCAGATTCAAGAGAAGAGGAATTAGACTCCACCTATTGGTGGGGAAGTAGCAAGGTCATAATGTAAAAGGCCATGTGGAATGGGAGATATTTTTGTGGGTATCTTCAGAAAATACAGTCTACCACAACCTGTATGCAAAAAACTATAAATATTCCAGAATATTGAAGAAGATAAATACAAATGCAAGAATATCCCATATTCACAGGTAGGAAAACTAGATATTGTAAAGATGTCAATTTCCTCTACCAAGGCAACTCCCAACTTCCCAACAAGACTGTGTATGGACTTTAAAAAGCTGATTCTAAATTTCATGTGGAGGAATAAAGAGCCAAGTATAGCCAAAACACTCCTGAAAAGGAAGCATACTGTGGAAGTATTGTACAGATATCAAGCTTTATCTTAAAACTGTCATAATTAAGATAGTATGTGGAATTTGGTGCAGAATAGACTGACAAATGGAATAGAAAATAAAGATCAGAGACATATGGAATTACATGCAACTCTGGAATTATAATATGCCTCAGAAGTAGCACCACAGAAATCAGGTAATAGTGACATACAAGTGATTTTTCAAGATGGAATAAAACAAAATTTTATTGATGTCTATCTCATACCACCAATTCCAGATGGATTAAAGACTTGAATGTTAAAAGCAAAATATTTAAAACACTCAATTAAATATATAAAGAAATATCTTCTTGAATCCTCCAAGAGAGGATTTCTTGAACAAGCCACCAAAGTAGGAACCATAAAAGATTGATAATTTAAACTATTTTTAAATTGAGAACTTCTTTTTATCAAGACACCATAATGAATGTGACAATATAGCTCTTACTATGTAAATCTAATGATAAATCTAGAAAATCTGTGATAATTGTTGATGAGATTATTTGTCCCAAAGTAACTTTTACACTAACTAGCAAAGTAGAAATCTATACACAAAATTCAGAGCAGATATAAATAAAACTCACCAAATACCTATATCTAACAATAGCTTCGATCTTACTACTCTAATGGCACCCATAAATCTTTTATGCCAGATGGAGGTCAATACAGTAAATATACATGCAAATTTTAAAAATCAGTAAACAAATACTTTGACCACAGCCAATGTCTCAACCAAATCATGTGATTTTTAAATGATAGATTAAATAGTGAAGATGGTAAGAAATCTAAGTCATAATAATCTCATTAAATCATTAACATGCTCAGTAGCATTCAATAGACACCAAATCTTGCTGGGCACCAGGTGCTGCAGAATATACAAATAGTGGAGACATAGTCTCTACTTGTTAGGCCTATAATCTAGTTAGCAAGCATTAAATACAGCTATAGAGAGATAAGTCAAATTTCAATCTAAATCTCTAATCAATCTGTTTTCCTTCATCTCCACTATCTCTAAGCTACTAACATCTATTTCTTGGACCTCTGTAACCCTTCCTAATGATCTCTTGAATTCATTTCATTTTATCACAATTTAATCACTATACTGCAGCTATAATAACCTTTCTGAATTCAAGAGGACCACAGATGTATTCTTTGGAGCAACTGACTCTAGATTCAGAAACACCAGGCACAGGGCTAAAAAGCCTGTACTGAAGAAAGCCCAAAAGTCTTTATCTAATCTTCCTCTATAACTTTGTAAGATGAGCACCTACCTGCCGTAGGGGGAAAATGAGAATTCTTCTTCAGAAAACTAAATAAGAACAACCTCCATATACTGATATTTGGAGGTATCCCTAAGGAAAATGCCAGTTTGCCCAAGCACCCTTAAGTGAAGTCCACCAGAAGACAAGCAATCTAGTTTTTAATATCTCAGAAAAACAAGCAAACAAAAAAACCTATTACACCCATAGACAAAATGCTATCAAGAAAGGAAAAGAGAACAAGAAAAAGCTCTTGTAAACTAAATATCATAATAGCAGAAAAAAAGAATTCAAAGGAAAAAGTTACAGAGAAAGCTGAGGAAATCTTTCAGAAAATAGAGTGAAAATCAGACAAGCAACCCAAGAGTTCCAACACCCAACAGAACAGGGACTGCCAAATTTTTTCTGCAAAGAATCAGAGAGTAGATGGCTTAGGCTTCGTAGTCCATACAGTCTCTGTTGCAACTGCTTAACTCTGCTGTTACAGTGTGAAAGCAGCCAAAGAAATGTGTAAGCAAACGGGATGGACAGAGGCCAGACATAGCCTCTGAATCAGTTTGCTGACCTTTAGAATTAAAGAAAAAAAAAAAAAAAAAAGCAAAATGAGAAGACACAGAAGAATAAATGACCAAAGAAAAATCTAAGAAAATTACCCAGAACTAAAGAACATGAATTTTTAGAAAGAAACAGTCCAACACAATGACATCATCATCAAATTTCAGAATACCAGGGATGAACTAATCACAAAAGCTCCCAAAGAGGGAAAAAACAAAACAAACAAAACCAGGACCTATACAAAGACTGGGAAATCAGCTGGGAGTGGTAGGTCATGCTTGCAATCCCAGCACTTTGGGAGGCTGAGGTGGGCGGATCACAAGGTCAAGAGATTGAGACCATTCTGGCCAACACAGTGAAACCCCGTCTCTACTAAAAATACAAAAATTAGCTGGGTGTGGTGGCATGCACCTGTAGTCCCAGCTACTCAGGAGGCTGAGGCAGGAGAATCGCTTGAACCCAGGAGGTGGAGATTGCAGTGAGCGGAGATTGTGTCATTGCACTCCAGCCTGGGCGACAGAGTGAGACTCCATCTCAAAAAACAAAAAACAAAACAAAACAAAAAACTGGGAAATGATATCATACTAGCTTTTTTAAGTATAAACAAAAAAAAGATAGAAAGGCTTGAATATTGAAAGAGAATTCCCACTAGAATTCTATATCTAGTGAAATCAGCAATCACATATCAGGAGAAAATAAACCCATTTTTTTAAGAAATACAATTACTGGCCGGGCGCAGTGGCTCAAGCCTGTAATCCCAGCACTTTGGGAGGCCGAGACGGGCGGATCACGAGGTCAGGAGATCAAGACCATCCTGGCTAACCCGGTGAAACCCCGTTTCTAGTAAAAAATACAAAAAAATAGCTGGGCGAGGTGGTGAGCGTCTGTAGTCCCAGCTACTCGGGAGGCTGAGGCAGGAGAATGGCGTGAACCCGGGAGGCGGAGCTTGCAGTGAGCCGAGATCCGGCCACTGTACTCCAGCCTGGGCGACAGAGCGAGACTCTGTCTCAACAAAAAAAAAAAAAAAAAAAAAAAAAAAAAAAAAAAAAAAAAAAAAAAAAAAAAAGAAATACAATTACTTATATTTATCTCCAAAGTACCCTTAATTAGAGGGCTACTGCAAGACTACTCCAATAAAACAACAGAATAAACCAAAAATGAGGAGGGCATAATGCCTAGGAAAATAGAGATGTAAACACAGAAAAGCAGCCAAGGAAAGTCCCAGAACAGGAGTTGCACAACAAGTCTTGAAAGTCCACATAGGAAGTGGGGGGAAGAAGAGTTCAGAAGAAAATCTTTAAAATAAAGAATGGAACTGATATATTTGAGCATATAAGAAATATTATTGGCCAAGTGCGGTAGCTCATGGCTGTAATCCCAGCACTATGGGAGGCCAAGGCAGGCAGATCACAAGGTCAAAAGTTTGAGGACAGACTGGCCAATATGGTGAGACCCTATCTCAACTAAAAATACAAAAATTAGCCAGGCGTGGTAGGCGCCTGTAGTCCCAGATACTCAGGAGGCTGAGGCAGGAGAACTGCTTGAACCCAGGAGGCACAGGTTGCAGTGAGCCGAGATTGCACTATTGCACTCCAGCCGTGGCAACAGAGTGAGACTCTGTCCCAAAAAAAAAAAAAAAAAAACGGAAAGAAAAAGAAATAATACTGATAGTATGTGACACAGATGTGGAACATTTAGAGAAAATTAACCGCAGATACACAGAAAGCCAGGCAACTAAAAAATGAGGCAATTATTAACTTTTTAAAAAGTAAAAGGTGGTACTGTATTTCACTATTTGACTTATCAGAAAACAGTATCTCCATAATCCATATGATGAGTTTATATTATATTAATTTAACCAAAAATTGTAATATATGTAATTATATAGGGGAAGGGAAGTAGGAGAGCAAGGTGGGAAGCTAGAGCTTCACCTACCATAAGAAAAAAAAATCTAAACCTGATTAATCAAGAAATATCAGTCTACACATGTTATTTAGTAATAAAGAGATAAATTTCAGGAAGAAAGGCCAAAAGGATTAACAATGGTTTCTTCCAAGTAGGAGGACTTGTAGGTGGAGAATATAGGATATTATAAGCCATCTATCTGTATTTGGCTTTTAAAACCATGTACACATATTATTTTTTAAAAAGTAAATAACTTGCAAAGAATATTTGCAATACTAATTACAGACAGAAGATCAATATCTTTCAAATTATAAGGAGCTCTCACAAAAGACATCAACATAATATAATATATACAAATATATTAACAGGCAATTAACAAGAAAAAAATTACTGTCCAGGCAGCGTGAAAAAAAGTTCACCCTTCAAAGCATTTACAAATCCAGATTAAAATAACAAAGTGGCACAATTTTAATCTATCAATTAGCAAAAATTTAAGAAATGAGTAATACCAATGTTAAAGGATTTTTAAAAATGCATTGCTTGTGAGAGTGTAAGTCTGTGTATCATTTCTGGAGGAAAATTTGGTAATAAAACAAAACTTTAAAAATATGTATGGCATGTGATTCAGCAATTTCTGCTAAAAATGTATCCTTAAGGAAATAGTAACAAATGTATATAAAAGGGTTCAGTTGCAAAGGTAATATTTTAGCAAAATTGTCTTAAGACTGTCTTTTTCATACTGATTTAGCAGAAAAAATATAATAGCCTTACCTGAACTGTACGTCCTGCATTGATATGCTCTTCATGCAACTTGTCCCAGATTCTACACCTTTGATACTATACAAAAGAGACGGGGGAGGTATTACATTTTTCATCACTAAAGGATTATCCCATTACCACAAAAATTCCCACTCACCTACCCAAACTTAAACATATGAACTAGAGAAGACAGTGATTTAGTAGTGGTAATTAATTTTCCAAACACATACAAGTAGGAAATTATTAAGAATACTGCATACAAAATTATGTAAATCATAAAATAAACAAAAAACTCCCACTAATCAGGTTATTTTATTTTACTGAAAAAGAGTATGTATTTTGTCTATGTTGCAAACACTCCTGAAATGGAAAATATAAAGAATGAGAATGTAAAATAATATTAAAAATAAAAAGAACAGTGTTCATAAGATATTCTTATTGTATATGAAAAATTGTACATGTTTGTCAATGATAGTGTAAAGTATTGAAAACTAAAAATCTGAATTTTAAAAATGTAACACTGAAACCACAGACTACAGAGTAAATGAAAAATGAGACTGAACTTTTAATATATGTTTTAATTTTTACCAAGGCAATTGTTACCTTTCAGAGTATCATCCAAAAAGAATTGGGAACAGAATCGTGGGAATTTTTTCATTTGATAGGAACCATAGGAATATGTGATAACATTATAGCCGAATATTTATATAGAATATAAATATCAACACCAAATATCATATATTATTTTTATTCAAAATTTAAAAATCAAATAATTAAAATGTTAGCAGATGTGACCAGCTACATTAAACACATTTTTGGTACTTTATACATCCCCAAAAAATCAACCTAGAAATAATTTTAAAGGACAGAAATATAAAAATGCCCTCATATATGCATAGAAAACATAGATTATAAGAGTAGAGCACTAAAAAAATTTCTAGGGCATTTTTATATTCCTTGTTCTGCACAATTCTGAAAATTTGGTAAAGAATGATGCAGCAAAAACTTTTGATACTCCTAAAATTTTTACATCATCTAAGAACTAAACAATAACTATTAAGCTTAAAACAATTAGACCAGCCAGGCGCAGTGGCTCACGCCTGTAATCCCAGCACTTTGGGAGGCTGAGGTGGGCGCATCACCTGAGGTCAGAAGTTTGAGACCAGCCTGGCCAACAAAGTGAAACTCTGTCTCTACTAAAAGTACAAAAAAATTAGCTGGGCGTGGTGGCAGGTGCCTGTAATCCCAACTACTTGTGAGGCAGAGGCAGGAGATCACTTGAACCCGGGAGGTGGAGGTTGCAGTGAGCTGAGATTGTGCTACTGCACTCCAGCCTGGGCAACAGAGTGAGACTCCTTCTCAAAAAAAAAAAAACCAATCAGACCATATTGAACATGTATTTACCAAACATAAATTTAAAATCACTACCAAAACACTTTCATTTATAAGAAAAATTTAATTGATGCCATCAGATCCAGTGTGAAAGCTCTTTTAGGCAGTGTTATAACAGTAATAAAAGTTTAAGAAAGGAAGCCAGAGGTTCATGTTTGAAAATAAACCACTTTTAAATTTATTGCCCACTACTAATCTGTTGTGATGTTTTAAGAAAAATTAACACTAAGGAAACAGAGTTGAGAATTTGTAGATGTCAAGGCTATCAGAATTCATGGATCAGAGAATACCAGAGAGGAGAGGGCTGCGTGGTGAAGGGCTAGTTGCACTGAGAGGAGAGGAATACGCTGAGAGAGAATGCTAGAGATCTGCAGGCTTTTCCTTTTGAGTCTTCAGCAAAGGACTCCTCCACACATGCATGTGAGAGAAGTACCCGTGGTCAGAAAAAGAACAGGTAGAATAATTCCCGGAGATCACACAAGGCTAGAAATGGTTCATGTGACCATAAGTCAGAGTGGAAAAACCTTGGAATACACTGGGTATCAGCTAGAATATTCCAAAGTATTGCTCTTTGTAGGAAAAAATTAGCCCTGAACCAAAGGCTGTTCTGGTCCTAAGCAAGAAAGGTTAAAAGAAAGACTCAAGGCCAGACACGGTGGCTCACGCCTGCAATCCCAGCACTTTGGGAGCCGAGGCGGGCGGATCACGAGGTCAGGAGATCGAGACCATCCTGGCTAACACGGTGAAACCCCGTCTCTACTAAAAATACAAAAAATTAGCTGGGCGTGGTGGTGGGCGCCTGTAGTCCCAGCTACTCGGGAGGCTGAGGCAGGAGAATGGCGTGAACCCAGGAGGCGAAGCTTGCAGTGAGCCGAGATTGTTTAACTGCACTCTGGCCTGGGCAACAGAGTGAGACTCCATCAGAAAAAAGAAAGACTCAAAAGGATCAAACTGTTCCCAACTAAACTGTGTTTCAGAATAAAGCTAAAAAAATTTAAAGAAATTTAAAAATATTCAGTACCCAATAAAGTAAATTTCACAATGTCTGGTATCCAAAAGATAATTGCCATGCATGCAAAAAAGCAGAATAATATGATTTGCAATGAGATAAACCAATCAACAGAAATAGACCCAGATATGATAGGAATAATGGAATTAATGAGGATATTAAGAACAGTTATTATTATGTGTTCCATGTATTCAAGAAGGTAGAAGAAAATATAAGCACATTAGAAGAAAAGACATAAAAGATATTTTAAAATATTAAATTAATAGAATTTAAAAAGAGTGTCTGAAATTAAAATATGCACTAGATGGGATTAATAGCAGATAAGACAATGCAGAAGAAAAGATTAGTAAACCTATGGAAATAGCAGTAGAAACTATCCAAAATGAAACACACAGAGAAAAATAAGTTGAAAATAAATTAACCAAGATCAACAAGTCATGGGCCAAATGAAAACAATATAAAATACATGTAACTGGACTCCATGAGAGAAAAATAATTTGAAAAACTTAATGGCCAAAGATTTTCTAAATTTGAGAAAAATGATAAAACCATAGATCCAAGAAGTTCAAAGGACAAGAAAAATGAAGAAAGCTATACTAATGTATATTACAGTAAAATTACTTAAAATAAATAAAGAAAAAAATCTTAAAAACAGGAAGAAAAAAGACACATGAAGTACCAAGAAACAAAGATAAGAATGACAGAAGACTTCTTGTGAGAAACAATCCAAGCCAGAAGACAGTGGACAACATGTTGGAAGTATTTGAAAACGACAGAAAATGCAACCTAAAATTCTATCCCCAGAGAAAGTTTTTTTTTTAAATAAGGCAAAACAAAGATATTTTTAAACATAAAAAAGCTGATAGAATCCATCACCAGCAGAAAGGTGTGCTAGAAGAAATGTTTAAAGAAGTACTTCAAGTTGATAGAAAAGGGATACCTGACAGAAACCGGGTTCTACACAAACGAATGAAGAGCATTGAAAATGGCACGTACAGATATATATGTAAATATAAATATTTTTTCTTATTTTTACAATCTCTTTCAAAAATAACACAATTTAAAGCAAAAATAATGAAAACAAATGGGGTTGATAACATATGCAGAAGTAAAATGTATAGCAACCATAGTAAAAAGACCCTAAGAGAGGACCTGGAAGTATACTGTTAAAAGGTTCTTATATGTGAAGTGAATTATATAACATTACTTGAAGAGAGACTGTGATGTTAAAGATATATACTCTGAACCATAAAGCAACCACTAAAAAAATAAAAAATAAAAAACCAAGAGGTATAATAAGCCAGCAAAAGAAAAAAGATGGAATCATAAAAAATATTTAATTAAACCAAAAGAAAGAGGGAAAACAGATGGACAAATAGACAAAAATAGCAAGATGGTAGATTTAAAGACAATCATTTGACAAAATTGAACATTTATTCATTATAAAAACTCTCAGCAAACTAAAAAATAGAAATTAACTTTCTCAACCTGATAGCAGGAATCTACAAAACACCTACATTTAACATCATACTTAAGTGGTGAAAGACCATTCTCTAATATTGGGAAGAAGGTAAGGATGTCTGATCTCACCACTCTTACTCAGCTTCATACTGGAGGCCCTAGCCAGGGCAATAAGATTAAAAAAGGAAGGAAAGAAGGGAGAGAGGGTGGGCGAGGCAAAGACTAGAAAAAAATAAAATTGTCTTCACAGATTACTTGATTGTCTACATAGAAAATATCAAAGAATCTACAGAAAGCTACCTAACATTAACAGGTGGCCCAATGATTGCAGGCCATAAACTGAGAATTACTTGTATCTTGAAGATAAATAATATCTACCCCATAGGGTAGTTAAGAGTAACTCACCTCACTCTGCTTACCAAATATCAAAAATACAAAACCAATAACACAAAGGATATATCTCAGAAACGTTTTGAATCTAATGCATTAGAAACTATTAACTGATGGTGTCTGTGATATTATGATTATATAAATATTACATATATATAATATATATACATTGGTCTTTGTCCACAGTTCCTTGACCATAACTCCCATGGCCCTTGTTAGTCTTTTGTTACAATGCTGGGGCACTTTCAGTGTCCAAAGCAGACCTCAGGAAACAGAACCTCTCTCTGTCCTCCTGCCCTCCGAACCTGCCAACGGCAGGACTCCAAACCCATTGTGGGTCATAAGATCCTCATTCCAGAAGGGGTCCTGCCCCATACCCTGGAGGAAGACATGATACATGGAGAGGCCAATAAGAATCTGAATAGACAGGCCTTGTTGGGGTTTCTCCACTCAGTCTGTTACTATTAGACCATACCTGTTTTGTCCAATCACATTTTGACATGGTTGTCCATGCTTCCATCATGCCTATCCAATGAAGTCTCCATAAGAGGCCCAAGAGGACAGAATTTGGAGAGCTTCCAGAGAGCTGATCATATGGAGGTTCCTGAAGGGTGGTGTCTCCAAGGAGGGCATGGAAGCTCTGCACTCATTTCCTCATAGCTCACCTTATGCATCTCTTCAGCTGTATCCCTTGTAATATCCTTTATAAAGAACTGGTAAATTGTCTCCCTGAGTTCTGTGAGCCATTCCAGCAAATTAATCGAGCCCAAAAAGGGAGCTGTGGGAACTCCAACTTGAAGCTGGTTGGTCAGAAGTTTCAAGGGCCTGGACATGTGACTGGTGGGAGGGAAGGGTGTGGTCTTGTGGCACTTGACTCTCAAACTGTGGTTTCCGAGGCTATTTCTAGGTATATAGCATCAGAATTGAATTCAACTGGAAGATACCTAAGCTAGGGTCTGCTGAACTGATTGCTTGCTTGAAATATGGGGAGCAACTCACACACATTTGGTAACAGAAGTCTTCTGTGTTGGTGACTATTGTTGTTGAGTGAGAGTATAAGAGAAAACATGTTGCGTGTTGATTTTTCCATTCACAGTGCCTATGCTGAATGCCTGGGTAGCCTAACTTACTTGTTATATTCTTCCAAGTATCAACCTTGCATGCAAGCTTTTTTCATATAATATCTTAATCCTTACAATAATCTTATGAGGAAGATTATAGTTTTACTATTACAACTGTCTAATATCATAGACATTTGCAGCTTTCCCATGAATTATTAAAATGTGAATGTTCAAGTACCATGCTCACTACCTGGTGAAATCATTTGTACATCAAACCCCAGCAACACACAATTTACCCATGTGATAATCCTGCACATATACTCCCTGAACCTAAAATAAAAGTTGGAAGAAAAAAAAAAGAGAGAGCAAAGGAAAGTGAGAAAATAAATAGAAGAAGGAGGAGGAGGAAAAGGAGGACATAGAAAAGGGAATAAAAAAGGGTTGTAAAAAAAAAATTGGTTCTATAGGTTTTGAGAGGTTTCTTTGTCAAGGTCATTTGTAAAGTTCCTCCAGGGGAGAGGAACAATTTTCTTCATCCTTTTAAAATTCAGATGAGTTCATTGATCGGTGTTTATACTGCTTCCACTGCCCGGACCTTGGGAAGAACAACTTTTGGCCTGTGTGACAGACACCACACCATGGCCCTATAGGTTTGGAGATGGAGCACTCAGTCTAATTTTAGCAGTAAGATTAGACTAGTGAATGATAGTCCCATTTCTTCCTGCTTCAAAAGCATGAATAGGGAAGACCTTCCTTAAGCAGAGTGATTCCATCTTGCCCACCCCTCAAATGGGGCTCTGCAAGTTGCTGTCTCCACAGGGCTTAGGTCCTGGTAAGAGGCCAACTGTGAGACAGTGGTATTTAGGACCACACATGTGGGACACATGACAGACACAGAGGATGACTTGACAGAGATATCTTCGGCTCCCTTCCTGTCTTCTTGATGTTCTCATTCAGCAAGAATATCCGCTTCTAGGTTGTTATAGTTTGACAGTAGATAAGGACAATTTTAATTAGTTCAATCAATATCTATTGAGCATGTACTATGTGACAGGCACTGGAAATACAGATAGGCGTTGGGGAAAATGTCAAAGTCCTTGCCTCCTTCAGTCTACAGTCAAGAAGGCAGTAAATATCCGTCATTTGCACAATATTTTGTACCCCTCCACCCTCACCAAATATGGTCACATTTTCCAATACACAGAATGACTCCTGTTCCCTTTGGGTAAACAGAAAAAGGAAATCTTTGATGACCAGGAGATAAATAATCTGAAAGCCAAAACAAAAACAAAAAACATGTGAATGTTAAATCTATGAACCTTAAGGTCTGTGGCCCAGTACTGTGTAAGGGTGGTGTGTTTATATCTGACTGGGGATGGTATCATCAGGAGTGTTGAGTAGGCAGTAACTGAGCTATGCAATAGAGTCTGAAAGGTGACAAATGACAGGGTGGATATTGTCAATGGATATAAAAGAGAAAGCAAAACTATTCAACTCTGTATTTTTTCCACCTTCCTTCTTTATTGAGGAAAATGATCTTCAAAATACAAAAATCTAAAATAAAATGATTAAGACGAAAAAAAATCAAAGGAAGATTAAGAACAAATCTAGATACTTCAAATGATTTCAAGTCAACAGGCCCAGGGAAATTACACTCGAGAGAACCAAAAGACCTTGCAAATGTGATCACAGAAATATTTCTGCTTATCTATGAAGAACTGCGAAGAATTGGTAAGGTTCCTAGAGACTTGCAAATATTGACCCAATTTTCACAAAAGAAAGTATATTTAAAACACTGCAGGCTGTAAATCTTAATGTGAATCTTGGGGAAAATTCTATACTAAATAATTAGTGAGATGGTTTAGGAGAGCGTGTAGAAATGGTGACAGTATACCAGTATGCTCTGGCCCTTTCCTGTCCAACATTTTCATCACTGACTTCAAAACAAAGAATGCATAATTATCAAATTTGCACATAACACAAATTAGAAGGATTAACATAGATGAAAGACCACATAATATAACATAGATGAAATTCCACATAATAACAAATATAACAATGATAACTGTAAAGTCCAGCATTTAAATTAAAAAGAGCAATTGCACCAGTATAAGAAATAGGTGTGATCTGATTCAATAGATATAATTCATATAAAAAAAAAGTCTTATGGAATTCATTTAGTTGATTACAAAGTCAATTTAAAAAGCTGGCAGTATAGAGTGGCTTCTAAAATGATGTAATCTTAGGCTCTATTCATGTATACGTATATTCATTCATTCAACACACTTTTTTTCAGAAGCACACTACATTTCAAGCACATTAGAAGTTTAACACATTTACTGACATCTCAAGCAAGTAATTTACTCTAAATCTTTCTCCACCTAAAAAGCGAAGGCAGTAACAATAACTAATCTACAATGATGCTATAAGGATTAAATGCTATGATATATAGAAACACCTAACACAGCACTCAGCAAATGAAAACAACAACTACTCCCTCCACTGTTATTATTTTCTCACTTGTCTAGAAAACTAGAAGAGATTACTATATCAAGTGGAGGATGAACTAGATGACTTTATTTCTTATTGCAACAAATTATAAGAAAAATAAGGAATAATTCAGATTCCTACTGTTTACTACACGATTTTATAACTAAATTAGGAAACACTATTAAAAGTTATCAATCCAAATGTTTGAGAAGGAGAAAAAAACTTAAAATGATTTAATGATATGTGTGAAAAAAATTACAAGTAACTCCTTACAAATTTAGTTAAGTTGAGATCCCTGACAAGCATTGCTAAACAGCACTACTTTCACAAAATATCATTTTGGTATTGTCTCTTTGCATGGCGGCACTAGAGGGTAGGTTAAAGCAGTGCCATAATTTAGCCAAGTACTATGCTTTGGGTTGCAAACAACAGAAAACCCAAAATTAAAAATGGCTTTAATAATAAGTATTTATTATCTCACATACAAAGCAATCTAGAAGTAGGATGACTCTACGTTAGTTTAATTCAGAAGCTCACAAGGTCATCAAGTGTCCAAGTTCTATGTTGCTGCTTTACTACTATCAATAAGGAGCTTTTGTCCTCAGATTTGTCCCCTAATGGCTGCAAGAGGATTGGCTACAGTTCTAGATACAACAGGAAGACACACAAGACCAAGAAGATGGGGACTCTTTCCTTCCATGCATATCTGTATATCTTCATAACAGCAGGAAAATCTTTCCAGTTTCCATATCCCAAACAGGTTTTTCCTCAGGTATAACTGGCCAGAACTACAGGATATGTCTACTGTTCACTGGTAACCAAACATTGACAAGATTGGAATTACCGCATTCATCAGACCATCATCATTCACCACCTGTGCTGAGGCTTGCCTATCTTGAAACACAAAGGAAGGAAACTGAATGGGGTTCTGTCAGAAAAAAGGAACGAGGTTGAGAAAGGTGATTAAAAGATCAAAGCAGATAGTCACACACTAAAAAGAGAAGTGAAAAATACTTTCATTGTAATCACAGATTAACAATAAATAAGACTGATTATGTCTGATTTTATACTACATAGTTCAGATTTCATATTGCTTGAATAGCTCATGCCATTCATTTTCATAGTAATTATATGCTGCCTCTTATCATTCTTTGACTATTTCCTATCTTATTTCCTTAACTGGACTGCAAACTTCTTGAGGATTGAAAAATCCATCTTTTACATATTCTTCAATGCTAACAATCTAAGAAACAGCAAACATCAATAAATATCTATGAAAAGCTAACATTTATTTCCTATAATAAATAATCTCCCTTCTCATTAAACCTGGCAGATTGAACACAAATATTCAACTCTACTCTTTTCCAAAATCCCACTAAATGACAACAAAGAACTTTAGAAAGTATAAATTCACAAGAATAATGAGAATAGAATAGAAGATATCAACTAACAAAAAAATTTAACATTTTGTAACATTTTGGAAGCTGGAAAGAGTATGGATATGTTGTAACTGACTCAGCAAGCCAAAGAAAGCTAAAATGTAAGCCTGCAGAAGGGGTGCATGGTGGGGGAGAGTGGCAATGAGAAGCAAGCCAGAGCCAGGCATGGTTGTTCACGTCTGTAATCCTAGCACTTTGAGAGGCCAATGCAGGAGGATCACTTGAGGCCAGCGCTTTGAGATGAGATGGGCCTGGGCAGCATGGTGAGATCCCGTCTCTAAACAATGACTAAGCAACTGAAGGTACCAGCTACCAGGTAACCAGATGGAAGTGTATGGTGGGGCAAAATGCAAAAGGTTTGGTTGAAAGTTTATGTAATGAACAGGTAGTCCACCAGATCCCCTCTATACTTGCCCAAGCAACTGCCCTGTTCCACTACTGCACAAGACAATACTATAGGAGACAGCCTCTGGAGAGGCTAGAGACGCTAAGGATCCTGGACACCAAGCACAGCTAAGGGCAGGGATCAGTTACCACACCACAACCAGGAAGATTAAGCCTGGACAATAAATATCTGAATGGTGGTGAGCCTGCTCACCTCCTCACCTACTTTCCTTCCCCTGGCTTAAAAGGCTTGTCACAAAATTCATACTATATCCACCCCTCCAACCTCCCCACCCCAACCCCTGCCACAACTATCACCTTTGAAAAAATAAACATACCCCAACAGGTAGGAGAAGGAGGATTGCTCTTTCTTAAAACTGAACAGCTAACAAGACCTAGAGTTACTGATATCTAGTGGTTCTCCAATTAAAATAGATTCTCAGCTATTCACCACTCCAGACAGCAAAGCCCCCACTCTAACCTGCTATCCACATGCATACACACAAACACATTTACACACATACCTTCCAATCAGCACTTTAAAATATCAACAGTCAGCCAAGAAAAGCCTATAATACTATATGCTGAAACAGAAGAAAGAGAGAGAGAGAAAAGAAAGAAAGAAAAAAGGGACTTGGGAAAAACAGGACAAAGAAGCAGAAGAAAACTTAAAAAAAAACTGTAGAAAGATGTTATTATACTGCATCCACAAAATGAAAAGAGAATTCTCTTTAAAAGAAAAGGAGAGGTCAGGCATGGTTGTTCACATCTGTAATCCTAGCACTTTGAGAGGCCAATGCAGGAGGATCACTTGAGGCCAGGGCTTTGAGATGAGATGGGCCTGGGCCCATGTAGTGAGACCTCGTCTCTACAAAAATATTTAAAAATTAGCTGAACATGGTAGAGCACACCGGAAGTCTTAGCTATTCAGGAAGCTGAGACAGGAGGATTGCTTTAACTCAGGAGTTTAACATTATAGTGAGCTATAATTGCACCACTGCACTCCAGCCTGGGCAATAGAGTGAGACTCTGTCTCTATTTAAAAAAGAGAGAGAGAGAGACAACAAATGCACCGAGAGAAAAAAGAACATAGAAAAGGTATGATTGTGGTTATTCCATCCAAGCTGGAATGTGGATGTGATGGCTGGTGCTGGAGTAGCCATTTTACACACAAGGTAGAACCAAGTTGAGGATGGGAGAGTAAGATAAAAAGAGCCTGGATCTTTGAAGATTGCTGAGCAGCCACTGTACCCCTGGACTACCTCTGTTACTATGAGACTAAAAACAAAAGCCAAACAAAACAAAAAAACTTCTATCTTATTTAACATATGATTTTTTAGTTTTCTGCCTCTTGTACCTTATCCATATAATTAATACAGTATGTGCTATACAGTAAGTTTTTCCCCAAATCCTTACAATACAAAACAAAGAAAATTATGTTCCAGGCTTACTATCTTGTCATTCCTATTAACAATGCTTAAGTCTATCTTACATTAGCCAAGAAAGCTGAATGATAACACTTCAAATTTCAGGATTACATTCTAATCAAGTTTATCATGTATAATAAAATGAAGGACCTATGGAATACAGCTCCAGGTGTCCACAGCACACTACGCTCATTGTTTTCAGATGTTGCAGAATCACTCCACTAAGGCTTACCTTCAATTTCCCTTCAGTCTGACTTTCTTCTTTTAAATTCATATTGGATGACTGATGTCCAGCATAATGAATATTTTATCTTTCTACACCTTTCCTCCAAGAATAATATGCCTTTTTGAAAGTGAGGCACTGTCAGACACCTGGAGTCCAAACTTAATTCTTAACTCTTTTGTCCAGACTGAGCCCTGCAGCTTTTAAATGTTTTTACATTTCTATAACATATCTATTAAAATAAGTTATTCAATCTTATATGGATTAAAAAAAGTTGCTTTCATAATTAAGCTAGACATCCTAGATATAGTGGAATGATCCAGGATATGGAATAAAACATAGATCAGTATAAAATTAACTGTTTGGCTTAAGATGATATCACCTACATTATAATTATAATTATTCTGATACTGTCTAAAAATTCCACAGTAAGTAAAAATTTCATAAATTGCTAAAGAAAAAAATGTCCGGCAGAGATGGATGGACGTAATTCTAGAATAATCTTCTTGTGACATCTGGCACAACTAATAAAATCAGTAATACAACCATTCTATCCCCACCCACCTAGCTTTTCCATTGATGACTGATTGGGTGATATATAGCAAGGATCTGAGGGTACTGACAGCAGGCACTTTTGTATAGAATAAACATAAGAAAAAGAAAATCTAAGACAGACATGCCAAACCTCAAAGGAAAAGTAGGACAACAAAGGAAAGAAATGGCCTTAATTTGCTTCCATTCATGTTAAAAAGAACCCATTTACTAAACAATTCCTCTCCATCCTTAAAAGTCACAGTATTACTTATTGCTTATAAGAAGAAAGAAATGCAGGGATGACAAAATACTAATCCTGAATTCTAGAAAGACTTACATATTTGCATTAAACTTTTCATTTTAATATTCTCAGAACTGATTTTCTCCGCTTTTAAAAGGACTTGAATTCTAGAAAGACAGATAGTATCTATGGAAGAAAAAGGGACACTTTTCTGACTTCTATATGCTACTGAGTTAAGTAATGAATAATGTTTATATTGAAAGGCTTCATGACCATATCCTCTACTCCCAACCTTCAAATGAATGAATGAATGAATGAATGTTCTGCAGCTTAAGACTTATTCTGGGAAAAGTCTTCTTGAAGCAAAAAATATCACTAACCTGTCCCATGGCAAATAAGACAACATAATCTGCCAAATTAATGCTCAGTACTGAGTGAACTTGATGTTTCCAAAAATGCCACAACCACTTCACCGACCAGGGCAGGTTCTATGCAACCTTTACCATAGTCCCTAAGACTAATTCATCTTCCCTCTACCTATTTCCTCAACTGACTTAGGTAGTATTTCTCAGTTGTGAGCTTTCCTCAAAGGGAAGCAGTGAAGTAAGGAAATTCCCTCATACCTCACAATGATTTACTTCTTTAATGTATGTACACCTAAAGAGGATATGAGTTACCGAAGTTCAAAAACTTGCCATGGGGTGAATGAAATTAAGGCAGGTAGATTAGCCAAAGTTCTCTGCCTTTACATTAGAGTATATTGTCAATCAATTTGTATCTTAATTACTAACTGCCTAAAACCTCAATACGTACAATTAAAAACATATAGACTTGGCCAGGCGCCATGGCTTACACCTGTAATCCCAACACTTTGGGAGGTCAAAACAGGAGGACAGCTTGAGGCCAGGAGTTCAAGACCAGCCTGGGCAAAAAAGCAAGAACCTGTTTCTCCAAAAAATAAAAATAAGTTAGCCACGCATGGTGGTGTGTAGATAGCTTGAGTCCAGAAGTTTGAGGTTGCAGTGGGCTATGATCCATGCCACTGCACTCCATCCTGGGCAACAGAGCGAGATCTTGTCTCTTAAACAAACAAACACAAAAGTATAGACTCTATTCCTATATCCCTTCCTAGAAAAAGGAATATATGAGAGGTATATATGCAGAACAGAAAAACCAGCTAAAAAATGCATAATGTTGCTAAATCAATAGGAGCTAGGTGTTTCAGCAAAGCCTCTTATCTAATACTCTAAATTTAGCTGAAATGAACAAGCAATATAAATCAGACTATGTAATTATTTCCTGTGGTAGTAAAATGAAACAGCTCACCTTCTCAATATTTATCTGGTGCTTTCTTAACCTTTCCAGGTCTGTTGGGATTACTATCTTAATGAATTTCTGGATAGCTGGTTCAAGACGGCGTAATTTCACTTTTTCTTCATCTTCAGACATCCTAAAAAAATGATATATGACCTCCCTGGTAACAGCTGTCTTCTCCACTCATATAGAAAAACCTAAAAGAAAAATATTTCTTTAAAAATGTTTTCAAATTAGTTTCCACTATTTTTTAAAGCCAACAATTAATTAGTTTTACAATTTATTCTAAATACATATCAACTTAATGTTGAGCTTGAGTGACTTGTTTTTTCTTTATGAAACCACTGATTTTTAAATCTTTTTCTCTTTACAAAAATTATATTTTAGAATGTTCCGACAATATAAATAAATGAAGAAAAAAATAAAGTCAGCAGTCATCTCCTCACCTTTTACAAAGAGTACAAAATGCACTCTTTACATTTTGGCATAGGTCTCTCCAGGCCTTTTTCTATGTAAGTATGTATGTATGTTTATAAATACTTTAAAAAAAAAATAGGAGTATACTATCCAAGTTTTCATTTTCTGATCTATCTTGGACATTGAATAACCCTTTTAAAAAAGGTATCAAATGGCTTAACACTGATGCTTGTATCAAACTTCACATCTAATGTCATCATAATGTAACTTTGTAATTACACAACCTCAAATATATTATAACATAATATGCAACTCTTCTCATTAATATCCTTTAAATTGCCTCTTTCATTTTCAATAAAGTGATTAGTATTGCCTATAACTGACTCAAATAACCAGTGACAGAGCTGGAATAAGAACCCAGATTTTCTAAAATTACATCGAAATACTTTTTCTACTCCACCAGTAGTTTCCTACTAGTGTTCCAGAAAGTCCAAGGGTATGCATTTGGGGCCAGAGTACAAGGGTAGGGTATACAGGTGAGCAGGTTCCAGGACCCCACCCCCTACTTCAGTTGTAGAAACTTTACTTACAACTATTTTATGAATTGGAGCTTATCAGAGCTTATATAAATAACGGGCTTTACAGCTTAACCAAGCTTGAAAGCTACCGTTGTAAACCATGCTTTCATGCCATTTCATTAACCACAACCTCACCCATGTTTAAAAAATTTTAAGTTGAGAATGTTAATACTACTGAGTAGTGCTGTCTTAGTCCAGGGTCTATAGAGACAGGAATTCACATACAAACTTTGTGGAGCCCCTGAATCTTTATGAAAATTTATGAATGAAGGGGCCAGGTACCGTGGCTCATGTCTGGAATACCAGTACTTTGGGAGGCCAAGGCAGGAGGACCACTTGAGCCCAGGAGTTCAAGGCCACCCTGGGTAATATGCCGAAGTACCATCTCTACCAAAAAAAAAAAAGTGAATGTAGTTTATTATGGAGAATAGAGCCCATTGTTTCAAGAGATTCTCAGAGATCTATCATCCCCAAAACATTAAATATTTATTCCCTTTCTTTCACAGTTGAAAATCTTGATGTGTTAGTTATACAGACTGCCTCTAATACCTACCCATTAGTAACTTGGTTTTTATGTCTGACACAAGTTCAAAAGTAAAAAAGGAAAATCTCCAGGTACAAAAACAAAGAGAGTAAAACAGGTGCAACAGTGAATGGAAACTGGGGACATATGGAGAAATTCATTACCAAAAGAGACCATCCACAGACCCAACAAAACAGGAAAATTCATAGCTAATGGACTAAAGATAATAAAATAATTTTAAAAAGAAATTAAAGAAAGTATATTTTTAAATATCCAAAAACATAAAGGAAGGAATAAAATCTTTAAAAAAATAGATATTACGAAACAGTAAGAGGCCAGCCTGAATATAAACGAAGTAAAACTTCTAAAAATGAAAATCTCAAAAGATGTGTTAAACAGTAAATTATATAGATAAGAGACAATTATTGATTGGAAGAAATCACTCAGAACACAGAGGAATAAAAAGATGAAAAGTATAAAAAAGAAGATAAAAGACATAAAGGATAAAATGAGAAGCTCAATAACAAGTAGGAGTCCCAGAAAGAAAGAACAAAGAAAATGGTAAGAAGGAATTATTCAAAGAGAATATACGGATAATTAAAATGTAAGACCTCAAACTGAAAAAGCACATCAGCCTCAAGTAGCATAAATTAAAAAGAAACCAAATTTGCCTAAATACATGGAAGGGAAATTGCAAAACATTAAAGAACAAGAATCATAAAAAAACAAATGAGAGATAAAAGACAGATAAAGCAATAATATCTTGCTTTTAAGAGCAAGATATTAAAAGACAGAAATACCTTCAAAGTGCTGAGAAAGTTGGTATATTCCCAGGTAAATTATCATTTAGAATGAAAGCAAAATAATCATTTTCAGACATACAAGGACTAAGAGAGTTTATTGCCAAGCTCCTCATTAAAAGTACTAAAAGGAATATTTTAACAATAAAGAAAATAAACCCAAAGGAGTGGAATAGCAAGAATAGAATATGGAATAGCAATGAATAGAATAAACTGTTACAGGATAGAATAAATGGGTGGATGAAAGAAAATAAAATAAAACATTTATTTTGAATAGCATGATGAAGTATAATAAAAATGTTTCCATGTGAATAATTTTCTATAATTACATAGATGCTTCACAATTTTACAAATCGGCTATTGTTGGCTATTTAGGTTGTTTCCAATCTTCCACTATTACAAACTACAGTGTAATTACCCTGCTTACACATAAATCCATACTGCCATCTATAATTATTTCTTTAAAACAATCAACAAAGACACAACCTGTATAAAGGGAGAAAGTATTTGCCAACCAGTCATCCAATAAGGGACTAACATCTAAAATGTATAAGGAACTCAAACAACTCAACAGCAAAAAAACAAATAGTTCCGTAAAAAAGTGGGCAAAGAACCTGAATAGACATTTCTCAAAAGAAGACATACAAATGACCAAAAGGTATTTTTTTAAATGCTCAATATCATTAATCATCAAGGAAATGCAAATCAGAACCACAATGAGATACCATCTCACCCCAGTTACAAGGGCTATTACCAAAAGGATAAAAAATAACAAACGCTGGTGAGGATGTAGCAAAAGAAGCCTCTTTTTTCTTTTCTTCTTTCTTTTTTTAGAGAGTTTCGCTCTTGTCGCCCAGGCTGGAGGGCAGTGGCACAATCTCGGCTTACTGTAACCTCAGCCTCCTGGGTTCAAGCAGTTCTTCTGCCTCAGCCTCCCGAGTAGCTGGGATTACAAGCACATGCCACCACGCCCAGCTAATTTTTGTATTTTTAGTGGAGACGGGGTTTTGCCATGTTGGTCAAGCTGGTCTCGAACTCCTGACCTCAGGTGATCCACCCGCCTCAGCCTCCCAAAGTGCTGGGATTACAGGCATGAGCCATGATGTCCGGCGAGAAAGAGGACTCTTATACACTGTTGGTGAGAATGTAAATTAGTACAGCCATTATGAAAAACAGTATGGGCTAGGTATGGTGGCTCATAGCTGTAATTTCAGCACTTTGGAAGGCTGAAGCAGGCGGATCACTTGAGGCCAGGAGTTTGAGGGTAGCCTGGGCACCACAGCAAGACCCTTCTTCTCTGAAAAATTTAAAAATTAGCTGGGTGTGGTGGTGTGTGCCTGTAGTCCCAGTGACACTGAGGTGGGAAGATCCCTTGAGCCCTAAAGTGTGAGCCTGCAGGAAACGGTGTTCTTACTATTACACTACCGCATAGGCAACACAGCGAGATCCTGTCTCAAAAAAAAAAAAAAAAAAAAAAAAACACTGTACAGAGGCTTTTCAAAAAAATTAAAACTACCATATGATCCAGCAATCCCACTACTGGGTATTTATCAAAAGGAAAGAAAATCAGTGTATCAGAGAGATACCTACAGTCCCATGTTTATTGCAGCAGCATTCACAATAGCCAAGATACGGAATCAACCTAAGTGTCTGTCAATGGATGAATGGATAAAGAAATTTTGGTATATATACACAATGAAATATCGTTCAGCCATTTAAAAAAAAAAAATGGGTTGGGCGTGGGGGCTCACGCCTATAATCCCAGCACTTTGGGAGGCCGAGGCGGGCCGATCACCAGGTCAGGAGATCGAGACCATCCCGGCTAACATGGTGAAACCCCATCTCTACTAAAAATACAAAAAATTAGCTGGGCATGGTGGCATGCACCTGTATTCCTAGCTACTTGGGAGGCTGAGGCAGGAAAATCGCTTGAACCCAGGAGGCGGAGGTTGCAGTGAGCCCAGATCTCACCACCGTACTCCAGCCTGGGCAACAGAGTGAGACTCTGTCTCGGAGAAAAAAAAAGAAAAAAAAAGAATGAAATCCTGTCATTTATAGCAACATGGATGGAACATGTAGCCTGTACTCCCAGCAACTCAGGAAGCCGAGGTAGGAAGATCACTTGAGCCCAGGAATTAGAAGCCAGCCTGGGCAACATAAAGAGATCCCCATTTCTTAAATAAAAACAGGGAAAAAAAGTTGATCTCCTGGAGGTAGAAAGTAGAGTGATGGGAAGGGGCGGGAGGGATGAAGAGAAGTCGGTAAATGGGTACAAACATACAGTTAGATAGAAGGAATAAATTTTTCATGTTTAATAACACAGTGGGTACCTATAGTTAATAATTTATTGCGTATTTCAAAATAGCTAGAAGATCTGAAGTGCTTCTAACACAAAAAAATAATAAATGTTTGAGGTGATATATATCCCAAATACCCTGATTTGATCATTACACATTGTATGCATGTATCAAAATATCACATGTATCCTATAAGTATGTAAAATTATTGTGTATTAATTGAAAAAATTTACATAAAAATAAAAAATAAATATCTAGAAATAGAATTATTAGGCAGACAGATTTTTCAAGGTTTTTTTTTTAATATATATTGCCATATCCCACAAAAGGTTATGCCTACTATGTTCCTACCAGAAACATAACACGATGTCCATTTATCCATATTCCAACCAATGTACTTAGTATTATCATTCTTAGATATGCCATTGGTGAGGCCGGGCGCGGTGACTCAAGCCTGTAATCCCAGCACTTTGGGAGGCCAAGACGGGTGGATCACGAGGTCAGGAGATCGAGACCATCCTGGCTGACATGGTGAAACCCCGTCTCTACTAAAAATACAAAAAAACTAGCTGGGTATGGTGGCGGTGCCTGTAGTCCCAGCTACTCGGGAGGCTGAGGTAGGAGAATGGCATGAGCCCGGGAGGCGGAGCCTGCAGTGAGCCTAGATCCGGCCACTACACTCCAGCCTGGGCGACAGAGTGAGACTCCGTCTCAAAAAAAAAAAAAAAAAAAAGATATGTCATTGGTGAAAAAAATGATGTCTCATTATTGCTTTACTTTGCACTCCTTAAATTACTAACGGGATGGATTTATCAGCCATTTGCATTTCTTTTTTTCCTTTTTTTTTTTTTTTTTTTGGCCCAGGTTGGAGTGAAGTGGTGTGATCTCAGCTCACTGCAACCTCCACTCCCCGGGTTTAAGTGATTCTCCTACCTCAGCCTCCCAAGTAACTGGGATTACAGGCACGCACCACCACACCCTGCTAATTTTTGTATTTTTAGTAGAGATGGGGTTTCACCATGTTGGCCAGGCTGGTCTCGAACTCCTGACCTCAGGTGATCGACCTGCCTTGGCCTCCCAAAGTGCTAGGATTATATGCATGAGGCACTGTGCCCTGCTGCATTTCTTCTTTTTTTAATTTTTAATTTTTGTGGGTATATATTAGTTGTAGGTATATATTTATGGGATATATGAGTTATTTTGATACAGGCATACAATGTATAATAATCACATTAGGGTAAATGAGGTATCCATCACCTCAAGCATTTATTCTTTGTGATACAAACAATCCAGTTATACTCCTAGTTATTTTTAAATGTACAATTGAATTATTATAGTCACCCTGTTCTGCTATCAAGTACTAGATTTTATTCATTCTTTCTCACTATTTTTTTGTAACCATTGCATTTCTTACTTCCATGAATTGCCTGTTCATGTCATACATATCTGTTTTACTACAGAGGATGTCTTTCTCTTATTCTCTCATAAAAGGTTATTAAATGTTAAATATATCAATTACTTGTCTAACATTAACATTTCCCAATCTATCACACTGCCTCTTTTGTTTTCTTCTATACTGCAAAGAGATATCTTTATATCTACCATCATTCCTATCAAAATGTTTTTTGAACACACCTGTTGTTCAATAGATGCTGCCTGAACTAAAATATTTCTTCACCATTGCTAATCCTCTCACTCTAGTCAAATAGCACAATATGCATAGCACATGATAATGGAGGAGCTTCAATTAGTCTACCTTTAGATTCTTTCCCTCCAAAATGGAATAGAAACTATAAAAACATAAACTGTATTATAAATGAATAGCATAACCACACTGAAAGAAGTGAGGAAGAAAAATAATCTAAGCCACTTTAGAGAACAATATTTTAACTGAATACTGTAAGACTAGAGACAAAAGGAACTACACTGTCCTCTATTTAGTAAATGTGTTTCTCACAGGAATATAGGTCAGAAATCCTGAAATTACTTTATGTGTATACTAGGATACACATATTTTGTAGAATACAAGAGTTAGATTTCTCACTGTCAGATAAAGAAGTTAAAAATAAGGGACAAAACTAGAATGAACCCTGTGGTGTTAGACTAGAAGCAAAGCTACTGGGATGAACTTTTGTTTTTAAAAAATATATGGATAAATAAATACAGAAATAAATACAGATCTTTGTGTATACATGGGTATGCATATGTATAGACTGGTGTCTTCTGTGGGGCCCTGGAAGTAATGTTACCCCAGAGCAATGAACATCCCTAGAGCACAGATCTTTGTGTTTAAATACTATTCTCTAAAAAAAGAAACTATGGGTCTTTGGAGAAGTGGCTGATTATCAGGGCTGAGGCACAGAAAACATAAGATGAGCCTGGGGCACCATATGGTACCAGAAAATTCGGAAGTTCCAAAAAAGAAAAAAAAAAGATGGAAGCATGCTGAAAAGCTACAGAAAGCAACCTGAAAAAAAAAAAACAAAAAACAAAACAAAAACTCCAATGATCAAAGCTGGAACAATTTCACACATAAAATAA
The DNA here is from genome assembly GCF_047675955.1 of Chlorocebus sabaeus. Lineage (NCBI taxonomy): Eukaryota > Metazoa > Chordata > Mammalia > Primates > Cercopithecidae > Chlorocebus > Chlorocebus sabaeus. Next base: position 69,831,267 of record NC_132915.1, on the reverse strand, counting down.
CACAAGTGTAAGATAAAAACCAATAGAAAAACATCTGAGTCCACACGGATACAAATAACTAACGGAATACAAATAAACAAATGGGAAAAGCGCAGCTCATCCTTACAGAATAATTTCAATTAATAAATAAAGAAATGAGGAAAGTAGAAAATCATCATTAGAACACCATAGTCATAATTGCTGAAGGCAAGATCCACCAATGGATGTGAAATTTAGCAAGGGAAAGTCTGAGGAGAAACAGGATATGCGTACAGTTTAAAAGCTCCCCCAAGATGTCAATTAATTATAAGGAGAAAAAATAAGACCTTTACATTGGAGAATCCCAGTAGACACTCTCTTACCAAGTGATCAAGAGTAACCTCACAAGCAATAAGTCATATATATCAGCTACGCTCATATGATGAACTGAGAAGGGCACACACACTTTTGTGTTCTTAACAAAAAAGCATAGCCTTAATCTACTCATGAGAGAACATTGGACAAACCCCATTTGAGGGGCACTCTACAAAATAACTGACCAGCATTCTTCAAAAGTGTAAAGATCAGAAAGAGTATAAAGACTGAAAAAGACTATCAATGTAAAGACAGGAAAAGACTGAGGAACTGTCACAGACTGGAGAAGACCAAGGACCCAAGACAACTAACTGCAATGTCGGGTCTTAGAGTAGATCCTGGAATAGAAAGAGGACATTAATACAGGAAAAAAAAAAAAAAAAATCACAAGTCAGTAATTCGGTTAATAGTATTATACTAATACCAACTTCCTGCTTTTGATAATTGCGCTATGGTATCTAAAAAATTATTAATGGAAGCAATAGGGAACTCTGTACTACTTTTGAAACTTTTCTGCAATTGTAAAATTATTTCAAAAAAGGTTTTTTATGTATAAGAAGATGTTTCAGGTAAGACAGGTAGAAACATTTAGAAGTCAAAGAACTGCAATCGTATTCACTGCATTAATACTTGGAGAGAGGGGTGCCAGGACTATGCCAGGTGCTTTACAAACTTTATCATGTAGTGCTTACAACTAATGTGAGATGGGTACCATAATACTCATGTTTCCCAGTAAGTTACTTGGGAGGTTATTAATAAGTGAAAGGCCCCATTTCTCAGAAAACCCAGCCCCCAAAAGTGACGAACATCTTCCATCGGCTCAGAGGCCCCACTTTTCGGGATACTGGTGGCGCCCGATTTCTTCGGGCCCGCCGCTTTGGGTTTGAGTTATGGAAGAGATAGTGAATTTGGAGAGAAAAGTCAATGTAAGGTCTCCTCTCTGAACCTCAGATAGCTAAAAGGAGGGAGCCAAGGGGTGGGACCTTCTGCGAACCACCTCTGGGTCTGGCGAGCAGGGGCTTTCGGCCTCTCGCTCCCTGTCCACTCCCCACTACCCTCGAGCGTCGCGTCATTCCTCGCAGTGTCACCCACAGCACACCTGGGCCACACACAACAAACGCCCCCACCAGCGAACGGATGCGCGGGTCTGTCCCGGAACCCAGACGCCAGCGACCCTGGCGACCCGAGGCCTACAGCGCGCCAGAGACAGGACGCGCGTCGGAAACTTTTCCACCCTGCGACCCCGGAAGGCCGTCCCGCTCGCATCGTCTGCGGCCTCCCTATAGCAGTTTCTAATAAAGCTTCCAAAAACGAAACCGAGAGAGGCTCCGCCACTTCTGAAAGACAGGAGCAGCCACCATGGGGCTCGTACTTCTGATTCAATGCCCCACTTGCCTCCCAGCGCCTCTTGCGCGCGCCACAGGGCGCCCGGCCCACCAAGCCTATCAGGGCCCGACGCCCCCAGAGGCGGCCTCCAGAGAGCCCCTTACCTCCCGCCGTGGCGCTCGAGGCCGGTCGGTGCACACGGCGCAGGCGCAGGAGCGACGGGGCAGGGCATCGCGAGGCGTGGGGTGGGCTGGGGTGGGCTGGGCTGGGCCCCGCCCCCTCCTCGTCCCCTACCCGTCCCGCGAAGCAACCAGGTGGGGTGCGGGGGACGCGCAGGTGAGTACAGATGCGGACGCCGCTCTGAACAGCGAAAGCCTTTTTCAAAAGTGATTTTGATTTACATTATGGGGTTGTGACTCGAGCCAAGAGGAGAGAGACGCACAAACCCTCTTCAGGTCTGCTTGTTGCGTTCAAGACAATTCATGCTTGTATGGCCGACTGCATTTTGCAGTTTTCCTGTCTATTTTCCTCTGTTCTTCCTAGAATTTTATTTGCGGGTTGGGCATGTATTCTTAGCTCTGTTTTGAAACTGAAGCTCAGAAAGGTTTTGCCTTCCCATCCCATCCCCAAAAACCCTGTGAAGTGGACAGGGCAGGAGTGCCATCTTAATTGCAACAGGTGCAAAAATTAAAGCTCAGTCAGTTGTGGTTTCCTCCAAAAACTGGTGGAGGGCTTAAGGCAAACTTCTTTATCCCGATTTTATAGATTATGACTCTGGGGTTTAACAAAGAGTTTTAAGTGACTCATTCCAGTTTAGCCAGCTTATGACAGAGCTGGAACTCCAACTGTGTGTCCTAATTTCCTTCCCAAGTTATTCCAGTTAGACCAGCTGCTACCACATGAACAAGCAGGTGACCGGCTTTGAAGCCTTGTCCAAGTCACAGGTCTTCCTCTCTTCATGGCCTAACTTCCAGATCCAGCCGTTTTTAAAAGATGTCTGTGAATATTCAGATGACGTGCTTAGAATGTATTCACTAATGGTATTGTCTCAGGAGTGATCAGGATGTTCAAACCACAGTTAAGGAAACTCAGTTCTTAGGGTCTTCCAGTAGAATTGGAGGTAGAAATTGTGGACCAGGGAAGATTAGGGGCCTGTAGATCCTTTAAAAAGCCTTGAAAGACAATTTCTAAAACAAAGCACCAAATCTACCAAGCAATTTGGATTTTCTTTGGGAACATAATGTATGCCGATGTTTGTTTTACAATGAGCCCCAGAATGTATTTATCAAATTTTGATTCTAAGGAGAAAAATTAAAGTATTAGTCAATATCATGAGAAAATGATGTTTATGCAAGGATCAGTGAAATAAGACCTTCTGAAATGAAAGATCATTTGTGTTAAGTTCTGAAGAACTTCCTCAGGTACAAAATCGGGAAGTGTGGTACTCAAAGATTCTAAATTTGGACCTGGACTTCTAAGTTGCTATGTGTATGTTTGCTATAAGTTAGATGTGTCAAAGTAGTAGGATAAAACTTTTTTTTTTTTTTTTTTTTTTTTTTTTTTTTGAAACAGAGTCTTGCTCTGTCGCCCAGACTGGAGTGCAGTGACATGATCTTAGCTCACTGCAACCTCCACCTCCCAGATTCAAGCGATTCTCCTGCATCAGCCTCCTGAGTAGCTGGGACTATGGGCGCCTGCCACCATGCCTGGCTAATTTTTTGTATTTTTAATAGAGACAGAGTTTCACCATGTTAGCCAGGATGGTCTCAATCTCCTGACCTCGTGATCCACCCACCTCGGCCTCCCAAAGTCCTGGGATGACAGGTGTGAGCCACCGTGCCTGGCCAAAACTTTTCAATCTCACTGTTGGTTAGCTTGATGTATAATCTTTAAATATTCAAACTTATGGTGTATAGACCTCTTTCTGTAATCTGGGTCATCAAGTTGTTAGGGGCAGGCCTGCTACTACTAGCCAACATTTTCCTGAAGTCCTAACTGAACCCAGCAAGTCCAAACAAAACAAAACATTAAGTATATATGTTGGAAAGAAAATAAAAAATAAATTCTTTTAGAGTATTATGATTGATTGCTTTCTTGGAAAATCCATGGAATAAATTGAAACTAATTCAATAAGGTGGCTATAAAACACCTCTCCTAAACAACAATCATCAATTTTAAAATGCAGTGGGAAGAAGACTGGGCGTGATGGCTCATGCCTATAATCTCAGCACTTTGGGAGGCTGATGAGGGAGGATTGCTTGAGGCTAGAAATTCAAGACCAACCTGGGCAAAATAGTAAGACCCCATTTCTAAAAAAGAAAAGGTAGCTGGGTATGGTGGCATGTACCTATAGTCTCAGCTACTCAGGAGGCTGAGACAGGAGGACCAGTTGAGCCCAGGAGTTTGAGGCTGCAATGAGCTATGATTCTACCACTGTACTCCAGCCTGGACAAAAGACTGACACGCTGTCTCTTAAAAAAAAAAAAAAATTGAAATAGGAGAAATATTACATTCAAAAATAACAAAATTCAAGTTCGTGTTTATAAAGAATTACAAGACCTATTTGAAGAATTGAGAAAGCTAGATGAGGGATAGGGGTGGAAGGAAAGATCACAAAGGGCCATGAGGAAACTTTGGGGGTGATAAAAATGTTCATTTTCTTGATTGTTGTAATGGTTGCATGGATGTTTATATGTCAAAACTTACCAAATTGTACACTGTAAATATGTTTATGTATAAGTGCTTATTGTGTGTCAATTATACCTAAATAAAGCCATTTAAAAAGGGAGGGGGGAAGAAGTAGCTTTTTATTTGATTGTATATGATATGTAAAGCACTTGGTTAGGCACTTTACATGCAATATGTTATTTAATACTGATGACAACCCATGAAGTTGGTATTACAATCACCCCTATTGTACAAACTAAGAAATTGAGGCTTAGGAGTAACTTGACCAAGGTCCAAGTCTCATATACTATATAACAGGAGTAAGACTCAGATCTTACCTAACAACAGTATTTATACTTTAACCTGACTTACATATTTCCATAAAGGATACAAGTAAAGACTCGAATATATGGAAAAATAATACAGTCAATATTGTAAAGTTGTCCATTTCCACCAAACTAATTTAAAAATTTAGCAAAATCCCATTGTGATTCTTTCTTTCTTTCTCTTTTCTTTCTTTTTCTTTCTTTCTTTCCTTTCTTTTCTTTCTTTCTTTCTTTCCTTTCTTTTTCTTTCTTTCCTTTTTTTCTTTTCTTTTTCTTTTCTTTTTTTTCCTTCCTTCCTTACTTTCCTTTCCTTTCTTTTCCTTTCCTTTCTTTTTGTATTTCCTTCCTTCCTTCCTTTTTTGTTTTGTTTTGTTTTGAGACAGAGTCTTGCTTTGTCACCCAGACTAGAGTACAATGGGGGTGATCATGGTTCACTGCAACCTTGACCTTCTCCTACCTCAGCCTCCCAAGTAGCTGGAACCATAGGTATATGCCACTATACTGGGCTACTTTTTTTTTTTCTAGAAATTGGGACTCCCTGTGTTGCCCAGTCTAGTCTCCAATTCCTGAGCTCAAGCGATCCTCCTACCTTAGCCTCCCAAAGTGCTAGGATTACAGGTGTGTGCCACCACACCAGGCCCCCTTTATGATTTCTATAAAAAAAATTTTTAAAAATCCAAATTGATTTTGCAACTATTATTCTTTCTTATTAGAATGCCATTTTTTGCCTATTTTTCCCCATCTCACTACCTCCACCCCAGAGTAAAGAAATTACTCTTTATTCTGTTGGACTCAAAAGTCATCTCACCTAGGAAGCTTCCCCCACTGATATGGTTTGGCTCTGTGTCCCCACCCAAATCTCATCTTGAATTGTACTCCCATAATTCCCATGTGTTGTGGGAAAGACCCAGTGGGATAAAATTTGAATGATGGGAGATAATTTGAATCATGGGGGCGGGTTCCCCTGTACTCTTCTCATGATAGTGAATAAGTCTCATGAGATCTGATGGTTTTATCAGGGGTTTCCACTTTTGCATCTTCCTCATTTTCTCTTGCTGCTGCCATGCAAGAAATGCCTTTCACCTCCCCCCATGATTCTGAGGCCTCCCTAGCCATGTGGAACTGTAAGTTCAAATAAACCTTTTATTCCCAGTCTTGGGTATGTCTTTATTAGCAGCATGAAAATGGACTAATACAGTAAATTGGTACCAGTAGAGTGGGGCATTGCTGAAAAGATACCCAAAAATGTGGAAGCAACTTTGGAACTGGGTCTCTGGCAGAGGTTGGAACAGTTTGGAGGGCTCAGAAGAAGACAGGAAAATGTGGGAAAGTTTGGAGCCTCCTAGAGACTCGTTGAATGACTTTTGACAAAAATGCTGATCATGATATGAACAATAAGGTCCAGGCTGAGGTGGTCTCAGATGGAGATGAAGAACTTGTTGGGAACTGGAGCAAAGGTGACTCTTGTTATGTTTTAGCAAAGAGACTGACAGCATTTTGCCCCTGCCCCAGAGATTTGTGGAGCTTGGAACTTGAGAGAGATGATTTAAGGTATCTGGTAGAAGAAATTTCTAAACAGCAAAGTATTCAAGAGGTGACTTGGGTGCTGTTAAAGGCATTCAGTTTTATAAGGGAAGTGGAGCATAATAGTTTGGAAAATTTGTAGCCTGACAATGTGATAGAAAAGAAAATCCCATTTTCGGAGGAGAAAGTCAAGCTGGCTGCAGAACTTAGCATAGGTAACGAGAAGCCAAATGTTAATCGCCAAGACAATGGGGAAAATGTCTCCAGGGCATGTCAAGGTCTTCACAGCAGCTCTTCCCATCACAGGCTCAGAGGCCTCAAAGGAAAATGTGGTTTCATGGGCTGGGCCAAGGGTCCTCGCACTGTGTACAGCCTAGGAACTTGGTGCCCTGTGTCTCAGCTGCTCCAGCTGTGGCTGAAAGGGGCCAATGTAGAGCTTGGGCTGTGGCTTCAGAGGGTGCAAGCCCCAAGCCTTGGCAGCTTCCACGTGGTTTTGAGCCTGCAAGTGCACAGAAGTCAAGAATTGGGGTTTGGGAACCTCCGCCTAGATTTCAGAGGACGTATGGAAATGCCTGGATGCCCAGACAAAAGTTTGCTGCAGGGGCTGGGTCCTCATGAAGAACCTCTGCTAGGGCAGTGCAGAAGGGAAATGTGGGGTCAGAGCCTCCACCCAGAGACGCTACTGGGGCACTGCCTAGTGGAGCTGTGAGAAGAGGGCCACCATCCTCTAGACCCCAGAATGGTAGATTCACTGACACCTTGCACTGTGCACCTAGAAAAGCCACAGACACTCAACACCAGCCAGTGAAAGCAGCCAGGAGGGGTGGTATACCCTGCAAAGCCACAGAGATGCAGCTGCCCAAGACAATGGAACCTACCTCTTGCATCAGCATGACCTGGATATAAGACATGGAGTCAAAGGATATCATTTTGGAGCTTTAGAATTTGGCTGCCCCACTGGTTTTCTGTTACAGGGCATGTGCTCTGTAACCCCTTTGTTTTGGCCAGTTTCTCCCATTTGTAACAGCTGTATTTACCTAATACTTGTACCCCATTGTATCTAGGAAGTAACTAGCTTGCTTTTGATTTTACAGGTTCATAGGCAGAAGAGACTTGCCTTGTCTCAGATGAGGCTTTGGACTGTGGACTTTTGGGTTAATGCTAAAATGAGTTAAGACTTTGGGGGATTTTTGGGAAGGCATAATTGGTTTTGAAATATGAGGACATGAGATTTGGAGGGTCCAGGGGCTGAATGATATGGTTTGGCTCTGTGTCCCCACCCAAATCTTATCTTGAATTGTACTCCCATAATTCCAACATGTTGTGGGAGGGACCTGGTAGGAGATAATATGAATCATGGGGGCAGTTTCCTCCATACTACTCGTAGTAGTGAATAAGTCTCATGAGATCTGGTGGTTTTAGCAGGGGTTTCCATTTTTGCATCTTCCTCACTTTCTCTTGTCACCGCCATGTAAGAAGGCCTCTCACCTCCTGCCATGATTCTGAGGCCTCCCTAGCCATGTGGAACTGTAAGTTCAATTAAGTCTTTAGTTCTTCCCAGTCTCAGGCATGTCTTTATCAGCAGCGTGAAAACAGACTAATACTCCCACCCTCTCAAGTCCAGGTTTAATGTCCCCTTATAAGCTACTACAGCAATCTATGCTTATCCCTATAAAGGTCCTTATCATAATTAGTCAAATTCTTCATCTTCTTTTCTGTCACTCTACTTGATTCTAAGTTTCTTGAGAAAAGGTATACATTATTATTTACTTAGAACTTAGTATGTTTCCTGGAACATACTAGGAAAACAGTGTATTTTACACGAATTAAGAAATAAATTTTCTAGTATCATAAAGCAAGTACATGAAGAATCTGAAATTAAATCCAAATTTGGCATAATGATATAGGTTATCTTCCTGGCCCATTACTTTTCTGAGAACTGCAAAGAAAAGCCCAGGAACTGCTCCTCCCCTCCAGATCTGAATGCTAACAGTTATGAGTCTCTGTTGTACCAGCATGAACCCCTTTCTACCCTTGACCAGAGGGAACTGATCCAGGAGCAGACACCTGAGTGGGCTTTTCTTTGCTGGAAGCCTTTTTATTACAGCTTCAATCTCATTACCTATAATAGGTCTGTTCAGGTTTTAGACTTCTTCATGGTTCAATCTTGGCAGGTCATATGTGTCTAGAAATTTGTCCATTTCTTCTAGATTTTCCAATTTATTGACATATACTTGCTCATAGTAGTCTCTAATGATCTTTTGAATTTCTGCAGTTTAAATTATAATGTCTCTTTTTTCATCTCTGATTTTATTTCTTTGGGTCTTCTCTCTTTTTTATAATCTAGCTAACAGTTGATTGACATTATCTTTTCACAAAATCATCTTATCTTTTTATTGATCTTTTGTATTGTTTTATTTTTATATCATTTATTTCTGCTCTGATTTTTATTATTTATTTTCTTCTATTAATTTGAGGTTTGGTTTGCTCTTGTTTTCTAGTTCTTTAAGATGCATTGTTGGGTTATTTGAAGTTTTTCTCCTTTTTTATTAGGTGGTTATTGCTATAAACTTTCCTCTTAGTACTGCTTCTGCTGTATCTCATGACTTTTGCTGTGTCATGTTTCCATTTTCATTTGTTTTGGGAAATTTTAAATTTCCTTCTTAATTTTTTCATTGACCTGCTGGTCATTCAAGAGCCTATTTTTTAACTTCTATGTGTTTGTATAGTTTCCAAAGTTCCTCTTGTTTTTGATTTCTAGTTTTATTCCATTATGGTCCGAGAAGGCGCTTGATATTATTCTGATTTTTTTGAGTGTTTTAAGACTTCTTTTCTGACCTAACATATGACCTATCCTTGAGAATGATTCATATACTAAAGAGAAGAATGTGTATTCTATAGGCATTAGATGAAATGTTCTGTAAATGTCTATTTAGTCCATTTGGTCTATAGTACAGATTAAATCCAGTATTTCCTTGTTGATTTTCTATCTGGGTGATGTGTCCAGTGCTGAAAATGGGGTGTTGAAGTCTCCAGCTGTCATTGTATTGGGGTCTATCTCTGACTTTAGTTTTAATAATATTTGCCTTGTATACCTGGATGCTCTCCAGTGTTAGGTGCATATATATTTAGAATTACTAAATTATCTTGCTGAGTTGACCCCTTTATCATTATATGATGACCTTCTTTGTCTCTTTTTATAGATTTTGTCTGAAATCTTTTGTCTAATAAAAATACAGCTTCTCCTGCTTGTAATCCCAGCACTCTGGGAGGCCGAAATGGGTGGATAACTTGTGGTCAGCAGTTCAAGACCAGCCTGGCCAACATGGTAAAACCCCATCTCTACTGAAAATACAAAAATTCACCAGGCGTGGTGGCACGTGCCTATAATCCCAGCTATTCAGGAGGCTGAGGTGGGAGAATTGCTTGAACCCGGTAGGGCAGAGGTTGCAGTCAGCTGAGATTGTGCCACTGCACTACAGCCTGGGCAACAGAGCAAAACTCCATCTCAAAAAAAAGAAAAAAAGAAAAAAAAGCATATATGGCTGCTCCTGCTCCTTGTTTGTTTGTTTGTTTCAACTGGCATGGAACTTTTTTCCATGTCTTTATTTTCGGTCAGTGTGTCTTTATAGGTAAAGTGTTTCTTGTAGACAACAGATCATTATATCTTTTTTAATTAGTTCAACTACTCTGTGTCTTTTTGATTGGTGAATTTAGTCCATTTATTTTAAATGTTACTATGAATAAGTAAGGACTTACTTCTGCCATTTTATAATTTGTTTTCTTGTTGTTTTGTGGTCTTCCCTGCCTGGCTTCCTGCCTGCTTTCTTTCCTCCTTCTCTCCCTTCCTTCCTTTTGGGAAGAGTATTTTCTCTGGTGGTATGTTTTAATTTCTTGCTTTCTACTTTTTGTGTATCTGCTGTAGGTTTTTAAATTTGAGGTTCTCATGAGGCATGGAAATAACAATTTATAACCCATTATTTTAAACTGATGACAACTTAACATGGGTTGTAACAAACAAATAAGCAAAGAGAAGAGTAATAAAAACTACACTTCAACTTCACTTTACACTTTAACTGCTTGCTTTTTAACTTTTTGATGTTCTTATTTATATCTTATACTGTCTGTGTCTTGAAAAGTTGTTGTAATTATTACTTTGGATAGGTTCATATTTTAGTATTTCTGCTCAAGATGTGAGTAATTTCCATACCACAATTACAGTGTTAGGCTATTCTGTGTTTGACTGGGCACAGTAGCTCGTGCCTATAACCCCAGCACTTTGGGAGGCCAAGACAGTGTTGGCCATGTTGCCCAGGCAGTCTCAACACCTTGAGCCCAGGTGTTTGAGACTAGCCTCAGCAACATGGCAAAACCTTGTCTTTATAAAAAATTTTTAAAAAATAAGCGGGGCACAGTGGCATGAGCCTGTGGTCCCAGCTACTTGGAAGGCTGAGGTGAGAGGATCACCTGAGCCCAGGAGTTGAGGATGCAGTGAGCTGTGTTATCAATAGCACCACTGCACTCCAGGCTGGGTGGGCAACAAATCTAGACCCTATCTTAAGAAAAAAACTTCTGTTTTTATCTGTTTACTTATTATTACCAGTGAGTTTTGTACCTTCAGATCACTTCTTATTGCTTAACATCCTTTTCTTTCAGATTGAAACACTACCTTTAGCAATTCTTGTAGGACAAGTTTGGTGTTGATGAAATCCCTCAGCTTTTGTTTCTCTGGGAAAGTCTCTATTTATTCTTCATGGTTGAAGGATATTTTTACCGGATATACTATTCTAGGATAAAAGTTTTTTCTTCAGCACTTTAAATATGTCATGCCACTCTGTCACGCCATGTGTACTGCCATGTCAAACCTGTAAGGTTTCCACTGAGAAGTCTGCTGCCAGACATATTGGAGCTCCTTTGTATGTTATTTAGTTCTTTTCTTTGGCTGCTTTTAAGGTTCTTTCTTTCCTTCACCTTTAAGAGTTTGATTATTAAATACTTTGAAGTAGGGTTCTTTGTGTTAAATCTGCTTAGTGTTCTATAATCTTCTTGTGCTTAAATACTGATATCCTTCTCTAGGTTTGGAATGTTCTCTGTTATTATCCCTTTTAATAAATTTTCTACCCCTATCTCTCTCTACCTTCTCTTTAAAGTCAGTAACTCTTAGATTTGGCCTTTTGAGGTTGTTTTCTAGATCTTGTAGGCATGCTTTATTCTTTTTTATTTTGTCTCCTGTGACTGTGTATTTTCAGGTAGCGTATCTTCAGGCTCACTAATTCTTTCTTCTGTTTGATCAGTTCTGTTGTTGAGAGACTCTGATTCCTTCTTCAGTATGTCAGTTGAATTTTTTGGCTTCAGAATTTCTGCTTGGTTTTTTAAAATTATTTGAATCTCTTTGTTAAATTTATTGGATATGATTCTGAATTCCTTCTCTGTGTTATCTTGAATTTTGTTGTGCTTCCTCAAAAAAGCTATTTTGAATTATCTGTCTGAATGTTCATGTAATTCTGTCACTCCAGAATTGGTCACTGGTGCCTTATTTATGTTTTTTAGTGAGGTCATGTTTTCCTTGATAGTCTTGATGCTTGTGGATATTCAGCAATGTCTGGGAATTGAAGAGTTAGGTGTAGTCTTTGCTGTCTGGGCTTGTTTGTACCTATCCTTCTTGGGAAGGATTTTCAGGTATTCAGAGGGAATTGAGTGTTGTGATCTAAGTCTCTGTTCACTGCAAGTATATCTGCATTAGGGGCCACCCTAAGCCCAGTAATGCTGTGACTCTTGCAGACTCGTAGATGTACTGCCTTGGTGGTCTTGGGTAAGATCTGAGAGAATTCCCTGGATTACCAGGCAGAGACTCTTGTTCCCTTCTCTTACTTATCCCAAGTAAATGGAGTCTCTCCATGATGAGCTGCCTGGATCTGGGGAAGGAGTGACACAAGCACCCCTGTAACCACCACCACTAGGACTGTGCTGGGTTATACCTGTAGCCAGCATAGCACTAGGTCTCGCCCAAGGCCTGCAGCAGCCACTGCCTGGCTACTACCGATGTTCACTCAGGGCTCAAGGGCTCTTCAGTCAACAGGTGGCGAATTCAGCGAGGCTTCTGTCCTTCCCTTCAGGACTATAGGCTCCACTCAGCCCAGGGCAGGTTCAAAAATGCTATCTGAGAGCCAGGGCCTGGAGCTGGGAACCTCAGGCAACTTCTTAGTGCTCTGTTTTACTGTGGCTGAGCTAGCACCTAAGCCACAAGACAAAGTCCTTTCCTCTTACCTCTCCTTTCCTCAAGCAGAAAGAGTTTCTCCCCATGGCCACCACCGCCCCAGGCCTTTGGCAAATACTGCTTGGTTTACTCAAGTCCCAAGGGCTCTTCAGTCAGCTTGCAGGGAATGCTGCCAGGCCTGGGTCTCTCTTTAGGGCAGTGTCCTCCCCTCTGGCCCTGGGTTAGTTCAGAAATGCCATCCAGGAGCAAAGTCCTGGAATCAGAGACTCCAGGAGCCCACATGGTACTTTACCCTACTGTGGCCGAGCTGGTACCCAAGCTACAAGGCTTACTCTTCCCTCTCCTTTAGTTAAACTGAAGGAGTCTCTCTCCATAGCCTCTACAACTGGAAATGTGCTGGGTCACACCTGAAGCTAGCACAGCGCTCAGTCTCATCCAAGTCCTGTGACAAGTACTGCCCTGCTGCTGCTGGTATTTATTCAAGGCCCAAGTGTTCTTTAGTCAGCAAGAGACGAATCCTGCCAGAACTGTGGCAGAAGGTCCCCTTCTGGCCCACAGTGTCTAGAAATGTTGTTCAGGAACTAGGACTGGTTTGGGGACTTCAGGACTCTTCCTGGTACCCTGTTCTACTGTGGCTGAGATGGTATCCAAGTTGCAAGACAGAGTCTTCTTTGCTGTTTCCTCTCCTCTCCTCGAGTGGAAGGAAGGAGTCTCTTTTGGAGCTGCAAGCTGTGCTGCCCAGGGTTAAGGAAGGTTTGACACAAGCACTCCCTTGGCCACTCCAGCTGGGGTCTCACTAGGTCACATGCCCCCCAGGTCCACTGGCTCTGAGTCCAGCACAGTACCAGGACTTGCCCAGGAAATGCAGTCCTTGTTTAGACTGGCTTTCAAGTTTATTTAGGGTCCTAGAGCACTTTAGCCCATGGTCATGTCGCTTGCTGGAACTCAGGTTCCGACTCTTGGGATGGGTGATCCCCCTCTGGCTAGGGCTGGTCTAAATGCTTCATCTGTGAGCACCAGCTAAATTCTTTCTTGTGTTGTTTTCCGCTATGACCGGCAGCACTGAATCCCAGTGCAAAGTCTCACAATCACTGTGCTCTTCCTCCCTCATGCATACAGATTCTCTCTCCTCACCGCGGCTGCTGCTGGAGGATGAAGGAGGGGTGGTGTTAGCAATTCAAGACTGTCTTTCCTACCCTCTTCAGTGCCTTTCCTTGATAAGCTGTTTAAACCAGGTACTGTGATCACTCACCTGATTTTTGGTTCTTACAAAGGAACTTTCTTGTGTGGATAGTTTTTCAATTTGCTATTCCTGGAGGGGAGATGTTCACTGAAGGTGTCTTATTCAGCCATCTGACTCCACCTCCCCCTAATCTATCCCTCATTTTTCTTTGTTTTAACTAGCTCAAATGAACTTCTACTTTCAATCTAGATAATTCTTACTATTGTAGACACAAAAACCCATGTTTCTACTATCTTATGATATCAACTTAAACATATATATATAATGAATCCACTGACTTTAGTACTTAAACCTCACCACTGTCTGCTTTATTGTCCTCTGCCACCACACACACCATCACCAAACAGTCTGTTCATATATATAGTAAGGTTAAAGAGGCTTTATAGCAAACCCAAATGAGTAAACACTTTCCCATTCACTACAGAGGAATTTGATAATCATTTTATGTATGGAGTGGCTTAAATGCCCAGACATCTGCTTATAAATTTCATTCCCTTTTTCCCTCTTCCCTTTTTGTTCTTTAGATTAGCTAGTTTAGTTATTCTCACAACTTAGTATGCCTAAGAATTATTGCATAAAATAGTATTTATAAAGTCATGCTTAATGAACCTTTTGGGCAATTTAAAGAATTTTCAAGGGTAATTTTGACTATGTAATTTTTGCTTTGTTCACTGACTTTAATTCCTCTTATTCACATCCCTTACCATCCTAACTCCTCCTCAAAAATGAAACTGTACACTGTACTTACAATGAGAACACTGTAAACAAACAGCATTAAAATTATATTAAATGTTATTTTTTACTTTAGCAGTTTACAAGGCACCTTGGATTTTATAGTACCTTAGTTATTATTATTATTATTAATGTCAATTAATATCACATGATAGATGTACAAACATGAAAGTTAATAGAAATTCCACATGAGCCCAACCTTATTTTCTAACTTTATTTCCAATTACTCTCCATCACACATCTTAAGTTCTAACCAACTTGAAATTCTCAGTGTTTTTTAATCCCAATCCTTTCCCCAATCCTATCCCATGCCTTCCACCTGGGATATTCTCTACCAATTGCTCTCCCCTCTATGCAAGTCCAAATTCTACTCATCTTGTCATGTTCTTACCAAATACGGCCTCTCCTAATATTTCTAAAATTTCTAGATTTAATGCCTCCTTCCTCCAAATGACTACCTTATAATGCAGACTTTCTGTGTTTTTTTGACCCATCAGTCTACATTTTAGTACAGTAATTTGGTATGTGTCCTGTTGTACCTCTAGTGCTTTAAACCTTTCAGCTCTCTGTTTAAAGTAATAACAATAACAATATATTGGGTGATGATACCTTATGGGTAAGTAAAATGAATGGCATAAATGCTTTAAGGGATGGGAATGAGGAATTGGGAATAAGGTAACTGCACTATCTCTAGAGTGGCATTGTGTTACTTGAAAGTGGACTTAGATCAGTTGTGAATGTATATTGGAAACTCTAGGACAACTACTTAAAAAAATTAAAAAAGAAGTGTAATTGATATGCCAAAGAAGATAGAAAAGAAGGGGGTGCAAAAATAAATAAAAAACAAATGCAATGAGTAGAAAACATTAGGAACATGTAGATATTAAACCAAATATGTCAATAGCCACTTTAAGTGTGAATTGTCCAAATATGTCAATTTTTTGTAAGTGTGATTGTCAGTCAATAAAAAACAAGATCCATATGTTGTCTACAAGAAACTCACTCTATAAGGACACAAGTAGGTTAAAAGTAATGGAATGGAGGAAAAGATACCATGCTGTATTCATTAGCTAGGTCTTCCATAACAAAGTTCTATAAATTGGTGGCTTAAACAAGGGAAATTTATGTTCTCACAATCTGGAAGTTAGAAGTCTGAGATCAAGGTGTTGGCAGAATTATTTTTTTCTGAAGATCATGAGAGGAGGATCTGTTCTTAGCCCCTCTCCTTGGCTTGTAGATTTATCTTCTCCCTCTTGAGAGGAATATAGACTTCCCTCTATTCGTGTCTGTGTCCAAATATCCTCTTCATATAAGGACACTAATCATAGCGGATTAGGGCCCATTCTTACGAGCTTATTTTAATTTTATACTTATTTAAAGACCCTGTGTCCAAATATAAAAGTCACTTTCTGAGGTATTGGGAGTTAGAACTTCAACAATAAAAATTTGGGGGAGGGGATACAATTCAACCCCTAATATATGCTAACACTATTCAAAAGAAAGCTGGAATCGCTCTATTAATTGCAGTCAATGCAGACTTCAGAACAAGGAAAATTATCAGGGATGAACAAGAGCACATTACCTAATGATAAATGGTTCAATTCTCCAAGAGGACAAAACAATCCTTAATGTGTACACATCTAACAACAGAGCATCAAAATACATGAGGCAAAAACCAATACAAATGCACGGAGTAATAGACAAGGTGCCTTACAGATAGAGTTCCGGAGCAACCGTGCAAAAATTAATTTCCTTAAACATGTTATTTCTTCCAGAGGTAACAGGACTGTTAAAGAACCAAGGAAGTATAACAATAGGGCAAAATTATTACTGAGATAACAAATATTTCAAGATTCCTGTTGGAGAAGCTGTTGGAGCTCTCTTTTACAGGATTGTAGAATCTATCCTTAGTCCTTTGACAACTGACACTCTCACCAGTAAACCTTTTAATCCCCCAAGTAGTGGAATACATTTAAGGAACTGGAAATCATCAAAATTCACAAAGAGCACCACCCTCTCTCCTCTTATCCCAGGAAGCCCGAAATTCTATTGTCATATCCCTTAGGGGATTTTTTTCCCCTTTTGTAGGCTTCAGTTGTTTTCAGGAGCTTTTTGAGTAATATTTGTATTTCTAGCCAAAGATACATTAACTTTAATATTTCCTTGGCAGATTAGTACTAAAGAGAGAAATGTTGCTTGTTTCATGGAAATAAATTGATAGGTTCAGCAGCTGTCATTTTGCTTATGTAAGTGCACACTTCAGAAGAGAAGTGTTTTGAACCTGAGCAAATGGTTTTAAATATGGAAAAAATTTTCCTAAATCCCAGTACCTAAACATTAAAGGACATAATTGATAAGTTTAAATATTTCCAACATCTGGTAAGTGCTTTCTCATTCATTCACTCAGTCTGCAACACCAGCATGTCAGCCACTGTGCTGAGTCCTGGTAATTGAAAGTTTAAAAAGATCCTGTTTCTGTCTTCCAGGGGTTCACAGTCTGGCGGGGAAGACAGACATGTTACTAAATACAGTATAATTAATAACTGTTAGATTAGCTGTCCCTACAAAAATGCTATAGAAAGACACACAGAACTGGCAACTTAGGAAAGAGTTTAGTCAGTACATGGGCATTATCACAGAAGGAAGAAATGGCATTCTCAACAGAGAGAACATATGTAAAAGGCACAGAAAAAAAAATGCAACAGTGGTGTGTCCAGCTCCCTCAGAGTAGTGGGAGTAACAAGAGGAGACTCTTAAACACAACTTGATTTAGGATGAATAATTTAAGTGACTTGTCTGCACAGCTTTCTGCCTCATGGTTAGCACCTACAAGTGCTAAAGCATAAAAACAGAGAAGGCTGCCCGAAAACAGGAAGAGTAACTACCTCAGATGTATTTATCAAAGTTCATATTGATCATGTTTCTATTTGTTTCAGATCTTATCATGGCATGATTTGGTTTTTAATCTTTGTTGTGTTCTCTTCATCTAAGACACATACCATATAGATATAGACTCACAAACTCATAACACCTACAGATTACTTATGGGGGCTTCTGAGGCCTTCCACCAATTTTTTTTTTAATTTCAAAAACATTTTAAGAGACAGGGTCTCGCTATATTGTCCAGGCTGGAGTACAGTGGCTATTCACAGGTGCAATCATAGCACCAATGTACCTGGCTTCACATTTAAATTTCAATCTGCAGCCTCACCAGGTGCAGTGGCTCACGTCTGTAACCCAAGTACTTTGGGAAGCTGAGGCAGGAGTTTGAGACCAGCCTGGGTGACATGAGACCCCATCTCTACAGAAAAATTTAAAAGTAATAATTAAACAATAAAAACCTCCAGCCTCATAGGCTACTATTTTCTGAACCAGGTTCCTATAATTCCTCAAAATCCCATCCACTTTCTTGCCTCTATGCCTTTGCTCAAGCTGTACCTCCCTGGAATGCCTTCTGCCTCTTTTCCATTGATCAGAACTTTATCCCTCCTTGAAGACCTACCTCAAATGTATTTTCTCCTCCAAAACCTTCCCTTATTTCCCCAGCCTGTGCTCCCATAATAGCTTGATTTAATTTTGCTCTGTGTTATAGTAATTCACATACCTGTCTTTCCAGATCAAGCAGAAACTTTTTGAGGGCAGGGACTTTGTCATAATTATTTTGTGTTCCCAGCACCTGGTATATGACCGGGAATGTGACACTTGATAAATATTTGTTTTAAATGACCTATTTGTCTCATTGCCTTTGTGATCTCATTGGTGTCCTCTCCAGTTTCATAACTGAGTTTCTCCAGCTAAGCAAACCTTCTGAAGCTCAATTTATCACTGAGACTGAGATTAAAGGAAGAATGAAAAAACTACCCAAGGCACAGGTTCACCACCCTGACAGCACAGCGAATCACTTAGACACTTTTTAAAAGAGGTAGTTGCTCCCAGCGCTTTGGGAGGCTGAGGCAGGAGGATCACGAGGTCAGAAGTTTGAGAACAGCCTGGCCAACATAGTGAAATCCCATCTCTACTAAAAATACAAAAAATTAGCTGGGCATGCTGGCGGGCACCTCTAATCCCAACTACTCCAGAGGCTCAAGCAGGAGAATCGCTTGAACCTGGGAGGTGGAGGTTGCAGTGAGCTGAGATTGCACCATTGCACTCCAGCCCGGTGACAGTGTGAGACTTCGTCTCAAAAAAAAAAAAAAAAGGTTTACTTGCCTGGGCCCCACCTTCAGAGATCTTGACTTACTTGTCCTGGAGTAGAAACCAGGTATCAATATGTTTTCTGTAAGCATTTCTAAAGTACAGTCAGTTTTGGGAACTACAGACCTGAAGGGTGGATGGGAAATTGTTGCTGGGCCCCATATATAAATTAGAATAATTTCTAATTTGCTTTTCTCAAAAGGTAATGCTTTTCACAGAAAAACATAGCTACAAAAATGGAGGCCACACAGTCTGGATGAAGTTGACCTTTTTTCCAGAGAAATCTTTGCCATCAGGATCCTGAGTTATGCTATGGGAGGAATCACACAATTGGCATGATACTCACCTTTGAGTTCCTGCTTAGCATGTCTAGAGAATCCCGGTGCTCCCCATCATAGACATCTTTAAAATCTTATTCAAGGAAGCCATAAAGTGAACGGAAATCAAAATGCCAAGCACCAAGTCATTAAATGAGTAACGAAAGCTTGAAAGTTCCCAGTTCCCTTGAGGGTCTTGACATGGATGTCCCCTGTGACATGCAGTCAGTGGTACGGGAGGACAGGGCCAGGTACCGTGAGGAGGACCCCATGTTGCATAACTCCAAGGCCATGTGCACAGTATGGGCCATGTGAAGAGTGCCCCCTGGAGTTGTGTAGTGCTGCATCTTAGCACAGGGACTTACCAGTCCTCAAACCCAAAAGACTTCTGGTGGTGGCTTCCACTTTGGTTCTGTTCTCCAGCCTTCTTCTGGCTTGGAGCTGTCACTCAGATCCAAGGTGAAGGATGAAGAGTCTCCTCATCAAAATCTCTCGCTGGAGTCTTTTCCTACCTGAGGATGTCTTCACCAGAAATTCCCCTAACTGGCAGCTCTTGTCAACACATTCTGGATCCCTCTGAGGGACTCCAGCTAGACTTGGTTCTTAAATCAGTCACCGTAGCAGAGTTTCAGAAAGGATTTAAGTTCCTGTTCGTCACCTACTCCTCTTCTCTTTCCCCATTCGTCAAAGTGTACATACAGAAGGAGAGTACATATTTTATTTTCAGGTTAGGGCTGTTTCAGGGTGTGTGTGTGTGCATGCGTGTGCATGTGCGTGTGTGTGTGTGTGTGTGTGTGTGTGTGTGGAATTTAGCAGTCTAAGAGCAAAGAAGTAAAATAAAGCAGTATTAGCTATTTAAAAATTATCCCAGAACCTTCCAGAGAGTAGGAACCTTAAAAATGTTAGTTTCTATTGTTCTTGGCAGATGATAAAATGAATGCAGTGATGGTGGTGAAATCTACTGAGTAGCTTTCACTTTTTATATTTTTAGAGAGAGCGGAGAAAGCAGCAGTGTCCTCATAGTAAGGAGAGGATTAATTTTTTTCAGAATGAAGTTGTAAAAATGAAAAAAATAGGAATTTTGGATGAGAAACCATTTTTTTATAAACTATAAAGGACTATATAAAATGAATGGAATTATTTTGATAAGAGATGCCAAACTGAATGCCACAAGAGTTTGAAGAAGAGAAAGAGACCACAACCTGTTGTAGAAGTCAGGAGGCAATGGCATCTCCCATTTAATAAGGATGTGATCTTGTACAAGCTGTAGTTTCTGCATTGTGGAGCTGGGACCATGATCCCTGCCCTGACTACAAAGCAAGGCTGATTATGAGAATAGAATTGGATTTTTTGTGTCTGTACTTGTGAGCTGTAGAACACAATAGAAATACAAAGTGATGTTACTGTAGCTATTATTGGTGATGAAGATATTAGTATTGATTTTGAAGAAATTGGCCAGCATTTAACTGGCAGGGCTGGCAGGGGAAGGCCTTACAGATAGAGAAAAGAGGACTGGAGAGGTTTCTGCCAATTTTCTTGGTTGATTGAGAGTCCCTGTATGTAAGAGTTGTTTCTGAGCATCTGTTGACACCTACACTGTCACTGGACCTGTGACAATGCTAGAAATACGATATTGAATAAGAAATGCTATCTGCCTTCAGGGAGCTCACCTTGACTTGGTTTTGAGGATGGCTTCAAATATCAGATCAAGAAATGTATAGTTAACGTATAGGCAGTGGAGAGTCGCTGAAGGTTTTAGAGCAGAGGAATGACATATTTTAGGCCCTCCTGACAAAATACAGTTCTTAATTCAGCTTTCAACCAGTTTACCACCAGGAAGTATTTTTGGCTAGCAGATGATTGAGCTCCTCAAGCCCCAGGCTTCAAGAACCTAGAGTGCCGTACCCCTCTAAATAGCACTTTTTTAAAAACTTGTGAATAATGGAACTAATTGTTTCCTTCTTTGCAATGACTGTTAGAAAGCCTAAGCTAAATTTAACCAAGTACATAGGACTTCAAAGCATGAATGTGAATCCCTACATCAGCCCTGGCTAATTTTTCCCA
Organism: Chlorocebus sabaeus; assembly: GCF_047675955.1. Taxonomy (NCBI): domain Eukaryota; kingdom Metazoa; phylum Chordata; class Mammalia; order Primates; family Cercopithecidae; genus Chlorocebus; species Chlorocebus sabaeus. The sequence continues at coordinate 69,810,324 of NC_132915.1, read as the reverse complement.
CATTCACTTTATTTTTTAATCCCTCCCTTGCTTTTATAAAATGTTGTTGAATTATATGTAGTTTTGTAAATCAGGGAAAAGATTAATTATAAACAGATAAATATAATTTCTTATTTTTATTTATTTAGTTTTTTTGAGACAGAGTCTCACTCTGTTGCCCAGGCTGGAGTGCAGTGGCACGATCTTGGCTCACTGCAAGCTCAGCCTCCGGGGTTCACGCCATTCTCCTGCCTCAGTCTCCCGAGTAGATGGGACTACAGGTGCCTGCCACCACGCCCAGCTAATTTGTTTTTGTATTTTTAGTAGAGATGGGGTTTCACCGTGTTAGCCAGGATGGTCTCGATATCCTGACCTCGTGATCCACCCGCCTCGGCCTCCCAAAGTGCTGGGATTACAGGCGTGAGCCACCACACCTTGCCTCATTTCTTATTTAATTAACTTTTGGTGAAGATTATTTGAAATGTCCCTAGGAGACATTTGCATGGATGAGGTATATTGGAGAAGTAATGTTACAGATGTTAACTTTCTAACATTACTGTTCATCTCCTAACTTAAAATTCTGTTAAAGTCACGTATAACATAACACTTGAATATGATGTGAACCTATCAGCAACAATATTTTTGCATTCAAAGTTTGAATTCTGCTTTCAAAATAATTTAACAAAAGATATAAACTTAAAACTACCTAAATCTTTGTTCTCATGTGTTTTTAAAATTCTGTTTAAGTTTAAATAAAGGAGCTATGATTTATAGCCTATCAGAACATTAGAAGATAAAATCTAATATCCTGATTTAAAAAATCATACATAAAAAATGCATTTGAAATGAAATGAAATATGTTCTGCAACTAAAAGTTACTTATACTGCTTGGATTACATTGCTAGATCAGAAGAAAGGAGGGTATAGAAAAGTCTGTATGTACTTCTGTGTTCAATCTGCCTTATCATTTTAAACTTACATTTTTAAACACTCGAAAGCTAGATAATCTTTAAGAATTTGAAAAGTATTAAGGACGTTTTTCCCTATTAAAAAATTCCTCTTTAGAGATTGCTTTCAGGGCCAATTTACAAGACCCACACTAAATTGGTTTAAAAAAATTTTTTTTTTTTGTTTATATGTATACCTTAATCTTTGCATTCCTCTTTCCCTCTATCCCATCCTTCAATTGACTAGGTGATCAAAGTTTATCTCTTTTTGTTTCTGATAGAACTGTTTCCGGAAAAGGTAAAAATCTATTCTCCAAAAGGCAGTGTCTTTCTACCTGTGAAAATAAAAGTAAACTTCAGAAGAAAATTCTGAAAGAGGAATTTAGAGATATTCCAAATAAAGGTAATATAGTTTCACTGGAACTGAAATGTTGCCTTCCAATTCTATTACAGAAGGCAGAGTGGCACATGTGGCACCTGGTTGGGATGGACTCACTAAAGGATTTAACCCAGACTTCTGATCCACAAATATTACTGCTATATTAACTGATTTGCAACAAAGAAAGAAAACATCATCAAGTTGATTTTATTATTTAAATATGGGCTCAAATCTTAAATCTGACAAACTAATAAATAAACATGTCTGAAAAGTAAATAGTAAATGGTGAACTGGTATGGCTGAGGTGTTTGTACTGAACTCATGCTGCTTCCTGGAGATCACTGCATTCTTTTCTGTGCTCAGTAATCTACCTAAACTATGTCAGAGATTCTCCTGAGACTTACTTTCCTGTCCTTTCTGGATCAGATTATGTCTTTATTTAGAAAATCAGAACATTTGTTTGTTTTTAGGCTACAAGCACCTCTTCTCATCTCTATAATGTCTCCAAATGTCTCAGAGGATTCCTAACAGTATCTGTGTTTCTTGTACATTATGGTATAATTTATCTGTGTCTGGAGATCCGAAGTCAGGCAAAGTAGTTAAGGGCACTCTTTCTTCTTCCTCATGTATCTTGAGACACAGTTCTCTACTCTTGTGGTTTGTGTGACCCTTTTGAGTTCCTGTTATGCTTCCATTTGCACCAGAAGACAATGGAAATCAAGTGAAATTAAGTATAAAATGTCAGAACTAGAAAAGCTATTAGATCAAGTTTAGATAAAGAAATGAGAAGGATTTAATCTGCTTTGTTCCTTACTAAGACATGTACATGGGGCTGTATCCAAGATAAAGCTATGAAACACTTGAAACACTACCCTTGTACTGAGTCTATGTTTATGTGCAGCAGACTTTTGAGAGTAATTTGGCTTTCTGTGTATATCTGCCTATAGATTAAAAAAATATACTTACCGGAAGATCCAAGACCCAGTTACAAGTTAATAGATGAACTTCTTGGTTTATACATTAGAGCTTGTTAGTGGATGTCCATCCGGGGGTCGGAGAGAGGGAGAGACTGATCCACTGTCATTATGCTGCTAAATCAGGTTCCTAAGGTACAGCCCCTGGAACATGGAGATCACACCAGGGTACTGCCCCTTTTAAGCCTCTTTGGGCACCTAGCACCCTTCTCCATGGTGTACTTTGACTCCATCTTGTTGCTAGTTGTCCACAAATGCCTGTTCTGTGAGACAGTCCACCTCTTGGTTTGTAAGGCCAGACATAAACACAGCACTTCTCAAGAGGCTGTTACTGACCACAGTAGGTCTTTTCTGTTTTTGTTTTGTTTTGTTTGGTTTTTTTGAGACAGAGTCTCGCTCTGTTGCCCAGGATGGAATGCAGTGATATGATCTCGGCTCATTGCAATCTCTGCCTTCTGGGTTCAAGCAATTCTCCTGCCTCAGCCTCTGAGTAGCTGGGATTACAGGTGCCTACCACCATGGCCAGCTATTTTTTTTTTTTTTTTTTGTATTTTTAGTTGAGATGGGGTTTCACCATGTTGGTCAGCTGGTCTTGAACTCCTGACCTCAAGTGATCCAACCGCCTCAGCCTCCCAAAGTGCTGGGATTATAGGTGTGAGCCACCATGCTTGGTTGGTCATTTCTTCCTAAAGGCAAAACCCAGAATCCTTCCACCTGTTAACACCTGTAAATCTTCTGAAATACTCCTTGGAACAAAGACTGCTGTTTCTTCTTTAGACGTATGACATGAAAATCCATTTTTACAGCCATGCAGTGAAATATGCAGCTATGTGGAGAGCTTCAAGAATAAAGAAAGATTACAATAGACTTCATTCAAAACTTTTTAGGGATTCTTCAAATAATGATATCTAATTGAAGAGTCTGATACATGTTCCAAGGCTGAATCCTGGGCCTTTGCAGCAACCAGAAAAAAGGATTGAAAATGCCTAAAAGCTCTAACACTCACTTTAAAAAATGATTTAAAATTATAATTATTGAAAAATACTGTTTGGAACTGTATCATGATAAAGGAAACATCAGAAAATAAAGTAGCTTGGCAATTTTGAGTTACTCTCCAACTAAAAAAATCTGTTTAATGGACTTTGAAATGATTTTGTATTTGTGTTTAAAAAATATGCATCTCTATCCAGGTTGACAGCTTAAGTACCAGGCTCTAGCCAAACAAAATCTGAAGTGACTAAGGCATTGCTTCTCAAATAAGAGCAAATTGGAACTGCCATCTCAAATCACTAACATGTCTTCTGGCAAGACTAGATTAGCACTCACACTCACATCTGATGAGGGAGTCACCTCAAGCTTGCAAACAGCCAGTTTGGATTACCCAGAAAGGGCATGTTAAAACCAGCAAAGGGTTGCCAGGCCTCTGTTCTTTGGCCAGCCTACATAGAATGGAGAATTCTGTAGAGGCGATGTGTTCAACACTTGGATACATTTAAGAAGACAGCTTGAGTCTAGTTTCTTTTGTCTCTAGGCCAGCTCAAAATAACCAGGCACATGCCCTTGCTAACCTCTAAAGGCAGGTCACTGTTAAAGTAAGTCATACTGACTCTTGCTTGACGTCTCTTCTTTGTTTCATTCTGCTACCTGACTTTGGTTCTGCTCCTGGCCCTTTGGAATTGGTGTTTGAACTTGGTCTCTGTTCTTTAGGTCCTGGATTTTCCAAACGGATTCCAATTGTGTTTATCCTGCTGTCTGTCTATGAGCTAGGCTACCCTACTTCTTGCTCTTCTGAGGCTAACTTCCACTATAATTCACTTGGCTGACTGGTTCTTCTCTGTGTCTGCAAGAGTATATGTGAGTGTTTGGTGGAGAGGGGAATAGGATATATGCTCAATTTGAATAATCACTCACTAAAATGAGAGAGAGAGAGAGATCTAAACATGGAGAGTAGGAAGTAAAACAATTGCTTCTCCTTATTGACCATTCTTAGGTTTGAGGTAAATTCTTAATTAGGTATTTAGTTCCCTCCTAAGTATTTTATCCCAGCCCTCAGATTCTGCTGCCACCTGGTGCTAAAATGTTACAGGTAGTGATGACTAAATAGTTTGACAAACTCCAAGAAGTATCACCTAAATTCAGAGAGAACACATACTAATTAGGAGGCTGGATATTTAACATAGTAAGTAAAAGATATAACATTTTAAAAAATAAACAACAATAGCTTAGCGTAATACATAATGAACATGTTATACCTATGAACAGATATATAAGATGTAATAATACTAAATTACTATGTAGTTCTGAGCTATTACCATCTCTTAGAAGTATGGTCCATGTCAGGGCCAGGCGCAGTGACTCATGCCTGTAAGATCCCAGCCCTTTGGGAGGCCGAGGTGGGCGGATCACCTGAGGTCAGGAGTTCAGGACCAGCCTGGCCAACATGGCAAAACCCTGTCTCTACTAAAAAAAAAAAAAAAAAAAAAATATATATATATATATATATATGTACATACACTCACACACACACAAAAAAATTAGCTGGTCGTGGTGGCACACACCTGTAGTCCCAGCAACTTGGTAGGCTGAGGTAACAGAATCGCTTGAACCCAGAAGGTGGAGGTTGCGGTGAGCTGAGATCATGCCACTGCACTCCAGCCTGGGCAAAAGAGTGAGGCTCTGTCTCAAAAAAAGAAAAAAAGAAAGAAAGAAAGAAAGAAAGAAAAGAAGTATGATCCATCTCTAATCCCCATTTGAGCTGTCACTCCCAAATGTGACATTTGAGCTGTCACTCCGAAATATGCTTAGTGTTAATTCACATTAACAACAAATAATTTCAGTTAATGGCCTCCCTAACTGAAAAAAGTTTTCTGCCAGCTTCTAAGTTAAGATTGGTTAATTTCGCCCAAGGTTTATTTATATTTCACAGAAATTATTTTTTTTCCTTTTGTGGCTTTTATTGATCTACTATGTCTCCCCACTCTTCATTCTGCCACCATTTTTCTCTATTGCTCCTCCAAGAAGGGTCTGCTTCGATTGCTTCTGGTTTTTCCAAAATTGTTTTATTTCTATTCTCTAATTCTCTGTCTTCTGAGATTTTCATATTCCCGGTGATTACATATCATCCACCCAACCTTTCCCAGTGGAACTTTTACAGAAATGCTGTCCTGTTGGACTCCCACATACAGCAATACTTTACTCATTTGGCTTTTGAGTCCCAACTATTGAGGGACATGAGAAGAATTTTCCAAGGTTCAAGTAAAAGAGAAATTCAGTAGGACCATTCATCTAAGACAGATTATATTTTCCAGAGATGATCAAAAGAATAATTCCCACTTCACATGCTTTTTTTTTTTTTAACAGTATGATTTCTGTTCTCTTCTCATAGAGAAGTGGAATCTAAACTCTCTTCCCTAGAATCTGGGTGGGTTTGTGACTTTGGAAGAAGTGATGCTGTGTGACTTCACTTAGATGTGATTTAGGTTAGATGATAAAAAGTGATAAAGTTTCACTGCCACCAAGCTGTGAGGAAAACCAAAGTAGCTTATACAGAGACACTACATGGAGAGGCCACTGTATTTTTTCCAGCTGACAGACCAACTGAAGTCCCAGCCACAGCCAGCATCAACGGCAAAGACCCCTCCAGATGACTGCAACCCCAGCCATCAAGTCATTTCCAGCCTTCAAGCCTTCCCAGCTGAGGCCCAGACATCAGAGAAGGTAAACAAGCCGCCTCTGCTGTGCTCTGTCCACATTCCTGATCCACAGAAACCATGAGGACAGTAAGATTGTTGTTTTATGCCACTAAGTTTTTAGAGTGGTTTGTTACATAGCAAGAACAATAGAAATGGTATCGTATTTAGTATGTTTCTCACAAATTGTGAGCAAGTATCCCAAGATGGGTGCAGAGCCCAACTTCCTTCTAGTTCATATATAAGTTTCTTGTCATCCTGAGGCATCTCCCTGAATCAGAGCTTAAGCAGCCTTCATTTCTTCTGATTTTGAGAGTCTTATTTCTGGCATCCCAGAAGCTCCATTACTAATCTGGGACTTGGCATTCTAGTATTTCTATCTCATTCATTTCTGGCTCATTTCTTACATTATCCATAGTTTCTCATTCCATCAACTTCCCCTGGGATTCACATTTTCTTGTGATGAGTGGTGATGGGAATTTCACTTCTGAAGAGACTCCAACCTATGCACAGCAGTGCAGCCTCACCTTCTGGTTTCAACAAGACAGTTATATCATTGATGACCCAATATCAACTTCAAGATAATAATAATATCTAAAATTTATTAAGATATTACTATATATCAAGCACTGTGCTAAACTTTTTCCATACCCTTTTTAATCCTTAATCCTTTTAACAACCTCATAAAGTAAGAACTATCCTCCTTCCCATTTTAAAATAAAAACAGTGAGGCAACACACCCTGTAAGTGGTAGAGGGGAATTTGGATGGCAGCAGTGTATCTCCAGAGCCTGTGTTCTTTTTTTCTTTTTTCTTTTTTTTTTTTTTCCAGAGGTGGAGTCTTTCAATATTGTCAAGGCTGGTCTTGAACTCCAGGCCTCAAGTGATTCTTCTCCCTCAGTCTCTCAAAGCACTGGAATTACAGACTTTAGCCACCATGCCCAGCCAGAGCCCATGCTCTTAACCACATGTCTCATTTCTAGGACATTAAACAAAAGCATGCATTGAGCCAAGCCTAGTCATTTAAAAGACTATTGGGTAAGGTGAAGATCTTACTTAAATGTCTCCCCTGCCTTTCTCTTCCTCACAACTTCCCATTTCTGCACATAAGGGCATATACATCTGTGGATGCATAATTCTGGTTGCTAAAACCTAGCCAGGAAAATTTATATTCTAGCACAGTCACTTCACTTTTAGGCTGAAATATCTGCATTTAGGTTGCATCACAGATCTTCCCAAGAACAATAGGTGAAGCTTGTTTTATATTTGTATGACTTAAAGGGCCAGTTCAGAGTATTGTCCCCCTGAAATAAAGGATAATCTGCCTCAAAGTGTCTTTTTATAGGACAGAAATGGCTTACTACTCTTTAATAACAGGATTTTGCACTGTTTTATTCAGCAATGTAACTGAGCTGTAGCTGACTTCCTGGGAACAGCTATAGTTCTAGCTCCAGGCCTACTATTGCGACTGCATTCGGCACTTTGACTTGTCTCCGGTATAAGTCCACCTCTTCCATGCATGATGAGAAGTGGATATTTTACTGAAGATTCCATGCAGCTAGTGGAAGAGGTTCTATATTACAACATCATATTTTAAAACGTAATAAAATTCCACATAAGTATGCTCTTTCCCCAGTTTTTCATTATGGATAGCAGCTTTCTTGTCTCTTCAAAAATTCTCCCTGTTCTGCCACAGTCATTCTCCAGACTCACATTTTTCTTCAGCCTCCCATCCCAAGTCATCATCATTACCTCACCCCCATCTCATAGTTCTCTCTACAGTTTGCATTCTCAGACCCATCTCAGCACTCAGAAAAGGAGTCCCCTCTTTAGAAGAGGGAAAAGTGGTATGCATAAAACATACTTTTTTTTATTCACAAATAATCTTGTTACACATGTCTCTATTGTGGGAGCTTCTAAACATCAACTTCTATATTGGTCTTAAAATCTTCTTTTTAAATTATGAACTAAATTGTACATGCAAAACATAAATACAATCTATATGTATGAATGAATAAAAAATAGTAATGCACAAAACCAGTGTACTGTATAGTGCTGGGTCAACTTGGTTAAGCTGGGAACAATGTTTTCCAGTATTCCATTTACTCTGTGACTCAGGGTTAGGGTTGGCCCAAAAGAGAAACTTGCACATATGGAAGATGGAAGTGGGCAGCAGCCATTATTCTCTGAAGGTAACTGTAGTAAAATGTGGTAATGGTGGACACAGAGTTTCTAAATGGGTGCCTACTTGTCCTGCTTTCCTCCACTTTGTTAATATGTCGTCTTCCTGACTGCTTACCCTGCTGCAATTCCAAATGTGGTTTCTTGGCTGAAGCAAAACAGCATACCCTCCGGCAGCTATCGATGTAGCAAATGCTTTTTTCTCAATGCCCATTAGTAAAGACCACCAGAAGCAGTTGTCTGACCCAGCAGATCCAATAGTTCTTGGAGCATCTTGACAGAGATGCATTACAGAGCACGTGGCAAACCTTTGTGAGTGAATCATAGTTTAGACTTTTTGGAATTTTGAAGCAAAATTATGTTATCCTCTCCCAGTTGCTATTCTTCTTTTGAGAAACATCTTCTGACTTGCTACTGGGCCCTAGTAGAGACTAACTACTTTACCATGAACCAAGAAGTTAGCATACAACCTGAGCTGCGCATTGCAAAGTGGTTGATCTCTGACTCAAGAAGCTGTAATGTTGAGTGTGCACAGCAGCATTTCATCATTAAGTGGGAGTGATATGCACAAGATCAGGCTCAACCAGGTCCTGAAGATACAAGTCAGTTGCATCAACAAATGGCTCAGATTTCTATGAATCCTTCTTCTGCTACCTTGCCTCTCCTTTCTCAATCTGCACAAATGGCTTCATGGGGTGGTCCCTATGAACAGTTTGATTAAAGAAGAAAAACGGTGAATGTTTTACAAATATATCTACCAAAATTGAAGAAGCTCGATTGAATGCCCTTAGCACCATACCCCTATTTAGGTGTGGCCATGAAGGACAGTGTTGAAAGGAAAGATTTCTAGTGGGTACTGCACCTGATTGGTTAACTTGCCTGGAAGGAGAGGTGGCTAAAAGGTATGGATCTATTAATTCATGAGCAGTGATTAATGGTTTGGTTGATTGGTCATGAACTTGGATGAAAGATGATTAGAAAAATGGAGGCAATGAGGTCTGGAAAACGGGTATGGGGATAGACCTCTCTAAATGACTACAGAATATGACAATATTTGTATCTGAGGTGAAGGCTCACCAAAATGCAGCCTTACAATAGAAGTATCTTACTAATAAGGTAGACAAGATGACCTGTTTTGTGGATGTCAGTCATCCTCTTTCCCCAGTCATTCCTGTCCTTGCCCGATAAATAAAAAGGCCATGGCTGCAGGGACAGAGGTTATCCAGCAACATAGACTTTCTCTCACCAAAGCCAGTCTGGTTACCTCCAGGCTAAGTCTCCAACTACCATCAGCAAAGACCAACTGGAGATACAGCACTATTTTTCAGGCCACCTAGTTCAGGCTGATTATTTTGGACCATTTCTACTTGGAAGGGGAAATGCATTGTTCTTATTGAATGCCTTATTTGTCATCATGATATCCTATACAGCATTGCTTCTACACTCATTTTACAGAGAATAAGCCCAGTACTAGTTTTTATGTAACCTGGAAGAATTGTCTTCCCCCTACCTAGAGGAAGCTGACCTGATAGATTTGTTTTTCTTTTTTAGATATGGGGGGGTCTCCCTTTGTTGCCCAGGTTGGAATCAAATCTGGACTCAAGCAATCCCCCCACTTCAGTGACACCTGGAATTACATGTGTACTCCAGTATACTCAGGTCTGATAGATTTTTGCAATGCCTTTAAAAGACTTAATTGAGTCCCAGATGAGTGACAAAACTCATTTATTGAATCAATTTATCTAGAGGCATGATTTTATAATTGTTTTTATTTGGAAATTAAATATGGTTAAAGAAGTGTATGTGGATACAAAATTGACAAGTGGTGGATTGTGCGGGATTGTGTTATGTCAACATGGATAAACTGAGAAATAAATTTCCTAGAATCCCATTTTTTGTATGATTGTCCAAGAGAGAAACTTGCGTTAGATTTGAAAGGCAGAAGTGAAGCCATTGTCATTACTGTCTTAAGGCTGCTGTAGTCAGATGTGGTGATGGACAGATTCAGAGGTGGGTCTATCTTGTTGCTCCTCTCCCATTTACATTTAAACATGTCTTTTCCATCTTTAAAAATCTCTCCTTTAACCTAATGTCTCCTTCCATACTACTTTCTTTTCTTTCATACTAGCTGTGTCCGTTTTCATTTTTCTACTCCATCCTCTGCTATGGATCTCTGCTACCTGCTTCCCCCTAAAACTGTTCTCACCGTTCTTCCCCCATACTCATTATTTCTGGATATCTATTACTGTCATATGCTGATGGCTCTCAAGACTATATCTACTGGCAGGGCGCAGTGTCTCATACATGTTATCTCAGCACTTTGGGAGACCAAGGCGGGCAGATGGCTTGAACTCAGAAATTCGAGACCAGCCTGGGCCACACAATGAAACCTTGTCTTTACAAAAAATTCAAAAATTAGCCAGGCGGTGGTGACATGGGCCTGTGGTCCCAGCTACTCAGAAGGCTGAGGCAGGAGGATTGCTTGAGCCCAGGAGGTTGAGACTGCAGTGAGCTGTGATTGTGCCACTGCACTCCAGCCTGGGCAACAGAGTGAGACCCTGTCTTAAAAAGAGAGAGAGAGAGAGAGAGAGAGAGAGAGAGAGAGAGAGAGAGAGAGAGAGAGAGAGAGAGAGACTACATCTACCCAGATGTCTCCTCTGCATTTCATACTTTGATATCTAATGAGCTCTACCTCTACCCGGGTGGCAGACAAGCGCTTAAACTCAGAATGTTAATAATTAAGCTTATCATATTTCCCATCAAAACTGTACCTTCTTCATATCTCAGCGAATAGCACCATCATCCACTCAGGTTTCCAAACCAGAAATCAAGTTCGAAAACTCCCATGTGTCTCCCTCCCACTGTCACTTTCCTAGTTTAGGTTTCCTTTATCTCTGGCCTGGAAGAATGCAGTAGTCGTTCCTCCTGAAGTGAAGATCCAATTGTATAATACATTGTGAAGATACCATACAAACATTATGGTTTATCTTCATTATAGACCCATATTATTATATGGATTATTGCCTACTCTGAGAATGTGGGCAATAAATCAATTTTATGGGAGTAGTTGCAACCAATAATGGGCTAAGATGAACAAAAGAAAATACATTTGCACAACAGTGGATATTTTCAGTGTGTTAGACCTGGTGGCAATGCTGTCCATTTCACAAATATTTATAATTTCCTACCGTGCGCTAGTAACTGTGCCTGCAGGAGAGGCTTCCAAGGCACTGATTCACTGTGTACTTTTTTCTGGACCCAGCACTATGTGACATGCAGAGGATACAAAACTGAAAAATTCATGGTCTCTATTCCTAAGGGACACTTAACTTCCTTCAGTCACTACCCATGTTGAATGATGTCCCAGATGTTCTCACCTAATGCTGAGGTCCTTCTACAGACAGTGTGGTAGTGAAGTTCCCTTTGTGGACTTAATTTTTAGAGAGTAAATTAAGTTCTGAAGGGGAAAAAGGTTCCCATTTCAAAGTCAATCTAGAGACACGTGGAGACTGTTGTCTAGATGCAAGGATTCTTTTCCGGTGACACACAGGAACCACCTCCTTGAGACCTGAATTAAATTGCAAGCAATTTCAGTAATGAATTCAGCCTTGGGCTCAGCCCATTCCCAGAACCTCTGGCTTAATTATGAGAAGAAAACCTATTTATTCTGGGACATCACCACTTTGGGATAAATTCCTGGAAGCCCTCAGAAAAGCAAAGGGAAGATCTTTCTCAGAGTCTCTTCTCTGACTTTCTGAGAAAGAAGCATTTCATGTTTGGTCTGTCAAGTTGCTTTTAGTTTCAGCCCATGGATTTGCCCCTTATTTAATTACCTCTGAACTTAGGTCTGTCTGTCCATCCAAAGGCCTAGGTCACCTGTGGGAGACTAAGTCAACCTTTCTTGGGCCTTCCTCAGAAACCATCTTCCCCTGAGCACATTCTTCATATCCTTAGTTACAAAATACAGTAAGAAAAATAATAATACGTATATAGTACTTTACATTTTACTAAACTCTTTTCGGGTGTTTTAGTTCACTTAATTCTAATAGCAACCAAGAGAGGTGCAGCTATGAGGAATCTGAGCCTCAGAGAAAAGTAACTTGTCCATTACATCATGCTACTGAGAAGAAAGAAAGAAAGAAAGAGAGAGAGAGAGAGAGAGAGAGAGAGAGAGAGAGAGAGAGAAAGAAAGAAAAAGAAAGAAAGAAAGAAAGAAAGAAAGAAAGAAAGAAAGAAAGAAAGAAAGAAAGAAAGAAAAGTAACCTGTTCATGATCACACAGCTATTGCATGACAGACCTCAGTAAGAACCCAGACAGTCTAACTCCTATCCTCTTTCCATCTTTTCTCGTATATCTGTCCAGGGGCCAAAGTAATTTCTATATCTGATCTACTTCAAAATTATTATGAAAACTGAGTAAACTATGTTCATACTGGGAGTCAAGGAATACTGATGTCTGTCCTGGGACTAGCTTGGTTGTGGGGACCCATTGAAGCCCCCTATAAGCCAGGGTCCCAAGGGGATCTACGAAGAGCAAGGAAAGGCAAGGAAAGCTCTCCTGAGACAGTGGTTTGCAAACTTGGTCACATGTTGAAAACATCCCAGGAGCTTTAAAAAAATACTAAAGCTTTGGTTTCAGCCCCAGACATTCTGAATCAGTTCAAAAGTCTTGGGGGCAGCCTTTCCATTTAGATATTTTTAAATCTCCCCAGGTGATACTATAATAATATGCAGCCAAGATTCACTAACTTTGCCTGAGGGCACCTACAGTTTCTTTGTAGGGCTTGTGGACTCATTCTTTCTCTTTTCTATATGCTTATTATACCAGTTATATTTAGTCATTGAATAAAATCTAGAAAATACTGATCAATTTTTGGATGGTAGTCATAATTATTCCACAGAGAAATAAATTTTGTTAACAATTGGCTGTATATCTTTCTGGGATTTGTCTACATACATACAAATAAATAATCCTATGCTTTTTCTTTAATCAAAAATAATATACATGCTGTGTAATATGCCTTTTATCTTTGACTTTTTTTTTCCATGCCAACAAATTCAAATAAGCCTATTTTCAAAGACGTTATAGTATTCCATTGTGTGGCTGTACCTCACTGCACCTCTAATAACAAAGAGGAGTTTTCTTTTTATCCCCATATCTGTTTCCCTTCCAAGGAGATGCTTGAAATCCTAGAATCTAGTGGGGAGGATCAGATTTTGTCAATCCTCTTGGCTTCTGTGCCATTTCAAATTCATCTGAAAGATTTACAATTAATCAAACAATATACTAATTTGGGAAAATTGGTTTTTGGAGGAAAGTTTGGAAACTACTATTAAATCCCAAGCCCTAATAATCTTAGAGAATGAAAGAAACTGAGGGTTCTACAACTCTCAGAATTCCAACTTGTCTTCAGTTGCTTGAGGTCCTTTCTCAAAATTGTTTAAGTCTAGTCAGTTACCTAGGTAAGTTCATTAAGGGAGTCTATGACATAATGCTAAAGATAATAACAACAATTAGCACTTGCATAGCACTTTAACGTGAATAATTCTAACATAAAAACAATACGAACTAACTACCATTCATTAAGTATTCTTCTAGAGAATCAGTGTGCCAGGCACTGAACTAGGCACTTGACATAGTCTTCTATTTGATATCTGTCGTAAAGTCTATACACAGTGGTATTAGTATCTCAGTTTTACAGATAAGACAGCTGAGGCTCAGTGAATTGCCTGAGCTCACTTAAAACTAGACTGTAAACATGGATTGTGTCATGGTTTTACTCAGCATTATATCTCAGAATCTGGTTCAGTGCTTTGCACTGTGCCTAGGAGAAGGTAGGGACTCAATACATAATTGATGAATGAAGGAATAATTAAATCACTAGCTGTTTCTTTAATTCATATTGCCTCTGGGTGATGCAGAGATGCTCTACCTGGAGCAGTCTTGCTTCCTGTTTCCATCCTCCAGCAATAATTCACATAGTAATGATATGGGCCTTCATCCTCCAGCAATAATTCATATAGTAATGATTTGGTGGCTGATATGGTTTAGCTCTGTGTCCCCATGCAAATCACATCTTGAATTGTAATCTCCACATGTTGGGGGAGGAGCCTGGTGGGAGGTGATTGAATCATGGGATGAGCTTCCCCCTTGCTGTTCTCATGATAGTGAGTGAGTCCTCACGAGATCTGGTTGTTTGAAAGTGTGTGGCACTTACCCCTTTGCACGCTCTCTTCTTCTCTGCCATCGTAAAGATATGCTTGCTTCCCCTTTGCCTTCCGCCATGATTGTAAGTTTCCTGAGGCTTAACCATGGTTCCTGTGAAGCCTGCAGAACTGTAAGTCAATTAAACCTCCTTTTTTCATAAATTACCCAGTCTCAGTTCATTCTTTTTAGCGGTGTGAAAACAGACTAATACAGTGGTTTATGGAAATGTGCCTTCATTCTTTACATTCTCTAGGGTAATGGTTCTCCAAATGTGATCCCTTTCCCATCAAATTCATGGACCCCACTTCAGATCACCAAATCAGAATATCTGGTCTCGGATTCAAGAAACTGTTTTAATCAGCTTTTCATCTGTAATCCCAGCACTTTGGGAGACCGAGGTGGGCAGATCATGAGGTCAAGAGATCAAGACCATCCTGGCCAACATGGTGAAACCCCATCTCTACTAAAAATACAAAAATCAGCTGGACATGGTGGCACACGCCTGTAGTCCCAGCTATTCAGGAGGCTGAGGCAGGAGAATTGCTTGAACCCAGGAGGTGGAGGTTGCAGTAGCTGATCGTGGCATTGCACCCCAGCCTGGCAACGGAGTGAGACTCCGTCTCAAAATAATGATAATAACAACAAGCTTTTCAGATAATTCCAGTGAACATTAAAGATGAACATTGAAGTTTGAGGACTTAATAAATAAATGGCCTTTCTGTCCTGAGACTCATAGTAGTAGTTTGGCCTGGATGATTGGATGGAGGTGCCATTTATAGAGACTGGGGAAACAAATGGTGGAGCAAGTTTGGAAGGAGGTCATGAATTTGGGTCTGATGTGTTTAATTTGAAGTACCTTTGGGATATCCAGGTGAAGGTATCTGGAGGCATCTGGAGCCTGGAGGTCTGGAGCTCAGAAGACAGGACTGAGTTGGAGATACAGATTTGGGAGTGGTAATTGGAGTCATGAATAAGACTGCTTAGGAGAACGGGAAGCATTAGTTTACCCTAAGTAATAGCATTATTTTAAGAGAGTTGGGGAGGGGTACTGAGAGAATGAAGAATCTGAGGACAGTCATTCTTCCTTGTGAGTGACTTGCATTGGAATGTTTGTCTCATCTTCTCCTCTGGATTATAAGCTCCTTAAAGGCAGGGACTGTGTAAACTTTAATAAGTCCCTCAAACAAAAGTACATTGCTGCACAGGCTGTGAATAATCAGTGAATTCCTTCCAGGATTCTGCTTTGCAGAAATCCAATGTGATCAGAGCCATCAGCAAGATATTTTCCCAAAAATCACTTCTATCATTTCCCAGTGGACAGTATGGCAGATTAAAAATAAGTGAATAAATAAAGGGTATCATTGTAATCCACTGATATCTATGCTAATCACATTAATCAGAGTGAATTAATTACACCTGAAAACAGATGCAAAGTTAAATTCCTCAGAAAATCAATTCATTAAACTCATATTGGAATGCACAGTCAACAACCCCCATGTTTAGAAACTATCAGCATGATTTGTGGCAACTTCTGATTTACTAACGAAACTGCTTAAAACATTTTTAAAGGCAATTACAATTACTGTCTGGCATTTGATGGAAAGAAATCTTGTCAGCATTGTCCCTTGTGTGTCAACTGTCACAATTTTCTAAAAATTTTGCGGCAAAAAATAGGCAGGCTCTACTATTTGCTAGCCTCGATTAGGGTTAATTCAATGTGTGTCTGCAAATAATAGTGTTTAATGTAATCTCTCTAATTACAGATAAAACGCATTTTCAGTCATGCTCATCACTGACAGTACTTTGGGATAAGTTAAACTGACAGCTGCTTTCTGAAGGAAAGGAAAAAACAAACCTTCCTTGGGGTTGTGTTGATTTTCTCTCTCTCTCTCTGCCCCCCACCCCTTTCTTTTACATTAAAGTTGAGAAAAAGATGAAACTTGACACTTTGGCTCTGGATACCAATTTTGGAAATCATGACATCATCTGTCTCTTAGGAATTTGACATGTTTTCCAGCTCCTACTCCCATCAATGGATATCTAACTTGAATTCACTCAACAAGCATTTTCTAAGGGTTTCCAGTGAACCAGGTATTGTGCTAGGCAGTAAGGAAATCAAGAAGGAATGATTCTACCAAACCTGCCCCCCTGCAATTGGCCCCATGAGTCAAGTCAAGCTTCCTACTATACCAGACTTTATAGTCATACAGCCCTTATATTCTTAGTCCCTCCAGAGTGAAACTATTCAAGTCACAATGTTTTCTGAAGGACCACAGATTACTGGATCAGGGACTACCCAAGGACACCTACTCCTCAGATTGTCCAGGCATCTGTAATGTGGCCTCGCATGACAAGTTGAGCCAGATCAGTCAGATTTTCTTTCTCAGGAATAGAAATTGGAAAATACTAGATGAGGTCGTTAGGGATAAAGGTGAAATTAGAAGGCAGTAAGAGAAAAACCACAAGATAGAAAGAATTAAGACCTTGAGAGGGCAGGCATCATCGGGTCTATGAGACTATGAGGAAGCTGAAACACAGGGCCTAGTTCAAGGTTGAATGAATCAAAGGATGAATAAATAAACAAATAATTGTGACCTACGATGTCTTTGGCTTTTTTTTGGTAGCCTCAAAACATGAGTGATTCACACTGAGTCACTATCCTTGATACTCCTGACTCTTTTTTCACCTATTCTGTAGATAAACCATGTTTCTTGCATCCTGTGTGTCTCAGTTGGAATATAATTCAGGTTTGAGGAATGGAAAAACTCAAAATAACAGTGGTTTAACAAGGAGTTTAATTTTTTTCTCATGAAAAGTCTACTTATATGCAATCCAGCTTGGATAGGGTTGCTCTGCTCCATAAAATCCTCAGGGCTGATTCCTTCCCACTTCCTTTGCTACAGTTCTTAGGAGATACCCTTATCTCCATAGTCTAAAGTGGTATCCACGTTCCAGATGAAAGGATGGAGAGACAGTTGAACAATAAGGGTCAGAAGTCACCAGCCATTGCTTAAGATAAGTTTCTAGAACCTGGGAAAGTCTTATTCATGATGTTTGGGTGGAAATTTTGGAAAAGATGTGAATTCTACTTCTAGAGCAACACGAGAAACAGAGATGATACCAGCGGTACAGCAAAAAAAAAAAAAAAAAAAAAAAAGAAAGAAATCGTTAACAAAGCTAATATCAAACACACGTGGGAGCCTGAAGCCAGAGCTAACATAAAAGTTGGCAGAATTTACAGATATCTTGAGGAGGACTTTCAGGCTCCCTGTTTGTGGAACAAAGTGTTTAAAACAATCCCTTCTGGATCCTAAGGATAAGAGGCCCCAGCAACCTATGGGTTACAATACAAATGAGACATATTCCAAAACTAACCCTACACCTAAGCCATCCTAAAATGTCACCTATCATGATACCACCCATGACTTTCTCCAAGTTGAAATTTTCATACATAGAGCCACTCTCTGGAGCCAGACAGTACTAATGTTGTCACTAGAAGGCTACTGTCCATTGCCTTCTGGAAGACAGAGAAGCAGAGTGCCCAGATTTCTAGCCCTCAAGATGGTAGAAATTACACCATCTCAGAAGTGGGGGAGCTGGAAAAGGAAGGAAAGGATAGCTAGTTCTGAAAAGTAAGGATGTTGTTTTGAGTATATTGACTTTGTTCTGTAAAAAGTGAGATACAAAGCACAGTAAGATGCCATTTTATAACCACTGGATTCACAATAATAAAAAATCCTGGGCCGGGCATGGTGGCTTATGCCTGTAATCCCAGCACTTTGGGAGGCTGAGGTGGGTGGATCACCTGAGGTTGAGAGTTCAAGACCAGCCTGACCAACATAGTGAAATCCCATCTCTACTAAAAATACAAAATTAGCCGGACATGGTGTTGCATGCCTGTAATCCCAGCTACTTGGGAGGTTGAGGCAGGAGAATCGCTTGACCTTGGGAGGTGGAAGTTGTGGTGAGCCGAGATTGTGCCATTGCACTCTAGCCTGGGCAACAATTGTGAAACTCCGTCTCAAAAAAAAAAAAACAAAAACAAAAACTGATGAATCCAGGTCTTGGAGAAGAGGTAAAACAGTAGGAATTCTCATTGTTGGTGAGAATGTAAATTGGTGCACTGCTTTTGAAGAAAACTAATATATCTAGTAAAGGAAACAACATGTATGCCACGTATCCTACCGACTCTACTTCTTGGTTGGCCTACAGCTGTGGGTCTCAAACTTTGGTATGCATTGTAATTACCTGGAGGGCTTCTAAAACACAGATTGCTGGGCCCTTCCTCAGAGTTTCTGATTCAGTAACTCTGGAGTGGGGCCTGAGAATCTGCATTTAGTAAGGTCCCAGGTGATGCTGATGCTGCTGATCCTAGGACTACACTTTGAAAACCCCTAGTCTAGAGAAATTATTTCCTGTGTTTATTAGGAGATGTGTACAAAAATTTCATAACATCATAGCTAGTAATAGCAAGAGCCTGGAAACAACTTAAATATCCCTTGACAGGAAAATGAATAGAGAAATTATCGTGTATTAAGAGAGGTACTACAGAGCAGAGAAAATTAAATTAGAGCTATACAACATCATAGATAAAACAAGTTGCAAAATAATATATGCTTTATGATACTAAATACAAAACTCAAAGACATGTACATTTAAACAAGAAATTACTTAGGAATATATACATATATAATGATAAACCAAAATTCAGAATGGTGGAGGGAAGAGGGAAATGGGATTGGGGAGGCACAGGGATTCCAATAGTTCTTGAGTTGGGTGGTAAGCTCAAATATGTTTGTTCTATTATTCTTTCACATGTATAAAATATTTAACAATTATTTTGTGCTTTAAAATCAGTTTCGTCGAGTGTGGTAGCTCATGCCTGTAATCTCAACACTTTTGGAGGCCAAGACAGGTGAATCACTTGAGCCCAGGAGTTTGAGACCAACCTGGGCAACATGGTAAAACCCCTTCTCTAAAATAAATAAATAAATAAATAAATAAATAAATAAATAAATATACAAAAATGGGGTGGGCGTGGTTGCTTGTGCCTGTAGTCCTACCTGCTTGAGAGGTTGAGGTGTGAGGATTACTCAGAAGGTCAAGGCTGCAATGAGCCATGACTGCCCCATTGCTCTCTAGCCTGGGTGACAGACTGTGACCCTGTCTCAAAAATATAAAATAAAATCAATTTCACTTTTGTATGTATGAAATATTTCACTTTTTTCTTTTTAATCAGTTTTATATTTTCAACTTCATATTCTTTTAGTTTCCCATAGAATCTTGACAATGTGAAAAGCAAAAATAAAAATATAAAGATGTATCCTTTTTTTAAAATAAGGAAAAATCCCCTGAATATGTATATACGGACAAGGAAGCATGTAAGCAGCTATGTTAGGATAGTGTGTGTGTGCATGTGTGTGTATGTGTATTTATACTTAAAATACCTTTATGTAGTTCTGAGCAATTGATTAAAAACTGGCAGGAGAAAATGAGCAAGGGAAGAAAGGGCTGGGGGGGAAGAAACTATGGTTTTAGGAACAAAAGGTAGAAAGTGTATTTGTGGACACGTAAATTCAAAGGGTAAGGTGGAGGCCAGGCTGCCAGGAAGGAAATGGCTCTGAGATGAGCAAGGATTGCCTGCTTCTCTGCGTTTGTTCTGTTATCTTTTCTCAGGGATAAAAAAGGCAGATCTGGCGGGTGATGGCTTTGTGGGGTTTATGAAAGTAACCGGAAGGGGACAGAGAGGTGGTTGCAGAGTCCAAAGGAGAACAACTTGGAAGATGTGGACTACAGAGCCTGAGTGGGAGTTTTAAATCACCTGGAAATTGGGAGGTTGGCTGGAAGCAGAAAAGAGTCATGAGGGGTTGAATGATTGAAGCCCACTCTGAGGATAGGGAATGTTTGTGTTTAGAGATGAAAGGACTAGAAAGGGATTCCAAAAGTGGAGCAGGGCCTCGTTATTAAAGGCTCAGTGGGACTGAGGCTGGTGAGGGACAAGCTTTGAGTACTGTGGGGACAATGGTGGGGACCTGTTGAGGCAAGAAGTCTAAAGAATTCACAAGACAGTTGATACCTCTGACAGGCAGGAATGATGAAGTTGAGTCAGAGTATTGGATAGTAGCTGCGTTGCTCGGGTAGAGTTCTTACCATTGTTGATGAGCAAGGAACTGAGAATAGAGGACCCCTGTGTCCTGGGAAGGAACGGGGGTCTAATCACAGCTCCATGAATGCAGCCGGGGGCAGTAGAGTCATATTGACCTGTGTTCAAATTCACTTACTAGCTGTGAGGTCCTGCTGCTAGGTACTTAACCTCTCCTGGCCTCTTTCCTCATTTTCAGACAGAGGATATCACCTCCTTCCTAGAAGCAGTAACCATTAAACTAGAGTATAGATGAAAGGGTTTACTAGAATATCTGGCACACACCATAGATTATTAATAAATGTTAGTGAGACAAAGCAGGGGTCCTTCTTAGGGGCCTAATGGGCTCCTCAAGAGTGGAAATAAAGGAAAAATTTTGAATCTCTTCAAGGGAAAGTCCAGGCACCCAGCTATCCCTGAGAAATAAAAAAGCAATCCCATAAGAAAAAAAAAAAAAAAGGAATAGCATAAACAATAATCTCAAGCAAGTTAGAGTCACAAGGTGTTTTAGTTCCCTCTAGAAACTAAAATATAACACCTTAACATATGTTCTTGAGTTGTTTATTAGAAACCAAGACTCCCACTGATGAAAAATGCTGGCCATTGTCAGGGAGACCTTAGGTAAAGGGGACCTGAAGATTGAACACTGACCACCATTCTTTGTTCTAAGTTTCTTCCTGTGGGACCTGGATAAGAGTTACACCCACAGGGCAAACATTAACCTTCCTTTCTGCTGAACCCAAGTTTTTAGACAAAACCTTGTTTCCTTAACCAATTGCAAGTCAAAAAATTTCTGAATCCACCTCATGACCTATAAGCCCCCACTTCAAGATAGCTCATCTTTTCAGGCCAAACCAATGTATAATCTCCATGTTTGACTTACAATTTTACCTGTAACTTCTGCTGTCCTGAAATGTACCCCTCCCTTTAAAAACCTTTTTTTGTAAGCCATCAGGGAATTCGGGTCTTAAGTGTTAATTGCCCAATCCCCTTGCTTGGCACCCTGCAATAAATGCCTCACTTTCTATCACTGCAAATCCCAGTGTCAGTGTTTGGCTTTTTCTGTGCACTGAGTGAGTGGATCCGAGTTTGGTTTAGTAACATTAGGTCTGTCTTCTCTTCCCCTCAAATCAAGCACCCTTAGAGGCCCAGCATGGGGGATGGCCAGCACCACAGGAGGTAATCAGAGAAGGGGCTGATGATCCCTGGGCTCAGTGATGGAGCCATGAAATGAGTCAGACAAAGACAGAAAAACTAAAACAGGAAGGACAGCGCACTTGCAACGAAAGCCAAACAAAACAAGCATTGCCCATGTCAGTGTCACAGTGCAACTCAGAGATAACTCTGAGGAAGACTTTGCTGATGCATTTCATGAAGAATTTTGTTCATGGTGAGGGATGGCAAATAATAGAAGGTGCAAAAACCTTCTTTGAAACTGATGGGATTTTCAACTGGTCGGGCAAAGGATGGGCCTTCTTAGAAGAGCGTTCAGAAAAGGTGGTAAATTACTTAAGCCTCTTAGATTTTAGTCCTTTCAGTTTTCAGCCTAGCCCTGGAACAAAGGTTTATAAACAGCCTTGTTCATGGAGCAACCTCAGATGCCTCCTGAGATAAAGAAATGGGGAGGCTCTGAAATCAGTGCCTAAGGCAAAAAAACCCCACATAAAACCAAGATTATTCTTGAAAAGCACTTACATCACACTTAAGCTCAAAAGTCAACAATCAAAATAATGGAAAGCAGGATTTGAAGAGATATTTGCACATCCATGTTCACAGCAATATTATTCATAATAGTCAAGAGATGGAAGGAACCCAAATGCCCATTGATGGATTAATGGATAAACAAAATGTAGTATGTAAATACCATGGAATATTATTTAGCCTTAAAAAGGAAGGGAATTCTGGCACATGATATAACATGGATGGACCTGAGGACATTATGCTAAGTGAAATAAGCCAGTTATAAAAATGCAAATACTGTATGGTTTTACTTACATGAGTAGTCAAATGTATAGAGACAGAAGGTAGAATGGTGGTTGCCAGGGGTTGCAGAAGGAGGAATGGGGGGTTGTTTAATGGGTATAGAGTTTCAGTTTTACAAGACGAAAAAAGAGTTCTGGAAATTGCTTGCTCAACAATGTAGATGTACTTAACACTCCTGAACTGTACACTTAAAAACAGTTAGGATGGTACATTTTATGTTGTGTGTATTTTACCACAATTTAAAGTCAGAAATTAGTTGCTTGTGTTTCTCTTTGCATTTAACCTATAGGAATTCAACCACAGGCAAGTGCCCCTTTATTTAGCCCTGTTCTTCCTGGACCCTCCCCATTCAAACCACACCTTTGTCCTTATTGTCCCTAGAAGAGGGGCTTAACCCTCTCCTCTTTATTTTTTATTATAACCAAGCACTTATATTTGTTTTGTTTTTTTATTGATAAAAGCACCTACATTTGAATTTATGTCAGATGGCACTCCACTATAGCTGTCTTTCTTTTCTTACTAATCATAGTTTATGGTTGAGTAGTGAAGGTCCTGTTGAGAAGCAGGAGGAAGTGTTTGGCTCCTAAACCAAACACTTGCATAAAGTATTGTCTGTGACATCTAAGTACTGTGTCTGCACAGTATACAAATAATATATTTATAATTTAATGCTGAATAATATTCTGCTGTATTTATATACCATATTTTGTTTATCCATTCATCTGTACTTAGATGTCACAGACAATACTTTATGCATGAACTGATGAAGTAAGTCATGAGAACTCCCACACTTTTGAGTTGTCAACACAAAAAGCACATTTGCACTAACTCAGAACACATGATGTTTTGGGTAGAGTTGAAGAAGTATTACCCACAAAGAAGGGGTTTCTAAGTAATGTAGTAGTGATGGCTCAAACAAAAAGGCAAAGAGCACTCATCCATCTTGGAGAACTATAACCCTGATTCTTGGGAATGTTGGTTCACAAACTGTATCATATTGTCTTGATATAAAAATGAATCTTTCTTACCTTTAAAGAACACTTTTAGCCAACAAATTTTAGCTCCATTTACATTATATACAGTTGAAAGAAAAATGGGAGTTTCATACACTGTGCATGTTTGTATCTCCTCGAAGCACTCAGCAGTGGTTTGCCCCTAGGAATTAGTCAATAAATGGTTATTGAATTTAGAATGTCCTTCTTTTCAATCAGTAAGGTTTAATATATATCCAATTCAGAAATCCTATTAATTTTTCAGCATTACTAAGCCTTTAAAAATCAATTTTGGGGATGTGCTTAAGAGTTCACAGCAAATACTATTACATAATAATTAAGAGAAAACTGTTAAATGAATCATGCTTATTCAGTACACCAGTAGCCATTGATAAAATGTAATTTAATTTAATCATTTAAATTTACATTGTTAATGTACAAGAGCATTTCTTTCAAACCACAGGTTAACACACACTAAAGAGCAATGCTGTTAGAGGAGCAGAGAAACTTTGGAAAACTCTGCTGTCTGAAATAAAAGCAAGGCACTCTCCATTAACAGCTGGTGGCTTCCTGATTTCCGCCCACAGAAGGCATGTTCACACTGAGAGAGCTCTCCCACGAGGGGAGGAATCACCTGCTTTAATACATGTTGTCCTCTTCTGTGCTAGTGTGGTCATCCACTCTGTATAAACTTATGTGCAACATTCAGACAAAAAAAAAAAAAAACAGGGGGAGTTGAGTTGATAGATGACTTGGGAGGCTCTCATAGTTGTAATAACTATGGAAGACAGAAGAACATGCTATCATCTTTATTTTTAGCACTCATATCTGGACCTAGTACTAAAAAAGCTTCTTCATTCCTTCCAACCACTAGATTATAATGGCTAAAAAGTCTTTTCCTTAAAACTGATGGGTGTAAAAATAAAAAGTAACGGCATTTCTCTAGGGCTCTGTTTTTGTTTTGTTTTGTTCTTCCTTTATAGACATGACAAAAACAAGGATTAACTTTCCAAATATTCATGGTGCACAAGAAGGTTATGTATGCACAGTATTTCTAATTTATTCAAATTCAATTTGAATTTGGTCTGAAGCTATCTTGTATGAAATGTTAGCTTTCCTGATACTTAATAATATTTATTATGTTTGCATATAAGCTCAAAAAATTAATGCAAAAGTATACTTTACTCGTGGTTATCTTCTGGTAAATATTAGTGGTTATGTTTAAAAGCCTGATTTTATATAGATGGAGTAAGCTGAGAAAAAAAAAAGACCATGGAAAGGTAAATTAGGTCTTAGTCTTGATTCTGTTACTAGCTGTTTGACTTTGATTAACTCTTCACCCTTCAATGGGCCCCAGTTTGCTCCTCTCTGAATTTTAGGGGTTGGACTAGTTGACAGGCCAGGCCCCTTCCAAGTCTAACATTTCAAAATTCTAACATTCCAGGTTCTATCATCTTGATATATAAAAATAACAATCTTTCATAAAAGCACACATAAACATAACACATAATCAAATATTAGAATGACTCTTGGAAAAAAACATGTGATTTCCTATCTGGGTTATACTTTGCAGCAGTTAGGCAATTCATTTGGCATTTGTTTGATTGTATAATTTAATGACAATATAAACAGCATAGTTTTGTTATTTTTCCTTTAAAAAGACTAAAGCAAAAATGATTAAAGCTAACAAAAACTACATCAGTTTGACATTCAAAGTTTGTTTCTTAGCAAAATGGCCAAAGATATTTTGACTTGATACAGAGTATATAATATAAAGACTTTTAGACCTAAAAATCTTCAAACATTATTCGAATTTAGCAAAACATAAGCAAAATTTTAATATCAAAGTGCTAAACAGTACTGCCTTAAAAGTCACTGCAAATGAACCATAAAATAACGGCATGGGAAGTGACATTTATTGTACAAATGGTTAATAAAAAGACACATTATAAATATATATATGTAACCTGCTATATTTATATATATATATATTTGCTTATTTAATTTCTAATTGGTGTATCCAAGTCACTGTGAACACCCCATTTAATTACTCTGTAACTCAGCTTCCAGGAGCTGGTGGTCTTGCAATAAATACAGGCAAAGCTATTACAATATAACGTGCATACAAATGTTTATACAAATAAGGACACTATGCAACAATTATCTCATAGTAATATGGCATTAACAGTAGAAACATACAAAAGGGAGTACGAACACGGAATGTTGAAACGCAGCCCACTAATCCTTCCTAGTACTCACACTCATACTATTTTTTAAATCTTTTCTAGTATTCACATTCATACTATTTTTTAAAAAGAAGATTTGCTTGCTCTCCAAAATTGTCTCCTTAACAAATAACAAAAATTAAATTATATCTATAAAAATCCTTATTGTCCCTGGTGCTTACCCTGTATGACCCAGTTCCTGCTGATTTGAATGTTCTTATCTAGGGATCAAATACTCGACTGACTTATGGAGCTTCTGAATGAATATACTAGTCAGTTGCTATAACTGAAACAAGTTTAGGGAACTCTAGTGGGGTTGATAGAACACAACCAAAACAGTTACATGTAATCCAGTTTATAATCTGATCCACTTTCAGGATAGCTGGACAGTCAGGGCAGGGATCTGGTTCCATCAGGAATGGCCTAAAAATCTTGGATAGGCCATACCTCAGAAGGGATCTACAGGAAAGGTGAACCCAGCCTCTGCTAGGAATATTAGCATGCGTTATTTGCTAACATGACTGCCTCCTTTTTATTTCCATATAGAATAAAGGAGAGTTAATAAACAAGACTTAGTAAGACAGCACTTTAAAAAATTGCACTTGTTTATGGAAGCAAACAGCCATTATTGTTTTGCTATGTCTGATTTGTAGGTAATCCTCCATCTTTCAACATTTGTTAAAATAAAGGAAGAAGGAAATTAAAAGGAAGTTTCTGCCTTGTTTGCACCACATACGTACCTTTGATACAGGAAGCGTATTTTCAAGGGACCAATCTTTAAGACACATCCTACCCTGGCAAACAACCCTTGGCTGTTCTTATTTTTAAATACAAAGCAACTATAATTGTATTCCCCAGAAAGAGTTTTAAAACAGTTATATTATCCTTTTTTTTTTTTTTCCTGCTGGGATAGCATTGTCCAAAAGTGCTTTGTTAGCAATTTCTTAGAAAACCCTCATGAACTATACCCCCCTCCCACCCTATCCCCCAATGCCTAAATATAAAACACAACCCCAACACAATACTCTGCATGTTTTCTGGCTTTAGGTTGTAAGGAAAAGAGCCAGAAAAAAAAGTCTTTGCTTTCTACAGGAGCTGTTTTTCCTCTTAAGGAAGGACAGGAAATGATAGGTTTCCAGACCTATCCCTTTGCTGCGTAGCAAGCAGGTGCTAGGAGAAGAGGCGGCTCACTGCTCAGGCTGCTCCTGATTAGAAAGGTAGGGTGTCCAGGAAGAGCTTGTCGATGACGGAAGGTGGAGACACCAAGTCTTCCAGCTTCAGGTAGAAGATGCGCTGGAGGCCCAGGGTGCAGATCTTCCTCAGTTCTACCAGGGCACCCAGGACCTTGGACTCGGTGGGCTCCAGAGCCTGTCCCTTACTCTGATGGTCTTTTAAACTGCTTGTGATCTTGTTGCATAGCTCCTCGACTCTCTTTGGTTCTTTTAACCCATGTCTTTCTGCAGAGGGATAGAGAAGAGCAAGAAGTTTAGGAGGCAAATACATTTTAAGACACTTTGAATGCCTAATTGAGGTCTGTGTCTCATTCTGCCAGTTTGGGTGGCTTCTTAACAATCAAAGTGCCCTCCCTGTTAGAGGTAGCTCATGGCCTTTGGTATTAAACAACACCAAGGTTTGAATCACAGTCCCAACACTTACTTGCTGTGCACCCTAGAGTAAGTCTCTTTACTTCTGAGCACCCATTTCCTTATGAGATGAAGAAAATGATCATACCCAATTAGGGGTTTCTGGGATAGCCAGCTTAGGTAACACAAGGGAAGCACAGTTCCTGGCACACAGCCACATGGAATGAATGGCAGGGTGTTTATTATTTTGCATACATTGTCCTACTAAGGACTCACAAAGCCCTGTCAGTAGGCAACTATTTTTCAGAGTGACACAGAAACACATCCAGGCAAATGAATTAATGTTTGTATCTTGACAGACTAACTTAAGGGAGGTTGGGAGGCTGTAACTTCCATTTGCTAATGCAAGGGCTGCTCGAAAAGACCCAACATAGCAAAGTGCATTCCTGTGTTTTCATGCTAACCAGCACTGAGAAGAATTCAGCTTTTCTTTTCCTTGTTTTGTTCCCCCCAACTTGAAACCCCTATTGACATACACCTGGCACTCTGTACAAAATACACATGTCCTCCTGCTGTGGAGATGGAAAAGTCATAGAGAAGGGGAGGAAGCCCAGAAGGATGTGGTGCAGGCACTTTATAATGTATCAAGACACAAATACCAGCATCTTATATTTTACAAAACAATATATAAAATGATCTCCATGTTAAATACTATGATCTATTTTATGTATAAGGTTAAATGAATTTCCCAAAGTCACTCAGCTGCTAAAAGCTGGGATGAGAACCCAGTTTTCTGAGGCAAATATTGGCCTCTTGTGCGATCTTGGCTCACTGCTCCCCTACTTCCCCCCACCCCACTCCCCGCAGTTCAAGCAATTCTCCTGCCTCACCCTCCTGAGTAGCTGGGACTACAGGTGGGCACCATCATGTCCAGCTAATTTTTTGTATTTTCCGTAGAGATGGGGTTTTGCCATATTGGCCAGGCTGGCCTCGAACTCCTGACCTCAAGTGAGCCTCCCACCTTGGCCTCCCAAAGTGTTGGGATTACAGGAATGAGCCACCATGCTTGGCCTCAGAGCCTCATTTCCAAGGGAAGAGCTTGTCCTCTGTTATCTCAAACTGTTCTTCTCTCAGTACATTTACATGTAAAATCATAATCCTTGAGAGATCGAAGACATCCTTCTAATGGGAAATCAAGCAATAGTTTCTAATTTTTACGAAATTAATTTTTTTTTTTTGAGTCACGGTCTTGCTCTGTTGCCTGGGCTGCAGTGCAGTGGTGCAATCATGGTTCACTGTAGTCTGGAACTCCTGGGCTTAAGTGATCCTCCTGCCTCAGCCTCCCAAGTAGCTAGGACTATAGGCATGCACCACCATACCTGATTGATTTTTAAATTATTTTTTGTAGAGGTAGGGCCTCACTATATTGCCTAGGCTGGTCTTAAACTCCTGGACTCAAGTGATCCTCCTGCCTCAGCTTCCCAAAGTGCTGAAATTACAGGCATGAGCTACCGTGGCTAGCTCTAAATTAATTTTTTTAAGTTGGAGACATTTTTGTTAGAAAAGTTATTTCCTGCTGGGCGCGGTGGCTCACGCCTGTAATCCCAGCACTTTGGGAGGCCGAGGTGGGTGAATCATGAGGTCAGGAGATTGAGACCATACTGGCTAACACGGTGAAACCCCGTCTCTATGAAAAATACAAAAAATTAGGTGGGCCGTGGTGGCGGGCGCCTGTAATCCCAGCTACTCGGGAGGCTGAGGCAGGAGAATGGCATGAACCCAGGAGGCGGAGCTTGCAGTGAGCCAAGATTGCACCACTGCACTCCAGCCTGGGCGACAGAGCGAGACCCTGTCTCAAGAAAAAAAAAAAAAAAAAAAAAAGAAAAGTTATTTCCTTGAAGCAAAAGTTGCAGTGAGCCGAGATTGCACCACTGCACTCCAGCCTGGGCGACAGAACAAGACTCCGTCTCAAAAAAAAAAAAAAAAAAAGAAAAGTTATTTCCTTAAAGCAAAAGCCAATCAGAAAAATGAAGAACTATCCAGATACTTTTCTCTTGTCCCAAATAAGAGGCCTGGGAACCAGAAAATTTGCATTATCCTCAGTTTGGCTAGTTTGTGTATGATTTGGGGAAGTTCCTCCCTCTTTGGGGCCCTGTAAAAGGAGAAGGTTGAACTTAATTATCTGTAAGGCCCCAAAGCTCTGAGTTCTGATGTGTGTCTGTCCTTCTGTCCGTCCTTCCTTCCTTCCTTCCTTCCTTCCTTCCTTCCTTCCTTCCTTCCTTCCTTCCTTCCTCTCTCCCTCCCTCCCTCCCTCCTTCCCTTCCTCCCCTCTTTCTCTTTCTTTACTTCTCGACAGAGTCTCACTCTGTCACTCAGACTGTAGTGCAGTGGTGAAATCTCAGCTCACTACAACATCCACCTTCTGGGTTCAAAAGATCCTCCTGCCTCAGCGTCCCAATTAGCTGGGATTACAAGTGTGTGCACCACACCTGGCTAATTTTTGTATTTTTAGTGGCGACAGGGTTTCACCATATCAGCCAGACTGGTCTCAAACTCCTGGCCTCAAGTGATCCACCCCCCTTGGCCTCCCAAAGTGCTGGGATTACAGGCATGCACTCCTGCACCTGGCCTGATATGTTATAATATCAAAATTCAGGCACACACTTCTGCACCTGGCCTGATATGTTATAATATCAAAATACTACCATGAAGATTGCCAGCGGCATCTCCGTGGATTATAAGTTGCAGGCATCTTGTCTCAATGCAATATGCTATAAAGAGAAGGGCACTGGCCCTGGAGTTAGACAGACCTGGGTTCTAGTTCTGGTTCTGTCACTTACTAGCTGGGTGACCTAATTTCTCTAAGGCTCAATGTCTTCACAGGAAAATCAGAATTATTGGGTGGCAGATACACAGCCTTTGCTGTATTCTTCCTGTATGTCTTCAATGTTATGTAATAAATTAAAAGAAAAAGTAAAATGATAAGAAAACCCAACTGCATGGACTGTTGTGGCTCAATTAAGATAATGTTATGGAAAAGTGGTCTGTCAACTGTAGAGAGCTATACACTGGAATAACTGGTTCTGGAATAATCAGAACCAAAGACAATGCTTGCCAGTGGGCAAGTGGCTGGCAACTACAAGGTCTAACAAAAGGCAATTAGTGGCCTAATTTCCAAGCTTTGCAGTGCATCATTTTGCTTTCCCTGAGAAACTATTAGCTAATCAGCCCAGGTGCAGACCTGTCTCCTACAGCTTATCTTTACTAAATACATAGGCTCCATGTTTCAGTCTCAGAAGAAGCACCTGAGAGTGAATTTTAAGAGAATCCTGCATGCAGTGGTGTTCTGCCTAAAGTTTTATTTTTCTCCCCAAAACAAAAGAACACGCTGTAAATTTGGCAGTAAATTTCAAGAGCTATAAATCGTCCATAGCCTCTGACTATGTAATCCCACCCTTGGGAATTTATCCAAAGGAAACATTTAACAGAAGAATAAAACTGTATACATGGAGACATTTGATTCAGTATTATCTATTACCAAGACAAAACAAAACAAAAGCAAACAAAAAAACTGGAAAAAGGCAAAGGGCTGAAGAATAGGGGAACTGTTAAGTAAATAATGGTATATGGAAGGGAAGACTCTGGAGACATCAAACAGAACAAATATGAAGGCTGTGAAGCAAAATAAAAAAATGTTTACAACATTAAATAAAGAGTAGAATATTAAATACTAAAGCTGTGTTTCCATCTACGCAAATATTATTTCTTCATATAAAGAAGGGTGAAAGAAAATATAAACATGAAAATACCTATGGGGTTTGGGGATAACTTTTTCCTTTCTTTTAAAATGTCCAGGTTGTGCTCTTTGTATAATAATGTTAAAACAGAACAAGATGGATTTCGTCCTTTGTGAAGTCCTTGAGTAGTTATAACATGATCAAACATCACCTTGCTGATACTAAATTCAATTAATAGTGAGAAATATCCAATTAGATTCATAACCTAGGGAAGGTCGCCTTTCTCAGAATAAATACCAGTCCATTGACTTAAGCTTTCCCTTCCTTTCAGTGTCTCATGTCTTACATAACATTCAAGATCTCATATTCATCATCAGGATACAGGAACTGAGCAATATATTGGCTGGATTTGGGGAGGGGGCTAATTGTGGAACCTTGTAACCAGACTTTCTCATGGCCAAACTCCCAGAAGGTACTGCAGAGTTTTCCCTGCTCTCCAACCAGTTGCCACTGCTCAATAACTATGGCAACCATTATTTATTCAGTGAATTCAAGTGGAGATCGATACCTCCTGCCAGCTGGATCAACTCTAGGCCTGGAATTCCTTGAGGAATTCAGAGACACTCCTGTTAGAAGCCAAAGGCACCTCAACCCTTCTTTGTTGTTTTGAACAGCCACTGGATTTGTAGCTTCTTTACTTTTTCAAAAGGGCTGAGATAATATTCAGTCTCCATGCAAACTACTGCCAGCAGCCAAGAAGATTTTCAAATCACTAGGGAGTCACTAAGTGTCTGGGTCCTTCCCTAGTAATTTGAAATCCCTTAAAACCTAATCACTGACATTTTAGTTAAAGGGATCTCCTTTCTTCTTGTAGCTTCGTAAACATGGCTACGGAGCTGATATACAGAGTTCATAAATTCGGGAGAAATAAGGCATTTGAACTATCCCCCTTCCTAGAGAATTATACACGGAAGATTTTAGTTTAAGGTCTTTGTCCACCATTAAACAAAACAAGCTTCTTAATATTTCTTGCATTTTGGTCTATATAATTTTCACAGAATGCTTCAGTATTTTAACTCTGGCATTATATATTCAAAACTTTAAAACATAACATACAGAAATGGTTAAGTAATTGACTTATATGTCATAATCATTGTATATATAGATTGGAAAGGGTTTGAGTTATTTAGTTCAAATTCCCATCTAAGACAAGAATCTCTACTGCAAGTTACCATAAAGAGAGTGTCAGGTAGTGGCTGGACTGGGAGTTAACTATAATATTATGCCTTAACAATACAAATATATTTAATAGCACTTTATATAACACTCTTTTACTTAGATTATTTAGATTATTTTATCTCACTCTCACAACAATCCTTTGAATTAGGCAGGATAAAGATTATCTTTAACTAACAGGTATGGAGAGTAAGGCTCAATTAAGTAGCTTGCCCATAGTCAAAATTAGCGAGGGGCTATTTTATTTCACTCCAAGTCCAGAGATACTTCTCTTATAACAGGATGCCTTCCATCTCTGGATGTCTCTAATTGTTAGAAAGTTTCTCCTCATCCTGAGATGAGCTAGCCTTTCTATAACTCTCTCCTATTTTCTGTGCACCAAATTAACTAATTACTTCTTTCAACAACTATTTATTGAGCACCTATTCTGTGGCAAGGAATGTTATAACTACTGGGGTTAGAGATGTGACAGACAGATCACACTCCTAATCCTTGTGTGGTATGAACATCTAAAGACACTGTTGGATTCCTGTGCATTTTAGCTATCCAGGCATAGACATCTCTGCTTAGAGCAAGAGGGAGGGGTTGGGAGGTAGGGGGAACCAGGGAAGAAGGAGTCAGGGAGAGAGAGTGATGGAATGAAATAATAGAGCTACATTTAGGTCTGTGCTCATGTTTTCTCATCTTCACCTGGTTAAGATCTACTCATTCTGTGGATCTCAGATCAAATATTTCTTAAAGGAAGCTTCCCTTTTTACCCCCATTCTAGATCATGTTCTCCTCTGGCATTCTAATCTTTCCTTTGCAGGACACAACAGTCTGAAATCAGATAGTTACATGATTTTTCTCCTCCCATTAATTGTAAGCACCATGGGGGCGTGAACTGTATTTGCTTAACGTTATATCTCCAGCACCAAGCCTAGTACATAGGAGACACCCAATAAATATCTGTTAAATGGATACACAGACGATCAAGGATCTGTGAAACATGATTATATAAGTACTAAAAGGGTAAGCCGCTAAGAATAAATATACAGGTTGGGAGTTATTAAGAAGCTAACAACAGTAAAGAACTTTACAAAATCTAAAACCTACCATATCAAAGCTTTGGAATTATATTTCCTGGCTGTAAACCTGAGCTCTACCACTTATTTATTTATTTATTTATTTATTTTTGAGATGGAGTCTCACTGTGTCGCCAGGCTGGAGTTCAGTGGTGCAATCTCAGCTCACTGCAACCTCTGCCTCCCGGGTTAAAGCGATTCTCCCATTTGGCCTCCCAAGTAGCTGGGACTACAGGTGCGTGCCAGCATGCCCAGCTAATTTTTGTACTTTTAGTAGCGACGCGGTTTCACCATGTTGGCCAGGATGGTCTCCATCTCTTGACCTTGTGATCCGCCCGCCTCAGCCTCCCAAAGTGCTGGGATTACAGGCGTGAGCCATCATGCCTGGCCTTGACCACTTATTAACTGGGTGACTTTGGGTCTGTTTCCACATTTGTAAAATGGTGCTAATAATGGTACCTGCCTTATGGGTTGTTATGAGAAGTAAATGAGTTAGTACATGTCAAGTATTTGGAACCATGCCTAGCATATAGTGAGCACTTAGTCAATATTTGCAAGTATCCTCTCTATCTAAAACTCAAGTCATTACCTTCCCCTTCAAATCAGCCACTTCTTTAAGCTTGTCTATTATGATATTACAGCCTTTCACATCACTCTCATAATCATCTCTAACAATTCCTTCCCTCCGAGTCATCATATTTAATCCATTTCAAGAACTTCCGTTATTATCTCTGTGATGTTCCTTGCGTTTATATCTCCCTCTCAATACCCATGGCCTCTGGACCAGGATCTTCAGTATCTTTGCTATCTAGATCATTTTAATAGCTCTTGACTGATCTCCATGCTTCCTGTATCTGCTGTTAGCCATTCCAGGTACTTCCAAGTTTATTTATTAAGCAACATTAAACAAAATAACACATGTAAAGCCCTTGGCACAGTGCCTGGCACCGAGTATTTTAAAATGGTAGTTATTAATTTCATAGATTGCTAATTACCAATAGGTTCCCTTGTTCCTTGCTACTTAAGGTGTGGGCCCCAGACCAGCAGCATCAGCATCACCTGGGAGCTTGCTGGAAATGCAGAATCCGTTTAGGTAGGTCCTGCCCCAGACCTACCTAACCAGAATCTGCAATGCAACAAGATGCCCAGTGATGTGAACGCTGGAGAAGCTCTGGTCTAGTCAATCCTAGTACCCATAACATGCTTGACTCAGTCCACACCTAGTGTTCATCTAGTCTCTGTAAACCTCATTCCCCAAAGTGGGAACTCACTCCTCAAGGCAGCTTATTCCAATTTCAAATGGTTCTTTCTATGAGAAAGTTTTTCTTATATTGAGCTAAAATTTGCCATCCTGTGTATCAGGGGTCCCCAAATGGTATTGATCCATGGCCTGTTAGGAACTGGGCCACACAACAGGAGGTGAGCGGCGGGCAAGCAAGTGAAGCTTCATCTGTATTTACAGCCACTCCCCATTATTTGCATTACCACCTGAGCTCCGCCTCCTGTCAGATGAGTGGCGGCATTGGATTCTCATAGGAGTGTGAACCTTATTGTGAACTGTGCATGTGAGGGATCTAGGTTGCATGCTTCTTATGAGAATCTAACGTGTGGTGATCTGTCACTGTCTCCCGTCACTCCCAGATGAGACCATCTAGTTGCAGGAAAATGAGCTCAGGGTTCCCACTGATTCTACATTATGGTGAGTTATAAAATTATTTAATTATATACTACAATGTAATGATAATAGAAATAAAGTGCCCAATAAATGTAATACACTTGAATCATCCCGAAACCATTCCCCCGACACCAGTCCAAGGAAAAATTGTCTTCCATGAAACCAGTCCCTGGTGCCAAAAAAGTTGGGGACTGCTGTTATATGTAGTTCCCAGTTCCGCCTCTTGGGCTTATATGAGAAATGTCAAATTCTCTTCCTCATGGCAGGGAGTAGGGGATAAAGAAAGGGATGATAGTAACCATCAGGAGCCCCACCAAGGGGAAAAGTAACTCTCCTTTCTGAGCAGGTGCTAGGGCAAAGGTTAACTTGGTGACAACAATGCAGTTCCAGCCAAACGGGAAGGAAAGGTGGGCCCCTGGAGAGAGAGGTGTGTGTAGTTCAAACACCAACAAACAGGACTCCCCACTCTCAGCTCTACCCCTTTTTCTGGGAATTCACCTTATTGCTACCACCCATGCCATATACAACATCCTTTACTGATGGGCAGTCCCAGAGACATTGAGCCCACGCTGGTCAGGAAGCCACAAGTCAGTCAGCAGTCTGTGGTGAGACTGATTTAAATGGTACTTTTCAGTCTGACTGTCTTTGATTTGGTAGAGTATGTGTCTGTCTCTCTCTCCAGTGAGACCACAGACTCTTTAAGGGTAAGGGAATGTGTGTCTGGTGCACAGTAGATGCTCAATAAGTATTTACTGAATTAATCTGAATCGAAAGAAGGCAATTTTCAAGAATTCATAGTTTTCTCATGACTGTGGTAGGCTAAAAATTAATTCAGATTTTTCTAATTTGGGAGACTTCCTGATACTCACAATTGGCCCATTCATACAATGAATATTTGTCATATGCCAGATACTTGTAAATGGTAAAGTAATTTTAAAGATACTAATAAGACTCTCCCTGTCCTTAAGAACCCCACAGTCTAGCTGGTAAAGAAAGACACAAAGAAATTCCTTAATACAATGTGTATATTCAGTTGCAGGGATGCATGAACACTTTTATGGATTCCTAGAGAGCAAGACAGCTGGCTCTTCATAGAAGTGTGTAAAACAAATAATATAATAATAATAACAATGAAGGTTTGTCTAATTTTTTTTTTCTGCATAGTATACATTAGTTCGTTCAATCTTTATAAGAAACCTGCAAGTAGACATCTTTATCCTTGTGAGAAAGAAGGAAACTGAGATTCAGAGAGGGTAACGAACTTGTCCAAGATTGCAAAGACAGCACATTTCAGGGTGAAGACCTGAACTCAGATCTCCTGTCTCTAAATCCTGTGGCCTCTCCCCTCTCCCACCTTTTTTGTTTTTAACTATTTTGCCCTGCTAAGTTTTACATTTAGTTTTCCTTGCAATGTAGCTGACGGCTTTATTTGATGCAAAAGCAGGGGTAACCAGGTAACCATATACAGTGAGCAGTGGAGCTCTGGAAAGACAGATGGTGGAGGGTGTGGCATGGTCAGCCACCTGTCTAGTCCTGCTGTGTTACTGTTTCACTACTTTCTGCCCTGGTTCTGCCCTCCTTCCTCCTTCTCAGTCTTAGAGGTCATGTTTCAATAAGACCAGGAAAAAGACTACAGTCAGAAGAGAAAGGAGTCATTTTCTCACCTGACAGATGACCTGAGTAGGGAAAAGAAAGTCATGGGGAACAACAAAATGGCATTTGAGCACTTGAGATTCCCTCTGCCATCTGCTTCAAAACTACCTTTCCAATCTTATTTCCCCTATTTCTCTACAGGAAAAGCGTTGTGCTCTGAGGTTAGGTCATCACATCAGGCCAGAAGGTAAATAATCCATACAATGAGTTTTATCCCTGAAAATCCTTTAACTTTCCCAAAAGCACAAGACATGCTCTCAGCACTCATCACCAGAGGCAGAGAAACCATGACTTCCAGTGGATTCATATCTTCTCTGTCATGCTCACTCCAGGACATACAGTCATCGAATGCAATAGCCTGCACTCTTAATTTTTCTCCTCTTTCTACTTGGATCATATATGTGATTTTAATATATGCACAATGCAACTCCACTGTAATTGTTTTAACCCTAAACTGTACTGAGGCATTCAACTGCCATGCCCTTGCGGTTCTCTTTCCTTCATCTGGAATGTTCTTTATGTCTTCTCATGTCTAGATACTACCTCTTTGGGAAGTCATTCATGACCAACACTTCTACCTTCCTTCACCTCAAAAAAGTTAGCAGTAATCTGGACTTACCCCGCACTGCCTCTGTGCCTTTTCAGGACCTGAGCACCAATCGCTATACATCAAGTTCATATATTATAATCTATGACTTCCTAGTAGACTACCCACTTCTTGACAGCAGAATGCATGCCTGGCTCATCTTTGCATCCCTAGAGACTGTCACAATGCTTGGTACATAGTAGGCCCTTAGGCTTATTTAATGAGTGGATATTTATAAAATAGTAATTCCACACTAACTTTGTTTGGCGGGGGGGCTTCTTATTTATGAAACATTATTAACTGCAACCAGATATCAACTCATTGGTATCCCATCAGATTCAAACCACTTGCATTACTTCAGAGATGCAGCACTGGCAAAGGGTAATGGTTGGGGTAGATAAACAGGGAACCTGAAAAACGTCTGAAAACCAACCACTGTGGGGAACCCCCTATTTACTGCAGGAAAGGAGAGTGATCTGAATGAAACCATTTCCTGCCCTACTTCACTGCCTAGTTTTTCATGAGGGGGTACAGAGAGAGGAGGAGGACAAAGAAAAAAAGAATCAGAAAAAAAAAAGCCATGTTTGTGCAAACCACCAATACTATCCAGATTCTTAATACTTTTCCTGGAAGCAAGCCTAGTTAAACTTCTAAGATGCCATTTCCTTTTCATGAGCTCTCCCCTGTGGTTTAAGAAAAGACAATTTTGGGATGAATTCTGTAATGTAAATAGCCCAGCTGTTACTCCACAATCACCCTTTATGATCAACGAAGCTTATTCAGAAGTCAAGATCCATGGCAGCTCATATTCAAATGAAAATTAATATCCACAGCAATGCACACTGTTTCCCAAGCATCGCCTTTTCTGCCATTTCCTGATATTTTCACACTTATCAAACCCACTTTCAACCAATAAGTCACAAAGAGTGTTGTAAGGTACAGAAATGAGATAAGAGGGCTTATTTTTGTTGTAGGCTAAAACCACAGCAGGAATGAGGCAGGAAAGGGAGCTACCCGCTTGGGAAGGCCCAAAGACACCACTGTAGTTCACTTGGCTTATTGTAAGTGCTCGTTATGTGCAGCTTAATTAGTTTAATATCACTGTCCTCCTTTAAGCCTCTCTCTCAAGCATCCAAGGAGACTGTCACCAAACATACTGCCTTCTAAAGCCACCACCTGTTTCCTCATGCCACTGAGTTTGATGCTTCCAAGGGGCAGGGGAAGGCATATGCCTAACTTGGACTCTGTCACTATCACTCCAAGGGGGACCATAGGTGAATTCAGAGTTGCCTATCCTGAATCCAGTTTGGTTACATCACCAACTGAATTTTCTATAATTCTCACTGCTGCCCTATGAAATAGGCATGGTTATCCCCATTTTACAAATGGTGAAACTGAATTTCAGAGAACTGAAATGTGTTCCCCAAGAGCACCTATTTATTAAACACAGGACTGAAGATTAAAATCTGGGCGTGCTCAATTCCAAAGTCCATGCTATTTCTGCCATGCCAAACTGCCTCCTCCCCCGGCCAATCTCCACATAAATGGGCAGCGGGCTGAGCAGCTGTAACTGCAGGGCACAGAACAAATGGAATGCAGAAAGAGGACCAGCACCACCCTTCTCCTAATTTCTACTCTATATTCTCTGTACTGAACTGCCCAGTCTCTCCAGGTTGGGTCTTCCTGGCACCCACACATCCTGGCCTCTTAGATATTTGTCAATTTCCATTTAAAAAGTGAAACAAAGATATGGCCTTTCAGGGATGGGCCATCCTCTTGAATCATGGCTTTCAGACCTGGACTGACCTTTTTCCTCTTAGATTCTTTCTCACTCTAATCTGTGCCCAAAACGCACTGACAGGGTAAATCTTTCTAAAATGTAAACCTGACCATCAGGCTCCTTTGGACAAAACCTGTGGATCCTTGTTGTGCTCAAGATAAACTCTGCTCCCTTCACCTAGGCATGGAAGGTTCTTCATGTCCCGCCTCACCCTGACCTATCAGAACAGTCACATCTCCTGCCACTCCAATTTTCAGTTGTTTCCTTTCTGAAACTTAGCCATATTTTCAATGGCTTTTGGCAAATGTTTATTTATGCCTGGATTCTCACTTGTTCCATTTTAGCTTGGAGACATCCTCTGCATTTACAAAGGACCAGCTCCTGTGATCTCTTCTGAGAAGACCACCCCCACCTGCTATCTCTGCGCACTTGAAACTCACTCCCTTGTCTCCATAGTGGCACTCAACACCCTGCATCAACTGTAGTACTTTGCATGCCTATCTCCTCTAGGGATGTGTGTTATCATCTCTGAAAACCCAATGACATGCAGCACAGTGCCTAGGTCAGTGAATATGTGTTGATTAACTAGACTCAACACTTGTTCCCATAGAGATGAAGCAATGTACTGCTTTTACTTGTGGGAATCCAAAGCTGGATCTAGACTTTTGTTTTTGTCTTTTTAAAATGAACTAAACTCCATACTTTCTAGTTTTGAATGTTTAACTGACTTAGGAATTGCTGAATGGTTTTGAAATCGAACTAAAGAGTTTTAGTTCAAAGGCAGCCTTGAACCAGTTTCCTTCCAGTCCTGATGAAATAATATGCTTGTGCCTTAAATCTGTTTATTTTCTTCAGATGCTCCAGTAAGCCATTTGAAAGCCCTCCGAATGGAATCCATACTCTTTGAGACTGCCTTGGTTTTTGTTTCGTTAATGGCTCTCTCGGAAGTCTAGCAGCCCCATTTAAAAAAAAAAAAGTGAGTTTCTCATCCTGGACCAAAGACCAAGAGGAAGTCAGTTTCCATTCGGAATACTGAAGGAATGGCTAGTGTCTGAGTCCTCACTGCAGCCATACCATTTGCTTGTCTTTGCCTGCATGTCAACCATCAAATGACGAACCAGCCTAGCCTCTTAAGGCACAGATGCATCTAACTTTAGCTAATAGGAGATATCCCAAGAAATGCAAGTGAACAATGCTTGGGCAAACCAATGTACATTTCCAGTGAAACAGAAAGAAGGGGCCATCTGTACCAGAGGATGCATTTGATGCTCTGGAAACTCACCACCTGCCTGAGAAACATGTTTTCTATAGCCAAGAGCATATTATTCTGAACTTGAACTCTCAGTTCAACAGCCAAGCCTGTGCTTGTGTCTGACCAAAAGGACAAGGATGAGCCCCTCATTTGGCCACTTCTGGAGCCCCCACCCTCTGTCACCACCTCTCCAGGCCCCAGTCTGACCGGAAAGAATGAGGTCTAACAGGAAACTCTCCCCCAGGGCAAAGGGAGCTGGGGCAAGGGCCTCCATGGCCACGGGGAGATGATATTCTTTCCCTTGCCCAACATGCGCCTTTCTCCATCCCACCCCACCTTGGGATCCTTTATCTCCCAAAAGATAGAAAGAGAGAGATCTATAGAGGGAGACAGGCATAAATCAAATATGTTTTATGCTTGTGGTTAAAAAACTGCTCAGTTGGCCGGGTGTGGTGGCTCATGCCAGGAATCCCAGCACTTTGAGGGGCCAAGACGGGTGGATCATTTGAGGTCAGAAGTTCGAGACCAGCTTGGCCTGCATGATGAAACCCCATCTCTACTAAAGATACAAAAATTAGCCGGGTGTGGTGGCAGGTACCTGTAATCCCAGCTACTCAGGAGGGTGAGACAGGAGAATTGCGTGGACCCAGGAGGCAGAGGCTGCAGTAAACCAAGATCACATCATTGCACTCCAGCCTGGGCAACAGAGCGAAACTCCATCTCAAAAATAATGATAATAAAATTTTAAAAATAAAAATAAAAACTGCTGTGTTGAGCCAGTTTTGCTTTCTCTCAGTCCTTTGCCAATCGAAGTTATTAAATCAAGTTGTATTTGATATGTCTATAGTGTTTTGGTTTTACTTTAGGTCACTAGCCAAGAATTGGGGATGCAGGAAACCTCATCACCTCTGCTCCACAGGAATGGGCTGGGTAAGGTAATCTTCCTAGGAAAGGCTTTGTAAAAAGAACTCTGAACCAGTCTGGGAAACAGGGTGAAACAGGGCTACAAAACAGCCAAATGTGTGGTGGCGTGTGCCTATGGTCCCAGCTACTCAGGAGGCTGAGGTGAGAGGATCACTTGAGCCCAGGAGGTCGAGGCTACACTAGGCCATGATCACACCACTGCTCTCCAGCCTGGGTGACAGAGCAAGAACCTGTCTCAAAACAAACAAACCCTGAAGCAGCTAGTCCCACTGTCCACAGATCTCTGGTAGGAAGTTAGATTTTCATATATTGGGCTTATTGACAATGACAATTCAATAGACTATGGATTCTCTTTCCTAGAAGTTTATGACAACAAATTATAGATGCATGTTTCTTTGCTTAAACTAGGTTAAACTTAACAGATTTCAGAAAAAATGGTAGTTATTTTCCCACTTTTCTGGTGTATGTGGTGGTCAAGGCCCACCATAACAAAGGGAAGGAGAGAAATGAGGATGTGGTTTTGGCAAGGTGGTGCTTACCTGTGATCATGCTCAGTGCTGACAGGCAGGCTAAGGCTTGGATATCAAGGTTCAGGCTCTGCAAATTTAAGGAAAAGTCTTTAATAGAGTCGAGCCACTCCCCAAATCCACGAAGGCACTGAAGTCGATGCAGGACAAGTCCGTTGCAGAACACAAACTTATCTTCAGCAGTGTTTGACCTGGGAGGTGAGAGGAAGAGAAACATTAAACAGGTCTGTCCAGTCTGTCCAACATGATAACATTACGACACACAGGCACCCAGACAGCCATGGGGCAGCATGGGGCATGCTATGAAGCATGCCCAGATACTCAAAATGAATAAGACTATGTTCTCCGGGATAAACAACTAGCACCACTTGTCTATGCTAATGTCTTTAGTGAACATCAGCCCAGGGGAAGATATGGGCTGTGGCACCTGCTGTATTATTAGTAGAATCTGGCTTTCCTTGGAACAGGACATGGGGGAGCAGGCACTCATGGGTTACAGAGGTGAAGCCCAGTGCACCCTTCTCTCAGCAATGAACATGAGACTGTTCCCTCCAGGGCTCCTGAGACAGGGCTTGTCCTTGATTTTCTTAAATGTTAAAAAACTGCCAAGGCCTGAGGCTAGACACTACAATTCCATTGTGTAAACTTTAAAAATACCAAGTCCCTGGCCAGGTGCGATGCCTCACACCTGTAATCCCAGCCCTTTGGGAAGCCAAGGTGGGTGGACCATCTGAGGTCAGGAGTTTGAGACCAGCCTGGGCAACATGGTGGCAACATTTTGTGTCTCTACTAAAAACACAAAAATTAGCCAGGCTTGGTGGCATGCACCTGTAGTCCCAGCTACTCAGGAGCCTGAGGCAGGAGGATCGCTTGAACCCGGGAGGTGGAGGTTGCAGTGAGCCAAGATCGTGCCACTGCACTCCAGCCTGGGTGACAGAGTAGGACTTTGTCTCAACACAAAACAAAACAAAACAAAAACCAAGTCCCTGTAAGTGCCAGAAGTCTATCACAAATTAAAGGGTGGCCTAACATAAAACAAGTCCTTATTTTGTATTACCTTCTCTGCTTTTAACATTGGGGCTGTGGAGGGCTATTTTTAAATCTGTCCTGATAGTTTACGTTATGTCCATCATCATCTCATTTTTCTTTTATGAAAGGTGCCTTGGAACTTCCACGTGGACATCACAATTTAGGGGTGTGGCTTTGGGTGCTCCTTAAATCTCTCTGGACTTCTTTTTCCTTGTTTATAAAACAAAAATTCTAATTGCTACCTCCTAAGAATGTTGAGGGAATTAAATAAAAGAAAGGATTTGAAAGCCCATGCATGGTGCCCAGTATACAGGACAGTTCGACAAGTATTGGGTATAACAAGTAATGGGCTGAATTATATGTGGTTCTTCCTTTAATTTTAGATTTCCTTTAACTTTCAAATCTCTTGCCACATATTTATCTATCTTGGCCTGTTGTATTCACAAGTCAAATAATCTCATGTTGCTTCTTGGATGAACAGCTTCATTCATTCCTTCACTCAGCCAAGTGTCTACTGAGCATGAAGCACGTGTTATTCCTGAAGCCAGACACTGGGAGAAAACATGGTGAATAGGACATACATGGCACCTGCCTGCATGGAGTTTACAGTCTACTTAATCCTTTGTTGCATGTCTAATAGACGACAGCCACCTTGCTGGCTCAGCTCTGGTGTACGCTAGATTGGCTACAAATTAAGCTATTACTGGCACTCTAGTTGTAACTCTACCCCATCTCTCCTACTGATTCCATCACAGAAGGCATACACAGGACAGAATGATTCAGTCTCAGAATATAAAACATGGACCCTGATGACATGAGAATCTGATGGCATCAGAATCATTAAAGCATGAGTTAAAAATGCAGACTTCTGGACTTCTCCCACAGTCTACCAAACCAAAATAGATGGCAATGAGGCCTGGCAATTTGCACTGTAAAAATTAAACAGGAGTTTCTGGTAA
Source organism: Chlorocebus sabaeus (assembly GCF_047675955.1). Taxonomy (NCBI): domain Eukaryota; kingdom Metazoa; phylum Chordata; class Mammalia; order Primates; family Cercopithecidae; genus Chlorocebus; species Chlorocebus sabaeus. The sequence goes on along the minus strand of NC_132915.1, from coordinate 69,766,622 downwards.
TGATATGAAATTGGGGAGGGGATGGCAGGAAAGAGAAAGAGGGGAAAGATGGATTTTTCTGATATTTGGTAAAAAGTCGGTATCATCTCCTAAAAATATATAACTGAAAGGAAGCAAGGAAGATGGAGTTAAACAGGCTATTTGTGAATAAAAACAATAATAAAATAAAGTTTAAAAAATCTACCCGTGGAACTTACTAGAGGAGCTTCCAAGGTTCTATGTTTTTGAAAAATCACTTTTCCTTTTTGTGTTTGGTGTCACTGACTATGATAGGATGGACTAAATCTTTCTATCTAAGAGTGTTCTCTTGGAATAAAACTGGGGGTTGAGAACGTGTGGGAACTCTTTAGGGCCCCATCAGGTGTGCTAGAATAGTAACTTGTTAAACAGAAACCCATGAGGTAAATACAATGTTCCAAAGCAAACACTTGCTCCCAGGAAATAGCTTACGCACCATGAGGATCTTTCCAGAATCACAGAGTGTTGGAGCTGCGAGGGATCTCAAGAGATCATCAAATCCAACCTCTTCCTTTTAAAAAGGAGGGATTTGAACTTCCGGTCAGGCAAGTGACCTGCTCAGGGTGTGACAGCAAGTTCACATTAGAACTGGGACTAGAACCCAGGGGTTCTGGCAACAAGCCTAGTGCTCCCTCCATGACTTGTTGCTCAGTTTTTTTAGTGCCTGATCATATTTCACATTTGCTTCTTGAGAAAACGTTTCACCAATGATTCAGTTACAAACACAGAAGGTTTCAGGCTTCTTCTAAGGAAGTAGACTGAAGATAAAATAGTAGTAATTACCTGATGGAAAGTCTGAGGACAAACAGCTCCAAAAAGGCTGATTCAATAAGTAATGTCTGATCTTCTTTGGGGAGATCAGTAAATCCCGGAATCTTTTCTGCCCAGCTTCTGGATACATCAATGGAGGCTGTCAGGAGGTTGTAGAATTGTTGCACATGCTCAGCATCTGTGCCTGCAGCAGCCTGGTCAGTGGGACAGTACTAGAATGCAAACCAGAGAGAGCAGCATTATCTTGCTTCAGTGGGGATAATAGTATCATTTGCGAACAGGCCCTTCCAAGACCATCAATGCCTAAATTCTTACTTTTAGGTGTCACAGTTTATAAAACCCCTTCACATTCATAGTCTCATGTGATTTTCACAATGGCCCTCTGATACAAATACAGCAAATTTTATTGTTATCACTTAATAGACAAGGAAATTTGCTTAAGTCGAATTAGCAAAGTGGTTTTCACCCTTGACTGTGCAGTGCAATCACCTGGGGAGCTTGAAGGAAACAACTCTTGTCTGGGTCCTGCGCCTAGAGATTCTCATTTAATTGGTCTGGGGTGGAGCCTAAGGGTCAAGAATTTTTAAAGTTCCCCAGGTGACTCCAAAGTGGAGTAGCTCAGTTGAGAACTACTGCCCCAGGAGTTTGTGTCCAAGTAGATCTCCAGGGTCTGCTCATTTCACTATGGCACAGCTGTCTCCCCATGAGATTAACCCAGTGGTTCTCAAAGTGTGGTCTCCAGACTGGCAGCATCAGCAACACCCAGGAATGTGTTAGAAATGACAATTTCGGCCTGGTGTGGTGGCTCATGCCTGTAATTCTACCACTTTGGGAGGCTGGGGGGTGGGGGGGGGGGTGAATCACCTGAGGTCAGGAGTTCGAGACCAGCCTGGCCAACATGGTGAAACCCCATCTCCACTAAAAATATGAAAATTAGCTGGGTGTAGTGGCATGTCCCTGTAATCCCAGCTACTCAGGAGGCTGAGGCACGAGAATTGCTTGAACCTGGAAGGTGGAGGTTGCAGTGAGCCAAGATCATGCCATTGCACTCCAGCATGGGTGACAGGGCGAGACTCTGTCTCAAAACAAACAAAAAAGTGACAATCTCAGGCCCTACCACAGACCTACTGAATTAGTAACTCTGGGGGTAGACACAGCAAACATTAAAAAAATTTTATTTTTGTCGTGGGTTGGGGATGAGTATCACTGTGTTGCTCAGGTTGGTCTTGATTTCCTAGACTCAAGCAATTCTTCTGTCTCAGCCTCCCGAAGTACTGGGATTACAGGCATGAGGCACCATGCCTGGCCCACCAAACTGTCTAATCAAGATCTCCAGGTGATTCTCATATACAATGAAGTTTGGGAATTGCAGAAATAATCAACAAGACAAAGAATGATTTTTGCTTGCTGTTGATGGATTTCTGTGAGATAAAACCAACCAGGAAGTGGTGGAAGGAAAGGTCTCTTTGGCAGAACCCAGGCAGCTGTGTGCCATTAGACTCAGGACTGTGGCTATTTAAGTTAATAAAAATTAAATGAAATTAAAAATTCAGTTCCTCAGTCATGTTAGCCATACTTCAAGTGTTCAGTGGCCAAATTTGGGATAGAACATTTCCATCACTGAGGGGAGGTCTATTGGACAGCATGGATCTAGAGAGTCCAAAGAGCAGAAAGATATAAGTAGGAATAAAGTCTTCACTCAGCTTTCAGAAATTCTGGTAGAACCAGAGTTTTTCTTGAATCACAGGAGGAAAGACTTTTCTGCTGCAGAGAGGAAGACTGATACAGCAAGATACTAATCAAGGGACAGCCAACAAAACAGAGATTTAAGAGATACACAGAAACACGTAAACAGGCACATCATTTCCTACACATTAACATAGCTGTGCATCATTTTGCATTCCTTTTCTGAACTGATCCTCATGGGGTAAGGATTTTAATCTTTATTTTACAGATGAGAAAACTGAGGCTCAGAGAAGCTAAGAGATTTTCTCAAGTTACACAACCAACAGTGGTACAGCCAGGACTTATGCTGACCCTGTGATTTCAAGTTTTACCGCTCCTAGCTGTTAAGTATGTCTGATGTTACTAGATGGTGGGATCGTTTATGAAACCTTTCCCCCCCCGCCCCGAGATGGTATCTTGCTTTGTTGCCCAGGCTGGAGTACAGTGGTGCGATCTTGGCTCACTGAAACCTCCACCTCCTGGATTCAAGCGATTCAGTGCCTCAGCCTCCCGAGTAGCTGGGACTATAGGCATGTGCTAACATGCCTGGCTAATTTTTGTATTTTTAGTAGAGACAGGGCTTCACCATGTTGGCCAAGCTGGTCTCAAACGCCTGACCTCAAGTGATCCACCTGCCTTGGCCTCCTGACATGTTGGGATTACAGGCATGAGCCACCGCATCTGGCCTATGAAATCTTTAAAAAGCATTTTGCTTTATTCTCACTGGAGCTCTCCAGGTACATATTCATTGGTCCTATGTTTCTGTCAACAGTACAGTGACTGGCACATAATTACACCTCAATAAATAATTGTTGAATATTTTTCCAATGAAAGAATAGTCAGAAGAGTGCTTAGGTTTGCTGTAATACCCTAACCTGGTTGGAGAAGAAACAGCTAATAAGCAACTAGGTGCTTACTGTGGAGCTACCTAGGTGAGAGGAAATGAGACGCTTATTTAATTGGGTCTTTTTTTCTTTGTGTTTTCTCAAGACGCAGTATTAAATAACTAACTAAAAAAAAAAAAAAACCAAAAAAATCAGAGTCCACCTACTTTAATCTCAATTTTGTTCTGGCCCCTAATATGTGAAATAATGTAGCATCATTTAACTTTTTTGAACCTCAGTTTTCTACTCTGTAAAATGGGGATACCTTCCTCAAAAAAGAATTTTTTTTGAGACAAGGTCTTGCTCTGTTGCCCAGGCTGGAGTGCAGTGGTGTGATCGCGGCTCACTACAGCCTTGACTTCCCCAGCTCGAGCGATCCTCCCACCTCAGCCTCTTGAGTAGCTGGGACCACAGGCAGGAACCACCATGCCCATCTAAATTTTAAAAAACTTTTTGTAAAGGCAGTGTCTCACTATATTGCCTAAGCTGGTCTTGAACTCCTGGGCTTAAGCGATCCACCTGGCTGGGTTTCCCTATAATCTCTACTGGGATTACCAGACATACCATCCCTGGCCTTCCTCAAAATTTTGTTGTGATGATTCAATGTGATAACATATGTGAAGGGCCTGATATATAGTACATGATTAACATATGACAGTGATGATATTGATAGCAGTTATGATGTCTGAAATAATCACCATCCCTCAGCTTCCATATTTATGAAATGGAATGGGTAGAAGTAGAAAGTTTTTGATTTTCAGCCCTGATGTTCTAAGATCCTATAACATCTGGTCCAGTTCAGAATCGTGGCTCCTCTGTTCCCAACAATCCTACACAGTGCCTGGGATTCCATGAAGTCCTGAATATTCTGTTGTGCTAGACCATGGGAGCAAAGTCCAGGAGAAGGAAGCATGGCGGCACGATCCTATGTCATAGACACTTCCCACTACCTCCTGGCACACAGACTCTTTTTTTTTTTTTTTTTTTTTTGAGAAAGAGTCTTGCTCTGTTGCCAGGCTGGAGTACAGTGGCATGATTTTGGCTCCACCCAACCTCTACCTCCCAGGTTCAAGCGATTCTCCTGCCTCAGCCTCCCAAGTAGCTGGGACTATAGGTGCGCACCACCATGCCCAGCTAAGTTTTGTATTTTTAGTAGAGACAGGGTTTCACCATGTTGGACAGGATGGTCTCGATCTCTTGACCTTGTGATCCACCTGCCTCGGCCTCCCAAAGTGCTGGGATTACAGGCGTGAGCCACCGTGCCCAGCCGGCCCACAGACTCTTAACTGGAAGAGAGTGGGGAAAAGGGAATTAACTTTTCTCTTTTTTATTTTCTCCTTATTTATAAATCTATGTAATAATTCCACAGGCTCTCCAAGAGCAGAATGAAATTCAGGGCAGATCCTCCCTTTCAAAAGCTGAGGGAGCTACTTGTGAAACTCCCAAATGAGTGGGAGTAAAGGAAAGTATGTTGGACCAAGCAGCATGTCATGGGGTCCTCGTCCAGGCTCTGCACTGACTTGCTGTGCAATTCTAGACAAGTCACTTAACTGCTCTGAGTCAGTTTCAGCCTCTGGAACAGGAATAAGTGGACTAGCTGATCCCTAAGATTCCGTCTGGCTCTTGCACTAAATGATTCTAAATATTGCTAAATCACACCAGGTATGATGTTATTGCCCAGAACGTGACACTGATTCAGCATTATTTTGTTTTAAAACAGTGGGTTAAATGGAGAGAAAAATACTAAAGAATGAATAGTTTCCCCTGAGAATGGATCTGACAGCTACCTCCTGCGCTGACTCCCCTGAATCCGTGGCTCAAAACTCAACAATCTCTCTGCTTCCAATATTTGTTTAGAATCCACCAGAGCATGTAGCTTTCACCCAGGGTCCTCTGCAGGCTTCTGCCCCTGCTGGGCTCACATTTCATGCCTCCTGCACACAGGGAAGTGAAGACCCTGCCCACCCTGTGTGTGTACTTTTCTCTGATGGAGCCCAGCAAGCAGGAAAGCCAGCCGGCCTGGCCTGCCAGACTCCAGCCAGATCCTCTGGGCTTCACCTGCAGTGGTTTTGATCCAAGTCTCAGAATTTTGGAGCCAAAGTGAATTCGACCTGAGCCACCAGTAACTTGGGGCTGACTGGAGGGTCAGCATCCAATGCTGGAGGAAAAGAAAAATCTCCTCTGTTGGACATAAGGTTTAAAGGAATGGAACAAAACATTTTAGATTTTTTCTCTGCCTGGCCTACCAGTTTAGAAAAACCTCAGCCAATGAATACTGGTCCTAGAGTTGGAAGGACTGGACCCCCAGCTCTGCATCTCTGCTGCCCTACCTACATTGATTGCTCTGTCTCTGGGCTAAGTAGGTTTGGGGTTTGACAAAGAAAATCTAGAAATATTTGCTTACTGATCATGCCAATCGAACATAGGTCAAATGCAAAAAGATTTTTTTTAATGAACTCTTTTTCCTGTTTATACTAATTTTTTTTTTCATCTTATAGGTGTTATTTTGATCTGTCAGAACTCTGGCTTTCTCACTAGTTAAAGACATGGTATTACATTTACTGACAGCCAATGCCTAAGGAAGGTTTCTCTGAAGCACCTAGAATGAGAGTCTAGAGTTGCAAACAACAGCAATGGATATTATTTAAACTAAAATGGGTCTGCGTGTTTCATATGGCAGTAATGCAGCTATACAAGCCAGACTTCAGCAATAGCCCAGGCCCCAAATGAGATATTTGTGTGGAAATTAAGTGAGACTCATGGAAAACACCACCCCTCAAAAATTAGTGATGTGAGGCTTTAACAGCAGAGTGGAATCTAATATTTACTCGATCTCACTTTCAGGCCTGGCTAAGTATGTAGACTATGCTAAGGACACGTTTTCCTCCCCTTAAAATGCTACTTTTCTTGACTATAGCTCTGAAAATTTTAGATGTGATCATTGTATAAGTCAAACTAGGTATACATATTCTTAGGTTCTTACACTTTAAAAAGTGACATTTTAAAAATTGGCAATGAAAACAATTGGCAATGAATATATTTCCCCCCAATTTTTTCTTTGCTGATCTAACTCTATGCCCCCCCCTCCAAAAAGCAAAAAGCGAAAGACACCTCTCCTCCCACAATGACATCACTGCAATTGTATATTTGTTTACTCTTTTTCTCCTTTACTGGTATGTAAGGTTCATGTGGATAAGGGCTTTGCCTTATTCAGCAATGTGTCCATTGCCCTGGAACAGTGCCTACTACCTAGCAGCCATTCAATAAATATTTGTCAAATGAATTAATTGCTTTTAGGAAAATTTATATCTCTATTGCTCATCCCTTCTCAATCCCATGAAAAGCTGGAAAATTCAAGGTAAAATGGAGTTGTTATTATAAACTATATCGATGGTTCTCAAACCTTAGTGTGCCAAAGAATCATCCAATGGCACTTTTTAAAATACAGATTTTTGCCTGCCTCTCCTTCTTCCCAGTCCTAATTCAGTATGTCTGAGAGGGTGTGGCTTGGGAATCTGCATTTTAAAGCAAACACCCCAGCTCTTTCTGGTAGGAGCAGTCTGGGCACCATGTTTTAGGAAATGCAGACTTGTACTCACAGTGGAACTACAGCAGGTATTAATATTATGGTCAGAATATCAGGGAATGAGAAGGCTGGAGGAGATAATGGCAATGGATTTTGCTTAATCTCTTTACCATTTGGATCAGGTAACTGTGGCCCACAGAGGAGCGGGAACTGGCCTGAAATCATCTAGTGAATTGGTAACAATTTGAGAGGGTCTTCTGAGATGCTTCATGAAACCATTCTTTTTGCAGCTTCATTCTGTTTACCTTGTAGATCTAATGTGTCTTAAGCCACATTGTTTCATAGGCTATCTTGTGAACACATTTAAATGCCATTTGCTGGTGCCTGGTTTTATCTGAGCAGTATCTCTTGTATTTGCAAGTCTGTTACTCCATTAAGTGGCACTGATTACCAGAAAACCATCCTAGTATGCTGAAAAATACTTGAAATGATCAACTAATGAGGACACTAAGTATGTTTTCTCATTAGTAATTATGCAGGCTCTGAAGCCAAGCCCAGTATCTATACATACTTGTATGGCTAAATTAAAAGCAACTGTGGTACAGAGAATAGCAACATTTTGAGGAGAGACAAATCAAACGTGACATGTTTTGACTGCACTGATGTACAATGATCTGAGCTCACTTTTGAGGGAGAGAAGTTTGGCCCAAAGGAGAACTGAAGGTCCCAGAGCCAGGAACGCTTCACAGAACTCAGGAGCTCTTTCTGGCCTCTAAAACATTCATTTCCTCTGTGACTTGGAACAAAACCCCTCCACCTCCCATTCCCACAAATGGAGAAAACTGCTCACTTACTACCTTAAAGGAACACATGCTAGTACATGAAGATTAAAACATACTGGGCTGGCAACACATTTCCTCCTTTATTGACCTGACTCATTGGGGGAATCTAGCATCTTTAATAAATTGTAGGGCTGAAATCAACTCTCAAAGTTGGCAGGGAAAATTCTTATTTATAATGTAATAAATTATGGATACACACTAAAATACTGCTAAGGAGTGAGATCAGGCAGCTATAAATGAAGCAGAGACTTTCGTTTTTCATTTTATCTACTTGTAAATGGTTTGCCTTAAAAAAAAAAACCCTATGGAAATATATTACTATTATTGTAATTTTAAAATATTTAATAAAGTTTATATGTTCAAAAATATAAATTGTCATTAAATAGAAGTGACAGTATGATAAAATAGAAACATACTACTTTGAGTGATGAGATCTGGATTTTGTCTTCTACTCTGTCACCGACATTAGGCAAGCCAGTTAACCCCTTTAAGCCTTAATTTACTTTTCTGAAAATATGGGACTTGGATTAGATGATCCCAAGGTCACTCCAGTTCTATGAATTTGTATATGTAAAACTTTAAGAAGGAAGGTATTATGAAAATTGAATTTCAGTGAATGACAGTATTAAGAAAATTACTCAAACCATAAATAATACCACACAGACCTAGAGCCTTAGTGAAATTATGTAAGAATATATGTGATGGTCAGCAAAGGAAACAATTTAAAAAGTGAAATACTACAGAATGGGAGAAAATATTTGCAAGCTATCCATCCGACAAGGGATTAATAACCAGAAGATATAAGGAATTCAACTCAATAGCAGAAAAAAATAATCTATTTAAAATATAGGTAAAAAACCTAAATAGACATTTTTCAAAACAAGACATAGAAATAGCCAACAGGCATGTTTAAAAATGCTCAACATCACAAATCAACAGGAAGATGCAAATCCAAACCACAAGGACATATCATCTCATCCCAGTTAGAATGATTATTATTAAAAAGACAAAAAATAAATGCTGGTGAGGATGTAGAGAAAGGGGAGCACTCATACACTGCTGATGAGAATGTAAATTAGTATAGCCATTATGGAAAACAGTATGGGGGTTCCCCAAAAAGCTAAAACTAAAACTACCTTAATTACTCCTTGTGTTGATGAACTCACACTTCTACAGCAGCTAGTACGGTCAATACTTGTTATTAGACAAGTGAGTGGGAAGAGGCCCCCCTCATTCTCTCTCCAGATCTGTCTTGGGAGAATAGTTCTTTTTGCCACAGGGCAAAAGAGTGACCCAATTTCACCAAATCTTTTCCCTTCCTGCCTACATATTTCCATTTCCCCCAGTCATTCATTACAAGTTCCCAGAAACACTAAATCCCAGCTTAGAACTGAACTCAATCTGTAAAGTACAGTCTGACAGGACAGAGTCCATGCAACCATCATCACCTTGGGTCTGGTCCCATACTTCTACTACTGCAGCTGAAGGTAATGTGGCATCCCTCCCTTCTACCACACATGTTCTTTGTTGGTTCATTTTGAGTATATATGGAATAAACTCCCCAGATCTTCTTAACATGAACCACTGACAAGCCAAGGCTCTCCCATTTGTTTAAATTCTAAATGCCGAGCTTCACATTTATTTTTGTTAACTTTCTTTGTGATGGTTTCAGCCCTTCCTGTTCCAACCTGTCGAGATCACTCTGAATGTTGATACTGACATCCATCATATTAGCGATCCCTCCCAGCTTTCTGTCATTTGCAAATGTGATCAGCATGCTCCTATGCTTTCATCCAAGTTTTTGATGAAAACTCACTGTATTTTTAAAAAGTCTTTTAATTTAGTTGATTTGGGTCCAATTTTTGATAATTGTGTAATGCTATCTAAAAGCAGGGGAATCCAAGTTATGAGGTTCAACCTGATTCCAAAATAATGCAATTAAAATAAATATGCTTTGCAAAATTGAGCCAGGCCCCAAAGGTAGTACCAATGTGACCTAGACTCTGGCATGGTCAATCTGCTATTTTGGACAAAGCTAACAATTAAATTGGATAAATGTTTGTTGATGAGGATGATGACTCTAGACTAACAGACTGAATGGTGCAGAGGCAAGCAAACATACTAGATTGATTTTTCAGTGTGGAGACAGTTCCCAGCTGGGACAACTCAAAGTGCTGGGAAAGGTTTGCCATTGAATGACTAATTAGGCCATGTAGACTCATAATTGGATAATTTGGGGCCAAAAAATCACTTTTGAGGCCTAAATTATCTGAAGTGACCATCTATTGTGCTTTCAAATGCCCTGGAACAATGTCAGATTGCGTGCTATAGCCTTAGCCTAGGCAGTGCTAAGAAGCTTCACTAATTCAGATGAACTGCATATGGAGAGGCCAGGGTGCTTCTGGGAGGAGAACTCTTCATTTCTGCATACTTTTCTAGCACCTACTCTCACTGGAAGTAGAGAGGCAGTGAAGGCTGGTATTTAGGAGCACAGATTTTAGGTTCAATACACTTGGCACCTAATATACTTGGCTCCTAATTCTGTCTCTGCTGCATATTAGTTCAGTGACCTTGGGCAAGTCAGTGCTTTAGCTTCTCCCAGTTTAAATTTCCTTATCTGTGAAATAGAGATCATAATACTTACCTCAAGAGTGTTCTGCATGATACCTAACGTGTAGTGTTTGTGCTCATTAGGATATTCAACAAATGGCAGAGTAAGAAAGTTTGGCCAAGGAAATAACATACAGGGCACTGCGCTAAAGCTTTGACAAGTATAATTGTAATTAATCTTCACAAACAACCCCAGGAAGTAGCTATTACTATTACCCCACAACACAGATGAGAAAACTGAGCAATCAAAAGGTGTAATCAGTTGCTCAAGGTCACTTAGCTAGTAAATGACAGTGTTGGGATTTTCATCTAGGCCCGCGTGATTCCAAAGAAGCCTAAACTGTTAACTTAGTTTTATTATTCTGCTTTATTCTCTTACACTATTATTTGAGACTTGATTGTAGTCAAGAGCCACTACTTATAATCAGAATAAGAGTCCTCAGCCTTTGATGCTAAGGATCTACCATGCTTCTCATATGATGTTTTGTGATCAGGTGCAGAGAGGAGGCTTCGCAGCCTATAATGAGGGTGGGGAAGAGGGAAAGAGGATCACAGCAGGTACACTAATCATTTCTATCAACACTGCAACCTAAGAGAAGGGCACATAGCAGGGACACACACTGTTTGCCAGCCATTCAGCCAGAAGCTTGAAACACTGATTAGACCTGGGGAGGGCAGTTTGGTAGTAGCTACCAAGAGAGATCAACCAACTGGGGACCTCTGGACTGGTATTTCTTTATCTGAGTGCAAGCTGTATTTCTAAGGTGTTTTTTGTTTTGTTTTGTTTTTTCTTCAAGTAGGAGGGATAATGATGCCTACAGTTCATGGTGGTTTAAAGGATTAAATGAGATAATGTACCACAATGTCTAGCATATCGAAACTGCTCAATAATTGTGATATTTTTTTCCTTCCCTTCCCTAGTCATTGAGACCCTGTTTTGCTAGAAGTTTGCTTTTCTAAGTCCTTTAAAGAAATTGCCTTACAGAGCTGTTTATTCATTTGCTCAGAAAATCCCTTCTCATGGTTCTTCTCTGTGTTATCCAAATTTTGAGGAATTTGCAGGGTTCAGACTGATGGGATTTTACTATATCCCATAGGAAATAAAAATGTTGATATGTTTTGGTTGACTTAACTATAACAACACCAATCATTTATGGTCTTAAAAACGTTTTCACAACCATCATTCTTGTGCGACTGGTGTTCAGAACACCCCTCTGAGGTTAAATATTGTAATCATCTCCACTGTAGGCAGGAGAGAGCCAAAAGCAGGAACCAGGTGACACAGGCAGGAAGCAGCAGAGGTGGCGTTCCGTCCGAGTCCTCCTGACATCTGATGTCACAGCCAGAGCTCGCTCCTCTCCACCAATGGTCTAATCCCTCTGAATAAGCACCAGGTCAATCAATGCTGATGCAATTGGATAAACTGCTTAAGAATAACTTGATGCTCACCCAGATGGTTTGAACACAATATGAAAAAAAAAAAAACAGTAGTCACTTTGTCTAGATCATGAGAGAAATCTACAAATTGTAGTTCGCCTGTGCAGATTTTCATTGGCACAACTACCAGGAATCCTGCAACAATGTGTATGACAGGTGCAGCACTGTCAGGGTCATTTGTTAAGGCATTTAGAGATTCAATAAGGCAAAAATTATTTGGTGCAATGGATGCATTGAATTGCTAAATGAAGCGAGAAATATAGAAAAAGTATGAAAAGTGTCTAACATGATGCCAGACACAAAATCATTCAATCAACTCTTATTACTAGTAGCCATAAATAAGAGACCCTGATCATTCATTTGAAAGAAGGAAATCATAAAACTTACTCTGGAATAATCAAGATCTCTGGGTGTTGAGTCTGTTAAAGCTCGGACAAGGGCATTCATCATGCAGACTGGAGGAGAAGGTGGAGAGGGCTGAGAAGGTTCCTGTTGTAATGGGCTCTTTGGTTTGGAAGGCAGACGACCTCTCCTCCCTTTCAGACTATCTGTACGGACAACTGATGCCAAAAGAGACAAAGAAAACAATCTTCAAAGATTATGGACTGAATGACCATAAATCACAAAAAGGAATAAAAACACATTACAGTTGAGCAATCATTAATGAGACCAACCGTTTAAAAGTGGTAATAAGTTTGGAATAATATTCACACAATGATTTCATGAGAGTTGAAACAAGCAGCATAAAAGCCACCCATATTTACATTTGGTAATGAATTAGCCCTAAAAGTCTCCTTCTTAAACAGAGCAAAGATGTATGTATACAAGTCCTCTATTAATTTTGAGAAATCAGAATAAATAGTCCTCAGTTATTTTAAAATGTAGATATATATGATAAAAATAAAATGTTGAAAGGAAAAAGGAACTAGTAAAATTCACCATCCCAATGTAAATATTAACTTTTTTCAGTGATTTCTGAGAATACGTATAAGCAAACTGCATAAAAATCATTATATCCATACCTTCTTTTACCATTCCAACACTGAGACACTTCTGAAATCGACAGTACTGACATCGGTTTCGACGTCTCTTGTCTACTGGGCAGTTTTTATTTGCCAGGCAAACATATTTTGCATTTTTCTGTACTGTTCTCTGAGAAAATATAATACAAGATAGTCAACTGATAGTTTCTGGAAAGAGGTAGGACCTGACAAGATGTATTTTAATTACAATGTGAAAAGCGACAGTGCAATTCGTATAATTCGATAAATTTAATTTCCTAACACGCTAGCCTGCAGGAAAAACAATTTTATTAGTGTTAGCTGCTGACAATGAAAATCATCTCAGATTGTTCTAAAGCAAGTCTCAGGAGACACCCAACTCTGAATGATAAAATCATATCTGAAATTACCAGGTCAACATATCATACCTTGGAGAATTAGATTATCTCCACTTTTAATATCCCTTTGGGAACAATTTTCTACTTGTTCCACTCCCCTGATTATTGCTGACCTTATTAAAATAAAATCAAAATTATCTGGGATGTACTTTGTTTGCTATCACTATTGTAAGTCAAATATCACAGTAACTGGCTTTGTTACCCAACAGAGATGAAATCATAAAAAGCAAAATCAGGATTTTTCTAATTAAAACATATAGGAAATAATGTTTTAATGCAAAAAAATTCTTAATCAACCTGTATAGCTTATTTTATCTTTAAAGACCATATATGATAAACAGTCCATTCCTGATTTTTCAAAGCAAAATCTTAAAAGTAGTTATTACAAAGCATTATTATATCCAAGGAAGAAAACAAAAAACCTCAAGAGACAAAAGAAAAAGAGACAAAGATAGATATATGAGAGCCATATATTTTCAGTGAAAATTCCTATTAATAGGTCATTTCATAAATGTCTATTGACATAGATTCAATAACCATATTGTAAAAAACATAATAAAACTTAAGCTTGGATAGAAAAATGATGTTGGATTTTTCAGAATCCATATAATTTGGAAATGACACATGGAGAAATAAACATATTTCATCCTCCAAATTTAAACAAATGCTTGCTTTTTAAATTGAAAACATTTGTGCAAATGAATGTATTTTTACCACTTAGGGTGAAACTATTCAGAAATTACCTGGATCTATACAACTCCAAATAGAGCAGAAAGTTGAAATTTATTTTGGAAGCCTGGGCTGCATTAAAAAAAAAAAAAGAAAATAAATCCAGGTAACTTGGGCTTCATGATCTATTTTGTGTTCAAATATCTAGATTCGCTTTCAACCTTTACTTTCAGTCATTCTCAACCCCCATGTTTCAGTTTTACCCTGTTACCTTTTAATTTCATTTTAGGGGATAGTTTCTAGATTGCTTATATAAAACTTAATGTAACAAAGCCAACCTATCTCAAGTCTAAGACATGTCTCCCCCGCCATCGTAGGTGACTTTAGTTTAAAATGCAAAATTCTGAAACACAGGCATACTTCTGAGGTTCCAGCATTTAAATTCTTAGCAGTCTGTAAGGGTAGGAAACATGTATTTCCTGAATAAAGCTTTCATTGAACATGCAGTAATTTCTAACACTCTATTTCTTGCCATCATCCTCAAGGCTGTATGCCAATTTGAGTGCTGATGGCATTTTGCTTCAGGTATACATTTTCCCAATAACCTGAAGCCTTCCGTACATTTGTGTGTGTGCACAGTTTAAGGACAGGGAGAGATCGTTATGGTTCAATCACCGAATTCCTATCATTAACTGCACTTCATGTCACATTTTTAAAGAACTCAATTTAATGGTAGAAAGCCACTGGGTAAAACCTGCTCCGGTTCCCTTAATTAACAGATCTGTGGGGTGGTTCTCCCCCATCTTGCCCCCACCCTTTCAAGTATAGATTTGTTTTCAAGGGATTGCTGCAGAAAAGGGAAGCTGTTGGGGAACACTTAATTGACATTTCTAGACTCAGAATGTATTACCACTCTGGTATTTTGGTCAACTCTCAATTATTTAGGGATAATTATATTTGTAGATTATTCATAATTCTTGTTGTTTTCTTTTCCCCCTTCTGCTGCCAGTTTCACTGTCCTTCAGCATTTTCCACTGAAATCCTGTAAAAATCAAATCTGCTAAAGGAATGCAGTTACTTGAAAGTAACTCTGATAAAGCTTGAGTAGTTAAGACAAAAAATGGCTAAACTCAGTGGCTAAAAAATAAAATAAAATAACCAAGATTCTGCATTTAAAACATCATAATCCTGAATATCTGTATGGCACTTAACATATTGCAGTCTTTCCATAAACATTTTCTCGTTTATCTGCAGAATTCAAGTAGTGATATGATTAGTATCTGAAGATCAAAAATAACTGTTGCTTGTTGCTATGTATATCCCTCCACAAATGTGTATTTTTACAAATACTTTATAGCTTTTGTTTAATAATGAACTATTTGTATAGCCCTTTAAAGGTTATAAAGCGCTTTCATATATATTTCATCTCACTGAATACACAGCCCTTCTCTGAGTTTTATTCACTGATACGGAAACAGGCCTAGAATGAAGGGTCATGCCTAACATGATACAACTGGAAGGTGGAAGATCAAGGTCTTCTATTTGAATCTTCTCTCTCCAATTCTGGTGTGCTCACAGATATATCCTATTGGCCTCCCAAATCCAAGCTACCCAATCAGCATCCCGCTTCCTCTTTCTCTCTACCCTGTCCAGCACTAGAGGATAGGGAATAATTTGTGTGGGTTTGTAAATGACTGAAATAATGGCCAGTGGGGTGGGGAGTGAGAAGGATGGCACAGAAGTAAGTGTCTGATAAAGTCTGGGAGTCAATAGCAAAAGGTAGCACAGCAAAAGAGCAAGGTCTTTTCCCTAAGTGGCAGAAATAACACTGAACTCAGGAGTCAGGGGGAAATCAGCTGGAAACATCTCATGGGCAGCTAAATCACTGCTTACAGCCTGCATAAGGCTTCACCGCTCCAGGCCTCAGCTTCCTCGTGGGTAAAATATAGGGCGGGCTGATGGCCCTCCCACTGGAAAATTTCTCCGTTAGGCCTATGAGGGAATGAACTATGTCTACACCTGGCACCGTACGTGGTACAGAGGTAGGGAAAGGTTCCTAGAGAACACAAGACCCCAAGTTCTATCTTCTATGGAAAGAGCTGCCTCTTTCCACAGAAGAAGACAGTTGTCCCTGTCTCCCAGAGCTGCAGAACTGTGAAAAGGGAGTGGACTTTGGGGTCACACAAACATGGGTTGGTAACCTGCCTCCATCTCCCTTCTCTGAAGGTGTGTCCTGAGGCAGCTGATTAACTTCTTCAAACCTCAACATCCTCATCTACAAAACAAGGATAATTAATATCTACCTTTAAAACACTGTTACTAAAAATAGCTAGTGAGTGGCCAGAATTCAATCTTGGATGTGTCTGACTCTAGAGCCCCAGCTCTTACTGTAAGGATTAAATGAGACACAAATGTCCAGGGCTTGGTATGCATACCCTATCCCCTCAGACACCCTGGATGGACAGACAAAGCAATGAGGTTTTTGCATTTTCGAAGTCACAGGTCCTTTTAAGACTCTGCTGAAAGCTCTCCAGAAAAATGTTCATAGGGCAGTGTCTGGCCAGGAGGTTCACGGACCCCTCGGAGTCCGTCTGGGGTGGCCTGCTGTACATGGACCTCAGTAGAAAGTCCCTGAGAAAATGGATGTGAAGGTGCTAGGAAGGGCTGCAATAAAGCACGATGCACCGATTACAGCTCTCAAACAGGGAAGAACAAGGATGCTCCTACACCCACTTAGAAGCTCCCTTCAGTGAGTGGTCTGGGTGCGGAGGGGAGGGGACGCCGAGCGCTCACCTTGAAGAAGCCCTTGCAGCCCTCGCAGGTGCGCACGCCGTAGTGCTGGCAGGCGGCGTTGTCCCCGCACACTGCACACGTGCCCTCGCCGGACGACGAGCTCCTGTTGGGCGGCGACGGCAGGCTGGGACTCTCGCCCAGCAGGCTTGACGCGGTAGGAGAGGGCGTGAGGCCGAGAGGCGGGAAGGCCAGCGGGGCCGCCCTCTTGGCCAGCGGCAGCCCGTACGGGTGGCCCTCCAGCGCGGCGACCTGGCTGCCCGCGGCAGCTGCGGCTCCCAGAGGCAGGCTGAGCGCAGCAGCGGCCGTCGGGTCGTAGCCGAGGTGGTGGCCGCCGGCCGGGCTGGGCGCAGGGGGGTGCGGCGGCGAGGGCTTGAAGTGGAAGAGCGGGAAGCGCGCGCCGGCCACCGTAGGCACCGCCTTCATCGGCGGGTCCAGCAGCGAGCCGGGCGCAATGCAGCCGGGCGCCGAGGGCAGTGCGTCGTCCCATAGCGCCCCCGCCTGCGGGGGGAAGGCCGGCGTGGTGGGGGTGGACGGTGGGGACTGTTTGAAGTACATGGAGGTGCTGGGGAGCACCTCGTCCTCTGGGCTGGAGGCGGGAGGAATGGATGGCTGTTGATGCTGCTGCTGGTGATGGTGGTGGTGGTGGTGGTGGTGGTGGTGATGGTGGTGGTAGCTGGGCGCCCGCCCCTCCTCCACTTTGATCAAGGGCCGCTGCATTTGGTACACGCAGGAGGGCTTGAGTTCGTAGTTGCTCGAGTAGCCCTCGACGAAGGTACTGATGCTGGGCAGGGACGTGGTGGCCGTAGCCGTGATCTCGGTGCTGCCGAGGTCCATGGTCAGCTTGGTGTAGTCGGGGTTCATGATCTCCGTGGTGTATTCCGAGCTGTATGTCTGCGCAGCATAACTGGAACCTGGAGGCGAAGGGCTATATTGGGCTTGGACGCAGGGCATATCTGCAGGGACCGAGAAAAGGGTCTCTCAGAAGCAAGTTAACACTTGTTTTCTAGCCAACAGGCAGCACTGAGTTCACTGTTCTGTAATCTGGGAAATAGAGAGGAAGTGTCATCCTGTCCTCCTCCTGGTAGCACAGACACAAAGCCCCACACTTATTTACTTCATCCCTAGTAAGGAAGCTGAATTCTTGACAAAGGGGTGCCAAAACCTGACCTCCTGTGGACCTCTGTACCTATCTTCCCTCCCTTGCCCTGTCCTCCACCAGATTTGGGAAACTTGAAGTCTTTCCTCATAAGCTCAGAGATGTTTTTAAAAAGAGGCGTTGAGTCCTGTAAACTAATTGGAGTGGCCTTCTCAGCTATAACCTAGGAGGACAAAGAGAAAGCCAGCGATTTATTTGGGGGGAAAGAGGCCATTGGTCCCCCAAGGCACACACATTGATTTGTAAACCTGAGTTAGTCCAAAAAAAAAAGCTACTCTGTGAGAGATTTAGTGGCCAAGGGAGAGAGTTGACATTCTAACATTTTATGAGTGCCAATTGAGGCTGCCCACACACGTTGTGGTTGCTTTCTCCCACCCCCTCCCCACTCCTCCAATAGGGCTAGCAGCCTGCACAAACTGGACCCCTGTTGATAACTTCAGTCAGCTAGGTGGGGACATAGGCCCAGGAAATGGACTCGGGGGAGTTTATACCATCTGCAAAGAAAAAGATCAGCAGCTGCAACAAAACACCCACCCATATATATATATACACACACACATATATATCCCAATTCTAACTAATAAAACAAATCAGTGGCTGTTTTGTGATAACAGTTTATAACTATTATAATAGGCAAGTTAGTATTGGTATTTCCTTATGACACTAGAATTAGTACCCCGATAAAGAAAAAAGCAGTTTCTGAATAGACTTGATTTCTCTGCCAGTTTGACTATGTTGCCCCCAAAGTGGCTGGTATCCAGGGTGCTTACTATTGTTCAGAGAGGCTGAACTGAGAGAGAAGGCTCTGAGAATTATTAGATGTTGTGGATGATTTATCTAATTATTTTCCTTCCTTTATGGCTAAATATAAATGGTAAAAAAAAAAAGGCGGTTTCTGGTGGTTGGTTTTTCTGAGCCAAAGGAAAACCAGGTGCTTAACGCCTCTTTGGAGTCTATGGTGTAAAAGGTGTGACTAATAGAGAAGTGAATACTTCACATTTCCTTTGACATCTTTCTCTTACCCACATTTCCAAATCTGATTGAGTCATGCATGTATGGGATGAAATCTTGACTTGAAAAAAGGTGATGAGGGCCTGTTGGAAGAAGCAGTGATGAGGAGAGGCCAGTTCAAGCTTTTCTTTAACAAGCAGGGCCTTAAAAATACACTTACTAGTTTGAAGTCCAGTTACTTATCTTGCTGTACAGTTGCTGGGATGAAATGAAAGGCTAATCATTTAAAAGAAAGAACACTGCCTGATCTTTCATCTATTCTCCTTCTCCCTTCAGCACCTCTAGGATTTCTCCCTTAGTCTTTTCTGTCATTCTTTCCGGCCAGTCCCTTCCTATTGCTCTTATTTGTGTCTTTCTGAGGTTTCTCTCTAGAAGATGAGCTTGCTGGGATTGTATTCTATTTATCTGCATTATCTATTGTGCCCACACAGGCTTGGCACCTAGTATTCCTTTAACAAATTTGTAAAGAGGTGGTACAAACCAAACGTGCAATCTGTTCTTTCGCCAAACTCAAAATTTACTCTTTGGTTTTCAGCTCAAATGCTTTTCTCCTTCCCTCCCAGCTTCAATCATCCAAACTTCTGCACCCAAATGATTTGAGTTTTATATAAATGAAAATGCTCAGTATTGCTCTAAGTGATTCCATAACTCTTACATGTGTACACTGACTACAAAAGAAGAGCAAAAATGAAATAAAAATGTGTAAAATACCCTAATCTATTGGTGTATTTGTATTTCTCTTAGGAAAATTAATTTTGAGCAATGCAAGCTTAATTTAATTTGGCTGCTCCACTCAGTAGCAACAAGGTGTGGTATACAGAGGAGCTTCCCGTGAGGAAGCCACCTGTGTTGTGAAATTCGCAGCCAGCAGTCACTGTCCTGGCACTGGGCAGGTCGACCACGCTGCCCGCCGAGTGTGTGGTTCCCCCACCCACTTCCCTCGGCCAGGGAGGAGAAAAGGGTCGTGCCTTCGTACCTACCTGGAGGGTATCTTGCGCGCTGAATGGTGGGGCTGGGGGTCTCTCCAGCTGAGGCTGAGAGTGTAGGAGCAGCGGACGTCCGGTGAGGCGAAGCGCTGGCAATGCTACCCGGCACCGCTGAGGGTCCAGGCTCAGGGCCCGGGCTTGCCGGGCTGCGCTCTTCCGCAGTGGGCTCTACAGGCACGGGGAGAGAGGACATAGGTCACAGTGAGACCAGGATGGGTCACTACGACCCGGGCTGGGCGCATTGGGGGCTGGGGGAATTGGTTGGCAACCTCTAGAAATGCTACATTAATTACAAAGAATTATCATAAAATTAAGGGTGATTAATGGTACAGGAGTCCCCTGGGCAAAAAGCATCACACAGCCTTGGGGAAGCCAAGGAAAGGTTGTACGAACCCACCGCGCCTACTACTGTTTTGTGGCACTGGAACCGAGGCTAAAAAACGCGCAGCCTGTTATCGCCCAGAAATTGATCTCTCTGCCCCCACAATTGATTCCGAGCTTGCGAAGTCAGGAAAACCGAAGAAAGCAGAACACTTGAAGAACGAGCTCCGCCGGAATACGGGGGTCAGTGAGTGTTCACTAGTGGAAAAAAGCCATTTTCCAACTCCGCCCGCCCCCATCCCTCAAATACAAATTTTACACGTTGCATAGGAAATGCACAAGGTCCGGAACGAATGCATGAATGCCCCAAGGAATTAAGAAAGTCTGCGCTTTTCATTCTAAATGCTAATGGAGCTTCGCTTCTATTAGCCGCGAGTTTCAAGGGCCAGGGGTCAAGCAAACAAAAGGGCACAGCAAAGAGAAGCCTGGCGCTGGAAGCAAGGGGACGAAGCAGACGGCGTTCGCGGCCGATGGGGCGGGCGAAGGCAGGTCCCCTGTACCCAGAGGGCGGTGTCTTCGACGGTGGGCCGCTTGGAGACTCCCGGCCACCCAGCGGCCTAGAGGGGGCACATTCCTGAGGGCGCCCACCGCGGCTCCGGGACCAGCGTCTCAGCGCACAGCCTCAGCGAAACTTTGTAGCTGAAAGCGCAGCTCAGCAGGCCTCAGGGAAGGAACTGGGTGCCCCAAACTCCGGCCTATAGCGCCCCCTTTGCCTGGGGTGGGCACAGCTCGAAGAGTGGGAACATGCATCGAAAAACCCCCAAATCAAACCAAGCCAAAAACCTCTGAGGTGCGCGGGGCCACAAGGGTCTTCTGCTGGCGCCCCTGAGCCCGGGGCTTGCCTGCAGGAAGAGAGAAAGGGACTCGGAGCCCCCAGGCCCAGGTAACCCTCGACGGCCAGGAAATGGGGGATTCCCTTGCCACCCCCAGCCCCAGCCAGAGCTGCTCCGACGGAAACCTTGCGCTCGCTGTAGAGCGGGTAGAAGCGGATCTTCCCACGGCTGTAGCGTGTGCTTCCCGTCTCCCCGCATCTTCAATGGGGGTCTCCAGCAATCCCCCACACGCCCCTTCAGTGGGTGCCCGCAATCCCGTCCCGCATTCCCCGAGGGCCTTTCAAGCGGAGTCGTTCTCTGAGGGGAGGCCTCTGAACTCGGGTGGGCGGGGACCGCCTCTCCCCAACGAAGGAGTTCCCCTCGAGCGCCCACCGATCGCGGGAGGGACCCACACTACCTTTCCTCCAGCCCAGCCCAGCGCCCCGCCGCTCTCTCCGCCCCACAAACGACCGGTTACCTAGGCAAAGCCTCAGCGCCTGGAAACACGTTCTGCCGCTCCGGTTTGCGGCCGCCGGGGCCAGGAGCACAGAGCCTTGGGGTTGTAAATTAGTAAGAAATAACTACCTCTGTCAAAGCCCCTTTCTTTTTCGTGGGCAGACGAAAGGAACACCCCCGTGTTCCCCTCCCCGTGGTGAAGTGTGTGGAGGAAACCGTGAAACGCACCATTGTGACCGGGGCTCCTCTGCGGAGTTTCCAACCCTGGGGAGCGGGGGCGGAGGTTGGGCGGGGGCAAGAGCAGCGAAGGAGAGACTGACAGAAAGGGAAAGACTGAGATTCTCAGAAAGACCGAGGGAGACGAGACAAACCGCGGGGAAGAATTTCTGTGAGCGCACGGTCCCAGGGAACGGGGTGGGTGGGTGCTGGGCGTGGGGGCGGAGCGGGCATGGAGGTTGCTGTGGCCTAAGGAGCCTTTGATACTAACTCTGCGAGCATCTTGTTCAGCGAAAATAACTCGAATAAAGTAACTTCATTCATTGTGCCCATTAGCCACGTTGGGCAGCTTTTTCTTTCCCCAGCTTGGTTCTATAATATATTTCCCCGTCGTGGGAAAAGGAGATCCGGCATTGGACTCGTGATGGAATGACTGACGGCTGCCTGTACTTCTCTCCCGGCACCGCAAGGCCCTGGGATCACAGCCCGACATTTCTGATTACTAACTCCTCGCAGCTCTTCGCTCTGGAGAATCCGGACGCATAAATAAATAAAAGACAATCTCCAAGAACGTTTTTGGAAATCACGGGACAAATGTGTTCTTCCTCGCCTCTGCCCCGAGGCTTCCAACAGGTTGGATAGGTGCCTTTGGAAGTCAGTCTCCGCAGACTGCGCTCGCATGACCGCTTTCGTCTCACCACCGAGAACTTTCCTTTCTACTAATAGTAAAACACTCGGAGCAACTTCTCCAAAAGCGTTCCAAAAGAGTTCTGTCAGTGAAAAAGTAAAGCATGCCTTTCCCACACCGAACCAAGGTCCGGAGGAGAGGGACACCGTCCCTACACGTGTCAGCGCGCGGGAGTCGCCAATTACACCCGATTTACCTCCTAAGGGAAAAGTGTAAACCGGCAAGTCAGCGACGCCAGGCAGACGTGCCTAGTGGAACCCCAGGCTCATTTCAATACAATAAGCCACATTCCTACAATTACGCCCTCTTTCCTGAGGTCCTCCGAGTGCCTCTGCAAACTCTGGCCACGGCTGCCTAGGCCCTTCCCTCCCAAGCTTCCTTCCAGAGAACCAGCTCGGTGCCACCATTAGGAACATTTTCTTGGACCCACCAGAGCTCCTATTTTCAATCCTACTTAAAAGGCAGGAAAATTACTGCCGTTCATCACCGGAGCTGCAACTCCCTGCCGCTGCCGCCGCCGCCGCCGAGAGCATCATTACCATGACAACTAGAGCCGAAATACCCTGAATTACATCGCTGGAGCCGCTATAGCACAAATCCCGGTCCTCCTCTTTGTTAGAGGCTTTTCGCCTCTTCGAGTGGGGGAGGAATCCCACGAGCTCCAGAGATCCCCGCGGGCCCACTACAGGGGAAAAGTTTCAGATCAGAACCTATGGGCCGCCGGGCTAGCAAAGCCGGAGCCGGGCGGCAAGGTCGGGGAGGGAACCCCACACTCAAAGTTGTCAATTTCAGGAGCGACGCTTCCCAGCAAGCCAACTTTTTTAGCAAGTCCCCTTATTAACTGGGCGAATCTCATACGTACTTGAGTGCTGTGGCGGTTCCGTCTTTAGAGCGAGTTTCTAGAGAGCTGTCCCGAAATCTGCACTGGTGGGGAGTCACAGCTGCTGTCCCGGAAGGGCTGCGATGTACAAGCCCAGCGGCTCCCGGAGGCGGTGAGCGGCTGGTAGGGGATGCTGCGATCCCGACTCATGGGAGAGCACAGCCGAGAGGTTCCGCGGGCGTCCTGGCTCGGGCTGTGACCAGGGGGGAGGATGCCGCCGCTGTTCCCACCTCCACGGCCACTGCCGGCACCGTCAGCGTTGCAAAGTGAGCCCGGGAGGGGCGTCCGGCTGCGGCGCTGCGCTGCACCAGCAAGGGCTCAGGTCAAGAGGGGTGTGAGCGCGCGGGAGAGCGAAGTGTGTGTGCGGAGCGTGTGTGCGCGCTTGTGTCTGTGTGTGCGAGTGAGGGAGCGGGTGTGAGCGCGTCTGTGTATGGGGAGCGGAGGAGGAGCAGGAGCTGGAGGGGTGGGGGGCGGGAGGCAGGAGACTCCGCTCTCCCGGCTGCGCGTTCGCTCGCTCTCTCGGCACGTCATTTATGCCACAGGAGCCCTAGCGGCCTCTCCATAGAGTGCCTGGAATGCGAGACGTCAATGTGACGCCATGGGACGCTACGTCACCCTCCTCCTCCCTCCCCTGGCCCAGCCGGTTCCGCGTGTGCGAGGGAGGGTGTGTGTGTTCGTGTGCGCGCGCGCGCGTTTCTCGGCCAGTCGCACGGCCGCACAATGGAAACTCCGCCGCACGGCCGACCGGGGGCTTCTCGGACCCTCGGTGCCAGCCCTTTTGCAGCGGAACCGCTCGCCAGGGCGTGCGTCTGCGGGAGGGTGCAGCGGCCTGCCCACGGGTCAGGCGGGACCGCCCAGCTGTCAGGCTCGGGTGGAGTAGAGTTGGAGGAGTGCTGCTGGCGCGCCTCCGAGGCTGCCCCGAGGCACGGAGCCAGGGCGAGGGGGGTAAGGGAGAGGACAGCTCTTCCGAAAGGGAAGGCTCCGCCAGCCAGCTTCTGACCAGCTTCAGTGACCTGGCAGCCGGTGCAGAAGGCGTCTGGCACCAGCCCGAAGACGCCCTGAGGTGCAGCTGCACTTTCCTCATGCAAAGGCTCTAAAGCTGTTTACGTCTCTCCGGTCCTCTGCGCCCAGGCTAATCCTCCCTCCCCGCATCATTTACTGGGTGCGTGTTTCACACAGGGATGCAGATAGTTCCGGGGATAAGGTTTGATTTCTTTACACGTACGGCGTGGGTTTCTTAACTGGACACGTTATAACCCAGCGAAGTGCACATCCATCATCCACACGCGCGCTGCAGCAGAAACTACTCAATGTGTATAAAACAAACACACACGTGTTGAACAGCTGAGCGGGTCTGACTACTGCAAATCATTCCTCCTCCCCAGCACCGGGTCAGAAATGGAACTCTCAACTAGCACTTTCACTTTTTGATGGTTGTAGATGCCCTCCGCCCACATCTCCCAAATTAAACATTTCGAAATCAATCAACAGGATTTATTAGTCAGTCCCTCGCTAGGGGATTTGCTTTGGTCTCCTGGGACACATTTGTCATGAAATGGTGTGCCGATAGCCTAGGTGACTGTATGAGGGAAAGCAATTTCTTCCTGGAAATGATAGATTTAAGTGTAAATTTCTTGATGAAAACAAAATTTATCAGAGTTAAAGACCCCTAGTCCCAAAGGTTGCTGCTGAGTGAACGCAACCTCTCTCAGAAATGAATTTTTGGAGAGGAGAAAATATTTCAGTGAAACAATGCAGATAGAGTGGTCCCCATGTGGTCCGCTTGAATCACAAATACCATTTTATATATTTGACCTGTCCCAATTTGTGTGTGTGTGGCGGGGGCGGTGGAGGGGGGGGCTGCGCCGAGGGGAGATAAAGGATTCCTTCGTAGACAGCGCACGTTTCAGAATCGAAGGTTCGAGCTAGGACCAGAAACTTGAAAACAAACTACATATAGGTAAATATGGCAGGTATATCTTTCTCCGCCTCCACTTCCAATTCATACAGGGTGGTGCGGAGAGGATCGTGGGAGGATGCCCCGAAAGTTGACCCAGCCGAGAGCAACCGAGTCTCTGCACTGCCGCGGGTTCCAATCCAGCCTCGGAAGGAAGGAGGGCGCTGCTACATTGTATCCATTCAAAGGCTGGAGGGGGGGAGCAGGACCTGGAGCCGCGCTGCGCTGACGCACGCGAGGCGCGTGATTGACGCAGGCGATGTTACTAAATTCGGCGGTTGGCCGGGACCCGCCGCCGGCGCGCGCCGCAGATAGCGGAGTAGGTTCCCCTCGGTCACCCCCGCCCCTTCTCCATTCAACGCCTCGCGGGGCGGGGCAGGGCGCGCGGGGCGGGGCGGGGCGGGGTGCGCGCGGCCGCGCCGGGATCCGGCCGAACCAAATATAGTCGGGCCTGGCTATTTTTAGCAGGGTCTCGGGCGCGAGCCCGCCGCGTGAGGGGGCGCCCTGACCCCGCCGGGAGTGCGGAGGGGGCGGGGGCGGAGTCGCCATGTTGGACTCAGTTCGACCGTGTCTGGTGACCGGCGACCGGGGCCGGGCTCGGCGTCGGGGGTCGGGGTGAGTGGGTGCGAGCCGTGAGAGAGAGGACGCCGGCGGCTCTCTGCGTCCAGCGCAGGCTGTGAGGAGTGAGCAGGGCCAGGCGCGGGCATGTGTGTGCGCGCGGAGGTGGGTAGACGGTGATCCCCGCCCGCCCTGCGGAAGGCCCGGCGGTCTTGCCACCCGGCAGCCCGGCCAGCCCCGAGTCGCGTGGGGGCGGAGCTGCCCGCGGCCACCACTTCCTGAGTGCCGGGGATACCCTTCCCGGACGTCACGGAGGAGCCGAGGCGGCGGTGGCGGCCCGGGGCTCATCCTGCACTTGCATCACGGGTGCAGCAGCAGCTGCTCTGCTCCTTTGTGGCTTTTTCCCCTGTTGAGTAACTGCTTTGTTAACTGAAAATACCATGACGGGCCAGTGTGATCACCAGCTCCAGATCTCAAAGAAAGTGAAGCTGTCAGGCAAGAAGAGGGAGACTCCCCCAGCCGGCTGCGATGGTATCTGGTGGGTGGATGTGTAGAGAAGCACTTGACAGTTTCCACGTATTACTTCTTGCCTAACTCTTCACCCCCAAGAAGATTTAAAAATACTTTTATTTCCATGCTGTAAAAATTTCATTTGTGTTCTGCACCTCCCTCACCCCCCTAATCCCCTTTCAATTAAAACTCTCATGCAGAACTGGAATCACTGTAAGCAGGAACCCTAAATTAGGTATAGTTTTTAGGAAACATGACATCTTTCAATGAATTTATTGAATAAACTACATTTTCTAAATGTTAATATAGATGAAAGGTCCTTGTCCACTCAGGGTTGTTATAAAGCTACTAAATTGTTCATATGAGTTGGGCTCCAGTGACCGTTTCAAACCAGTATCCTTGTTTACTTAAATTAAAAAAAAAAAAAAAAAATCTCGTCTCTCTGGCTGAGAACCTCCAAGTAAAGTTTTCTCTCTTTGAGTGGATGTGTCTTCTGGACCTCTGTCTTGGTTACTTATGTGCATCCTCCTCCCTTCTTCCCTCCACCTTCCTTTACATCCTTACTCCTTTACATCCTTTTCTTCCTATCAAGTGGCCAATATCTGTTCTTGGACTGCTCTGTTAGACTGAGGGCTGTTGTCTGACCTCCCTGAGCCAATCCACTGTTCCTGGCTCAGTGCTTCTCTGGGTAGGATGCGGGACTGACTGCTGGAGAGGTCACTGAGTGGCAGCCTTTTAAAACTCAAATAGAAATTCATGGAAGCAGAGACACAGCTCTCTCGCAGACGGAGACACCGTCCTCTGCTTAATCCTATGTCCCTAAACGTATGCTGTTCTTTAGATGACCCAAACAGAATTAGTTTTTCTCGAGTCTTTTTTTTTTTTTTTTAGAATTAGTGTCTACTGCTCTATATCTTTTCAAAAGTCAGATTTATTAGAAACCAGGTATAATATTATGTAAGGCACATGTAATGTGACTATTTCAGTAATCTCAATTTCCTTTTTAAGATTTTATTAACTTTTTTATCTCTTCTTTGGGGAAATCAAATAAGACTACCTTAATCTGTTAAACGTTGAAAACTTTTTTGGCTCAGTCCTTAGTTTCTATAACAGAAGAGAGACATTTATATGTCACCAGTTTACATACACAAAGTTAAGTTTCTGCTTTCATGATGCTTATAGCAGCCAGCCTGTTAAAGAACTCTCTAAAGTAACCATTACAGATTCACTAGATAGTTACCTTTCATATTGTTTTGGATTTGTAGGCCTAATCTGCCTGCAAGAAAGAACTATGTCTCTTAGAAAATAAAATATGAAATTTTGGGGAAACTTATGTGTGGTATAAAGCAATTGTTTTAAATTGCTTTAAACGCTGTTCTGATGAAGTAATGATGTATAATCTTGTTGCTTTTGCTAATATATAAAGATGATGATTTCTTATTAATGCAAAGATTGGGTGAGGAATGGTGAAATAAAAATTCTGAACCAGAAGTTATTACCTAGGGTGAAAACAGGAAAGAAAAGTAAAAAATTGTAAGTTCAAGTTTTCTGGAATCAATGTAGAAGTTCTATACTATATTTAAGATACATATATACAATTTAATAACTTCAGCTGACATTGATTTATACGCTTAAGATGTACCTGGCTCAGTAACCTGCAATCATTATAGTAAGTTTCTATCTCACCTACATGCTTGCCATTCCTTATCAATTCCATCATTGCCAGATTCGTCTTCCTAAAGTTTAGATTTTGTTATATAACTTTTGGCCCCAAAAGTCTTCAGCAGCTGGATATTTTCTCCAAAATCAAACCTAGAGCCTCCTTTATTTCCACAGAATTTCCCTGTCCTAGTCAAACTGGTGTTCTCACTGTTCTTCAAATGTCCTTTCAACCTCCCACATTTGTTCATAGTTTTCCTTTTTATGGCATCCCCTGCTTCCACTTCTTCTCCACTAATTGAAATTTACCCTTCCTCTAAAACTAGCTCAAGAAGTGAACTCAGATTGTACTTTACAAAGTCTTTCACAGAGTCTTTCACAAAGTTCTTATTTTTCTGTCTTCTTTTTGTGCTCTTGTGTCCATGGTCTATTCCCTTGTCAAACTGTAAGCTTCAAAAACATGCCCCACACATCTTTGAAATCCCTGTGGCACCTAAGAATGTTCAATATAGGTAGTAAATGTCCATAAAATATTGCCTCATTTAATTTGGATATGAATAGAGAGAATAGCCATATTGTAAGTAACAAATTATATGGATTAGGGTGTTTTTGTTTTGTTTGTTTTGAGATGGAGTCTTGCTCTGTCACACAGCCTGGAGTACAGTGGGACGATCTTTGCTCACTGTGACCTCCGCCTCCCGGGGTTAAGTGATTCTCCTACCTCAGCCTCTGGAGTAGCTGGGTTTACAGGCACCCACCACTGCACCTGGCTAATTTTTGCATTTTTAGAGACAGGGTTTTCGCCATGTTGGCCAGGCTGGTCTCCAACTCCTGACCTCAAGTGATCTGCCCACCTCTGCCTCCCAAAGTGCTGGGATTACAGGCATGTGCCACCATGCCTGGCTGGATTAGGGTATTTTTGGCATGAGTGGGCATGTATGTTTATTCATTAGTTGCTTTCTTTACTTCAACTTGATGCTCCAGATAGAACATACCTTACCAAGGTGCCTGCCACAAGCCCAGGCAGCTCCGTGGTGATAACAAGAAAATGGCAGTTTGGTTTGTATCTATTGTATCTGCATAGGAAGATTTGCTATGATTTTTTTGTTTTCCTGATAGACTTTTGGTTTGACTCTTATTCTAACCTCTTTCCCCTCTATTTGTACTTTCTCTTATGCTGCTTTCTCTCACTTATGGACTAGAAGCTGTAGGCTAGGAAATGTTAATATCAGTTTCTTTTGGAAAAAAATTTTTAAGGTTTGAAAAATTGAGAACCATGACATTTTTGTATAACCAATTAAATATGAAAATTCTTGAATTTCTTATCTTTTCCAAAATATATTGAAATAGGTTTGCATTCTACTACATGCAGAAGTAAAATGAGCAAAACAATTTTGGATTACGATTTTTTAGAATTTTTAGATAGAAGCTCAATAAGACTGAATATTAATATAAATGACTGAATATTAAAATTTACTTTAACAAGGAGAAAGTAATATAGTAGATCAGGAAAGACTTTCTAATTGTAGAAAATTTTAGAAAAAAGTAGAAACCTGAGATGGAAAGATTACTTAATAGTATAAGTGCCAATAATACTTTAAAATCTCATTAAATAATGTCTTTTCATCCATTAGAAATAATAAGAGTCAGGACAGGCTTGCAGTCTGGTTAAAAAGATAGTTTATTTCTTAGTCATATTTTCCTCAATCATTGGTAAACTCTGGAAGACCTCAATAATTTGGGGGAGAAAAGTTATTACTTGTGTGATAAACCAATTCAGGATATTATTTATGCCTATGAAATAAGATCTGCCTTTTAACTAGAGTTGATGGATGAAGTAAATACGTCTTTCCAAATATAACTGTATAACCCTTTCCCATCATTTCAACTCTGAAAAAAACAAAAAGATTTCCTCACATACAAGTTCAGTTCCTTCAGCATATTCTCCAACAGTGAGATGGTGTATGTCACAAAAAGCACTAGACTGCTTCTCAGAGGACTGGGTCTGGTTTTGCTGCAATGAAGGTGCCTAGCCTTGGGTAAGTTAATACTTTCGGGGGGCCTAAATATTATTTGTAAAATGACAGTGTTGGGTTCACTTTATGATCTTTAAGGAAACTTCAAGTTCTAAAGTTGAATGCTTTTTTAGACACATTAATAATTGTGAATCATGGGTCAGCTGTGCCCTGGTCTCCTAAAGTGATTGCTATGGCCAGGAGACTTATGAACTGTCTTGTATACAACACGTGTGCTTTTAGTAGTAATGTTGTATTAAACTGCTTTGGCCTGCATGGTAATGAACTATAGCCACTGAGTGGGATCTTGGTGGCCTGAGAGTTAATGCTACCAGCATCACAGCCTTCTGTCCATGAAGTAGAAACGAGCAGAAACCTGGATAGTCCAAAAGTCATTTTATATTTAGCTTTGGAATTTGTTTTTGTGCCTTCATTTGAATATGGATGAGTCACAAATTGACTTCATACAAATTAGCAAACTTTCATTGGAATGGATTCTGTTGTTTGCTCCTCTTCAGTTCCTTTCTGATCCTCACTGCATGCAAAGCACAAACAATTTCTTAAGTGTAGCAGTGGAGGCAGAACTGTCCTTTTTCTGCTTCTTCCTAGAAAAGGCTTGATGATGATGGAGTTGCAAGTCTACATCTCCCTTCAGAGTGTAAATAAATAGTTAGTGAGAAGGCAGGTCACAAGGAAAGTACCAAGTAGGTGTTAAGTTGAAAAAAATATTGGCAAAACAACCAGGATGAATACAGTAGGCTGTATTTGCAAACTTGTTAAGTTTGTGGATGGATAGACCTTTATAGATAAGTAAGAGCTGACTTTGTAGGCATTGGGAAGTATCTGAATTTTAGCAGACTGCAGGTTGAGGTATCATTTTAGTTAGGTTTAGATAGTAAAAGCATGGTTTATCTATTCTTTAAATGCCTATTCTACATATTTAGGTATCTGGTTTCCTCCTTAGATCATGTAATTAGTAACCAATTCTGATTTTTTTTTTACCATAATACATTTTCCAGTATTTATTCTGCATGTTTATAGTTCACTACTGGAAAAATTCCTCCCCGACATCTGTTCTGAATTAGTTCCCTTTTCCAGTTATGTTTTCCTGTTTTATCAATTGTGGTGAGGAGAGTAGAAAGCCATATTTTAAAGATTTCTGCTACTTATGTTTAGTAAAATTGAAATAAACTACCTAACTTTTTCTAATTTCTAGAAATTTGCATGTTAAATTACTGGTTTCATTTTTTTAAAACAACAGCATAAACTGGACAAAATTTGAGACCCAATCACCGTAGTCTTTCATAGTTGTCAAATTGACTTTTCTATAGTTAAAAAAGTTTTTTGAGAACAGCTTCTGTTGTCTCAATGTCTTTAAAAACGTCTTTTTGTTTCAATTATCTTGGACTTGTGTATTCTTTGGGATGAACTTATTGAGTACTTAACAGTTCTTGGCATGCTAAGAGTAGATGTTAAGAGGAAGAGTGGTGCTCCGTAAACATTTGATGAATGAATGAAAGCAATTTTCAGGAAGCTTTATCCAAAATATTCTATTTTCTTTATCTTAATGATCCTCACGGCCTTAGAACTTTTCTGGGATAGTTTCACTCAGGGGTTAGGCATAAGGGAGAAGCAGAGAAGGCATAAGAGAGGAGCATACATCACTGTGCTGCTGCTCCTGCTTCTATACTACCCTCTTCCACCATTGCACTGAGTCTACAGACACTTCTGGTTGCCCAGATTGAGAGAGGTACCCCAGAGTTATAGCACTCTGGGACATCTGTGTTTGAACTGAGAACCAGTTCAGGTGTCCTAAGGAATTGTTATGCCTCACCTTTTAACCCCAGACACCCCCAGGAATTAATCTCTGGCTTCTCTCTTTATTTTGATATGCCACTTCTGCTGCAGTACTTTCACAAGATTGTGTTCTTTTCTCTTTTCTTCACTGTCTGTGCCTGGGTGGCATATATAACCTATTCATCAGTGAGTTCCTGAACTCTGATTGAGTTCCAACTGTAATCCTCACTTTGCTTTCCAGTTCTAGACGTTACTATTCAAGGCCTCGAAGTGCATAGTTACTTGTCTACTATATCACCCATAGACTGAGGGACTCACATGTAGGGTATTAACTAGGAACTCATATCTACTTAACATATTTAAACATTTTAAGATTTCATTTTTGAAAAGATAATACATTTACATGATTCAAATGACAAAACATTTAGAAATGAGAAATTTACTTTCCACTCCTGTCCCCTACTAAATGACCCTCCTTCCAGAGTTGTTGTTGTTGTTGTTGTTGTTTTTGAGACAGAGTCCCTCTCTGTTGCCCAGGCTGGAGTGCAGTGGTGCGATCTTGGCTCACTGCAACCTCTGCCTCCTGAGTTCAACAGATTCTCCTACCTCAGCCTCCTGGGTAGCTGGGAGCTGGGACTACAGGCGCACGCCACCAGACTCGGCTAATTTTTGTCTTTTTAGTGGAGACGGGGTCTTACCATGTTGGCCAGGGTGGTCTGAAACTCCTGACTTCAAGCAGTCTGCCTGCCTCAGCCTGCCAGAGTGCCGAGATCCTTCCAGAGTGTTTTAATGCATTTCCAAGACAGTACAAATATAAATTCTGTTTCCCTTTCCTTTTTTATACACGTGGAAGCTTACACGTATTGTTCTGCCTTTTTCACTTAACAGTGTATCTTAGAGTTCTTTCCATACAGTGGAAAAATATCTGGGATATATCTGAGATATATTTCATGTATAATGTACCTTGGAGATCTCTTCATGTCATTGTGTGAATATATCATTATTTAGCCAGCCCCATATTGATGGACATTTGGGAAGTTTTCAATCTTTTGCTGTTTCAAGTAATGCTACAATAAATACTTTTGTTATATGGATTACTTTGTACTTGTACAAATATATTTGTAGGATAAATTCCTAGAAATTGAGGGATACAAATTACAAGTAATGCTATAATAAATACTTTTGTTATATAGATTATTTTATACTTGTGCAAATATATTTGTAGGGTAAATTCCTAGAAATTGAATTACTGTGCCAAAGGGTATATATCATAGTAGTTTGATAGGTACTACCAAATTGCTTTCCATAGAGGTTGTACAGTTAACACTCCACTAGAAATATAGGCAAGTGCCTGATTACCCATATTCTTGCCAACAGTGTATTATTTAACCTTAGGTTTTTTCCAGTCTGGTCGGTGAAAATGTTATCTTAGTGTAACTTTAATTTCTTTCTCTCATGAGTAAGTTTGAACATCTTTTCATATGCTTAACAGCCATTTATATTTCCTTTTGGTGAAGTGTCTCTTATATCCTTTGCCTATTTTGGGAGGCGGGGGTGGTTTAAAAATCACTGTGTAGTTGCTGTTTATAATATGGAGATTTGCCCTTTGTTATATGAGTTGCAGCATATTTCCCTGTAGTTTGTCATTTGTCTTTCAACTTTGCTTATGATGTTTTTGCTATGTAGATTTTTTTAAAAATGTACTTGAATTTGTCAGTCTTTTATGACTTCTGGATTTAGTCATAGTTAGAAAAACCTGTACTACTCCAAGGTTATGAAAGAATTCCCTCATGTTGGCTTTTACTACTTTCATGGTTTCTGTTTTACATTTAAATTTTTGATCCATTTTTCCTGGTGTATGGTACGAGAGGTAGGTCCAACTTTATTTTTTTCCAAATGGCTATGCAGTTGTCTCAACACCATTTGTGAATAGTCTACCTCTACGCTGTTTTGCTTCTTACTCAAAACAAGACTGATTCATCTCCTTTTTTTTTTCACACCTACTCTGCTGTGACTGAATATGAATACAATTCTCTGCTTTCCTTCCTGTAGAACACCTTCTTCAGTGGCAGAGATGTCTTTCTCCCTGCTGCCTCCCCGCTTTCATCAGAAACACCACATGCAGCCTGGCAGCCAGTTAATGTTGGAATCAATACGGGGTACTCAGAATGCTCTCCAGGATTTTTCATTAAGCAATGACTGGTTAGAAAGAAATTCTAACTGTGATCAGGTTCCTTAGAAGACTGTTCAAACTGGAGATGTCTTCGGGCTCTCTCTAGTCATGGTGATCAGTTATTCTGGAAGCTAAAGGTGTACTACCTGGGTCCTTTACTCTAGAGGCAGTCCAATTTGGGTTGCTTCCCTCCATGCAAATTACTTTCATCTGCTACCTCTGCTTTGTCTGACAGCATGGGATATTAGCTTCTGTAATTTGAGATGGGAACCATAAAATGCCAACAAGATGGTGTTGGATTCTCCATGATGCAATGGCCAACTCCAGAACCTCCTTTACTTGGAAAATGAGGCTGTGGATAAATGATTTTGGAAACATTCTTCCACAGTTTGAACCCCAAGCAGATGTTGTTTCATCTGTGGAACCTAGGGAAAACCCTAGCTTTGTTCTACTAGGTGAGAGTGTCCAAGCAGGCAGATGAAACTGAATTTACTTGATACCTTTCCTTACTAGCATTCTCTAAGCTATGTGGGCTAGTTTTATAGCTACCTGATAAAAGACTTCCTTCCACTTTGAACCATTGCCCTAGGCTATCTTTCCTTTCTAAACTTGTTCAGGCCATCTTGCCTGTTCTTTATTATTGAGCCTTACCTTTTGATCCTGTTTCTTATCTCTGCCTTCAGACTTACCCCGTGATGCTGGTAGTACCCTCTTTGTCCAGTACCAATTTTACTTAAAAGTTATTTTGGCCAAAAGCAATTTGGTCAAGTACAATTTAGTTGAAAGCAAGCTGGTTAACTGATTTGTTGTAATCAGCTATTAATTGAAACAATGATTTGGTCAAAACAATTAGTTGGTCAAAATGAATATCCTGTTAATAGTTTTTGAGAAGTGGTAATTTCAGTGTAAAATGATTAGATACTTTTGGTCCATTTTCTAGGGACTTTTCCAGTATTTTTCTTTTACAGTTCAAGTTAGCTTTCAGCTATGGCGGCATTTTATTGCTTGTGATTTCAAAAAGTTAAAGCAACCTAGCTACCTAGTAATAGGAGAATAGTTGGACAAGAGTAATCTTAACTAAAAGGCAATAAGAGGTTAATTGGAACAAACACTCAGAGATAAGATAAAACCATGTTTCCTGTATTATTTTTCTTTTCCCCTCATAAAAAAGGCAGTGCATGTGCAGTACAGGACATTCAGAAAAATGTAGATAAAGAATAGAAGGAAAAAAGAAAATAGCTGTAAATTAATTCACCCAGGAATAACCGCTGTTGTCCTTCCCTATCCTTCTAAGTGCATTTTATACACATAAACTCTACCTACAGTTTGCAATTTGCCATAATGTATTTAAGCATTCTCCAGTTATTGGTTAGTCACTTTTGTTCAGAATCAGATTTTGGTTCCTTTTTGCAACTGTGGGCCAGGCTACCTTTAGCTGGGAATAGATTGCCTTTCTCTTTTCCCTTCTGTCCCTCAATCCTGCCTAGGCCTGCATCCAGCCTGGGCTCTCAAGGCCCCCCTGCCTGCTTTAAGTGAGACACTTTGTAAATGAAACCATTCTGCCAAGCCTTTCTATGGTTACTAAAGAGGCCTGGTTCCAGAATTCCTGTGGAAGTCTCTGGTTATATATAAAAATTTTTTTGGAGTTCATGCTTGCTATATGTTATATGTATATGTATGCAAATTAGATAGGGAGAGTGAAGAGATGGGAGGGATTATATTGGGTCTCCATTAAAATAAGAATAAAGAGGCATTGCAGCAGAGAACTCCATTATCAGTGGAGGGAAATTACTTAAGAGATTTTCTCTGAAACAGGGTTGGCAAATATGTGCTATATGTTGTTGTGCCTGAACCTGAGTCATGGTAGACTCACTAATCAGTCATGGCACCATTTCTCACTAGATTGAGACTCAGCTTTAAGTCTTTCTCAAGGTTGGGTTCTAGGTGGCTGTATCCACTGTAGCTGCTGTGGGAGACAAACATTACTACTCTTGCTTCTAAAATGTTACATTAAAGTTATTTTGTCTTACAGTGGATTGACCAAGAAAGTTTTTGTTTGTTCGTTCATTTTTCTTTGAGACAAGGTCTCCATCTGTTGTTCAGGCTGGAGTGCAGTGTCTAGACCATGGCCCATTGCATCCTTAACCTCCCGGCTCAAGCGATCCTCCCTGCTTCAGGTGGCTGGGACTATAGGTATACACCATGCCACCACACCTGGCTTTTTTTTTTTTTTTTTGTAGAGATAGGGGTTTCCCTATGTTGTCCAGGCTGGTCTTGAACTCTTGGGCTCAAGGGATCCTCCCACCTTGGCCTCCCAAAGTGCTGGGTTTATAGGTGTGAGCCACCATGCTTGGCCTGACTGAGAAAGTTTTAATAAAATGTTTTCTATCTGATAAATAAGTTCATGTTGAAAAATATGGGATGTGAGCAAAGAGTAATTATCTGGATCTCAGGCAAAGCACATGCCTCGTAGTTAAGATCATGGAAGCAGCATAATCACATTATGGATTTATTATGGAGTGAAAACAATGTCATAATAATACTCATCATTATAAATTGCCCATGGTGTGGTCATGGTGATTGACTCCTCAGTATTCGTTCCACCACAGGTGATTAGTCTAAGCGGTCATGGTTAATCCCACTTCCCTTGCCAATGAAGAGTTAGGAATGGCCTGTAACCTATTCTGGCCAATGAGATACGAAGGAAAAGTCTGCAGAGGACTTGAGTGCTTCTGGGAAAGGATTTATTGATCCTAAGCAGAGAGAAATGAAAGAGATGATGCCTCGTCTCCCTGTAATTTTTGAGTTTGGTGTAATGTTTGAGTATGGTGGCTAGAACTGCTCTATCCATCTTGGGACCATGAGGGAAACTAGCTTTGAGGGGTGCAGCTGATCTAGATGATGACAGAACAGAGATAGAAGAAACCTGAGCCCTTGATGACCTTCCTGAATTGCTGATTGTATTGTACTTGGTCTGCCTTACCTCTGAACTTCCAGTTCTGTGAGATAATACAGTTCCTCATTGTGTAAGTAGGCATGATCTGCGAATTTGTCATTTGCAGCCAGAAACATCCTGATGTTATACCCACTTTGTCCCAAGCAGATTCACGTCAGGTGGATTTGATATTATTTGGATAGGTTTCTTTTTGTTGGGGCTCTTCCCTCCCCATGTCTTCCGCCTTCATAAAGTCCATGCAGATTCTAACTGGCCAGGTCTTGTCTCCATCTTTTATAAGGGGCTCTGCCTTAGACCAGGGATCTTCACAGGAAGCAGCAAGGAATCAAACAGCACTCATTATCTCTTCCAGAGTCTTTTGGGTTGTTCGAATATCTGATGGTGTGACTGCTACCATTTGTTCTTCATTCCTTCTTTTTCTGATTCTGATTTCTTGCTTAGATCTTGGTCCTCACTTTTGTATATTTTGTGTCTCATGCCTAACCTCAAGATTGTTTGATAGATTTATTTTCTTCTCTTCCTTCTCTCTGCAGCAACTCTTTCCCTTTATCTCTGTCATCCACTCCTTCCTCACCTTGTGACTTTACTTTGTGGCCAGTGGAGACTATTCTAAGCAGATGTAGTATTTATTGTTTGCCAGGAGCAATAGTAAGTTACATGAGTAATCATACGTCTGTTTGCTCTAGACTGGTAGGGTAAAAAGGAAGAGTAGTTCAGCCCTTGGTCGTCTTATCTAGTACCTTTCACTCGTGGCATAGAATAATAGAACTGGAAATGGTCTAGG
This sequence comes from Chlorocebus sabaeus, assembly GCF_047675955.1. NCBI lineage: Eukaryota > Metazoa > Chordata > Mammalia > Primates > Cercopithecidae > Chlorocebus > Chlorocebus sabaeus. The sequence continues at coordinate 69,728,953 of NC_132915.1, read as the reverse complement.
AGTCAGAGCATTTGAGTCTTCATTATGGCTTAACCATTTGCTACCTGAAATTTTGGGCAAGTCTCTTAAGTATATTTTTTTCCTTTAAGTTTGTTACTAATGTCTGTCTAATTTTTAAAATAGTATTATAGTGATTCAAATGAAATAATGAACCTGGCAAATGAAAACAATATTTTTTTTAAAAAAACTCCGTTGGATTTTCTGATTATTTTCAGTGAACTAATGTCAAAGTCTCTAAATTGTGTAGCTTGTTCATCTCTTTGTAGAAAGGCAATGGAGTATGATATGGGGCATAATAATACAAGTAATTAGGGATTGAAATTTATATTTTAGTGTTAACTAAGGCCCGAAAAAAAGGAAAAGGCCACATGATATTAAAAATAAAGGTCAGAATGTTGATCTTGAGGCTTATTTCTAGTTCAACCAGAAATTCTGGTCAGCCGAATTAGGGGGAAAGAGAAACCAATAGAAGAAACACCCCCTCTAGTGGCGAGGGGCCAGATTCTGCACTTGGTTGCTAAGATGGATGAGGGGAATGGATGACTTCTTAGGATGTTTTTTAAGTTTCTTAAGAATTCTGAGGTTGTAGAGTTAGACTACTTAAGGAAGATCTTAGTTCAGGCTTTACTTGTCAGGAAACTTAACACATTTCTCAGGATAATTCATATCTTGTCAGTCTCATGTGAAATTGATTGAAAAATGTAGAGGCTACTTGGAAGAGGTTCACAGCTTACTTTTATATAGGCCACGTGGAGATCATGAAAACTAGGAGACATTTGTTGCTAAACTTCTTATTGGTGTGAGATGATATAGTAGGTACCTTTATAATCCCATTCACAGGGGGATAAATCTTTAAAGTTGTGGGTTATGCCATAGAGTAGTATTAATCTATGTTTATACAAAATAATGGCTGTGGATTTCCTCAGTTTTGATTTGAAATTTTTACTGGTGATCCTGAGAACGAAATGTTTAACTTGCATCTTGGGAATGATTTAATTGCTACCTATGGAAAGGCAGTGAAGTTAAATATATTAAAATAACATCACCCATACTTTAGTGACTCAGGAGGAGCACCTAATGCTTTTTTTTTTTTTTTTTTTTTTTTTTTGAGACAAGGCCTCACTCTATTGCCCAGCTTGGAGTGATGTGGTGCAGTTTCGGTTCACTGCAGCCTTTACCTCCTGGGCCCAAGCAATCCTCCCACTTCAGCCTCCCAAGTAGCTGGGACTACAGGTGTGCACCACCACACCAGGCTAATTTTATTCACTTTTTGTAGAGATGAGGTCTCCCTGTGTTGCCCAGGCTGGCCTTGAACTCCTGGGCTCAAGGGATCCTCCTACTTTGGACTCTCAAAGTGTTGGGATTATAGGCATTAGCCACTGCACCTGGTGCACCTAATGCATTCTTGAAGGACATTTCATCTTAAGGCTAAATCGTTAATGATAATGATTGTAAGTGATTGTTACATTTGCAAATCTCAGAGTCCACTGAAGTTTTTACTGTTTCAACTTCTGTTTGGGAAAGATTCTTTTACGTTTGTTTAAAGATTTTTGAAGAGGCAGAATTTCAGAAAATAATATTTTTATGATACTCTGTTAGATCTAAGATTTGAATGCCATTCAAATTCAATATAGAAAAGAGTGGTTAAAAGGCATAAGAAAATAAATTCTCATATCAGACTGCATTATCAACATGCCATTTCTTTATTTTTAATGTCAAACTTCCTTGCCCTGAAGGAAAAAAATTGAAGCTTGCAGTTGACCGGCTATTCCATAACTTGGAGTATATTTGGTGGCCTTTCTTATGAAATGGTAGTGGAAAAATTCTATAGAAAATATAAACTTCTGTGTGAATGAAGTGAGATTATAGAGTTACAAAATTAACTTTTGTGCATAACTTGTGGAGCTAATAGCCTTAATTTATTATTGTATTTCATAAATATACTTTATTTCAGGGAAGAAGAACTAGGTCTGGCATAGATCAGAATCTACCTGTTGGGGAAAACCAGAAATAGGAAAGAGAGTTATTAATGGTTCATTCTTAGCTGAGAAAAATTCAGTGTGGAATAATTAAGGTTAGTTAGAGAAATAATTATGATTATGTTAAGGAGTTCACAGATATTATTGAAAGTAAATTGGTTAAAACTGATTTGTTAATGTAAATGGGGCCAATAAACCAATTAGATAATCTCTCTACTAAATTGATGTGATAATAGATGATATCTGGAGGGAAGTAAAATAGATGACAAGGTTAGTGGTAATGAGACTTCATTAAATCCTAGTACTAAAGAGATACTGTGTACATTAGTGACAGCTTAATTCTAGAAATAAAAGTTGATGTTAAGAATTGATATGGGGCCTGTGGTGACTCACACCTGTAATCCCAGAGACTTGGGAGTCTGAGGCGGGAGGATTATTTGAGGCCAGGAGTTCCAGACCAGTCTGGACAACATAGTGAGACCCCATCTCATTCACTCATAAATGAATAAATACATAAATAGCAAGCCCAATGTGGTGGTGAGTGTCTGTATTCCCAGCTACTTAGGAGGCTGAGCCAGGAGGATCGCTGGAGCCCAGGAGTTTGAGGCTGCAGTGAGCTATGATTGCCCCACTGTACTCTAGCCTGGGGGACAGAGCAAGACCCCATCTCTAAAATAATAATAACTGATATAATGTTGGCACTGCTGAAATTAGGCAGGTATTAATTTGTGTGAAGGGCTGTAACAAAGGACTTGAATAAAGAGCCCAGGTTCCAAACTGATTTGAAATTCCAGGTAAAGTATAAGAATAATAATTCATATTTGTATGGGACTTTATAATACTCTGAATGTTTTCATATACAAGATCTCCTTTGATTCTTATAAGAACTCAGGGTAATAGTAGTACAGGTTTGGAGGTTCTGAGAGGCTAACAGACTTACTGAAGCAAATAGGGACTAAATGACAGGAGTGGTACTTGAACCCGGGGCTCCCTACCAAAATGTTTTTGCTTACTGCATTGCTTTTTTATGGTTGCTGTAACAAATTACTACAAACTAGGTGGCTTAAAGCAATAGAAATTTATTCTCTAACTCTTTTGGAGGCCAGAAGTCCAAAATCAAGATGTTGGCTGAGCCACATTCCCTCTGGAGGCTCTTTGGGAGAGAAATCTGTGCCTTGCCTCTTCCAGCTTCTGTTGTGTATGGGCATTCCTTGACTTGTGGCTGCCTCACTCCAGTCTCTGCCTCTGTGGTCGTTATAGCCTTCTTTTATGTTCTGTGTCTTCTCTTCTGTGTGTCTCAAATCTCTCTCTCTGCCTTTTTCTTCTAAGGACTGACTTTAAGAGAATCTGCTTGTCACTGGATTTAGGGTATACCTGGATAATCCAAGATGATCTCACCTGAAAATCCTTAATTACATCTGTAAAGATCTTTTCTTCAAATAAAGTAATACTCACAGGTTCTGGGGATTGGGACATGGACGTGTCTTTTCAGGAGCCACCATTCAACCCACTAAATTCATTATACGCCATTTAATGCTTTATCTTCCTTTTGGATCGAAGAGATACTCTTCTGTTTGAAGATGGGCAAGTGGGCTGGGGAATTTTTGGCTAGTAGGTAGAAAGAAATTTTAAAAATATTTCTGGTTGGTGCTGTTTAGTAAGTGCTTATTAAACTTTCAGAGGTCAAGTATCACGAACACAAACTGGAGGAGTAAATCAGTATAAAGTGAAAAATATGATATTTTCTCCAAAAGGCAGTCACTGACTACTTTGGCAGAAAGAAGAATTGAAGTGATTACTCAAGAGTTCCACCAAATTGTTGTGCTAGCTTTTACATTTGCAAACTATAGAAAACGGGACTAAATTAAATAGCAACTGATTTTTCATTATTAACAATATTACAAGTTGACTTTTTCATTTCTTGTGTAATTGAGATAAAAGGGGGGTGGGTGTGTATGAGAGAGAGAGAGAGAGAGAGAGATTTTGTTAATGGTTTTAGTATGATTCATTTCTTATGTCATATGGGCATTCTAACTTGAATCATATTAATTGAGGTGATCTATGTATGTAAACTCTTTGAGGGAGGGACTTGGCATATCTTATATACAGCTATATCCCCAATGTGGTTCCTCACATGTGGTAGATGTGCTCAGACAACATTAGCTGTATTAATGAAAGGACTTCTTATGATACCCAAATCTTGCAGCCACAAGTCTCATTACAGTTTACTTTATGGAGCGTCCCTGATGGTAATAAGGTCTATTAATTGTAGAATTGTCCCTGCTGACTTTAAGAAACTTCACTGTGTGTCCTTTTACCCTGACGGAGCCTACAACTTTTTTCGTCTCCAATAATCTTCAGCTCCAGGCCAAAAAACTATTGTTCTTGTCCTGCTCACATTAATTGAAATAAGTCAATGAGATTCCTTCTGCCCACCAGTTCACTTCTCACTAGCATGGGGCTCAGCTACCATTAGAGATGTTAGGGTGGGGCTGTTGTGCAGTTCTTCAGACTATTAGTGCTGTACGCTATGTTCTGAGGAGTGTTCAGGCTTTTGTCTTCTCAAAAGTGTGTAAAGTTTTGACTCACTGATACAGCTTTTGATGTTAACAGATAGAAGTATACTGACTGTATGTGCTAGGCTCTTCCATGTATTATATCGGATGTTGCTTCCAGCCAACCTGAAAAGCTAAGTAGTAATATTGTCCCTATTTTACAGAAGCATAAAGAAGTTAAGCAAACCAACCCAAGTTCACACCAAAATTTGAACCCAGGTGGCCTTACTTCAGCGCCTGTGTTCTTAACCGTGTCCAATGACAGCCTCATGCTCATTTGTTCATAAGTAACCTGTTCTTTCCTTCTAAAAGCTTTTCTGTTTTGTTTTGAAGCTCAGAAATTAGAAATTTGACTAGGATATATACAGGCATATGCCCTTTTCCATTTATCCTGTCTGGCACTGAATGAGCCCTTTTGGTTTCATAATTCTAGTCTCCTCCTGAGGGAAGTTTTCTTGTATTATCTTTTGATTATTACTTTTTCTGTTATGGTCCTTGTTCTCTCTCTGAACTTGCCTTTTATTTCCAATTAGACCTCCTGGACCTGCTGCTTAGTTCTCTTATCTTTTTATTCAAGAATTCCATTTCATTTCTTTTTTTTTTTTTCCACTCCAAGTAATGTCATACACATTCACCTGCTTTTCCAGATAACAGATTTGTTCTTTGGAGGGTCTCCTATACTTTTTACTTCCTCAATTGAAATTTAAAATTTATAAATCATGTTTAAAGAATTACCTAATCTATTATTCCAGTTATTCCCTTGCATTCAACAGCATATACAAAATAAAATATATAAGTTAACATGGTTTATTTTAGAAATATGAGACTATGTCAACATTAGGAAATATTAATGTAAGATATCACTCTAATAGATCTAAGGAAAAAAATTTAGAATCATTTTCACAAATATTGCAAAGGTATTTGATAAATCACTACTCATTCTTGATAAAAACCAAAGAAACAAAAAACAACTCTTATTAATCCAGGAAATGAAGGCTATTTTCTTAATGGCACACCAATATCATAGTTAACATTGAAAGTTAATTTTGAAATACTTGAGCAATATTCCCTAAGAGTATCTTCAGAACTGTAGATCTGATGTTTATATAAAAAAGGGTATCTTGGTGTATTAGGGTAAAGCAAGATGTTACAACAAACATCAACATTTCAGTGTCTTAGTAAAATAGAAATTTATTCTTCCCTCATGTAATAGTCCACTGCGGATGTTTCTGGTTGGCAGACAGTTGTTTTTTTCTGTGTGGTAACTCAGGGACTTAGGCTCCTTCCATCATAGGGATCCACCATTCCCTAGGGTCTTGAAATCTTCTGTTTCCAGTTGACAGAATTGCAGAGATAGGGTGGAGAATGCATACTTTCTTCTCAGTTACCTTGGCCTGGATACGACACACATCAGTTCTGTTCACATTCCCACATTCCATTGGCCAGAACTAGGCACGTTACCTCACCTGTCTGCAATGTGTGTGTTCCAGGAGAGGGAAATGGAAAACATTATCTGGCTGGGGAGCCACAGGTGTGGAAATAGTCTCATTTGTAGTTGGAAGGAGTAGAAATTAGGAACGCCTTAATGGAGGGCACTGTGTGATATCTGTCAAATTTTAAGACATACATGTTCTTTGACCTCAAAATTCCACTTCTAGCGATTTTTCCTACAGATATACCCACAAACATATGCATGTTTACATTTGGAGGGTATACCTAGCAATATTGTAATAGTAAAAGATTGGAAGCATTCTGAATGTCCATCAAAGGAGACTGAGTAAATTATTGTATATCCATACATTGAAACACTGCTGCCACTGAGAGGCAGTGATATATGTACCGACTAGGGAGAGAAATGCAAGGTATAAAACTGTGTTCACAGCTACCATTTACTTAAAAAGAGAAATATATACATGTATGCTCATATATTCATAGAATATTTGTGGAGGGATCACAATAAACTGTGGAAGGATCACAAAAAATGTAACAGTGGCTGCTTCTGGTTAAAATTATAAGGTCATGGGGCATGGGATGAGAAAGTCAAGCTTTTACTGTGTACTCTTTAATACCTTTTGATGTGCATCTATTTAAATATAAAAGTCAGTTGTAGAAGTATAATAAATAACATGGAAAGATGGCTATAATATATTGTTGCCTAAAAAACAGCTTACTGAAAATTAGGTACAATATGTTCTCACTTTTATAAATAAATAAATGGGATATACAGAAATGTATGGTTTGTGGGGTTTTTTTTTTTGTTTTTTTTTTTGTTTTTTTTTCTTATCTGTATTTTTGGATTTTCTGTAGTAAACATGTATTACCTTTATAATTAAAACAATTATAAAATGAAGAAACACAATAAAAACTTTCTTTTCTTAGGAGTCCTTTTTGGCCCTGCCATGAAACTTGGGCCCAAGCTATCCTCATGCTTCTGCCTATCTAAGTGCTGGGATTACAGGTGTGAGCCACCGTGCCTGGCCGAATGAGTGAAGTAGTTGTGCACTTTTTGCCCTTGTGTTACGTAGCCTGTATTCAATACTATACCCCAAATATCACTGACTTGTTAGCAATGCCATTGGCTTATTAGGTGCAGTTCGAAATCCCATGGGCCAAAGGTTTCCTTTCTAAAATGATATTGGTTGCCTCCAGGAATCTGTCTTTGCATCCTAAGTTAGCATGGGTCTGTTATATATGTAGTCAGAAATGAAAAAGTTAAAAAAAAAAAAGAATAATCAACCTGCTGATGACATGGTCTCTGCTCTTATACAGGTGAATACACTCCTATCTGCTTGGTATTATAATTTAGAATAGTTTCCTCCTATTTTTCTTTCTCTACTATTTTCCTTTCTTCATTTCTATCCTTTTGCTATGATCCCTCCTTGTACACACATAGTTGTAATTTTGCTGTAGGTTATCAAGGGTCGTTTATGAATAAATGAGAAGAAATACAAATAAAAGAATTGGGAGCTGAATAAATTATTTGCAGCAGTAAGATTTTTAATTAGAAATTGCCTGAGAATAGATTCTCTGTACTTCCATTTTATTGCTACTATGTCCTTATCATTCATGTTTCTTCCCTGTGCTCTAGTCACAGGAGTCTGCTTATACCTCAGGAGTTTTTTCCCGGGGCTTTTTTATTTGGAGGTCCTTTTTTGTTGGAGGTCCTCTGCATGTATCCATTGATTCAAATTCTGTGATGGTAGTTTTTTTTTTTTTTTTTGAGATGGAGTTTTGCTCTGTTGCCGAGGCTGGAGTGCAGTGGCATGATCTCAGCTCACTGCAACCTCTGCCTCCCGAGTTCAAGCAATTGTCCTGCCTCAGCCTTCCAAGTAGCTGGGATTACACGCACCTGCCACCACGCCTGGCTGATTTTTGTAATTTTAGTAGAGCTGGGATTTCACCATATTGGCCAGGTTGGTCTCGAACTCCTGACCTTGTGATTGGCCCACATCGGCCTCCCAAAGTGCTGGGATTACAGGCATGAGCCACCATGCCTGGACTGTCATGGTAAATTTTATGTGTCAACTTGCCTGAGCCACAGGATACTCAGATACCTGGTTAAACATTATTCCTGTGTGTGTCTGTGAGGGTGTTTCCAGAAGAGGTTTGAACCGGTAGATGGAGTAAAGCACATTGCTGTCCCCAATGTGGATAGGCATTAGCCAATCGGTTGAGGGCCTGAATAGAACAAAAAGATGCAGAAAAGAAGAATTCCCCCTTTCTGCCTGAATGCTTAAGTCTTCTCCTGCCCATGGGTCTTCTCCTGCCCTTGGATTGGGACATATGCCTTATGCCTTTCAGTTCTGAGGTTTTTGAAGTTGAACTAGAACTTATGCTATCAGTTCTGGTTCTTATGCCTTTGGACTCAGACAAATTACACCACCACCACCTTTCCTGGGTCTTCAGCTTGCAGACGGCAGATTATGGGACTCCTTAACCTTCATAGCCATGTAAGACAGTTCCTCCTCATCAATCTGTATCTCTGTCTATCTCGATCTCTCTTCTATTGGTTCTGTTTCCCTAGAAAACAACGATCTTCCTATAAAGAACCAATTCAGATACTACCTTTGTCAAGTCATCATAGACATTCAATTTTTTTCTCTTCTCATTATTCCATTAAATTATACTTGCCTGGCATGTTGGCCCATGCCTGTAATCCCAGAACTTTGAGAGGCCGAGGCAGGAGGATAACTTGAGGCTAGGAGTTTACAATCAGCCTGGGCAACAAAGTGAGACCCTGTCTCTACAAAAAGAAAAGTTAGTAAATTAGCCAGATGTGGTGGTGTGCCTGTAGTCCCAGCTACTCAGGAGCCTGAGGTGGGAGGATTGCTTGAGCCCAGGAGTTTGAGGCTTCAGTGAGCTGTGATTGCACCACTGTACTCCAGCCTAGTCAATAGCAAGACCCTGCCTCTACAAAAAAAGAAAAAACAAAATTGTGTACTCTATTAGAGCACTAATTACAGTTTGTTCATCTGTTCTACACATTCATTGAGTGTCTACGGTACATAAGTTGTTCTGGGAGCTAGGATGAGACCACTAAGACAGTCTGCCATTGAGCAACTCAAGAGAGTAATGGAGGAGGCAGATGAGCAGTTTCAGTGTAATGTAATAAGGGCAACATATGTGCAGAGGATTATTTGGGAATACAGAGAAGGAACAGCTAATCTAGAAGGAGGTGAGGAATAATCTAGAAGGAAGTGAGGAATTCTGGAAAGAGTTGAGTTGAATACTGAAGGTGGAGAAATGGAGGTAGGGAAGGGAGTTTTTCAGATTGATGGAACAGCACATAGGACATGGAGATGTGAAATATATGGCATGTCTGAAGAATGGTAAGTCTCAAGCTGGACTGTGAACAAGGAAGTGGCAGGAGATGAAGCCAGAGAGTAAGAAAACTTGCAATTGTGTTGGGCCATTTGTGCCAACCTAGAGATGTGAGCTTTCTGAAAGCAATGTAGAACTGTTAGGATTTTGTGTAGTGGAGCAATGTAATCAAGCCTTGAATTCTGTGAGCTTCTTGAGGGCAGGAATCAAGTCTTATTACTGTATCACCTTAGCATCTAATAAAGTTGAATTGGATTTTCTGGGTTCTCCTCCAATATTTAAAAGAATTCATTTATCTGAAATAACAGTAATCGTGTTGCAGACTTTTTTCACTCCATCAAATCCATAAGCATTATCTTAAACATAATTAAACAATCCTATGAGGTAGGTACTGTGGCTTAGAAGGTTTAAATGAGGGGACTGTGGTGTAATAGTTAAGTCTGCTTAGATTTGAATTTCACTTTCCCCAATTCCCAGTTTTGGATCTGAAAGTTAGATATATGCCTCAATTCCCTCCTCTGTAAAATGATAATGATAATAATGATACCTACCTCAAAGGGAGTTGAGAGGACTGATGATAACATGTTAATGCATGTAAAGTGCTTGACCCCATCCTTGCTACATGATTACATGTTCAGTCAATGTAATTCTTAGTAATTATTAAGACACATGCCCCAAAGTCACATGAGCAATTTGTGGTAAAGTCCAGGGTGAACAAGGCAATCTGATTTCAGAATTCACACTAATTACTATACTATGCTATGCTTCTGCAGTTACAGTGAGATGATTACAGATTGATTGGTTCTGAAGCAGTGAAACAAAATGAAGAATTTCACTCAACATGGGAAATACTATTTGGAGTAGGGAGTTCTTAAGGGCTCTTCAGATTATCCCCACTTAAAGAACTCTTTCCTTGCTACCCTGCTGCACACAGGGAGTTATGTGAGAAATATATCTCTGTAATTTACACAAATGTCATTAATTTCAGGTTCATAAGGCACATGACTGATGCACCAGGAGAATATCTGAAAAAGCTCTCCCTTTGGAAGTCAGTCTGTAGTGCTGACATCTGGCATACTGTGTCAAGTCTTGTTGCTCTGTTCCCCTTCTTTATACTCCCCAGATTTTTCCAACTTTAGGACCCAAGTGGGAGTCTTATGTTGGAGGATGTTGTGCAAACCACATGCGTAAAGAAAATAATTTACATTTTTCCTTTCTTAGCTTCTGGAACATCAGTGATTCCATCCTCCCACTTCTATTGGGCAGAAATTGAGGTATTCTCCTTATGCTCCCTCATCTTCTCCAAAACCTGCCACACACACACACAAACACAAACGCGCGCACACATGCGCGCACACACACACACACCCCACTCCCTGCCATTCATGTCAGCAGAGATCCAACATAACTACCTTTTTTTTTTTTTTTTTTTTTTTTTTCTGATTCAAGGGTCCAAGAACATGCAGTCTTTGGTAATAAAGGAACTCACTAACAATTCAGGTTTTCTCCTCCATTCCCACCTTTTCCATTCACAACTGTCTTTAAGCTTTCTTTTCTGTTTCTTTGCTTACCATTTAATCTTTTTATTCCTCTCACAATGCCTGGTACATAGTGGACATTCAGTAAATCGTTTTGAAAGGATAAAAGACAAGATGCATTGTATATTTGATACCTTAATATTCAGTTACAGAAAAATGTCCAAAAATATTACCTTTCTTTAAATGTCTTACGAGAGCAGATTGTTCTTAGCAAGCAGGCTTCACCTTCACCTTCATTGCTGCATTAGAACTCCCGCAACCTCTATGTTTGTTTGATTGTCCTGGTGAAGCTCTGAGTAGTAAAGAAACTGGAGGGTGGCCTCACAAATACTGAAAGAGATGTCTGGTTTGGAGGCAGGTCTGTCTCATGGTATGTTATTCCTCTAGATTCTTTTTCAATTTTCATGACTTCACAATGGAAAAGTTTCCACAGATTTAAGGCCATAATGGAAATTAATAAACTGTAGAAGACATACTGCTGAAAGGAGATGTGGAGAAAATCTGAGGGAAATAGAAGATATTCAGAAAATCCAAGTTAATTGCTTTGACTTACTTTCTAGGTTTAAAATCTCCTTGGAAATCATTGGCTTCTACAGACTTCCAACTAGGAGGGCAACAGACCTAATTCTTTAATTCTCCAATTTGTTTTTCGTTTTTTTTTTTTTTTTTTTTTTTTTTTTTTTTTTTTTTTAAAGGTGGATTCTTACTGTGTTTCCCAGGTTGTCCTTGAAGTACTGGGCTCAGGTAGTCCTTCTGCCTCAGCCTTTCGAGTAGCTCTTACTTTCCAATTTTTGAACCCCTTGCTTACATCATCAGTTGTGTTTGAAATCATCAGTTGTGTTTGAAACTGTAGTAGTCTTCTTCCCTTATTTTCCTCCTATCCCAACCTGCCCACACACCTTTTCTCCCACCAATTCAAATTTTAGAATTTTTAATTAGCTCAGATTGGTTGGCAGCACTTGTTGATCAGGGTGCTAAAACCTAAAAAATTATAGCTATAGGTATCCATGGTTCATGGTCCAGAATAAGTAACCTTTATATCTAAAGAGCTCAAATTTATATAGACAGTGATGCAGAGACAACCCTCTCCCTGCTGGTTTCCTAGGAAAGCCTTTAGAAATGTGAAAAAGAGATTTAAACTTTAGGACCTTATCTTTGCCTGAAAGTCTAGACTCATGTTTAGTCTGGGCCATGATGATGCACTAGTGGACTTTCTAGACATGTTCAAAACAGTGAACCTGGTCCATCAGAACTTTGGCCCTGGGTCTTGTACAATGTACTGCAATATGCAGCAGAAACAGTCAATGTGGGAAAGATGAACATTTGCTCCTAAGCTCAGGCAAAGCGTGTGTGTGTGTGTGTGCGCGCGCGTGCATGCGCATGTGTCTACAACCTGGAGGTAGTAGTCTCCAAGACTTCCAGTGAAAGTGATACCAAAGCTTGAATTTGGGATGCTTCACATACAAACCTTGCTCTGTCTCTCAACTTCCTTAAGAAGTTAGAAAAAGAAGACCAAACTGAATCCAAAAAAGTAAAGGGCAGAAAGCAGCCAAATAGAGACAACAGAGAAAATTAACAAAGCCAAAAGTTTGTTCTTTGAAAAGTATAATAAACTTGATGAACCCCCAACAAAACTGATAAGGAAAATCATCCATTTGTCATGACTTTCAGATCCATTAGTTAAAGATAAGTGTTATGTTCATATGCAATTTCTTATTTCCGTTGTATCTGTGGTTTCATGCCCATTTCCAGTCTTATTTTTGTGTCTGTTTTTCTTCTTTGATTTGCCTTATTTGATTTATCTCAACATACAAAATAGACTTATATTCCATTCTGTGTGTTTACCAATTCTGTAACTTACGCATTTAATTTTTTTAGTTTTTACATCCTACATTCTCAGTTATATTCACTGTTATATTTCTTTTTCTTTTTTTTTTTCTTCAACTCTTAAGTTCCGGGCTACATGTGCCGGATATGCAGGTTTGTTACACAGGTGTACTGTGGTATTTTGCTGCACAGATCAACCCATCACCTAGGTATTAAGCCCAGCATCCATTAGCTATTCTTCCTGATGCTCTCCCTCCCCCGACCCCACCCCTGATAGGCTGCAGTGTGTGTTGTTCCCCACCATGTGTACATGTGTTCTCATCGTTCAGCTCCCACTTATAAGTGAGAACATTCGGTGTTTCGTTTTCTGTTCCTGCTTTAGTTTGCTGAGGACAACGGCTTCCAGTGCTGTTCATGTCTCTGCAAAGGACATGATCTCATTCCTTTTTATGGCTGCATAGTATTCCATGGTGTATAGATACCACATTGATCCTAATTTCTTTATTCATTCTTGTCATTTCTCATCTTTAATATCAAAATATGTTTAAGGCTACAAATATGCTCTGAATACTATGTGGCCATACTTATAAGGTATTTTAATAGGCTTTCTTAGAATTGTATTTGTATTGATATATAATAGTTGTACTATCTTGGGAGTACCTGTGATATTTTTATACCAGTATACCATGTGTGGTGATCAAATCAGGGTAATTGGGATATCAATCATTGCAAACATTTATCTTTTCTTTGTGTTGGGAACATTACAATTCTTTTCTTCTAGCTATTTTGAAATATACAAGTTGTTGTTAACTATAGTAATCCTATTGTGCAATCAAACACCAGAACTTATTCCTCCTATCCAACTACATTTTTGCACCCCTTAACCAACTTCTCTTTATCTCCCTACCCCTCAGTCTCTGGTAATCACCATTCTACTCTCTACCTCAATGAACATACTCTTACATTTTTAGTAGTAATTTTCATGTCATTAATCTATACATTTTCTCTTGGCCCCAAAAAGTGATTTAGGAGAGTGTCTGTTAAAATATTCAAGAATTTATGTTTTTTTGCTCTTGTTTGTTAACCATTAATCATCAATTTCAAATTTTCATAACATTGTCAGAAACTGTGGCCTCTATATTTTCTGCTTTTGGAAATTACAGTTTTCTATCTGGACTACCATATAATCACATTTTGTAAATGTTTAAAGTGGACACTGGGAAAGAATGTATATTGTCTCTTTGTAGTTTAATATTTATCACTGATTTTTATATGTCCTCATTTGTTTATATCCTTATTTTCTTTATATCCTCATTCTGTCAATTACCGAGAGTTGTGTCAGAAATTTCTTGCAGTTATTGTGGTCACTGCAAATCCCTCCTGTATTTATAATAGTTTTGTTTATATATTTCAGATATAAACATTTCTTATGAAGTATATCTTTATCAATACAAAATACATTACCGTTTCATTTAATGTTTCATGTAATGCTTTTGCCTTGAAATCTACTATGTCTGATAATACTGCTACCCATCTGTTTGTTCTTTACTACAATTTTTGCCCAAATTTTATTTTTAACCTACCTAGGTCATTGTTATAATGGCATATATAAAGCTGTTAGTTTTTTTTATATAGAGGTAAAATATATATACTATGAAATGCCCAATTTTGAGTATACAATTCAAGTTTTGATAAATGTATATACCCATGTAACCACTATCCTGATCAAGAAATCAAAAATATCCACCACTCCAAAGTTACCACATACTCCCATAGGCAACCACTGTTCTTACTTCTATCAACATAAATTTTGCCTGTTCTGGAAGTTTATATAAATACAATTGTTCAGTATGTACTCTTTTGTGTCTGGCTTCTTTCGCTCAATGTTTTCATGATTTGCTCTTGTTGTTTCACATATCAGTATTTCATAATTTTTTCTTCCTGAGTAGTAGTCTTTTTTATGAATTATACCACAATTTATCTTCCTGCTTACAGACACTTCCTTCCAGTTTGAGGCTAGTATGAATAAAGTTGCAGTGAACATTCTTATACATGTCTTTTTGTGGGTATACATCTTCATTTCTTTTGGACAAATACCTAGAAGTAGAATTTCTGGGCCACAGCATAGGTATATGATTAATTTTAAGAGAAACTGCAAAAAATACTTTCCAAAGTGAGGTACAATTTTATACCCTCATCACAAACTTCTCCAATTTTAGCCTTTCTAGTGGGTGTAAAATGGTATCTCATAATTTTAATTGGCATTTTCCCAAAGACTAATGGTATTGAGCAATTTCACAGATAGTGTATTTGCTATTTGTACATCTTCTTGATGAGCTACATGCTCAAGCATTTTGCTCATTTTCTATTAAGTTGTTACTATTACTGATTTGTAGGAGTCTTTATTTATTCTGGACAAAAATCCTTTGTCTCCAATATATGTATTGCAAATATTTTCTCCCACTCTCTTTTCCTTTCCCATTTTTGTTATGGTAACTTTTGATGAGCAAAAGTTTGTAATTCCAACTCATCACTTTTTTCATTTCTGTTTAGTGCTATTTATGCCCTAAGAAATCTTTGCCTAACACAAATTTGTGAAGATACCCTCTTGCATTTTCTTCTAGAAGCTTTATAGTTTTAATTTCACATTTGGGTCTATAATTCATCTCTAAGTACTTTGTGGGTTTTGGTGTTGTCTTATAGAATTGTGTTATTCATTCCATTTTCCAATTGCTGCTGATTTATAAAAATACACTTTTTATATTGACCCTGTATCCTTCAGTCTTTTTACATTCATTTATTAGTTCTAGTAGTTGTTTTGTAGATTCCTGAAGATTTTCTATGTAAAAAAATCATGTCTGTGAGAAAGAGGTGGTTGTACTTTCTTTCCAAGCTTTATAGCTTTTATTAGTTTAGTGCAAAGTAATTGTAGTTTTTGCTAATATTTATTTTTCTTGCCTCATTAGAACAGGTAGAACCTCCAGAACAATATAGAATAGAAGTAGTAAGAAAGGATATCCAAGCCTGTAATCCTAGCACTTTGGGAGGCCGAGACGGGCAGATCACGAGGTCAGGAGATCGAGACCATCCTGGTTAACACGGTGAAACCCCGTCTCTACTAAAAAAATACAAAAAACTAGCCCGGCGTGGTGGCGGTTGCCTGTAGTCCCAGCTACTCGGGAGGCTGAGGCGGGAGAATGACATAAACCCAGGAGGCGGAGCTTGCAGTGAGCGAGATCAGCTGCACTCCAGCCTGGGCGACAGAGCGAGACTCCGTCTCAAAAAAAAAAAAAAAAAAAAAGGATATCCATATTTTGCTCTCAGTCATGAGGGAAGGCTTTTAATATTTCAGTGTTAAATATGATGCCACTATAGGTGTTTTATAGATGTTTTCATCAGGTTAAAAAATTTCATCCTTTTTTTTTTTCTGCCTAGAGACAGGATCTCACTCTGTCACCCAAGCTTACAAGCAGTCAACCTGACTCAGCTTCCCGACTAGCTAAGACTACAGGCATGCACACCACCATGCCTGGCAAACTTTTGTTTGTCTGTAGAGACAGGGTATTGCTATGTTGCCTAGACTGGTCTCTAACTCCTGGCCTCAAGTGATCTTCCTGCCTTAGCCTCCCAAAGTACTAGGTGATATCGTTAGGTTTTGTGTCCACATCCAAATCTCATCTTGAATTGCAATCTCCAGATGTTGAGGGAGAGACCTGGTGGGAGGTGGTTGGAGCTTGAGGGTGTTTCCCCCTTATGCTGTTCTCATGCTAGTGAGTTCTCATGAGATCTGATGGTTTTATGGGTGGTTGATAGTTCTTCTCTTGCTCACTCTTCTCACCTGCCACCATGTAAGACGTGCCTGCTTCCCCTTCCACCATGACTGTAAGTTTCCTGAGGCCTCCCCAGTCATGCAGAACTGAGTCAATTAAACCTCCTTCCTTTATAAATTACCCAGTCGCAGGTATTCGTTTATAGCAGTGTGAAAGCAGACTAATACACTAGGATGATAGGCATAAACCATGCACGTAGGTCTTTGTGTTCTTCATTTGCTGAATCAGGAATATTTGAACTATTTCTGAACTTTTCTGAACTTATTAAGAGGACTATATCATTGTCCTCCTTTATTATGTTAATACATGAAATACATTAATTGATATTTGGCTTAAACAATCTTGTACTCCTGGGATAAACCCCACTTGGTCGTGATGTATTAACCTTTTTATATATTGCTGTATTCAACATAATATTTCATTAAGGGTTTTTGTGTCTATGATCATAAGGAATATTGATTAGTTTTCTTTGCGTGAAATATTTTTGCTGTATTTTGCTATATTTTGAAATATTTGCTTTACTTATTTTGGGTTCAGTTTGGTCTTCTTTTTCTAACTTCTTAAGGAAGTTTAGAGACAGAGCAAGATTTGTGTGTGAAGCATCCCAAATTCAAGCTTTGGTATCACTTTCACTGAAAATCTTGGAGACTACCTCCAGGTTGTAGAGACACACACACACACACACACACACACACACACAATCAAATTTATAAAATTAATTAAAGAAGATCTGCATACACCAGCAATTATACAAGAAATTGTAAAGATTGTTGAAGATCTATTCTACCCAGAAAATGTTAGACTGATAATTTTTGTGGATAATTCCTAAAAATGTTCAAGGAGCAGATATCTCTTTTATTAAGTAGATATTTTGAATATTAGAAATATACAGAAATTTTCTCAATTCAGTTTTTTTTGAAGCAGGCATAATTCTGATATCCAAATCTGATCAAACTAGCATGCCCACACAAACACACATATGCAACTGTATCAATCTCACCTATGAAAATAGATGTAAATATTTCATAGAAATATAAAAATTGATTTCTATACAATATTAAATGTATCATAACTGTACAATGTAGGGTTTAGTTCAGGATTTTTGGATAAACATGAAATTCATTAATGTAATTATCAACGTTTAATGAGCTAAAAGAGGAACAAACATGATGCCTGAAAGGCATTTAATAAAATACATTTTCTATTAATTAATTCAAACTGCCAGTAAGGTAGGACCAGAAGTAGATTTTTTTTAAGCATACTATTTATAGGAAACTAAGAATAAACATCTTGCTTAATGATGAAACCTTAGGAGCATTCCATTAGAGGTGCCAAATATCACTGAAAATATTTAACGCTATTATGGTGGTGGTTCCTAGCTATTATCTTAAACTAAGAATAAGTATACATATTGGAAAGAAGGGATGCAATTATTATAACCTAGAAAATATTTAAAATATATAAGGTAATCAAATGAAGAGGTTTTAGGGCTAATATGAATTTTTGGTAGGCTAGTTAGTTATGTATGTATGTACACACGTATACATACATATGTACATATGCATATACACATGTACGTGTGTGTGTGTATGTGCGCGTGCGCATAGTAGCATTGTTAGAAACAAACAAAAACCAGCTAGAGAATATAATGGAAAAAATATCCCTTTCACAATCACAATTAAAAATACAGAAACCTGGGAATTAGCAGAAAATGTACTGAACTATACGAAAAAAGCAACAAAACTTTCTGAGGGATAAGAGAAGACTTGAATAAGTGGAGAGACCATATTTTGGGATGAAAAGACTCAAAATTATGAAAGTGTAAATTTTCTCTAAATTCCTCTATAAATTAAATTGTAACCAAATTAATTGTAACCAATGACAGATGTTGAAAATTTGGCAACATGATTCTAAAGTTTAGATGGAGTTACAAACATTCAAAAAAATATATATATATCTAACAAAAATATTTTAAAAAGTGATGGAGACTTGTCCTATAAGTTATTAAAATGTTATAAAGCTGTAATAATTTGTTCTACTTAGAACTGGTTTAGAAGTAGATAGGTAGATCACAGCAATAGAATTAAAAGTCTAAAAAGAGTCACAAGTGTATATAACATTAACATACAACAGGTTATGTTATAAATTCATTTTAAATCAGCAGGAAAAATGCTGCATTATAAAAACTTGAATTGAGTGAGCACTAGTTAACACTTACCTTAGAAAAAGCATTGTATAGCCAACAGATACATGAAAAAAATGCTCAGATCAGAGAAATGCAAATTAAAACCACAATGAACTATTACATTACACTTGCTAAAATGGCTGTTATCAAAAAGATGAAAGATAGGTGTTGGCAAAGATGTGGAGAAAAGGGAACCCCTGGGTGCTGTTGGAAGAAATGTAAATTAATATCACCATTATGGAAAATGTTATGGAGTTTCCTCAAAAAACTAAAAATAGAATTACTATGTGATCCAGCCGTCCTCTTCTGGGTATATATCCAAAGGAACTGAAATCAGTATGCTGAAGAGATGTCTGCACTCCCCTGTTATTGCAGCATTATTCACAATAGCCAAGATATGAAAGCAACCTACACGTCCATCATCAGATGAGTGGATAATGAAAATAAGCTATTGTACATATGCAATGGAATACTGTTCAGCCTTAAAAAAGAAAATTCTGTCATTTGTGGTAACATGGATGAAGCTGGAGGACATTATGCTAAGTGAAATAAGCCAGGTACAGAAAGGTAAACACTGTATTATCACATGTGGAATCTAAAAAAATTGAACTCATAGGAGTAGAATGCTGGTTACCAAGGGCCTGGGAGACAGAGGTGAATGGGAAAAGGGGAGATGTTGATCAAAGGGTACAAAGTTTTAGTTAGGAGGAATGAGCTTTAGTGATCTATAGCACAGAATAGTGACTATAATAATTAATAATGCCATGTGTATTTCAAAATTGCTAAAAGAGTAGATTTTAAATGTTCTCACCACAAAAATGGTAAATATATGAGTGATGGATTTATTAATTACCTTAATTTAATCCTGCCACAATGTATACATATATAGAAACATCACATTGTACCCCATATATACAATTATCATTTGTTAATTAAGAATAAAATTTAAAATTTTTCAATCTTGGAAATGCAATCAGATTCAAGCAATGATACAAAATATACTTCTTCATAAATTAATAAAGAAGAATTGATTTTGGGTGGATAAAAAAGAGGAGAAGCATTTTGGAGCTTTCCTTATCCAACTGTATTTCACAATGTAAAATTCCTCTAACTCCCTGTATCTTTCCTGTTCTTTGCAGCTGCTTCTGATTCTCTCCATTACTTTTGTCAAAAATTTATATCAAATTCTTTCTTGCACCCAGCATTATTTTCGTCTTCTTCAACTTTCCATTTCCTGTGTCTGTTTTCTAGCTGCTAATTCTTTCCCTTTCTAGTGTAAGACCTCATAAAGTCTCTTTGGCTTCATGTCAAAAAGACTACCTAAAACATTTCTTATTACATTTTTTATTACTGGATTGGACAAAACAATCCCTTTTGAGGGATATTTGGGGCGAACTGGGTGAGTGGAGTCATTTCTGATCAGACAACTGCAGGATTTCCTTCCAGAGTGGAAAATAAAGAAGAGGCTGTGAATACTCAAGATGTTGACATTTTTGTTACTCTCAGAGTTAAATTGTGGGTCACTCATGAACTGGAATCCAGTCATTAAAAATGAAAAATGAAACTGAGACGTGATTTTCAGACTACTTGGTACCATTATGATGGCTCAGAGACTGCCAGAGGAGGACAAAGAAGAGGATGAGCAGGAAGGCATGACTTCCTAAATATGTTCTCACTGGAGCAATATCTGTATGCTGGGGGCTCACATAAAATTTTGTTTCAGGAAAGATTTCTGCTGCTAGAAAGTTTGAGGATCACTTCTTATAAAATAATTAAATGATAATGATGTTAAATATGAAAGCTGATTTAGAAAGCAATATGATTTATAAAATTAAAAAACTAATGTAACTACAAAAATCACTTAGTAGTTATATCTGAACAGTAGGAAGTGAATGATTTTATTCACTCCTTTTATGTCTATCTAAAACATATTGATAACATATTGATGTTATTTGCTTTTGTTTTATGACTTTGGGGCACAATTTAGATACAGTAAAACACACAAATTGTAAGTGTACAATCTGATGACTTTTCACACGTGTATAAGACCAATTGACCACCACCCAGATACAAATATAGAATATTTTTTATCACTCCAGAAAGTTCCCTTATGTCCTATTCCAGTCATAAGCCCCACTCTTCACATCCTGCCAGAGTTAACCACTACTTTGATTAGTTTTGCCTGTTCTTAAATGGAATCACACAGTATGTACATTTTGAGTCTTAGGTTTTTTGCTCAACATAATATTTCTGAGAGCCATTTATATTATTGTGTATATTCGTAAGTTTTTTTTTAAATGCTGGGTAATATTCTATTTTATAACTACACCACAGTTTGTTTATACATTCTTCTATTGAATATTTGGGTTATTTAAAATTTTTGCTATTAAGAATAAAATGGCTATGAACAATCTTGTATTTATTGTGACCATATCATTTATTTCTCTGGGGACATATACCTCGGAGTAGGATTACAGGATACATGCATCTTTAATTTCTCAAGATTTTGCTAAATTTCTCTTCAGAGTGGATGCATGCATTTACATTTCAATTTGCAGTACTTAAGAGTTTCCCATTCTCTTTTTCCTTTATCATTTTAAGTAAACAAACCAGGCTGACTTTCCCTTATGGGAGGACCAAAACTAAGCGTAGGGGAATGTGGCAAAACTAACTCTCATCTGGTTCAGTATCCAATCCAAGAGAAGCACACAGAGAGCAAAAAAGGGTCTTGGGTCAGCAGTGGTTCTAGGTGTCAATGTATGTTTGGGTTGCCAGCCTGGGAGGAGTATGGGAGACAAAGTGAGAAGTGTGGAAAGTCAGTCTCAGGACAAGGCTACAGATATTAGACAAGAGGTCAGATTCCCCTGGCTGACAGGTTAGGTTTTCAGGGTTGGATTCTAGTTCCTTCAGGGAACTGGAGGATCTTGGGTAGCAGGGGTAGATCCATGAACCAGCCTAGATAATTCCATATTTACACTAGTAGCAGGGCTGCTGCTGGTGTGACACAGGGAGGGAAACATCACACACTGAGACTTGTTGGGGAGTTGGGGGCTAGGGGAGGGATAACATCAGGAGAAATACCTAATGTAGATGACAAGTTGATGGGTGCAGCAAACCACCACGGCATGTGTATACGTATGTAACAAACCTGCACGTTCTGCACATATATCCCAGAACTTAAAGTATAAACACAGGGTAATAAGCTTATAATGTGCAACTAAACCTGGGATGGCTTGAACTTGTGAGTAGATCTAACAGAAAGATAGGGCAGAGTCGATATAGACAGAGACGGGCAATACTCCAATGCCAAGTGCTCAATTGAGCCTAATCCTGGAGCACAATATGTATGCCAATTTTTTAGGTAGGAAGCTGTCTAGGTGCATGGGAGAAGCTAAGTCTATAAATGTGTGAAAGAAGTAGGTGTTTTTTGCCAAGACAAGTGGAACAGTCTGAACTAAGCAGTGTTGGTGGGTCCTAATAATGACAATGACAATGAGGGTAAATTTTCTTCCTCACCTTTGGTCTATTGCATGGTCATAGACTGAATGCTCAGACTTTCCCGGAAGATTCAGAAATTCATAACTGATGATCCAGATGACAGAGTTGAGCTGATTTTGATTCTACTTCCAAAATATGTCTTGAATTCTTTTGCTTCTTTTCAATTGTATTGCCATCACTTGAGTTGAAGCCACCATGATATATATTCTTGGGTATATTTCAATAGTCTCTTTACCAGTCTCCTAACAGTTTCTGCTCCACTCAAATTCATTGCACATGGCATTGTGCATCTTATAGTGTTATTCCCTTTCTTAGCTGTCTTCAAATGTATGCTCTTGAAATCTCAACAAAAATCATGTTAAAATTTCAGGAGTATGTATTTGAAGATAGATAATATGGATACTATAACTGCCCAACAGGTTAATCTTGCCCACTGCCTGGACAGAGCTGATTTACCAAGATGGGAAAACTGCAATGGAGAAAGAGTAATTTATGCAGAGCTGGCTCTGCAGGAGACTGGAGTTTTATTATTACTCAAATCAGTCTCCCTGAGCATTCAGGGGATCAGAGATTTTAAGGAGAACTTGGTGGCTAGGTGCTTGGGAAGTGGGTAGTGCTGATTGGTCAGGTTGGAGATGGAATCATAGGGGGTCGAAGTGACTGCTGTCTTCTGTTTCTGGGTGGGATTGCAGAACTGGATGAGCCAGATTACCATTCTGGGTGGTGTCAGCTGGTGCACTGAGTGCAGGGTCTGCAAAATACCTCAAGCACTGATCTTAGGTTTTACAATAGTGATGTTATTTCCAGGAGCAATTTGGAGAGGTTCAGACTTGCAGCTGGAGGCTGCATGACTCCTAAACCATAACTTCTAATCTTGTAGCTAATTTCTTAGTTCTATAATGGCAGGCTGATCCCCAGGCAAGAAGGGTTTTTTGGGGGAGGGGAAAGGGCTATTATCAATTTTCCCAAGATTAGTTCGGCCTCTGCCCAGGAATGAACAAGGACAGCTTAAAGGTTAGAAGCAAGATGAAGTTGGTTAGATCTGATCTCTTCCATTGTCATAATTTCCTCAGTTATAATTTTTGCGAAGGCGGTTTCAATACTAAGAAATGTGCCAACTTGGGGATTAGAAGACTCAAGTTCTAATTCTAGAACAACCACTAGCTAGCTTATGACTAAGTGATTAGTGATCTCTCTACTCCCCGGATTTCAGTTTCCTCATCTGTAAATAAAAGGATTCAACCAAACTAGAAAGTCTCTAAGGGCGATTGTAGGTCTAACATTTTCTGATATTTTGTGGGGCTGATTCAGAGGATTTTTCTTGAATTCATGCCTGTGATGGAGAGAAATGAAGTTCTGAGATGGTATTTCAGTCTGCTGTCTTCTATCTCTCTTCTCTGAGATGGCTGGCCTCTTTGAAGTTTAAAGAGTTCCCATACACTGAGGAAAACCATATGAAAATATTTAAAGAGCATTTCCTCATTTGAGCAGGTGTGCCATGAGGACTGAGCTCCCAGCAGGGTAGGGGAAGTGTCTGTGGTGGTGGTTTCACAATTCTGGTGTAGGTTCTTGTCAAGTTCTCTGTGCTTTACTGTATACTTGACTACTTGACCTTAAGGTTATGTCACTTCTTAAAAGTCACCCAATCTAGACCTCTTGGTAGGAGATGAGTCCACAAGTTGAATGGAGTGCTGCTACCATCTTTGTAGGATTCTGACTGACTGCTGGATATCGGAACATACATTTGTCCAGTTATATTTTTTAAAATGTAAGTCTTATGGCCTAGAGTTATACACACATGTTGTGCAAATGTCAGTTTCCTAATTTTGAGATTGTACTTTAGTTATGTAGGATATAATCATTGGTGAACTGGGCAAAGGGCATGGGGGACCTTTCAGATCTATCTCTATAACTCACCTTTCAATCTTTATTTAGAAGTTTAAACCATTTGACCCAGCAATCCCATAACTGGGTAAATACCCAAAGGATTATAAATCATTCCACTATAAAGACACATGCACATGTATGTTTATTGCAGCACTATTCACAATAACAAAGACTTGGAACCGACCCAAATGCCCATCAGTGATAGACTGGATAAAGAAAATGTGGCACATATGTACCATGGAATACTACGCATCTATAAAAAAGGATGAGTTCATGTCCTTTGCAGGGACATGGATAAAACTGGAAACCATCATTCTCAGCAAACTAATACAGGAACAGAAAACTAAACACCACATGTTCTCACTCATAACTGGGAGTTGAACAATGAGAACACATGGACACAGGAAGAGAAACATTACACACCGAGACCTGTTGGGGAGTGGGGGGCTAGGGGAGGGATAGCATCAGGAGAAATACCTAATATAGATGACAGGTTGATGGGTGCAGCAAACCACCATGGCATGTGTATACCTATGTAACAAACCTGCATGTTCTGCACGTGTATCCCAGAACTTAAAGTATAATAATAAAAAACAAGGAAGTCTTTCATGGTGGTGACTAGGACTCTCTAGGGCTGATTCCATAACATGTTTCACAGCTGTCTGAGTTGGGCTTTTTTTTTTTTCCTAAAGCAAAATGTAGATGATCTGACAATGCAATTGATTTTTAAAATTTTGCCTATGAAGGCTGTTCCTAAGGAATTTCCTGTTGAAGTCTCAACATACATGCTTAGTGGCCTGTGTGTTCATGTTGTATTTGATCACGACCAGGACCAGCCTCAGCAATAGCACTGTGTGTACTGGTCTTTCTGGGTCCTCGAATTTTACATCGTGTCCCAACTTCCTTTTATTTATTCTAGTGTCTTCTGTCCTACCAGTTTCTAGGAAGTTCAGGCAGATAGAAGACCATGGGGTGGCCTGGCCGGTGGCCCTCCTAGACCTTTGAGGAGAGTAGGTGGGACAAGATGGGCCCCAGTGATCATTTGGGGATTCAGTCAATCCAGAATGCATTCTTCCCTAGATTAGGGATGGGGGGTATGTAGGGATGAGCAGAGTGTGCTGAAGGGAAGAGGAAAGATTGAGAAGTGACACTTGTGTAAACAGAATAACAGCTCCCCAAAAATACTCATTCCCTCATCTCCAGAGCCGGCAAATGTATTAGTTTACATGGCAACGGGAATTAAGGTTGCTAATCAGCTGACCTTAAACTAAGGAGATTGTCATGGGTTATTCTGGGGGGCCTAGTGTAATCACAAGAGGCCTTAAAAGCAGAAGAGGGAGGAGAAGAAGACAGTCAAAGGGATATGATAATAAAGCAGGGTTGGAGAGATGTTATATTGCTGATTTTGAAGATGGAGAAAAAGAACGTGGGTGGCCTCTAGAAGATGGACAAGGCAAGTCAGTGACTCTCTCCAAAGCTTCCAGAAGGGAATGCAGCCCTACCAACACCTTGATTTTAGTCCAGTGAGACCCATGTTGGGTTTCTGAGCTACAGAACTCTATAATAATAGATTTGTGTTGTTTTAAGCTACTGGATTTGTAGTAATTTATTACAGTACAATAGAATAGAAATACAACAAAAAGTGAATATAATACTGCAGTACATAAGGTTTCAGAATAAGTATTGATTGAAGGAGCTGGGGCTCAGGAATCAAGAGAATGGGATGCTGGGGTTGGGTGGAGTGAAATTCTAGACAGGGGTAGCAGTTAGGAAGGAGAAGAAACCCAAGCTTTAAGGGGAAGGGTCTTAAACACTACCATCGCTACTATCAAAATAACGAACATTTCCATTCCTCTGAGTTTCCTGGTGCCCTTTGTAATCCATTTCTCCCGTCACTCCTTTCCCCAGACACTGATATGCTTTCTATTACAATAGAGCAGTTTGCATTTTCTAGAATTTTATAGAAATTTAATCATACTACTAAAAGTAGAACTAACATTTGATCCAGCAATCCCACTACGAGGTGTCTACCCAGAGGAAAAAAAAGTCATCATTTGAAAAAGATACTTGCACACGCATGTTTATATCAGCACAATTCACAATTGCAAAATTGTGGAACCAGCCCAAATACCCATCAACTGATGAATGGATAAAGAAATTGTGAGATATATGTATATGTATGTGATGGAATACTACGCAGCCATAAAAGGAATGAATTAACAGCATTTGCAGTGACCTGGATGAGATTGGAGACTATAAGAGATGTAACTCAGGAATGAAAAACCAAACATTGTATGTTCTCGCTGATATGTGGGGGCTAAACTATGAAGACACAAAGGCATAAGAATGATACAATGGACTCTGAGGACTTGGGGAGAAGCGTGGGAGGGGGCGAGGGATAGAAGACTACAAATATGGTGCAGTGTATACTGCTCGGGTGGTGGGTGCACCAAAATCTCACAAATCACCACTAAAGAACTTACTCATGTAACCAAATACCACCTGTGCCCCAATAACTTATGGAAAAATAAAAGAACTGAATCATTCAGCATGTACTATTTTTTAAAATCTGAGACTTTGATTTACCATAATGATTTTGAGATAAGTCCTTATAGTTGTATATATCAATAGGTAATTCCTTTTTTTAAATGTTGATAGCACCTTAGTGAAACTAATTAAACAAAACTATTGTTTTTGGTTGTTTTTCTGCATAAAAGACACCTATTCATTTATTTATTTTACAAATATTAATTGAGTGCCAACCATATGCCAGGTACTTTTTTTAAGAGTCTATTTTTTCAGAGCAGTTTTAGGTTCACATAAAAATTAAGAGAAGGCAGTGCTGTGCCAGCAAGGATTGTGCTAGGAATTGGAAAAAGAGATTTTCATTCAGCTCAAGCAATCAGAGGCATCTTTGATGATTTGAGGTATATGAGAGAGTAGTAGCACAGAGGTGAGAGTTGGATGGGAAAAGTGTCTGTGAAAACAGTGGGTTTGTATTACACTAAGCAACAGAGAAAGGGGGTGAAGAGAGTGCAAGGCTAGGAATTTAAAAGTCTAGATTTTAGGTAATCTTGCTATCTGATTACTTGAGGCAGATAAATCTTTAAAATTCCTGGGCCTTAGTTTTCCCATATGTAAAATGAGGGGCTCAGAATATCAGGATTGCTTTTCAGCATGAAATAAAAATTACATGATTTGGTGAAGGACCTTCGTGAGTTCTTTAGGAATAATATGGCTATGGTCATGGCATTTCAGCTCGCTATGTCACTAAGCCACCTTGAGCACAGCTCGATCTATTATGCATGATGACAGTGGAATATGGCTTCCCCCTAGGCAGAATGACATCACTCTACTTATGAGTATTCACTGCACTGCTTAAATGTAGAATAATGACCATGGCAGATGCAAGCCTCCCAGTGACCGAAATTATTTTATATTTACAGAATTGTATGTATATGATGCTTTTCATGGGGCAAGTTCACAGTCTTCACAAATTGCCATCTCTCATTCCTTTTGGGGTAACCAGGTAGTAACTATTTTGCAATCGCCAAATAGAAACATAGGGCTATGGATCCTCAAATCTTTCAATTCTTAAACATTAAGTATTCTAGAATCCCAAAATACAAAATTCAGTAAAAATGTCTCTGCATTCTGTTTGATTTTGTACACTTTTCAGTTTCTCACAAACCTTTTACTGACAGAGCATCGTAGCATCTGCCAGTGATAGGGCAACCAGAGGGTTTGGCAGCTTGTGGGTGGGAGTTTCAGGGTTTGGGGACTTGGCGGCAGTTAGATTGGGCTGTTGGTGTGGGAGGATGAAACTGTGTATTGATGATGGTCTTTGCTTTTCCTAAATCACAATTGCATCATATGAGATAGCTGAATTTATGTTGAGCTTTACAAAAGCCTCCTGGGAAAAGGGCAAAACTGGTTTTAGTGCGTAAGAAATTTATTTATGGCAATTATGGTATCAAACTGAGACTGGAGACTGTTGGGAATCTGGACCATTTTCTGGTGGAGGAAAAAAATCCATTTTACTTTTATAAGTAGGAAACATAGTTGAATCACTTTGTAGTTACAGTAATTTTTGAAAGTTCTTATTGTCCTTTTCTTAGGATAGTAGGTAGGATATTCTTGTTATACTAATTCATAATTCAAATAAGAATGAATCCTGGAAAGAAATATGAGGAAAAAAAAAAAAAGAATGAGGATGAACAGAAAGAAAATGGCCAGCTTCATGGGAGGTGGTTTGAAGCTGTCAAGCATCCTTGGCCAGGTTTCTCATGACTCATCTGCACAGCAGAGTGATGGTTCTCCTGGAAACACCGGGTCACAGCTTTCTGTAGTTATTAAGATGACTCACAAGGAAGGGGGTTGTAGGTCCCATTTCAGGTTTATCTGCCGTGCATAAATATGACTTATTTCTTTGATTTGATTTCAGACAGAATATCATAGACGGGAAATTTTATTAACTAATTTATTTTTCAAACAAGAAGACAAGAAAACTAGAGTGCACCCCAGCCATCCTTGCACACTGTCCTCTAAATTGGGTTACTTTTGGTAAGGTCCTGAAATGAGCCCTTCCAGTAGAGTGTGTTAGAATGTAACCTATCTAACGACAATTTAGTTGGGATGTAGTAAGAACTTAATTTTTTCCCCCATCACTTCTTTCTGCTAAGCTCTGTAGACTCTCCTTTTCCCAGCATCTTAAGTAGGTACCCAAACATTCTGATCATTAATTTTTTAAACTTTTAATTGGGGTATAATTGACTTATAGTAAACTGCACATATTTAAAGGATACAATTTGATAGAGTTTGAATAGGTCTACATCTGTGAAACCAACACTACTGTCAAAATAATGAACATTTCCATTCCTGCGAGTTTCCTGGTGCCCTTTTGTAATCCATTTATCCCTTTACACCTTCCCACAGACACTGATATGCTTTCTATTACAATAGAACAGTTTGCCTTTTCTAGAATTTTATGGAAATGGAATCATACATTGTGTACTATTTTTTAAAATCTGAGAGAGACTTTGATTTACTATAATGATTTTGAGGTCAGTCCTTATAGTTGTATATATCAACTGTTAATTCCTTTTTTTTTAAAGTCAATAATACTTTATTGACACTAACTAAAGAAAAGTATTGTTTTGGGTTAAATTTTGTGTAAAAAACATCCATTCATTGATTTATTATACAAATATTAATTGAGTGCCAACCACGTGCCAGGCACATTTTAAAAGACTTTATTTTTTTATTTTTTATTTTTATTTTTGAGACTAAGTCTTGCTGTATCACCCAGGCTGGAGTGCAGTGGCACAATCTCAGCTCACTGCAACCCCCGCCTCCAGGTTCAAGTGATTCTCGTGCCTCAGTCTCCTGAGTAGCTGGGATTACAGGCGTCCCCCACCATACCTGACTAATTTTTGTGTCTTTAGTAGAGATAGGGTTTCACCATGTTGGCTAGGCTGGTCTCAAACTCCTGACCTCAAGTAATCCGTCTGCCTGGGCCTCCCAAAGTGCTGGGATTACAGGTGTGAGCCACTGTGCCCGGCCAAGACTTTTTTTAGAGCAGTTTTAGATTCACATTAAAACTGAGAGGCAGATACAGTGATTTCCCACATGCCTCCTGCCCTGACACATGTATAGCTTCCTCCTTATCAACATTTCCCACCAAAGTGGTACATTTGTTACAATCAATGAACCTACATTGACACATCATCAACCAAAGTCCATAGTTTACATTAAGGTTTACTCTTGTACATTCTATGGGTTTGGACAAATATAAAATGACATTTATCTACCAATATAGTATCATACGGAGTATTTTCACAGCCCCAAACATCCTGCGTACTCTACCTGTTCATCCCTCCCTCCTCTGTAACTCCCAGCAACCACTGACATTCCAGTCATTTTTGATGAGCAAAGTTCCATCCAATACAGTTTAAAATTCTAAACTCATATCCAATTTAAAACTCTTCTCTTAACCTATTGCTCGAGGGACCCAAAGAGTGGATTGGAGGGGGTATGGAGAAAGAGAGGGGGAGAGAGACAGACTGCATCTAAGATATCTCTCCTCCCTGTCTCTCTGTACACATAGGTTGTCCAGGATTGGGGCAGGGTAGGGGGTGCTTAGAGGAGACGACAAACTCTTAGACACTTGGCCACCTGCCAGTTGTGGGAAAGTACCCTGGGTCTTACTCCAGTCACTCTGGTTCTCTCTGCTTCTGGTGGACTCTGCTGATATAATGGTCTTCTTATGATGGTTTCTTGTTCAGGTCAACCTGATCCCCTCTGTCAGTGAGGACTTCCTTAGAGCGGGGCAGCACTGCTGTGGTCCCTACCTTCAGTACCCCCTTTGGTAGAATGCCACCTTGTTTGTCCTGTCTGTCTGGGTACTCCTTTTTGTCCCTCCTCTGCTCTGTAGTCCTTGCTGTAGTCTGATGGAAACCACTGAGATTTTCTTCCATACTTTCTGTCGTGAAGCCAGGGTAGAGATGCCACACACCCTTTTCTTCCCAGGATTAGTATGCTATACCTTTTCCCTGATGTGCTGCTGCAGGACTACTCCAATAAGCCTCTTGCCTTCAGGAATCTGCAGTGAAAGTAGGCACAAGTCTCTGTGTTCAAGTGTATGCCTCCATCTTCAGGCCAAGGCCTCCCTAGAACTCTCTCACTGGGCTTCACTCTGCCTACTCACTGGGCAGTGAGATGTTGGTGGGCTTCCTGTCTCGTAGCCACCCCCAAATCTGCAGGGCATTCTCCTGGAGCAGGGCATTCCCATTCCCCTGAACACACTTGGCTTTATGAGACAGGAGAAAGATTTCCTTATTGCCAACACTATACTCTACCCAAGGCTGGGGACTCTCACCACTCTCCTCTGCCTCCTCAGGTTTCTTACACAGACTGTGAGGGCAGGGTTAATGGCTGTCAGTAATAGGGTTGGTTTTGCCTATTAGTAATCCCTGTGGGAATACGACTGTCCCTTTGGATGTGGATACTCAGTGCCTGTAGACCTCATCTATAACTCCTGTGCCAGTTCTGGAGGCATAGAAAAAGCTTCACTCAACATGCAGGCATACTACAATCTGGTTTCATAGGTGACTATGTTCTCCCACCGGTCGGTAGCCTTTCAGTATTGTGGGATAATACAGCATTTTTTGTTTGTTTTTGTTTTAATCTGTTAGTTATTATTTTTAGAAAAACCATAGAAAATAATAGGGTTTATAAAAAATAATATAAGATTCTGTTTATTTCAGTACAGACGTGTTTTCCAGGAAATACTTGATTTCCCTACAGATAGATGCTGTAAATACAGTAGGGCTTTATATGTACATTGTTTGCTATAATAGAGATTTATTCTGTGACTTAAATTGTGGCCTTCAGCTATGTTCTATGTAGTAAAAGCCCCTGGTTCCCAGGAAGGCTGTAGGGAGCACTGTGAAGTCAAATGGATTTGGGTTGCAATCAGCAGCTGTATGAGACTGGGCAAGTCTCTTATCGTAGCCCTCATAGATAAAACAAAAATATTTCTACCTAATCATCTCAGAGGCTTATAAAAATTCAATTGAATAATGTATGTAAAGCATTTAACATGATGCCTGGATCACAGAAAGTATACAATAGAGTTAGCTACTTTTATTATCGCTATGATATAGATAATGCCATGCTACAATTTGAATAGGAACATATCAGGTTGGGCAGAGGAGGTCAAGACTGGGCATTCTACTAGATAGAAGGAGCATATATCCTGTAAGCAGGAAAAGGAGTCAAGTTCAGAACAGCCGGCAGAGGTTAGGACTCCATCGAAATGACTGGGAGATACTACGTCAGGTATTAAGGTCAAAGAGCATGGAAAACTAATTAGGCATAGCATGGATAAAGCTTGATGGTTATGGATTTGAAAGGCAAGGTCCAGAACATACTTCTGAGGGAAGGAGACCTAGGATTGTAGATGGAAACAAAATAGGACCTCTGACATCAGCACTGCTTAGAGTGTGAGAGAAGGCAGTTAATTCCCTGTGGTGTTTCTCCTTTTGCCAGAGGAGATCCTTAATTGTGATCAGCATGTCTCATTTTCTCTGTTGGTTTCTTTTCTACTAATTCTAATAGGGGTGAAATAGAATTGAATATTCTTTTTAAAAATTATTGTTAATTGGGTAGGTAAAAAATAATCATTCAAATTTTTAGTTTTTGATAAGTGGGATTTAACATTTTTCAATGTGTTTGTTAGCTGTTTGCCTTTTTCCCTTTGTGAATTACCTACTTCTGTCACTTACATTTTATTTATTGAAATTTTAGGGGTTTTCTTACTAATGTGTGTACTCTATGGTTATATCAACTCCTTTTCAGTCATATTTGTTGTGTATTTTCCCACTTATATTTGCCTTTTATTTTTTGATTTTGCACTTTTAGGGAATATGGAAATTTAACAGTTTTACGGAGTTAAATGTATTAATATTTAAAAACTTCAAAAACTCTTCCAAGTCTTTTAAGACTAGTTTCGTAACCTTTTCCCACGGCACATTTTTTATCTATAATTCTTTATATATTCCTATAGGCATTATCAAGTTTGATTTCTACATATAACTATTATCCATCTGAAATCTCTTTATGAGATACAGATATAGTGCACATTTATAACAGCATTGTTTATTGGGTACTACTTCTTTTCTGCCCTAATTGGTGATCTTTATTTATCATATATTAAACTCATGTATAATAAGCACTGTTTATGTGTAACTTCTGTTGTTGATTAGCAATGGGATTTTTTTTTTTTTTTTTTTTTTGCCTCATAGTGTGGAGATGTGAACAGACAGCTGCTGGGTTGTATATTCACCTAAGGCATCTCTTTGGGTATCATGGTTATCCCACGTTAGCATAAACTCAGTTTTCAGAATGTAATTATCATGTGGTGCTACAGCTCATCCAACATTATTTATAAATATTAGTCTTTCCACATATGGCCAAAGCTCAACACCACGGGTGTTGACAAGAAATAATGCATATCATGTTCAGTTTCATTAGCAAGGAGAGGTGATTTAAAAAGGAAAATCTGTTTCTATAGCATTTGTAGAGCCAATAGTTGTGATTATGTCATATCTGTTCTTAATGAGTAATGTCCTTCTACACTACCCTCCCAACAGGCTGGTGGCTGCTAATTTAGATAATTTAATTTTTCAAGTGAGAAAAGTTGCTCTTGCATCAGGCTCATAATACAATGCTTGTTGGTGGATATAATTCTTCCATTATAAGCTCCATCCATCATGCCAAGGCAAGTGGCCAGAACTATGAGATTGGACATGGCAAAGACTGGTAATAATTTCACTAATAGATTTTATTTCTTCATTTTAACAATCACATGTATATCTACATATAGGACTATATTTAGATGGCATGAATTTTCAATTTTAAGCAATTTCAGACCTGTTTGAGAAGAAACACTTTAGTTGGCATCATTCTCTAGATATTATTTATCAACTGACCTTGTTCATTTGAGCACGCTAGTCTGTGGGCAAAGGTCCTGCTTGCCTAGTGATACTCAAGCAGAGTTTTCCAACTATTAGATCATGCCAGGGGTTCAGGCTTATAGAGGTATGCTCTAAGACTATCATGACTTTCTTGAGATTTGACCATCCTATCCCATTTCTGCCTCCATTTGGATTCTTGGTCTCTCACATGTAAGGGATCCAAAGAAACATAGTCATTGTATTTATAGCTACAGAGTTGATTGTTTCTTAAATTTCTCTGAGCAAAGTGGTACTGAATTTTCTACAAGCTCCTTACCTTCCTGGTGTGACATGCACTAATTTTTCCAGACTTGACCAATTCACCAAACCATTGTGCCTCCTCTTTCATTCCACAGAAGCAGGAACACCAAATGGGTTAGGAAATCTGGCTGAGACTTGGTTCATGGGCTCTGTGGATAAATGGTATTTATTGAAGTCAGTGCCTGCAGATTTGGTGAGTTATGGTAACAGCAACAGAGTGCTTCTGTGCAAAACAGGCAAAATGAAATTTAGGAATCAGACAGAATTGGTAACTGAAGGGACAGAGCTGTTTAAACCTACAGGGATTTAAGGAAAAATAGGTACATATATTTGGAGATTTGGCATTTTATAGAATTCATAGGGAAGAGAGGTTTTTATACTCTTATCTATGTATCTGAGGTTTTTTCAGTGGGTTTAGAACAGAATGGAGGAAATGGATAGAACCCGTTTCAAAGCCTAGTAACGTGGGGGTTGTAGGCTGAGCAGTAGCATCCAAGCAACCCAAGAAGAAAGGTTCTCACCCCTTGGAGATGTAACTGTGATTGGGCTCCTAGGCCACGGTAACGAAGTGATCAGAAGGGAGGGTGAGTAAGAAGAGGGTGGGACACACCTGAAGCATCACTTGGTAAATTCAAATCTTGCAATTACAGTTGATTCTGGTAAGGGAGAGTTTTGTTTTGTTTTATTGTGTTCCTTTGGTCTAAGGTAAGTGCTTACCTGCACTTTAGTCCATTGGAGGAGTGATCACATGAAGCTAAGCATATTAGGTCTTAATCATGTCAGGTCTCAAGAGAAAAGCCGTAGGGATGGGAACCCAGGATTAGAGATTGAGGAATAGAGGGTTGAAGTAGTAAGAAATTCCAGTGTTTAGATTAGAGAGGAACAGCCAGAT
This sequence comes from Chlorocebus sabaeus, assembly GCF_047675955.1. Classification (NCBI taxonomy): domain Eukaryota; kingdom Metazoa; phylum Chordata; class Mammalia; order Primates; family Cercopithecidae; genus Chlorocebus; species Chlorocebus sabaeus. The sequence continues at coordinate 69,694,165 of NC_132915.1, read as the reverse complement.
ATTGGAATCAAGCAAGGTTGTGCCTAATAGGTATAGGGTACTAGCAATAAGCAGCCAGGATTTTGGGAAATGGTAGTTCCGTTTGATTTTCATTTTTTAGAATAAAAGAGTAGTATGTATCAAATAACATATAAGCCCAAAGATTCTTCTACTAGATAATTTTAAATGAAATTTGGTCCCTAGAAAGTTTAAGTATTAATAATACAGTTAAAAACTGGCCTGGCGCAGTGGCTCATGCCTGTAATCTCAACACTTTGGGAGGCCAAGGCGGAAAGATTGCTTGAGGTCAGGAGTTTGAAACCAGCCTGGCCAACATAGTGAAACCCTAAAAATACAAAAATTAGCCGGGCATGGTGGCACATGCCTGTAATCTCAGATACTTGGAGGCTGAGGCAGGAGAATCGCTTGAACCCAGGAGGCGGAGGTTGCAGTGAGCCAAGATCATGCCACTGCACTCCAGACTGGGAGCCTGAGTGACAGAGCGAGACTCCATCTCAGAAAAGAAACAAACAAACAAAAACAAACACAAACACACACAAACAAAAAAACCTAAATACATTATCACTGCATATTTATGAATATTCCCTATAAACTTTGCTCAAATTACACGTATGTATGCATTATATACTTAATATATGTATAAGTATATATATTAAGATTCTCTCTCTATATATATAAAGAGAGGGAGAAAGAGAGTGACAGAGAATGGACTTCTGCTACTCTGGAAATAAGGAGTTTGTGTGTGTGTGTGTGTGTGTGTGTGTGTGTGTGTGTGTGTGTGTGTGTATGTAACCAAATTAGCTTGATTCCTTTCCTGATTGTGTGCTTTTATTTTTGGCTTGCTATTTTCAATAAGTGACTCAGAATCGGAAGTGAAAAATCATTTTACAGTCGACTAGAGTTTTTTTTTCCTGTTAGGATAGTTGTAATCCTTACATAATATGAGTACAATCTCTGAATGTTTATTAAATATCTGGTGCTAGGTTTCTGGGTAACACAGCAATACCAGCCCCTTAACTTCCATGTCTCTCTAATTATATGTAAACTTGTTTAAGATCATCAAGTACAATGATTCATCACTTCAAGGTGCTCTGCTAAAGGCTACATTGTTATAAGACTATTGTTCTCTTCTGAATATATTTATTTTGAGCTTTGCTTATTTTTTTATTTTTAAAATAAGCTCCAGATCTCTATCTGTACTTATTATGTAAGAAATAATAAACACTTGAATGTATTTATCTACTTTTACAAAGTTACTTATAAAAATAGAAGGCTCTTGCATTCTTAGAAATATCTGCTTAGATTTATTGCTGTCATTATCATCATCATCATCATCATCATCATCACCATCATCACCATTCCTTAGGATTGATTAGTACTAGTTGCTAACCATTGAGTTCAGAGATTATTGTAAATTCCAGTAGCATTTATAAATAGTATATATTAAATAACAGACCCTTTGCCCTTAGAAAAAAGAGAGAAAGTTGAAGAATGGTCAAAATTATAGGCAGTTCCTAAATTTCAAATGAATTGGTTGCTAAAATTTAGTTTGTAAGGTAGTTTGTTTGAACTTGGAACCCCTTTTATTGATTAATTGGTAAACACTATTATATATGGTGTATATCTACCTAGATTTTCCATCAAAAGTCTGCTCAAGAGCTGAAACTGTGTTTGACTCTGTGGTAAGAGTATTTAAATTAGAGTCTATTGGTAAAAAATGTATCAAGGTTAAACATGGAGACTTCCACTAGAGTTACTGGAGAGCGATCTTTCTCTTTCTGCCATCCTCACCTGTACACCCAAGGAAGACATGAGGACATTTATACACACTGTTGTGGGTGGAATTATGCACCCTCCCCCAAATATATGTTGAAATCCTAACCCTAGATACCTCTAAATGTGACCTTATTTGGAAATAGGGTCTCTGACCTGCAATCAATTTAAAATGAGGTCATATTTGATTGATTAAGGTGGGCCCTAGTTTAGTGACTGATGTCCTTATAAGAAGAGAGACATTAGACATAGAATGCACACATTAGACACATTGCATAAGAAGAACGCAATGTGACAACAGAGGCAGAGATGGGGTGATGCGTCTACAAGCCAAAGAATGCCAAGGATGGCTGGCAACAACCAGACGCTAGGAAGAGGCAAGGAAAGACCCTCCCCTAGAGCCTTCACAAAGGGCATCGTCCTGCTGATACCTTGATTTTAAGCTTCTAGCCTCTAGAACTGTGAGATAACAAATTTCTATTTCTCATGTGCCTGTCTGCTCTGTGATTACTCCAGGAATGGACTTACTACTAAAACAAAACTTGACAAGTATACGTTTGATGTGGTTTAGTTTGCCATCTTATAACACAGTTGTGGTGGTAATATTTAAACTACTTTATTACTAGTGTTTTTTTTTTTGGAGACAGAGTCTTGCTTTGTCACTCAGACTGGAGTGAGGTGGCGCAATCTCGGCTCACTGCAACTGCTGCCTATTGGGTTCAAGCAATTCTCACGGTTCAGCCTTCCGAGTAGCTGGGATTACAGCCATGCACCACCATGCCCAGCTATGTTTTGCATTTTTAGTAGAGATGGAGTTTCGTCATGTTGGCCAGACTGGTCTCAAACTCCTGGGCTCAAGCGATCTGCCTGCCTTGAAAATGCTGGGATTATAGGTGTGAGCCACCACACCCAACCAACTAGTGTTTTTACTATAAATCCTTTAGTTCAATATGAATTTTAAGATATATGATAACACACAGTGAGTCCTACAATTTATAGAGTTATGATGACAAGACATGAATATGTAAAAAGTACTAAAGCTTGTATACAATAGAAACCTGTACATTAATCCTTACTTTAAGTAGAGAACACATACCAAATATAGAATCGCTATAGTTAAGTTTTAAAAAGAAGATCCCTCTGTTTACTATTCTTCTGGGTTTTTTTCCCAATTGAAACCTGGCTTAACTCCAAATTTCCGGAGTAGTAGGAGTCCATTATATTTCTAGGATTCTCCTTCTCTCCAAGATGGTCCAAGAATCCAGCTGTCTTCATGAAGCCAAAGAGGCCAGTTATCTTTCCAAACACCTCACAGAAAAAGAGAGAAAAAGAATCAGAACATTTGATCAGCCTTTTATTGGTTTCAATGCCATTGTTTCTATTGTCCACATGTTACTGGCAATGTTACATGTCCTTTGGGTTTGATGGATCCTTTTTTACTCCAGTGATGCACTTTCTGATCAATAACCTATTGCAGTAGTGGTGTGTCTCACACTTGGACCACAGTTCTTTAGTTCATCCTCATATAGGCTAAGAGGATGGGCTTTGAAGTCTGATAACCCTGAGTCCCACATCTGCCACTTAATGGCTTAAGCTCACTAAGCCTCTGTTTTCAGGACTGTAAATGGGTATACTATTGTATTTTCCTCATAAACTAGTTGCAGGAATTAAATAAGAAAATACACATAAAATACTTAGGAAAAGCCTGAAGTGATGACTTTGAAACAGAGGCTTTTATATGTATGTTTATGAAGAGATGGAATGGCATGGGGAAAAGCCTATGATATAATATATATAAAACAATTTTAAGGGCAAAGAGAGGAATAAAATTGTATATTAGTGTGATTTTTAGTGTGACAAAGAGAGTGGTGCTCACAAGTGTCGCATTTTAGCTCCTTGAGATTTTCTAACCTCCTCCCCCTTACAGTTGCCTGTAATTATGTAACTAGTTCTAGACAATGGACTGTGGTGAAAGTGATGTGTGTCATTTCTGGGCTGAAGCATAGAATAGCCATTGTGAGACTCTTAAGCTGTTGCCTTATCTCTTAAAGTGACTTTTTTAGGTCAAATGTTCCAGATGGAGCTACGAGATGGTGGAGTTTCCATCAACCTATAGCTCGGGCTAGATCTAGACTCACTGCAACCTCTTCCTCCTGGGTTCAAGAGATTCTCTTGCCTCAGCCTCTCAAGTAGCTGGGACTACAGGCACGCGCCACCATGCCCAACTAATTTTCGTATTTTTAGTAGAGACAGGATTTCACCATGTTGGCCAGGCTGGTCTCGAACTCCTGACCTCAGGTGATCCACCTGCCTTGGCCTCCCAAAGTGCTGAGATTATAGGCGTGAACCACTGTGCCCTGGCAACAGCCTATTTTTATAATAAAGTTTTATTGAAACACATCATACTCTTTCATTTCAGTATTGTCTATGGTATTTTAGTGCTACAATAGCTATTAAAGAGTTGCAATGGAGACCACAAGGCCTACAAAGCCTAAAATATTTACTCTCTGGCCTTTTTCAGAAGAACTTTTCCAACCCCTGTTGTAGATTATAAACTCTGAGCAGAGTTTGGTTAAAAACCTGCCCTTTTCAGGAGTATTTTTTCCCACAATTATACTATCCAACAATAACCACTATTACAATTTTGGTAATAATAAATTCACCCCCAAATCCCAGTAGGATTAGGCAAAAGTTTTTTTCTCTCTCATGCCACCTGTCCGTCATGGGTTAGCAGGGGGCTTGGTACATCAAGGACCCAGGCCAATGGAAACTCTGCCATCTCATAGCTGCATCTGGAACATGTGACCTAAAGAAATCACTTTGAGACTAGGAATAGGAGAGTGGGCCACTTGTCTAGTATAGCAGTTAGGGTTCTCCAGAAAATAGAACCAATAGGATTTATTTATTTATTTAATTACTATTTAAAGGACTTGACTCATGCAATTATGGAGGTTGAGGAGTCCCAAGATCTGCAGTCAGCAAGCTGGGGACCCAGGAGAGCCGATGGTAGACAGTTCCAGTCTAAGTCTGAAGGCTTAGGAAGCAGGAGTGCCCATGGTGTAGGTTTCAGTCCAAGCTCGAGTCTGAAGGCAGGAGACCAGTGCGCCAGCTTGAAGGCAGACAAAGAGAGAATTCTCCCTTACTTGGCGTTTTGTTTTATTCAGGCCCTCAGTGGATTAGATGAGGCCCATCCACATTAGGAAGGACAATTTGCTTTACTCAGTCTACCAATTTAAATGCTCATCTCTTCCAGAAACACCCTCTCACATACCCAGAAATAATGTTTAAACAGGTATCTGGGCACCCCATGGCCCAGTTGAGTTGACACATAAACTTAACTGTCAAACCCAGGGTGTAAAATTTAAAGGGAAACTGAAAAACTCAGTAATCAAGGTTAAATAACATTTTAATGCAGTATTTAAAAAATCAATGCAAAGATGCATGATGAACAAAATTTTGACATTTTAAATAAAGATAGAATCAGTAATAGTACCTTGCCAAGCCATATTGGAGCCTGGGGCAATACTAATTTTGTCTTTACTTAGAATTTTGATATTTTGTTCATCATGTAAGGCACAAAAGTGCCCTAAGTTCACTAACCCAGTGATTAACATATAGTGGACCTGTTAAAGTTTTAAAAAATCGATTATGGGCCGGGCACGGTGGCTCACGCCTGTAATCCCATCACTTTGGGAGGCCGAGGCAGGCGGATCACGAGGTCAGGAGATCGAGACCATCCTGGCTAACACGGTGAAACCCCGTTTCTACTAAAAATACAAAAAATTAGCCGGGCGCCGTGGCGGGCGCCTGTAGTCCCAGCTACTCGGGAGGCTGAGGCAGGAGAGTGGCGTGGGCCCGGGAGGCGGAGCTTGCAGTGAGCCAAGATCAGGCCACTGCACTTCAGCCTGGGTGACAGAGCAAGACTCCGTCTCGGAAAAAAAAAAAAAATCAATTATGAATTGATTAGCCCATGATACTGCAAAAGAGGAATGGAAAATCTGTTAGTGGGAACAGTTTGATCTAGTTGTTCTGGTAGAAGGTAGAACTTTCTAATCCTAAATTTATGTACTAACTCTATTCAGCAGTTTGTCTCTTCACCGACAAATATTGGCTATGGGTTCTGCCTTAGTCCTAGACCCGTGGGCGCCATCCTAATTTATATGACTGTTTTAAGGTGGTATTTTGGGATTTATTATATTTCAAGCATAATTTCGAATATAATTTTTTGAAATTTAGATTTTCTATAAAGGTTTGCTTGTACAATCTAAATACTTGCCGTATTACTTTTTAGCCAACTATTTCTGGCATCCTCTCCCATTTCTTAGTTGATGTATTCGTCAAATAGAATAATCTCATGCTCCTTTTCCAGGTTCTTCTTGTAATATCTCCATTATGACCAGAAGATGGAATGTCCATTCCAAAAGTCAGATTTGTTGGGATTCTAAATCACATTTTTCAGAGTTCAAAGTTTCATGTTATACACGAACTTGAACTTTTCTCCATATAATATTTGGATGTAGCTGCTCCCAAGGACTGAACATAATGTTGTTTACTTCTTGGCACGGAGACCCATGTTGATCAGTACAGAGAGTTGGATGAGAATAAGGAACATTCACCTTTCTCTTCCAAATGCCCATTATTTGGTAGAGAGAGAGAGAGAGAGAGAGAGAGAGAGAGAGAGAGAGAGAGATTTTGGTAAAGGCTGGTGAAAGAAGCATTATGTGAGTGGATGCTAAAGTAACATAATAGTCATTAGACAAAACATTTTAAAGGGAGTATAATAAATGTAGAAGTAGAAAACACAATTATACATTTAGTTTACCATTGAAAATAAAAATAAATGTACCCAAATGGTAGTTACTCAAAGGTAAAGATAAAAGTGTTCACGAAGTTCCAATAAACTTACACATAGTTTAGTCTGAGATATACTTAAAATGTCAGCTCGTTTTTTGTTAGATGCCTTCATTAGCAGACTTCTATTACCCAGAGGTAAAGTTTACAGTTATTCTTCATGTAGGGAAACAGAGGAAGAGCGAGAAACGTTCTCCTACCTCGCCCACCTCAGTTCTTTGATGTGGATGGAGTGGGGGTGAGGTCGTAGGAGAGAAAGCGGGAAAACCCAGAAATGAGGTTTGAGGAAAGAAAGAAGTGGAAAATGAGAGGAAGATATTAAGGGGAAAATGTGGAGTGGTGAGGAGGAAAAGGACAGAAAGAGACTGTGAGGAAGGAACAAGAGACAGGAAGGAGTCTGGCTCTAAAAGCTCCATTTTGTGTCCTACTTGGAGACAAGGTGAAGGAGACAAAAACAACAATTTTGGGTAGTGGAGACTCACCTGATTCATTATTTACTATACAGGTGCCCTCCAAGTTGTGGGGAATAATTTGGGTCTGGTGCCACTATGAGGATTTTTTTCTGAAGGTACTGATATTCTGAGGTGTGATAGAATTTCTTCTCTTTTCCTGGGACAGGAATAAAGCGAACTAAGAAGAAATAAACATTTATTAAGTACAAATGGCAAGATCTGTGACAAAGTTGCCTGAGAATTAAGGTCTCTAAATCTTCATTTATTCCCACCATGCTAGTTTTCCTGTTATTTTTCCAATTTTTTATTTTGGTAAGGACTGCCTATAGCATGTTCTCTAGTAGGTGAAAAAATGAAAGAGTTTTTCTGAAGAAAAATTTACTGCTTTCTTAAACTTTGCTTTGAATAGCTGGTATGTTAACTTGCCTCTGTTTTTATATATTTTTAAGAGAAAACTTCAAGGTTTTCTACATAGGCTATTTTTAAATATTATTTAGCTGAGCCATGTGGAGAGACTATTTCTACTGTTGATAATAATTGTTTTATCTCTGGAAAGCATAAAAAAATAGAATATTTATTTGTATCTCTCACAGCACCTAGGCACATGCTTTGTTTGCAGAGGATTCTTTGTAAAAATTCACAGAATTATCAATTCAAGATCTTTTAGGCATATATATTTTTTTTTCCTCCATAATTATGAGAATTGTGGGCACTTAAACTAATTTGTATATCTGCTATATTTTACATCTAAATGGTACTGATGGTTTTTATTTTTAATTTGATTTGTATCTTAATCAAACCAACATAAATGCATAGTTTAAAAAGTCAAAACGAATAAGACTTATAATGAATACAGCAGTGTCCTGTGCCATATTTTCCCACACCTGATTTCTGTTCACTATTCTACTTTATTAAGTTTTTCACCTCCTTATTTCTAAACAACAGACTTATACTAACTTTAAAACTCCTTCATTTTATGCACCAATGACTTTCTGCTATGGATAGTGGGGCTTTAGTTTTCTTACACTATCTATTTCTCCTTCCCACCCTTCTTATTCTACTGTCAGGTCACAGTTTTGGTTAAATTGACATTTAGAAGTACTTTTTAAAAATTCTTTAAAATATTTGTACTCTGAGAATTTATTTTAAGAGAATAATCAGAGGTATGCATAAAAGATTTATATACAGGGATGGTCATTACAGTTTTTCAGTAATAATGATAAAGAAGACAAAATCTGAAGTCTAGCATTAGGAATTTTTTGTTAAAATCTGTCATCACCTATTCATATAATAGGTTACTATGCAACCATTAAAAGCAATGTTTTTTTTTTAAGACTGTTAATGGCATAGGCAAAGGTTCATGATATTCAGAGTTAACAGTATACCTAGTTTGATGCAAATTTTGTTAAAAAAAGAAAAAGAAGAAAAAATGTATATAATGTGAGACTATGGAATGCTGTGTACCAGAATGTTAAAAGTGGCTTTCTCTAGATGATCAAATTGGAAAGGAATTTTGTTTTCCTGTTTAGTTTTTTCTGTATTTTCCAAAATGAATCATGTTGGTAAATTGCTTTCTAAAAGTGTTCTACTATTTTGCAGTATCATCAGCCATACTGTATTCTCAATACTACTTGATATGGTGCTATTACTTTCAAGGTTCTTGATATTAGATGTGGTCATCTTCTTTTTATTTATATTTGGACATTTTTGTGGAATTTTGACATGAGTTAAATGCATTTACCTTTAGCTATATTTTATAGGAAGAAATAAAACTCTCATCATAATGTACATTAATCATTCTAAATTTATTTTTGCTATTTTAATTGACAATATCCCACATTATTTTTAATTTTGTTTCTTTGTGCTCAAATAATTTTTTATAGCTTTCTTTTCTGTTGTACATTGACTGTTTTCTGAATTACTTTTATATCCACTCATATCCTTTGGCTAGTACATTTTGAGATGATAAAACAGGGGTAGAAATTATTCAAAGCAGAGAGAACAGTGTGAGCAAAGGCATGGGATAATGAGTTGTGGAATGGGTTTGGGAGATAGCAATTCCACTTCGAAAGGACTGTGGTGTGCATGTAGGAGAATAGGCAGGAAATTGTAATGCCCTGGAGGTGTTGAACATTGCTTGCTCTTCCCCACCTCCTTCTCAAAGAATCTCTTCTGCTCACAGCCCTGCTTCCAATGAGTCTATTCTCTAAACCTGTTGTCCTGCCCATTCCCCATGTGATTGGATCACAGCTGATTGGAATAGAGCAGGCTTCTGATCCAAGTACCCATCATCCATAGGCTATTCTGTGACATTTCTATGGTCTAGCATGAAAAGGTGGGCCATTTGGAATTGGAAAATTAAGAGACTGAACCAATTAGTGGGGGCAGAAACTACAAGGAAGTGCTGAGAGTTATCAAGGGTTAAAAGGTATTGGGAGTGACCACATTGTGCTGTGTTAGCCAAAACTATGAGACAATGGAAACTGCATAAACAGAGGAAGCAGAGTAATAGAGAGAAGGGAAACTGAAAGGAGAAGAAGCAACACGGATGGAAAGAGAGTGCTTGAGTTTTAGAACTTTCTTGTTTTCTGATAGTTATCAGTTGAACAATGAGTATGCTTTAAAACATTTTCTTACCTGGCTGTGGTGGTGCACGCCTATAGTTCCAGCTACTGGGGAGGCTAAGGCAGGCGAATCACTTGAGTACAAGAGTTTGAGGCTAACCTGGGCAACATAGCAAGACAATGTCTCTTAAAAAATAAAATTCCAAGCATGGTGGCTCACACCTGTAATCCCCAGCACTTTGGGAGTCTGAGGTGTGTAGATCACCTGAGGTCAGGAGTTCAAGACCAGCCTGGCCAACATGGCAAAACCCCATCTCTACTAAAAATACAAAACTTAGCCAGGCGTGGTGGTGCGTGCCTGTAGTCCCAGCTACTCGGGAGGCTGAGGCAAAAGAATTGCTTAACCCAGGAGGCAGAGGTTGCTGTGAGCTGAAATTGTGCTGCTGTGCTCCAGCCTGGGTGTCAGAGCAAGACTCCGTCTCAAAAAAAAATCAACTCTTTTTTTTGAGGTAACTTGAGTAGATCTCTAGTCCTTCCAAGCATATAGGCATTTTGGGGGCAATATTATGAAGAACTTTGGATGCTAGGGAAAGACATTTGTAATTGCTAGGCAAGGGATAAATATTAAGAATTTTTGAGATGTGGAGTAATATATGAGAAGTATATTACATGAAGATTAATCTAGTAGTAGTATGTAGGAAAGACAGAGGAACTGATTCTGGAAGCTGTTACAAGAAAATATGTGGGAGGTAATTAAAGCTTTGAGGATATGATGTAAGGAAGGTAAATGAGTGGATAGACGTAAAACATATAACAAAGGCAGGATCAACAACATATGATAATTTATTAGATACAAGAGACTGGGAAAAGAACAAGTCAAAGTTGAAGCTCAGATTTTAAATTCTGGAGATTAAAAGTTGGTAAGAGAAATAGGAAAGTCCTAGTAAGAGAAATAGAAAAGTCAGGAGGACCAGACCGCTGTTAATTTTGTGTTGGTTGAGTTTCATGTGCTGGTGGGAAGTACTGTTTTGTTCTGCTTAAATAATGTTTATTGAGTTCCTAAACCTTGTTTTAGGCTCTGGATGGTGGAGGTGAGAGGTTGAAGTACAAAAATGAATAAAATAAGGTTTATGCCTTTGAGGAAACTCTAGGATTATGGGTGAAGTTATCTTTCAGGTAGAGATGTACGTGTTGAGCTTGGGAGAGAACTTTTGGACAGGAGATTCAGGTGTCAGTAGAGTCCCAAAGAAGTGGATTATAAATGGATAGACAGAGGGGGTGCAGAGAGGAGGACTAAGGCTAAAACCATAGTGAAGAGCTTGTGTCACATGGCAGGAGAGTCAAGAATAATCAGAGAAGTCATGGCCAGGACAGTCTCAGGAGAAGCAGTATAATACAGGGTCAAAAGAAAAACCATAGGAATGGAGGGTTTCAGGAGGCATAAGGCCATCAATAGTTTTAAATGTTGTAGGAAGCTTGAGAGAATGAAGTTGGTTTGATGTGTAGGAGGTCATTTGTGATCCTAGATGGAATTTGTGAGTAAGGGGCAAGTGAAGAAATGTAGAAAGCAAAGGTAGACCACTCTTCTAATAGTTTGGGTTTTGAAGGGATGATAAGAGGAGGAAACTTGTGGGAGTGGGCAGAGTCCAGAGAAGGTTTGGTTTGTTTGTTTATTTTTAAAGACTTCATCTACCTGAGGAGGCAGAAGAAGAGATCACTGGTCTGGAGAAATCAAAGATTCAAGAAAGAATGGAAGGAGCAAGGAAGTAAGGATTTGGAAGGGTTCATGATCAAGAGTAAAGGTGAAGGACATGACCTTGCCAGAAGGAGAGACATTCATTTCATCCTGGAGCCAAAGATTGAAAGGTAAAATACAATATACAGTACGAAGGAATTCAGAGGGGAAGATAAAGGAAGTACAAAGAAAAACACTTCAAATGGCTCCAGTTTTCTCAGAAAAGTGGCTAACTAGAAGTGGAGTCTTGTGATTGGGGATTTTAAGAACCTAGAGGAAGAGAAAGTTTTGAAAGGCCACTGAAGAGAATGGAAAAGGGAATTAACAAGGTAAATGAGAGGATTTTGAGTGGTAATCAAGAGACAAATAGGGATGAAAAGTTGAGAGACAAATCAAGAAAATGAAAATGATTTCAAATTCTAGCAGTTCTCATAGAATTTTACAGAATTCCTCCCTCCCCCACCTACATGATTTTACAAATGAAGAAGTTAATTCCAGAGTGGCTAAGCAACTTACTTACTTTGTTGGAGTTCTAACTTCCGCCCTCCTTCTTTCTGAATGAAAAGAGATGTGACAGTTGATTATAAAGTTAATTTAGGTAATTGATTAAATTTGAAATTTAGGGAATTGATTAAATTTGAAATCTGGCTAAACCTGGAAAATATAAAATTGACCCAAACAAAAGATCAGAGCCTATAGATATTAAACAGATGTAATAGTTGGTCAGTGAGTCAGAAGAAATGATTCAGGAATATTCTCTTCAGTGTGTATTCTGGGTTAGAATATTTTGTCAAATGTTTACATAATTATGATTTTGCATATAAATATTTAAATGTCTGGTTGATACAAAATAACTGTCAATTAATTTACTGTCTAAAGAAAACTCAGTTGTCACAGTGCCATTCTATAATAAAAGTCCAGTTTCCAGCGTAAAAGTTACAGTTGTGGAAGATAATCTGGAAAATTATTACATATTCAGAAGTAGTCAATCGTTTCTGGTAATGGAATGAGAACACTATTTAAACTGCCTTTAAAAGTATTCAGGTTATTCCCAGATCTCAAGACTCTGTTCCTTAAATTTCTATAAATCATCTACAGATGAGGCTTTGACTTTCTGAGGACTAGTTTTTTCAGCAGAGGTCCACGAAAGGCTGAATTTCCTCATAGGTGGTAGAAGTGAAATAATATTCTTATTTCCTTGTGGACAAGATCAAATAATAACTTCATATTGAATCTCAGGAGTGACTGTTAGGGAACAAATGATATAATCACAACTTTTCTGTGCCATTTCCATGTGCAATTTTAGTAGTTACAATGAATAGACACTTCTCAAAAGAAGACATATATGTGGCCACCAAGCATATGAAAAAATGCTCAACATCACTAATCATTAGAGAAATGCAAATCAAAACCACAATGATATACCATCTCACACCAGTCAGAATGGCTATTATTAAAAAGTCAAAAAATAACAGATGTTGGTGAGGTTGTAGAGAAAAGGGAATGCTTACTGCTGGTGGGAATGTAAATTAGTTCAGCCATCATGGAAAGCAGTTTGGAGTTTTTTCAAAGAACTTGAAACAGAATTACCATTTGATCCAGCAATCCCATTACTGGATCTGTAACCAAAGAAATCATACACTCATATGTTCATCACAACACTATCCACAATAGCAAAGACATGGAATCAACCTAGATGCCCATCAACAGTGGGCTGGATAAAGAAAATGTAGTGCATATACACCATGGAATACTATGCAGCCATAAAAATGAATGAAATCATGTCCTTTGCAGCAACAGGGATGCAGCTGGAGGCCATTATCCTAAAGAACTTAATGCGGGAACAGAAAACCAAATACAGGAAAAAAAAAAAAAACTTAATGCGGGAACAGAAAACCAAATCCCACTTATAAGTGGGAGCTAAACATTGAGTACACATGGACACAAAGAGGGGAACAATAGACACTGGGGCTTACCTGAAAGTGGAGAGTGGGAGAAGGATGAGGATAAAAAAACTACCTATCAGGTACTATGCTTACTACCTAGGTGATGAAATCATTTGTACACCAAACCCCAGCGACACACAATTTACCCGTGTAACAAACTGCACATGTACCTGCTACCTGCTGAACCTAAACTAAAAGTAGGAAGAAAAAAATTTTTAGTAGTCGTAGAATAGACAATGGCCACAGTATTAGGGAGAATATTATTATTATCCTTGGCTATATATATAGAATGTGTGTATATATATATATATTTGTTTGTTGAAACTAAATAGAAAGTGATTCCAGAAAAAAAGAAGAAAATTTTATTAGATATTTTGTGTTTTCAAAGCACATTGTAATTGTTGGTATTCTTTATCCCCTGTGACAGTAGATGGGAATGCCATCAGTGATATCCATAGGCTTCAGCATGAGTTGGGGGTCAGTGATTGTTCTGGCCACTTGCTCTGGAGGTAAAATGGAATAACTCAGGTTTTTTGGGGAGCTGAATTCCAAGGAAGCCTCAGGAGAGTTCTTCGCACTGAACTGGTACTGAAATCTTTAACACTTTTCTGAATTGGTAGACTTTGTCCTCAGAGTGGAGACAATACTAGTGGTATACCCATCTCTGTTGGTGTGTGTATGTGGGCACACATAGTGTGTGTAAGTATAAATGTATGTATATCCACTGCTGCTGGCAGTCTAGGCTTATAATTCCACAGGGGACAGTGGGTCTCCCACTCTTACTGTCTTTTAAGTCCCAATTTAAGAATTAGTGTTCTGCATTTCAGAGGTATTCCTAGCCAAGGACTCTAGCTTCCATGATGAAGTATTGGGCAGCTCTGTGGATGAAGCCTTGTTTTAGCAGGCCAGGCTCTCTATCTGACTCAAAAGCTCAGATATGGTTCATGGGTATCCTTATTTGTGAGGTCACATTCTGAAGAGAAGGTCCTCCTTAACCTGTATCTAAAGAGTTAGTCAAGAATGCTTGTGTCTACTTTTCACTGGATGTTCAAGCTGCTTTAACTTCCCCCTAAGTATGCTCCAGACATGTTTTAAGTCACTTCACATTTCTGCCACCAACATTTGCTTGTTCCCAGCTATGTGCCATTCCATTTGCCTCCTCTCTGCCAGGAATTCCGAACAACTCTACTGCAAACGGGTGAGAATTCTCATGTGGGAAGTCGAAAGACTTGGCCTTCACTTTCTGTGCCCATCACTGGGATGGGATGTGATCGAGCCTTCTCTTCCCCTCCCCCACCCCTCTCCTCCCCTCTTCCCCTTCCCCCTCCCCTCCCCTCCCCTCCCCTCCCCTCTCCTCCCCTCCCCTCCCCTCTCCTCCCCTCCCCTCCCCTCTCCTCTCCTCTCCTCTCCTCTCCTCTCCTCTCCTCTCCTCTCCTCTCCTCTCCTCTCCTCTCCTCTCCTCTCCTCTCCTTTCCTGTCCTTTCTTTTCCTTTTCTTTATCTCAAACAGAGTTTCAATCTTGTTGCCCAGGCTGGAGTGCAATGGCGTGATCTCGACTCATCACAATCTCCTAGGTTCAAGAGATTCTCCTATCTCAGCCTCCTGTGTAGCTGGGATTACAGGCATGCGCCACCATGCCTGGCTAATTTTGTATTTTTTAATAGAGACAGGGTTTCTTCATGTTGGTCAGTCTGGTCTTGAACTCCCGACCTCAGGTGATTTGCTCTCCTCGGCCTCCCAAAGTGCTGGGATTACAGGTGTGAGCCACCGCACCCGGCCAAGCCTGGCATTTCTGCTGCCACAGAACCAACGCTGTTCTTTCTTTTCAACTTAAGACTGAAGTTGTTTTCAAGTATGACAACACTTACGGTGGAAGATTTATCATCTCCTGCGGGGCTATTTTGGTTCTCTTTTATAATAAAAAGAATGGTGGAATGGTGTTCACCATTTCTGGCAAGACAACTGTTACTTCAACATGCTCATCATATACAACTCTTACTGGCTCTCAGTAGAACAGGCAATATATAATATAAAGTGAATAACACAGACATTGGAGCCAGGAGGATCAGGCTCTGATTTCTGACTCTACTACTTTCTAACTATGTGACCTTGTGGAAGTTGCTATAAGTCTTGTTAATCTACCGCAGGGCTGTTGTGAGAATTAAATTAACTAATACATGCACAGTTCTCAGCATAGGGTTTGGCACATGATAGGTCCTCAATAAATGGTAGCTCTTATCATCATTATCACTATTTTCTTGAAAGTGGGGAGTAAGTATGAAATTTGACAACCAGGACAGTTTTATCATTGTTCCTAGAAAGGTGGCATGTAGATGCCATCTTTGCAGGTGTATTTTGATGAGTCCTAATACGTGGTAAGACTATTTGGCATATGAACTACACGGCCATCTTCTGACACCCAGTGAATTACATCTTGGATGAATGCTGAAGCATTATGGTCTTCTTCTTGGGTAACATGGTCTACTTCTCTGACTTACTGTCACATAGATCCCAGCTTTGGATAGGTTTTATAAGCCTCCTGCAGTATGTCTGGATCAACTCTGAAAAATGTTTGTTTGAGAACCCAAGGGGGCCGGCTCATTTTTCCCTTCAGAGATTTGCCATGTCAGAGAAGTATATCACGCTAGTAAAAGGTGGTTAGCTTCATGTCCATGCCCATGTTTCAATAATATAATTCTGCCTATCATTCAAGTCATTGTTAGCATGCTACAGAAAATTTTGAGATCCACCTTTCTTACTGGCTCATAACAAACTCATGCCCCAACTTGCTGCTTTCTCATGGCGTTTCATCCCATGGCAACTGTTGTTTGCAGCCCTGCTACTTACCTTTAACTTAGTGCGTCTCTTACATCATGGATGCCTTTCATGACCTGGGCAAATCGCCCATGGGCCATTCAGAACTGCCTTCAGGACACTCTGTAGCTATCTAAGCATCAGTACAAAAAGTTCTGTGGTTAGCACTTGGCCTTCAGGGAGAATATGTATGTGAAAGATGCCATCTGTGTCTTCTCATATCCACTACCCACTTGAGCTGAGAGTAGAGGGTTTTCACTCAAGATCCTTTGAGGGGGTTGCGCTGTTGAACCCCCTTCCAAGTGAATTAACCACACCTTCTATGTGTGTACTGTATTGTATTTTTCATGTAACAAATTATCCCTTTATGTCCTATGCTAATTTTTCAGTTGAAGTGCATTTTTTCATATTTTTAATTTTTATAAATAGGTACCTTATTGTGAAACAGCCAAAGAAAAAACAAATTGGACATAATCAGGCCCCTGTCCTAGGGCATCTTCTTTTTAATTTCTTATGCTCCCCTAGATTGCCTCATGCAAATTCATAGCTTCAATTATCACCTTTCTGCTTGTAGTTCCAAATCTTTTTCTCTAACTCAGTTCTTTCTCTCAAATGATAGACACACAATTCCAACTGCCTCCTGGGCACATGATTCACATGGATGTATCCCAGGGAACATACTATGTCCTAAATTGAGCTAATTACTGTCCTTTTGTAAACTTTCTCCTTCCCTATTCTTGATCTTGGATAGTGGCACCAACGTAGGCTAGCTCCCAGACTAGAAGCTGGGAACTTCTAGTCTCTTCATCTCCCTCATTTCCAAGATTCAAATCCTATCATTTATTCTGACAAAATACTTCATAATCTCTCAATTTAGGCCTTTCATCATTTAACTCATAAATTAATATAATACTCACCTATAATTACTCTCCTGAACTTCTGGCCTAGAACTGTTCAATTTGTTTTCTCATGACTCAAAGTCAAAATTCAACATCCGGCATGATTTTTATAAAATGTGAAAACTGACAAATACTATTTTTTCCTCTCTCTCACCTGCTCTCAGCTTAAACATCTTTAGAGGCTCCTCATCATTTTTAGAATGAAGATTTAATTTGTTAACATGACTTATAAAACCTTTTATGATTTGACCTCTGCCAATTTTTCTTAATGCATCTCTCACCACTCTCCCATTTGTCCTCTCCATTCTTATTATAGTGAACTAATTGGCATTTCCCAGCTTGTTCAGACCAGTGTTTTTGCACATAGTCTTTAGTTATCTACAATTTTTTTACCCACCTTGTTCCCTTAATGAACTCACGAAGCTTTTCTTGACCTCCTTCCTAAAGGAAGAGGTATGTTTTTCTTTCTTTCTGTTTCCATGGACCCTGCATCACTTATTTAACAAGCATCTACTGAGGATGTACCACACAGTAGAAATACTGCATTAAAAATCAAATATTAAACCATTATTGGATTCAGCACATGAATATATTTATTTTGGTTAAAAAATTAACCTAGTCACTTAGAGTGGGGTAAGTTATTGTTTTAGCCAACTGTCAGCCTAATTAATTAATTTGTTTGATTCAACTATTTCTGCATTTTCTTCTCCAGATCATTTAGGCTACATCAGTGTTGTTGAAAAAATAAATTCAATCCACCTCAAAGGTAGTTATCTTTGTTTTAAGGAAATAGTGTGTCTTAAAGTTGTGACTGGCTTCCTTTGTTTTTGTTTGTTTACTTATAATTATGTCAGAAAGTGGAAGGTTGGGCTTATTGGGCTACATAAAATCTTATGTGGTATTTTGGCATATTAGTTGAGGAGAAACAGCAGAAAAATGGACTGGAGATGGTTGAATGAAGGGGGGTTAGGATTTTCCCTGTGTTACACTGAGTGTTTTTGTTAGGTGTGGGGAGTGAGGAGATAGAACATTTTAGGACTATTATTACATATTTCTTAAAAGATCTTATCTAAAGGAAGCAACAGAGAGAGCTCTGTCTCCACAGAAATAGGCTTTTGCTCTTATCCTCCTACATTAAGCTTTTCCCTCAATCCTTCTCTACCTTTGTAGCTTCATTCTCCGTCATGTGCCTGAGTCATTTTGGGGCTCTGGTTATACTATCTGTAGCGAATCTCCATTATGTTGTCTGCTTCATGGGTTTGACTCTTCTTCCACTCCTTCTGGGAAATGCTCCTTCTAGCACTCCAGTCAGTTGGTTTGAATGTGACTACCATGTTTCCACAGACATTACACCTGGTTCCAGCTGATGGCTAAAAGGTGGTCAGAACTCATCATTTGGATTTTTAAACTAGGAACCAGTGAAAGAATGATCTGTTCTTCTTTGGAGGTAATGGTAGCTCTAGGCAGCCATTTTCTTCATCATCTGCTTGCAGCTAATTTAAAAGAATAAAATAAACTTGCAGAGAAAAGCAATGATGAGACAGGGAAGTCCTGGCAGAATCCAGGTTTCTGGTTGTGAAGTAGCTTATATTCAAGTGTCTGTCTTGAGGTTCAGTTGTAGCCTTGCCCTTCTTGTAGCACTCAAACTAATACATTTCCCTTTTTGACTAATCTAATTCCATCTGGGTTTCTGTTATCTTGCAACTTAAAGCATCCCAACCATTCTACTTTACTCATCTCTTCTTCTGTATAACCTGTTCTGTGCATATTATTAATATTATTTTATTCATGTCCTTATAATATTAAGGATTTGCATTGACAACACTTTTGCTGAGTTATATACTGAGTGTCCAAAATGACCAATATTTTTAGGAAGTCAGGTAGAACAAGCGAGGTGATTTACAAATACCTAAAAGATTAGTCAGGAGAACTAATTCACATATAAGGTCAGTCAAGACTTGTTCTTTAGAAGATGAGATCAGGGTCTTGTCTGGAAAAAAATGGAAAGATATGGAATTTTAACTCTGAAGTTCAGAGATCCTAGAAAACACAATAGATCATCAGAAGATTATAATCACTGATGTAGGATGGGAGGAAGTGATCTATCTATCTATAGAAATACATAGATACATATTCTTATAGAAATGTGTACATAGACCAGGAAGTTTAACATTTGCTTAGGAGTTCAATATCTATATATACCAGCTGTATATACAGGTTCATCACAAGGAGGAGGCTTAAATGTATTTGTCTTAAAAAGAATTCAGTGAAAAATTGGGTTTGAATTTCTTTAATGAGAAATTAAAATTTGTATTAATATAGGTACTAATATAAAGACAAAATGTGACCTGGGGCAGCCCAGTTCATGTATTTTGCATTATGGACTTGAAAGCATTCTTTCACTTAGATCTTATAAAAAATATTATGATAATAAAAAGGAAAACAACCTAAAAATATGAGTAAAATATTTGAACAGACTTTTCACAAAGGAAGATATATGAATGGCCAATAATAAGGACGTGAAAATGTGCTCAACCTCATCAGTCATCAGAGGAATGCAAGTTAAAACCACATGGGCCAACATTTAGTATCCAATAGAATGGGCAAAATTTGAAAGTCTGGTATTACCTACTGTTGGATAGGATGTGGAGCAACCATCACACTTAGTCATTGTTGGTGCATGTGTAAAATGGTTTAGCCACTCTGGAAAATGGTCGGAAAGTTCTTACATCATTAGGCGTACAACTTATTTGTGACCCAGAAATTCCACTCCTACGTATTTACCCAAGAGAAATGAAAAATATGTCCACAGAAAAAACACTTGTGCAAAAATGTTTATAACAGCTTTATTCATAATAAATAAAAACTGGAAACAACCCAGATGTCCATCTATCAGAGCATGAATAAAACAAGTATGGGATATTCAAACAACAAATATTGCCTAGCAATAAAAATGACCAATCACTCATACATGCAACAACATGAAAAAAACATAAAAACAAACCCCAAACTCAAAAGCTATAGTGGGTGAAAAAAGTGTACAAAAGAGTAAATATTTTATGATTCTACTTATATGAAGTTCTAGAACAAGCAAAGCTAATCTATGGTGAAAATAATCAGAACAGTAGTTGTCTCCGTGGTAGTGTGGGCTGGGATCAGCTGGGAAGGAGCACAAAGGATCTTTCTGGGATGAATGTAATGTTCTATAAATTGACAGGGGTTGGGTCATACAGATACACATTTGTCAGACTCATCAACTATTGCATTTCATATTTTTGCTTTTCACTAAACGTACATTTTGCCTTAAAAAGGAACTATAAACAAATGTTAAACTCTAGTTAATGATATGCATGTCAAGGCATTTGGAGAGAAATGTTCTGGTATTGCAAGTTACTGTGAAATGCATTAGAAAATAAGATGGATTGATGGATGGATAGAAGGATGAATAGATGGACAGGTACATGATAAAAGCAAATATGGCAAAATGTTAATTGCAAAAATCCATGTGGTAGGTGTATGGATGTTCGCTACAGAGTTCTTTCAACTTTTTCTCTATGTTTGAAAATTTTCATAATAAAATATTTTAAAAATAGCAAAAATGGAAAAAAGAACATTAAGTATAATGAGAATTGATTATATATTACTGAATGCATTTCATTAAACAACCAGCTTAAACATAACTATATTACCACCACATGATAAATTACAAATAATATGTAGGTACACTTCATTTAGGGCTGCCTCAGACAGTGCTGCTTTGATATAGTGATGATTATCTCAGAAATGTTTTTATGTCAAAAATACATATGCATGAACATACATTACAGTGCTGAGGACAATGGTAATATAGAGACTTCTCAGGGTCCGTCAGTAAGTGCAGCAGATTGAGATCCATCAAATGCTTAGACAGCCAGAGGTGGCGAATGGGACTTGCCACCCATTTCTCTGGTTTGATCCATATAAGGGCTGATAAAGGTGTGCATGTGGGAGTGCTGGAGGAGCCACAGATGTACTAGGCTGGATGTGTAAAATGCTAATTTTCTGTAATGGGTGATCTGATCAAGGAAATAAATGAAAAAAAATAAAGCCATCAGCCCATTAAGGCTTGCTGGAAATCCTCTCAAAAGAGAGGCAGTGGAAGGCCGGGCGCGGTGGCTCACGCCTGTAATGCCAGCACTTTGGGAGGCCGAGGCGGGTGGATCACGAGGTCAGGAGATCAAGACCATCCTGGCTAACAACGTGAAACCCCTTCTCTACTAAAAATACAAAAAATTAGCCGGGCGTGGTGGCGGGCGCCTGTAGTCCCAGCTACTCGGGAGGCTGAGGCAGGAGAATGGCCTGAACCCGGGAGGTGGAGCTTGCAGTGAGCCGAGATCGCGCCACTGCACTCCAGTCTGGGAGACATAGCGAGACTCTGTCTCAAAAAAAAAAAAAAAAAAAAGAGGCAGTGGAGAGTATAGTTCTGCAGGCCGACTCTCTGGTTCCAGTCTGGGCACTGTTGTGTGTCCTTTGGCAAGTTAAGTATCCTCTTTGCCTCACTTTCCCCATCCATAAAATGAGTGTGATCATAGGGTTATTGTGAGAATAAAATAATTTAGTACATGTAAAGCCCATAGCACAGCTCCTGATACTTAGTAAGAACTCAATATCTGTACCATCATAATCTTTTTTTTTCTTTTCTTTCTTTTCTTTTTTTTTTTTTTTTTTGAGACAGGGCCTCTCTCTGTTGCTCAGGCTGGAGTGTAGTGGCACGATCATAGCCCACTTCAGCCTTGGCTTGTTGGGCTCAAACAATAGTCCTGCCTCAGCCTCCCAAGTAGCTGGGATTACAGGCATGCACCACCATGCATGGCTAATTAGCTAATTAAATTATATTATTATTATTTTTTGTAGCGACAAAGTCTCACTAGCATGAAATCCTGAACTCAAGCGATCATCCTACCTTGACTTCCCAAGGTGCTGGGATTACAGGCCATGGCGCCTGGCTCCATCCTCATCACTGTGGGGTTTTTTTTTTTTTTTTTTTAGGTTCAATTTCTTTTTCTTTAATTATTATTATTTTTTATTATAATTATACTTTAAGTTCTAGGGTACATGTGCATAATGTGCAGGTTTGTTACATATGCATACTTGTGCCATGTTGGTGTGCTGCACCCATCAACTCGTCAGCACCTATCAACTCGTCCTTTACATCAGGTATAACTCCCAATGCAATCCCCCCTCCTCCCTCACCATAATAGGCCCTGGTGTATGATGTTCCCCTTCCTGAGTCCGAGTGATCTCATTGTTCAGTTCCCACCTATGAGTGAGAACATGCGGTGTTTGGTTTTCTGTTCTTGAGATAGTTTGTTGAGAATGATGGTTTCCAGCTGCATCCATGTCCCTACAAAGGACACAAACTCATCCCTTTTTATGGCTACATAGTATTCCATGGTGTATATGTGCCACATTTTCTTAATCCAATCTGTCACTGATGGACATTTGGGTTGATTCCAAGTCTTTTTTTTTTTTTTTTTTTTTTTTTTTAATTTATTTATTATTATTAAACTTCAAGTTGTAGGGTACATGTGCACAACGTGCAGGTTTGCTACATATGTATACTTGTGCCATGTTGGTGTGCTGCACCCATCAACTCATCATTTACATCAGGTATAACTCCCAATGCAATCCCTCCCCCCTCCCCCCTCCCCATGATAGGCCCCGGTGTGTGATGTTCCCCTTCCCGAGTCCAAGTGATCTCATTGTTCAGTTCCCACCTACGAGTGAGAACATGCGGTGTTTGGTTTTCTGTTCTTGTGATAGTTTGCTAAGAATGATGGTTTCCAGCTGCATCCATGTCCCTACAAAGGACACAAACTCATCCTTTTTTATGGCTGCATAGTATTCCATGGTGTATATGTGCCACATTTTCTTAATCCAATCTGTCACTGATGGACATTTGGGTTGATTCCAAGTCTTTGCTATTGTGAATAGTGCTGCAATAAACATACGTGTGCATGTGTCCTTATAGCAGCATAATTTATAATCCTTTGGGTATATACCCAGTAATGGGATGGCTGGGTCATATGGTACATCTAGTTCTAGATCCTTGAGGAATCGCCATACTGTTTTCCATAATGGTTGAACTAGTTTACAATCCCACCAACAGTGTAAAAGTGTTCCTATTTCTCCACATCCTCTCCAGCACCTGTTGTTTCCTGACTTTTGAATGATCGCCATTCTAACTGGTGTGAGATGGTATCTCATTGTGGTTTTGATTTGCTTTTCTCTGATGGCCAGTGATGATGAGCATTTTTTCATGTGTCTGTTGGCTGTATGAATGTCTTCTTTTGAGAACTGTCTGTTCATATCCTTTGCCCACTTTTGGATGGGGTTGTTTGTTTTTTTCTTGTAAATTTGTTTGAGTTCTTTGTAGGTTCTGGATATTAGCCCTTTGTCAGATGAGTAGATTGCAAAAATTTTCTCCCATTCTGTAGGTTGCCTGCTCACTCTGATGGTAGTTTCTTTTGCTGTGCAGAAGCTCTTTAGTTTGATGAGATCCCATTTGTCAATTTTGGCTTTTGTTGCCGTTGCTTTTGGTGTTTTAGACATGAAGTCTTTGCCCATGCCTATGTCCTGAATGGTACTACCTAGGTTTTCCTCTAGGATTTTTATGGTATTAGGTCTAACATTTAAGTCTCTAATCCATCTTGAATTAATTTTCGTATAAGGAGTAAGGAAAGGATCCAGTTTCAGCTTTCTACTTATGGCTAGCCAATTTTCCCAGCACCATTTATTAAATAGGGAATCCTTTCCCCATTTCTTGTTTCTCTCAGGTTTGTCAAAGATCAGATGGCTGTAGATGTGTGGTATTATTTCTGAGGACTCTGTTCTGTTCCATTGGTCTATATCTCTGTTTTGGTACCAGTACCATGCTGTTTTGGTACCAGTACCATGCTGTTTTGGTTACTGTAGCCTTGTAGTATAGTTTGAAGTCAGGTAGCCTGATGCCTCCAGCTTTGTTCTTTTGACTTAGGATTGTCTTGGAGATGCGGGCTCTTTTTTGGTTCCATATGAACTTTAAAGCAGTTTTTTCCAATTCTGTGAAGAAGCTCATTGGTAGCTTGATGGGGATGGCATTGAATCTATAAATTACCCTGGGCAGTATGGCCATTTTCACGATATTGATTCTTCCTATCCATGAGCATGGTATGTTCTTCCATTTGTTTGTGTCCTCTTTGATTTCACTGAGCAGTGGTTTGTAGTTCTCCTTGAAGAGGTCCTTTACATCCCTTGTTAGTTGGATTCCTAGGTATTTTATTCTCTTTGAAGCAATTGTGAATGGAAGTTCATTCCTGATTTGGCTCTCTGTTTGACTGTCACTGGTGTATAAGAATGCTTGTGATTTTTGCACATTAATTTTGTATCCTGAGACTTTGCTGAAGTTGCTGATCAGCTTAAGGAGATTTTGGGCTGAGACAATGGGGTTTTCTAAATATACAATCATGTCATCTGCAAACAGGGACAATTTGACTTCTTCTTTTCCTAACTGAATCCCCTTGATTTCTTTCTCTTGCCTGATTGCCCTAGCCAGAACTTCCAACACTATGTTGAATAGGAGTGGTGAGAGAGGGCATCCCTGTCTTGTGCCAGTTTTCAAAGGGAATTTTTCCAGTTTTTGCCCATTCAGTATGATATTGACTGTGGGTTTGTCATAAATAGCTCTTATTATTTTGAGGTACGTTCCATCAATACCGAACTTATTGAGCGTTTTTAGCATGAAGGGCTGTTGAATTTTGTCAAAAGCCTTTTCTGCATCTATTGAGATAATGATGTGGTTCTTGTCTTTGGTTCTGTTTATATGCTGGATTATGTTTATTGATTTGCGAATGTTGAACCAGCCTTGCATCCCAGGGATGAAGCCCACTTGATCATGGTGGATAAGCTTTTTGATGTGCTGCTGAATCCGGTTTGCCAGTATTTTATTGAGGATTTTTGCATCGATGTTCATCAGGGATATTGGTCTAAAATTCTCTTTTTTTGTTGTGTCTCTGCCAGGCTTTGGTATCAGGATGATGTTGGCCTCATAAAATGAGTTAGGGAGGATTCCCTCTTTTTCTATTGATTGGAATAGTTTCAGAAGGAATGGTACCAGCTCCTCCTTGTACCTCTGGTAGAATTCAGCTGTGAATCCATCTGGTCCTGGACTTTTTTTGGTTGGTAGGCTATTAATTATTGCCTCAATTTCAGAGCCTACTATTGGTCTATTCAGGGATTCAACTTCTTCCTGGTTTAGTCTTGGAAGAGTGTAAGTGTCCAGGAAATTATCCATTTCTTCTAGATTTTCCAGTTTATTTGCGTAGAGGTGTTTATAGTATTCTCTGATGGTAGTTTGTATTTCTGTGGGGTCGGTGGTGATATCCCCTTTATCATTTTTAATTGCGTCGATTTGATTCTTCTCTCTTTTCTTCTTTATTAGTCTTGCTAGTGGTCTGTCAATTTTGTTGATCTTTTCAAAAATCCAACTCCTGGATTCATTGATTTTTTGGAGGGTTTTTTGTGTCTCTATCTCCTTCAGTTCTGCTCTGATCTTAGTTATTTCTTGCCTTCTGCTAGCTTTCGAATGTGTTTGCTCTTGCTTCTCTAGTTCTTTTAATTGCGATGTTAGAGTGTCAATTTTAGATCTTTCCTGCTTTCTCTTGTGGGCATTTAGTGCTATAAATTTCCCTCTACACACTGCTTTAAATGTGTCCCAGAGATTCTGGTATGTTGTATCTTTGTTCTCATTGGTTTCAAAGAACATCTTTATTTCTGCCTTCATTTCGTTATGTAACCAGTAGTCATTCAGGAGCAGGTTGTTCAGTTTCCATGTAGTTGAGCGGTTTTGATTGAGTTTCTTAGTCCTGAGTTCTAATTTGATTGCACTGTGGTCTGAGAGACAGTTTGTTATAATTTCTGTTCTTGTACATTTGCTGAGGAGTGCTTTACTTCCAATTACGTGGTCAATTTTGGAGTAAGTACGATGTGGTGCTGAGAAGAATGTATATTCTGTTGATTTGGGGTGGAGAGTTCTATAGATGTCTATTAGGTCTGCTTGCTGCAGAGATGAGTTCAATTCCTGGATATCCTTGTTAACTTTCTGTCTCGTTGATCTGTCTAATGTTGACAGTGGAGTGTTGAAGTCTCCCATTATTATTGTATGGGAGACTAAGTCTCTTTGTAAGTCTCTAAGGACTTGCTTTATGAATCTGGGTGCTCCTGTATTGGGTGCATATATATTTAGGATAGTTATCTCTTCCTGTTGAATTGATCCCTTTACCATTATGTAATGGCCTTCTTTGTCTCTTTTGATCTTTGATGGTTTAAAGTCTGTTTTATCAGAGACTAGTATTGCAACCCCCGCTTTTTTGTGTTCTCCATTTGCTTGGTAAATCTTCCTCCATCCCTTTATTTTGAGCCTATGTATGTCTCTGCGTGTGAGATGGGTCTCCTGAATACAGCAGACCGATGGATCTTGACTCTTTATCCAGTTTGCCAGTCTGTGTCTTTTAATTGGAGCATTTAGTCCATTTACATTTAAGGTTAAGATTGTTATGTGTGAACTTGATCCTGCCATTGTGATATTAACTGGTTATTTTGCTCGTTAGTTGATGCAGTTTCTTCCTAGCCTTGATGGTCTTTACATTTTGGCATGTTTTTGCAATGGCTGGTACTGGTTGTTCCTTTCCATGTTTAGTGCTTCCTTCAGGGTCTCTTGTAAGGCAGGCCTAGTGGTGACAAAATCTCTAAGCATTTGCTTATCTGTAAAGGATTTTATTTCTCCTTCACTTATGAAACTTAGTTTGGCTGGATATAAAATTCTGGGTTTAAAATTCTTTTCTTTAAGAATGTTGAATATTGGCCCCCACTCTCTTCTGGCTTGAAGAGTTTCTGCCGAGAGATCTGCTGTTAGTCTGATGGGCTTCCCTTTGTGGGTAACCCGACCTTTCTCTCTGGCTGCCCTTAAGATTTTTTCCTTCATTTCAACTTTGGTGAATCTGGCAATTATGTGTCTTGGAGTTGCTCTTCTCGAGGAGTATCTTTGTGACGTTCTCTGTATTTCCTGGATTTGAATGTTGGCCTGCCCTACTAGGTTGGGGAAGTTCTCCTGGATGATATCCTGAAGAGTGTTTTCCAACTTGGTTCCATTTTCCCCCTCACTTTCAGGCACCCCAATCAGACGTAGATTTGGTCTTTTTACATAATCCCATACTTCTTGCAGGCTTTGTTCATTTCTTTTTCTTCTTTTTTCTTTTGGTTTCTCTTCTCGCTTCATTTCATTCATTTGATCCTCCATCGCTGACAGTCTTTCTTCCAGTTGATCGAGACGGTTACTGAAGCTTGTGCATTTGTCACGTATTTCTCGTGCCATGGTTTTCGTCTCTTTCATTTCGTTTGTGAGCTTCTCTGCATTAATTACTCTAGCCATCAATTCTTCCACTTTTTTTTCAAGATTTTTAGTTTCTTTGCGCTGGGTACGTAATTCCTCCTTTAGCTCTGAGAAATTTGATGGACTGAAGCCTTCTTCTCTCATCTCGTCGAAGTCAATCTCCGTCCAGCTTTGATCCGTTGCTGGCGATGAGCTGCGCTCCTTTGCCGGGGGAGATGCGCTCTTATTTTTTGAATTTCCAGCTTTTCTGCCCTGCTTTTTCCCCATCTTTGTGGTTTTATCTGCCTCTGGTCTTTGATGATGGTGATGTACTGATGGGGTTTTGGTGTAGGTGTCCTTCCTGTTTGATAGCTTTCCTTCTAACAGTCAGGATCCTCAGCTGTAGGTTGTAGCTGTAGGAGATTGCTTGAGGTCCACTCCAGACCCTGTTTGCCTGGGTATCAGCAGCAGAGGCTGCAGAAGATAGAATATTTCTGAACAGCGAGTGTACCTGTCTGATTCTTGCTTTGGAATCTTCCTCTCAGGGGTGTACTCCACCCTGTGAGGTGTGGTGTGTCAGACTGCCCCTAGTGGGGGATGTCTCCCAGTTAGGCTACTCAGGGTTCAGGGACCCACTTGAGCAGGGAGTCTGTCCCTTCTCAGATCTCAACCTCTGTGTTGGGAGATCCACTGCTCTCTTCAAAGCTGTCAGACAGAGTCGTTTGCGTCTGCAGAGCTGCTGCGTTTGTTATTATTTACTGTGCCCTGTCCCCAGAGGTGGAGTCTACAGAGACAGGCAGGTTTCCTTGAGCTGCTGTGAGCTCCACCCAGTTCGAGCTTCCCAGCAGCTTTGTTTACCTACTTAAGCCTCAGCAATGGCGGGCGCCCCTCCCCCAGCCTCGCTGCTGCCTTGCCGGTAGATCACAGACTGCTGTGCTAGCAATGAGGGAGGCTCCGTGGGTGTGGGACACTCCCGGCCAGGTGTGGGATATGATCTCCTGGTGTGCCTGTCTGCTTAAAGCGCAGTATTGGGGTGCGAGTTACCCGATTTTCCAGGTGTTGTGTGTCTCAGTTCCCCTGGCTAGGAAAAGGGATTCCCTTCCCCCTTGCGCTTTCCAGGTGAGGCAATGCCTCAACCTGCTTCAGCTCTCGCTGGTCGGGCTGCAGCAGCTGACCAGCACCGATCGTCTGGCACTCCCCAGTGAGATGAACCCAGTACCTCAGTTGAAAATGCAGAAATCGCCGGTCTTCTGTGTCGCTCGCGCTGGGAGTTGGAGACTGGAGCTGTTCCTATTCGGCCATCTTGCTCCGCCCCCTCGATTCCAAGTCTTTGCTATTGTGAATAGTGCCGCAATGAACATATGTGTGCATGTGTCTTCATAGCAGCATGATTTATAATCCTTTGGGTATATACCCAGTAATGGGATGGCTGGGTCATATGGTACTTCTAGTTTTAGATCCTTGAGGAATCACCATACTGTTTTCCATAATGGTTGAACTAGTTTACAATCCCACCAACAGTGTAAAATTGTTCCTATTTCTCCACATCCTCTCCAGCACCTGTTGTTTCCTGACTTTTTAATGATTGCCATTCTAACTGGTGTGAGATGGTATCTCATTGTGGTTTTGATTTGCATTTCTCTGATGGCCAGTGATGAGGAGCATTTCTTCATGTGTCTGTTGGCTGTATGCATATCTTCTTTTAAGAAATGTCTGTTCATATCCCTTGCCCACTTTTTGATGGGGTTGTTTGTTTTTTTCTTGTAAATTTGTTTGAGTTCTTTGTAGGTTCTGGATATTAGCCCTTTGTCAGATGAGTAGATTGCAAAAATGTTCTCCCGTTCTGTAGGTTGCCTGTTCACTCTGATGGTAGTTTCTTTTGCTGTGCAGAAGCTCTTTAGTTTAATGAGATCCCATTTGTCAATTTTGGCTTTTGTTGCCATTGCTTTTGGTGTTTTAGACATGAGGTCCTTGCCCATGCCTATGTCCTGAATGGTATTACCTAGGTTTTCTTCTAGGGTTTTTATGGTATTAGGTGTAACATTTAAGTCTCTAATCCATCTTGAATTAATTTTCGTATAAGGAGTAAGGAAAGGATCCAGTTTCAGCTTTCTACTTATGGCTAGCCAATTTTCCCAGCACCATTTATTAAATAGAGAATCCTTTCCCCATTTCTTGTTTTTCTCAGGTTTGTCAAAGATCCGATGGCTGTATATGTGTGGTATTATTTCTGAGGACTCTGTTCTTTTCCATTGGTCTATATCTTTGTTTTGGTACCAGTACCATGCTGTTTTGGTTACTGTAGCCTTGTAGTATAGTTTGAAGTCAGGTAGCCTGATGCCTCCAGCTTTGTTCTTTTGACTTAAGATTGTCTTGGCAATGCAGGCTCTTTTTTGGTTCCATATGAAGTTTAAAGCAGTTTTTTCCAATTCTGTGAAGAAACTCATTGGTAGCTTGATGGGGATGGCATTGAATCTATAAATTACCTTGGGCAGCATGGCCATTTTCACGATATTGAATCTTCCTATCCATGAGCATGGTATGTTCTTCCATTTGTTTTTGTCCTCTTTTATTTCACTGAGCAGTGGTTTGTAGTTCTCCTTGAAGAGGTCCTTTACATCCCTTGTAAGTTGGATTCCTAGGTATTTCATTCTCTTTGAAGCAATTGTGAATGGAAGTTCATTTGTGATTTGGCTCTCTGTTTGTCTGTTACTGGTGTATAAGAATGCTTGTGAGTTTTGCACATTAATTATGTGTCCCGAGACTTTGCTGAAGTTGTTTATTAACTTAAGGAGATTTTGGGCTGAGATGATGGGGTTTTCTAAATATACAATCATGTCATCTGCAAACAGGGACAATTTGACTTCTTCTTTTCCTAACTGAATACCCTTGATTTCTTTCTCTTGCCTGATTGCCCTAGCCAGAACTTCCAACACTATGTTGAGTAGGAGTGGTGAGAGAGGGCATCCCTATCTTGTGCCAGTTTTCAAAGGGAATGCTTCCAGTTTTTGCCCATTCAGTATGATATTGGCTGTGGGTTTGTCATAAATAGCCCTTATTATTTTGAGATACGTTCCATCAATACCGAATTTATTGAGAGTTTTTAGCATGAAG
Organism: Chlorocebus sabaeus; assembly: GCF_047675955.1. Lineage (NCBI taxonomy): Eukaryota > Metazoa > Chordata > Mammalia > Primates > Cercopithecidae > Chlorocebus > Chlorocebus sabaeus. Next base: position 69,663,630 of record NC_132915.1, on the reverse strand, counting down.
GGCTGTTGAATTTTGTCAAAGGCCTTTTCTGCATCTATGGAGATAATCATGTGGTTTTTGTCTTTGGTTCTGTTTATATACTGGATTACGTTTATTGATTTGCGTATGTTGAACCAGCCTTGCATCCCAGGGATGAAGCCCACTTGATCATAGTGGATAAGCTTTTTAATGTGCTGCTGGATTCGGTTTGCCAGTATTTTATTGAGGATTTTTGCATCGATGTTCATCAGGGATATTGGTCTAAAATTCTCTTTTTTTGTTGTGTCTCTGCCAGGCTTTGGTATCAGGATGATGTTGGCCTTGTAAAAGGAGTTAGGGAGGATTCCCTCTTTTTCTATTGATTAGAATAGTTTCAGAAGGAATGGTACCAGCTCCTCCTTGTACCTCTGGTAGAATTCAGCTGTGAATCCATCTGGTCCTGGACTTTTTTTGGTTGGTAGGCTATTAATTATTGCCTCAATTTCAGAGCCTGCTATTGGTCTATTCAGGGATTCAACTTCTTCCTGGTTTAGTGTTGGGAGAGTGTAAGTGTCCAGGAAATTATCCATTTGTTCTAGATTTTCTAGTTTATTTGCATAGAGGTGTTTATAGTATTCTCTGATGGTAGTTTGTATTTCTGTGGGGTTGGTGGTGATATCCCCTTTATCATTTTTTATTGCATCTATTTGATTCTTCTCTCTTTTCTTCTTTATTAGTCTTGCTAGCCGTCTATCAATTTTGTTGATCTTTTCAAAAAACCAACTCCTGGATTCATGGATTTTTTGGAGGGTTTTTTGTGTCTCTATCTCCTTCAGTTCTGCTCTGATCTTAGTTATTTCTTGCCTTCTGCTAGCTTTTGAATGTGTTTGCTCTTGCTTCTCTAGTTCTTTCAATTGTGATGTTAGAGTGTCAATTTTAGATCTTTCCAGCTTTCTCTTGGGGGATTTAGTGCTATAAATTTCCCTCTACATACTACTTTAAATGTGTCCCAGAGATTCTGGTATGTTGTATCTCTGTTCTGATTGGTTTCAAAGAACATCTTTATTTCTGCCTTCATTTCGTTATGTACCCAGTAGTCATTCAGGAGCAGGTTGTTCAGTTTCCATGTAGTTGAGCGGTTTTGATTGAGTTTCTTAGTCCTGAGTTCTAATTTGATTGCACTGTGGTCTGAGAGACAGTTTGTTATAATTTCTGTTCTTGTACATTTGCTGAGGAGTGCTTTACTTCCAATTATGTGTTCAATTTTGGAATAAGTGCGATGTGGTGCTGAGAAGAATGTATATTCTGTTGATTTGGGGTGGAGAGTTCTGTAGATGTCTATTAGTTCCGCTTGGTGCAGAGATGAATTCAATTCCTGGATATCCTTGTTAACTTTCTGTCTCGTTGATCTGTCTAATGTTGACAGTGGGGTGTTGAAGTCTTCCATTATTATTGTATGGGAGTCTAAGTCTCTTTGTAAGTCTCTAAGGACTTGCTTTATGAATCTGGGTGCTCCTGTATTGGTTGCATATATATTTAGGATAGCTAGCTCTTCCTGTTGAATTGATCCCTTTACCATTATGTAATGGCCTTCTTTGTCTCTTTTGATCTTTGATGGTTTAAAGTCTATTTTATCAGAGACTAGTATTGCAACCCCTGCTTTATTTTGCTCCCCATTTGCTTGGTAGATCTTCCTCCATCCCTTAATTTTGAGCCTATGTGTGTCTCTGCATGTGAGATGGGGTCTCCTGAATAAGCAAACTGATGAGTCTTGACTCTTTATCCAATTTGTCAGTCCGTGTCTTTTAATTGGACCTTTTAGTCCATTTAGATTTAAGGTTAATATTGCTATGTGTGAACTTGATCCTGTCATTTTGATATTAACTGGTTATTTTGCCCATTGGTTGATGCAGTTTCTTCCTAGTCTCGATGGTCTTTACATTTTGGCATGTTTTTGCAATTGCTGGTACCGGTTATTCCTTTCCATATTTAGTGCTTCCTTCAGGGTCTCTTGTAAGGCAGGCCTGCTGGTGACAAAATCTCTAAGCCTTTGCTTATCTGTAAAGGATTTTATTTCTCCTTCACTTATGAAACTTAGTTTGGCTGGATATAAAATTCTGGGTTTAAAATTCTTTTCTTTAAGAATGTTGAATATTGGCCCCCACTCTCTTCTGGCTTGTAGAGTTTCTGCCGAGAGATCTGCTGTTAATCTGATGGGCTTCCCTTTGTGGGTAACCCGACCTTTCTCTCTGGCTGCCCTTAACAGTTTTTCCTTCATTTCAACTTTGGTGAATCTGACAATTATGTGTCTTGGAGTTGCACTTCTCAAGGAGTATCTTTGTGGTGTTCTCTGTATTTCCTGAATTTGAATTTTGGCCTGCCTTACTAGGTTGGGGAAGTTCTCCTGGATGATATCCTGAAGAGTGTTTTCCAACTTGGTTCCATTTTCCCCCTCACTTTCAGGCACCCCAGTCAGATGTAGATTTGGTCTTTTCACATAATCCCATACTTCTTGAAGGCTTTGTTTCTTTCTTTTTCCTCTTTTTTCTTTAGACTTCTCTTCTCGCTTCATTTCATTCATTTGATCCTCAGTCGCTGATACTCTTTCTTCCAGTTGATCGAGTTGGTTACTGAAGCTTGTGCATTTGTCATGTATTTCTTGTGTCATGGTTTTTATCTCTGTCAGTTCATTTATGGCCTTCTCTGCATTGATTATTCTAGTTATCCATTCTTCCATTCTTTTTTCAAGATGTTTAGTTTCTTTGTGCTGAGTACGTAGTTCCTCCTTTAGCTCTGAGAAGTTTGATCGACTGAAGCCTTCTTCTCTCAACTCATCAAAGTCATTCTCCGTCCAGCTTTGATCCGTTGCTGGCGATGAGCTGCGTTCCTTTGGAGGGGGAGATGCACTCTTATTTTTTGAATTTCCAGCTTTTCTGCCCTGCTTTTTCCCCATCTTTGTGGTTTTATCTGCCTTTGGTCTTTGATGATGGTGACGTACTGATGGGGTTTTTGTGTGGGTGTCCTTCCTGTTTGTTAGTTTTCCTTCCAACAGTCAGGACCCTCAGCTGTAGGTCTGTTGGAGATTGCTTGAGGTCCACTCCAGACCCTGTTTGCCTGGGAATCAGCGACAGAGGCTGCAGAAGATAGAATATTGCTGAACAGCGCATGTACCTGTCTGATTCTTGCTTTGGAAGCTTTGTCTCAGGGGTGTACCCCGCCGTGTGAGGTGTGGGGTGTCAGACTGCCCCTAGTGGGGCATGTCTTCCAGTTAGGCTACTCAGGGGTTAGGGACCCACTTGAGAAGGCAGTCTGTCCGTTCTCAGATCTCAACCTCCGTGTTGGGAGATCCACTGCTCTCTTCAAAGCTGTCAGACAGGGTCATTTGCGTCTACAGAGGTTTCTGCTGCTTTTTTTGTTTGTTTGTTTAGCTGTGCCCTGTCCCCAGAGGTGGAGTCTACAGAGACAGGCAGGCCTCCTTGAGCTACTGTTTGCTCCACCCAGTTGGAGCTTCCCAGTGGCTTTGTTTACCTACTTAAGCCTTAGCAATGGTGGGCACCCCTCCCCCAGCCTCACTGCTGCCTTGCTGTTAGATTGCAGACTGCTGTGCTAGCAATGAGGGAGGCTCCGTGTGTGTGTGGGACCCTTCCGGCCAGGTGTGGGATATAATCTCCTGGTGTGCTGTTTGCTAAGACCCTTGGTAAAGTGCAGTATTGGGGTGGGAGTTACCCGATTTTCCAGGTGTTGTGTGTCTCAGTTCCCCTGGCTAGGAAAAGGGATTCTCTTCCCCCTTGCACTTCCTAGGTGAGGCGATGCCTCGCCCTGCTTCAGCTCTCGCTGGTCGGGCTGCAGCAGCTGACCAGCACCGATTGTCCGGCACTCCCTAGTGAGATGAACCTGGTACCTCAGTTGAAAGTGGAGAAATCACCCGTCTTCTGTGTCGCTGGCGCTGGGAGCTGGAGACTGGAGCTGTTCGTATTTGGCCATCTTGCTCCGCCCCCCTCATCACTGTTATGAAGGGTGTTTGATGCATCAATTATTGCAGCCTGGGAGGAAGTAATCGATAAACCTCTTAACAGTGCGGTAAAAAATAATGTCCATAGGCATGTCATAACTTCAGGGCCTCTGAAGGGAATGAAGCTGTAATCGCCAATTTACAATGTAGGAAATATACCTTCCTGGGACCCCTGTGGTAATCTCCCTCTACAGTACTGATTCGGTGCATCCTACCTTTTCCAATAATGCATCCCTCCTGCTAAACAGACTAAACCTGGAGGTGTAGCTTCCCATACTAGATTTTTGGAGTCTTCCTTCGCTGGGAGGCCAATCCTAATCTAGTTCTAGATCTTTTCCTTAGATCATGATTTTGTAATAAATACATATCTTTCTATTGTGGTCTCCTAGCATCTGCATTCACTTTCTATTTCTGGGGAATCTTGGGTGCATCTTGGGGGGAAGCAGGGCCCACCTCATTACAGAGCAAAAAAAATCCGGCGTTTGTTCTCCCTCACAGCTTAAGTTTAGGTTTGCTAACCTCAGCCATAGATTCTGCTGCTCAAGAATTTAAATCCTCTGGGAGTTAACCTAAAGAAGTAGGGACGGTTCAGACTTTCTTAAGGTGATGGTGGTAGCTGTGGCATCCAGCATCCACAGGTGGTTGTGTCAGCAGTTTTAGCAGGGTTCCCCAAGTTGCAGGTGGTGGCAGTGTCAGGGGTGGCACCCAAAGTTCAGTGGTGACAGCTCAGCACCTAACTGTGCATTCCTGGCATGTGGCCTTGGCATGTGGCCTTTCCAAGGGTTCTGGTTACCTGTATTTTCCTGCTTATATTTTGAGCCTGGTTTGTCAGCCTGTGTGTTGATTCTGAATTATCCAGTAGCTTTCAATGATTTCATTTTTCTCAGTAATTAGCCAGAGTTGGTCACTATTATATGTCACATGGAACCCTCCTTAATGCACTGGTTTTCTGTGATCCACTGATCCTCTTCTATACCTACTAGTACTACACTGGCCATTCCTTTATGTCACAGGAAATGTGTTGATTGTAGAAAATCTAACTTTTGTCTGTGGCAGTCCTTGAAATTCAATTTTTATAGTAAGGCTCCATGTATCCAGCCACAAGCAACTGTGTTCCTTTTCACAAGTTTACTGTGTTCTACAGTATGCATTGTATTTATTCAATTCATGTCTATTGAACATTTGAACATTCACCTTGTGCTAGGGAATGGCTAGGCTTTGGGGACACAAAGTTGAATAAAACAGTCCCTCTTGCACATATTTAGAATTATAGTTGTTTAATTTGTTATATCATGGTAAGATGCAGACAAACCAATTTAGCCTCGCTCAAGGGATGGTGGGAAAGCAAAGAGTCCAATTAATGGGTAGGAGTGAGGGTGGGGAAGGCAGTGTAACATGTATAAAATCTTTACCTAGAAGTTTTGTTAGCGTTAAGTCATATTCAGGCTTTTAGTTGCTTTGTGAAATAGGACAACTACTTAACCTATCTAAGCCGCAGTGTCTTTATCTGTAAAGGAGTGATAATAATACCTACATCTTCATATTATTTTAAAGTTTAAATGAGATAATGAATATAAAGTGATTAGCACAATGCTTGGTCCGTGATTAAGTACTTAGTAAAATGGTGGCCATCTTCACATACTGAAATGGGCTGCCTAGAGGGATTGTGTAACTTCTAGCTCAAGCACAACTTTCAAGCACATAAACTGTGTCTTGAGTTCCATAATCTCCTTGGCTATTTTAGGCCTTCCTTTTTTTTTTTTTCTTTTTCCCATTTCTAGTCCAGTTCTATTATATTATTCTTAACATCAGTAGTCAGAAGTGTATGTTTTCTTCCAGCATGGATCAACCACAGTTTTAAATAGAAGTAGGCAATATTTCTGACTGTTTTTCAATATTCTACTTGATGCTACTTAGTAGCATTTTAGTTGATTTTTTTTTTTTTTTTTTTTGGCTGTAGTATTTTGAGACAGTGTCCTTCACGGAATATCTATGTCCTTTCCTTGCATTGACACAGTGTCTTAATATGAACTTGAGGATATTTTTTCCCTCAATTGCATAAATATGTGCTTTACACACATTAAAACCTCTTTGCCTCTTTCCTGCCTACTCATGGGCATTTACCATTACTTAATATAGAAGGCCTGACTTGTATGTTTCAAAAGAAACTCATGATGCATGAATCGCCCCTGTAGTAATTTTTTTCCCCATGAAGACCAAGAGAAATTATTAATTTACCCAATTTGCTATCTGATCTCCCTGAACATACCTCTTGTAGATCCTTATCATTTAATTGTTATTCAGATTCTTTGGCCCACTTTGTTTTAAAAAATGTGTTATAAAAAGTGATTTATTGCTTTTGGGGTCCTTTTCAAAGTATTTCGCAAATGATATTTGGTCTAGTTTTCAATTTATGACTAACCTGCTATGTTTTGTGGACCTCATTATTTTTTTTTATATGGGCAAATTTTCTATTATTAAAAACTGATTTTTTTTCTCCTGTAATTGTTGTTTTGGGCATCAAACAGGTGAAGTTTTTGTTTATTCTTGGAAGAGTTTTTACTTAAAAAAATTTTTTTTGAGGTACTTCCTTCTCAATCTTATATACAACTTTTTTTTTTTTTTGTTATGTGATTTCTGATGGGTTGTTTGAAAACAGTCTCCAGGTTTCTATCCTATTTTCCCTTTTCATTCACTCCTCTTCCCACCCCAACACCTGCATTTGCTTATGTTGAAATCAGCAGAAATGACACCAAGTAAGAGATAGTAGACTGAACTTCTAGTGCCAGGATGGCTACAAAGTCACTGCGTGGCTTTGGTTAGGTCATTCTGTTACAGAAAAGGGGTCCCAATCCAGACCCCTAGAGAGGGTTCTTGGATCTTGCTCAAGAAAGAATTCAGGCGAGTCCACAGAGTAAAGTGAAAGCAAGTTTATTAGGAAAGTAAAACAATAAAAGAATGGCTACTCCATAGAGAGAGCAGCCCCAAGTGCTGCTGGTGGCCCATTTTTATGGTTATTTCTTGTTAATACGCTAAACAAGGGGTGGATTATTCATGCCTCCTCGTTTTAGATCATATAGGGTAACTTTCTGACGTTGCTGTGGCATTTGCAAACTGTCATGGCGCTGGTGCGAATGTAGCAGTGAGGATGACCATAGGTCACTCTCGTGGCCATATTGGTTTTGGTGTGTTTTGGCCGGGCTTCTTTACTGCAACCTGTTTCATCAGTAAGGTCCTTATGACCTGTATCTTGTGCTGACCCCTCTCATCCTGTGACTTAGAATGCCTTAACCATCTGGGAATGCAGCCCAGTAGGTCTCAGACTTATTTTACCCAGTTCCTATTCAAGATGGAGTTGTTCTGGTTTACACACCTCTGACAATTCAACTACTTTGGCTTGCAGTTTTTGCATCTGTGAAATTAGGGGAGTTTATTTATTTATTCAGCAAGAATTTATTAGGCACATATTGTATGCTAGAGACTGTGCCATGTGCTGGAAAATCTACAGTGAACAAAAGAGTGAAGGTGCTTCCCCTCATGAGATGTATATTCTAGTATTGTTAAATTATATAAACTCCAAGGCCCTTTTGAGTTTACAGTGCTATATGTATATTTCTACTTAATTCCAATTCTGTTTGGAACAAAATAGAAAACAAACAAACAAACAAAAAACAAGCAAACCCTGTAATATATCTAAAGTTTGGTTTTGGTTTTTTGGGTACTCTTTTGACTTAAAATAAAGGTATTATATTTTGTCCTAAAGGGAATTCCATGGAAACCAGTGTGAGATGCCCTACCTAGAAAGGATTCAGGTTGAAAGCTGCATCCCATATCCCCCTCTTAAAGTGAATCTTAAAATGCTTTTGGAAATATACTCCAGAACTCTGCTTTTTTGAAGCACATTTAAAAAAGAAAAGAATTACTGGAATAATCTGACCTTTATTTAGATGTGGGAGTCAGCATCAGTGAAAGAGGAAATGAAAGCCTTTTTGGTTGAGGCCAATAAAACAATATTTATTGAGTTATAAGATTGTTTTCAGTTATAGAATATAAAGCTCTTTACTGGGATTACTAGTAATTCATAGATGATGAAGAGCAAAAAGTATATATTTTATTATTTGGTTGATAATATGATATGTAAACATATGCCTTGGAGAAATAATGCTGCTGTTACACATCTAAACACATGTGCCAGAGGGTTATTAATGTTACAGAAATTATCACAATAGGAGTCCTCAAAAGGATATTTAAGCCAAGTCTTCTTTTCTCCCTGTATTTTCCATCTAATATAAAGTGGGCTATTTGTGGGGATGGTATATGCCAGGTAGTAAAAAAGACTGGACTTATATCAAGGTAATTTTGGAACTATTATCAGAATGGAGCCACCTAAAAGGAATGTTTATAAGAGATAATGGTTGTCAGGAAAAATAAAATGAATGAAATACGTAAATAAAGTGACAGAAAATAACTGATGAGCTAGTAGAAAACTCAGAAAGCATCGTGCATGGAAATCAACTTATAACAGGGTTTTCCTTGATTTTATGGGAAAAATTTAAATAGTAAATGTTAGTTTTTATTGTTTCTCAAATTCTTTCTTATCAAGGATAATTCTTCAACTCTCAATTACACTTCTATTTTTTCTGTTCATGAGTTCATATTACATTTTCTTAATATGATGGCTCTAATTTTACTTTTCTTTTTAGAATAATTTTTTTAAAATTTCTAAAAATTCGAGAACAATAATCACTGTTACTGAGAGGAAGTAGGATCCAGTATTCCAAAATTTTTCATAGATGTAAATATGTGTACATATGTAAAAGTAGCTACAAAAATATAAAGTAGTGCCAAAAGAAAAATGGGGGCAAGAGCTATGAATATTTCAGAGGTGGGAAAGATTACTTCTAAATTGGAGGAAAAGGTAAAATTTTGTGCATTAGACTTGTACTGCTCTTAAAAGATAGTAAAATTAGGGCATTCAGAGATGAAGCAGGCACTTCCTAAGTGGGAGGAACAGTAGGGCTATATAGTAGAAAGTATATTGTCTTGAAGTTAACTGAACTTTGGTTCAGTTTTCTCTAAGTCTTAGTTTTATCTATGAAAATGGGAGCGGTAACATCAAAACGTTGCTGCAGGCTTGGTGTAAGACGAAAATGGTATACTCAAGTGGAATTGCTTAGCAAAATTCCTGGCAAAAAGTGGGATGGGGGCTTTGACTAAGACCTCCTCTTCCTTTTTCATGTAAATATGGAGATCAGCCTCCCGCCCCCTCCTCCACCCCTGCTCCCACAAAGAGTTTGCTGGAGACTTAATCCTGGTTCCAACATTTACTGCCTAAAGAACTGTAGACAACTTATTTAACCTTCTCCAGTTTCAGTTTTCTCATCTTTAAAAGGGAGGCTGTGCAGGGTGGCTCACACCTGTAATCCCAGTACTTTGGGATGCCGAGAGAGGCAGGAAGATTGCTTGAGCCAGGAATTCAAGACCAGCTTGGCAACATGATGAAACCCCATCTCTATAAAAAATATAAAAATTAGCCAGGCATGGTGGCACGTGCCTGTAGTCCCAGCTACTTGAGAGGCTGAGGTGGGAGAATTGCGTGAGCCTCGGAAGTCAAGGCTGCAGTGAGCTGGGATCGTGACACTGCACTCCAGCCTGGGCAAGAAGGCAAGACCCTGTCTCCAATAAAATAAAATAAAAATAAAATGAAGATAATAATGGTACTAATTTCATAAGGTTGATGTGAGGAGTAAATGAGGTGGTTATAAAATATGTGGCATAAAGTATGTACTTGTTAACTATTATGATTTTTTTTTCCATAGGCACTGAGGAGCCAGTGGAGGGTTTTGAGATGGGTGTGAGGAGTGGGGTGGGTGGTGGGATGGAGTAGGGGGTTGCAGAGAGTGGCTTAATCTTTTCTTTCGAGGAATTGATCTGTTGGTGGTTTAGAAATGGGAATTTTACGAATAGGAATTGGATGGTGAAGGATTGAGGAGAGAATAAAAGTGGGGCAGACTAGTTAGGGGATTAGTAAACACTTCCGTTCAGAGACATTGGGAGCCTGATGAATAATTGTGGCAGCAGCGACGAAGAGGGCTTAGACTAGAGATGTGCTTTTCAACCTTCAGTGTACCCATAATCACCTAAGGATCTTGTGAAAATGCAGATTCAGGTTCAGTAGGTCTGGGTAGGGCCTGAGATGCTGGCTTTATAAGAAGATGCAGGCGATACCAATGATGCTGGACCACACATCACACTGGCAAGGGTTTTGAGGGTACGATTGATAGGATTTGACAATTGCTTGGTCATGAGGGGAGAAGACCGAGGGTTTGTAGGTTTTCAATAGAAGGAGCCAAATTGAGAAGGAATATAGTGAACTCAGATTGACCTGCTAAGCTTGATTTCCTGAAACTGGAGTTGTAGGAGATAGAACAGTATAATGACAAAAAGATAGATTTATTGTCATGGATTAAATCTGGTCTCTAACAATTATTAGAAAGATGACTCTGGACTCTTGCTGTTCTTCCTCTCTAAAGGAAAGACTACAACAACTATTTAAAAGGACTGTTTATATTATAGATTAATGGAAATACATTGTGAAAACCTCTCACATGTTGGCCGGCACATAGGTGGCACTTCCTGAGTGAATACAAATCACATCTATAGACTTTATAGAATTTATAGATGAATCCAGCTCTTGGCAAAGCTGATCTGGGCTTTAACATATACATTTTTCCTACCACATGCATACTGATCCTTCAAATTGTACGATAATTTGACAGCCTTCTGAACTTTATGTTTTCTAAGTATTCATTAGCTGACATAATTTCAGGGGACTTGAATGCCTGGATTGGCAGCGGTTCCACCAGAACTACATCCATCAGAAACCTGCAATTGTCAGATTCTTCCTTTTAAGGCACTTTTCCAGGAATAACTGTCTGAATCAAAGAGGAAAATATCTGGTCAAACTCATTTATAATCATAGTCCAATAATGGTAAATGGCAGGCTGCGGGATAAATCTATGGCCTTTCACTTACATTTCCAACCAGAGGCAGCATTATTGATGATTGAAGAATTAGCTCTTCGGAGCTTATCTACCTCCTTAAGTTGGACATTTTAGACTGGTTGAAAGTAAATATTTTCCCCTTAAACTTAATCTGAACTTTCAAAACGGTCCTTATGTCTGTCCCTATACATTACTCAATCAGTGAGATTTTAGAGATAAGGTTAAAGTGAAATGAACAAATAAATTTGTGACATACAAAGAGCATATTTAGCCTACTAACAGGATAAGAGTCAAAAAAAAAAAAAAAGGAACGTATAACACATATTTTACTTTGGAAGGCTGGCTAATAACTATTTGTAATATTAACAAATTGTGGTTACACTACTATGTCATGGGACTATTCAAGAACTACCTCTTTTATTTCTTGTTCATAAAAGAGATCAGAAGTCAAAAAATAAAAAGTTAAAAAAATTACAGGCCGTATTATCAAGCTATCACCTCAAGTGTAATTGAGCTCAAGTCATCTAAAGTCTCATTAAATTGTAATTGTTTAAAAACAGCATATCCTTTCCAAAAATTAAATTGCATCAAAAGATCCTGGTATGTTTTGGGCTCCACTGCAGGGACACTAACAGTGCAGATTTGGGGACTTATCTTCCTTGGTATCTGTTCAGTACATGGAAATTCAGAATCACATGTATGGATTGATTACTAAACAAATTATCTCAATTTCTACTCCTCTGCATTTTGTTGTTTCCAGTAGTCTCCATAGCTGGAACCCAATATTTTCATCAACTTCTCCCCCAAAAATCCAATCTTTCAAGGCTGACAAGAGCTCCAGAAGAAAATCTCTGTTGCCAGAATTATTTTAATTTTGCTTAAGTGGTTGGCTGAAGTCCTTGTCAACCTATTTACCTTAATTAATACCACAGGTATGTTTCAAGATGAACTCTAAGTGTGGTTGACTCCAGATTCAAAAAGGGAAACCCTCCATCTCCTGAAATTATAGAACCATTAAGGCTCTTGGATACCCCCCTCAAAATAATACCAAATTTCTTCTTAAATTGAAAGGTGAAGTCTCAGTCTAATAGTTTGCTTGCATATGGAGCTCACTAGCTTTAAGTGTAAACAATTCCCTGCTGACAATTGCTATTAAAATGTTTGTTGAATGAGCGGATTCTCTTACCTATCTTATCTCCCCCGAAGAATAGCTAAGACCTTTGTGCACTGTTATCTAGATACGTTATGTTTTTTCCATATATCGCTTCCTGTATTCAGTAACTCCAACCATCATCTATCCAATAATCTGAGAGAGAAACCTGGGAGTTATCTTGCAATCCTCCCTGCCCTTCCCATAGCCAGGCAATTGCCAACACCTGCTGACTTTTACATGCTAAATATGTATTGACTTTGTTCTCTCCCTTGATCTCTTCTTGTACTATTTTAGCTTAGGCCCTCACATTTCGTTTGGGCTTTTATAACAGTATCCCAAGGGCTTTTTCTGCCTCCAGTCGTGGCCTCCTCTGATGTACCCTTCAGAGTACCGTCAGAGTGAAAATGTATCTTTAAAACCCAAATTTTATCATGTAATTTCCTTTCTGTGGCTCTTCATCATCCACAGTAAAAAAAAGTCCAAGCTTCTTGGTATAAAATCCAAGGCCTCCCATGATTTGGCTTTTACGAGCCTCCCAGGTTCATCAGGTTAGCTCCTATCTGCTGCTCACTGTTTCATGTTGCAGTGGGGTGCCTCAGCCTTGACACTATTGCCCTTTTGGGTCTGATAATTCTTTGTTGTGTGGACTGTCCTGTGCGTCGTAGGATGTTTAGCAGCATCCTTGGCCTCTGCCCACCAGATACCAATGGTATTCTCTTCTTCCAGTTACGTCAACCAAAAGGACAAAACCCCCAAACAAAAAACTTCTGACACTTCAAAATGGCAATTGTTTTTGTTTGACATAACTGGAAGAAGAGAATACTATTAGTATGTAGTGGGCAGAGGCCAGGTATGCTGCTAAACATCCTACAGTGCACAGGACAGTCCACACAACAAAGAATTATCAGACCCAAAATGGCAATACCCTTATACACATAAGGGTAAAACCCACTCTTCAATTTTTTAAAAAAATTACCCAATTTATACATGAATCCATGCTTGTAAAAATCCAAATATAGAACATTATAAGAGCATCACTTTTAATAAGAATTAAAAGTGAAAGCTTTCAAGAGTCAAAGCTTTACGATTAAAAAGTTTTTTTGATACATACTACTCCAACATTATCACCATCAGACATCCTCTTCCTTTGTGGCCATGGCCCCTTGGATTTCCAGGGTTGTGTATAGAGGACTGAGGCTAGGTTGGTCGGCTCATCGAGACATAGGAGCTTATTGACTTCATGAGGCTTGCCAGGATTATTGGAACAGGTGATTTATGTTTCAGGCCTACCTAGCTCAAAAAATTTTCAACAAAGTTTATATAGGCCACTTGCTTCTTCCATGTTACTGTCCCTTCTCCAATCCTTTCCCCTTCCCTGCCTGTAAAAATCCACAACCCATACAAATCAGAGCTATTATGAAGAAAGAGAGACCTCTGACATTTTGTGATGTACGATGGTTACCAAACATTAGTCTCTAGATGAAACCCAGAGATTCTGCTTTACAAGGCCAAGGATGAGTCCTGGGATCTGTGTTTTTTTTTTTTTTTTTACCAGCTCCCCTCCAGAGGAGTCTGCTGTGCAGTCTGGTATGGAAGCCAGTGACTAAAGAAGTCCAAACTAAAATGTAAAATGATGCATCCAGGTACCCAACATTTTGACAGCTGAGCATGCCACTGCGCAATCATATGGATTCGGCATCTAGTATCCACACTTTGTAAATTCCAAGTTATACAAATCTTTTATAGCAGATGGAGGAAAAGATGTCTCTATATGCTTATGTCCTAAATACTAAGCAGGCCTTCAAAACAAACCAGGTAAAGTGGAAATACCTGCAAAGACTCTTTCTTAACAGAAACATGCCTGATGGTGGGGAAATTGACTATTTTCATAAAGGTTTCAGTTAGGGGAGCAAAGGGTGAGAGAAATCCTTCCCACACAAATTTAAATCTAGAGACCCTGTCCCTTAAAGAGAGAATTTAAAAATAACCCTGCTTTCTAGTTATGTTGATTATTATTCTTTATAAACCTTCCTCACCACTTTGGATTCCATGGAAGGTCACTAAGGACGATGGGGTAAAGCGTTCCTAGTAGTAGAAACAAAGATGATGGAGTAGAGTGTAAAAATGCTTTAAAAACTCTAATTGAGACAAACCTGAATACAAAATTGTATCTGTGCTATGATTGCAACTATAAAAATTCTGTCTGCATATGGACAAGGACTGAAAGGGAGCATGAAAAAATGTAAACAGTTTGGTTTGTAGGATGGCAGAATTTTGGGTGGATTTTCTTTATTTTATTTTGAATTTTGCTAATGTTTTTATAATGTTTTGTAATAAACAATACTATAAAAGGAGCAGCTGAACCTGCTGACTAATTATTGTTAGAGTAGCTTAGCATCAACTGTATCAGAGCTAAAATTGCTGCTTTTGGCAAATGCTCTCCAACATTTAAGTTGATAATATCAGGTAACCTTAACCAAGAAGTCAACTCATTCTGGTCCATAGAAGCATTTTTTTTCGCCCCAGCTAACTCATTCTGACAGGCATACCAGGTATTACTTCAGCTGGGGTCATAATCAGGGTGGTTTTTTTTTTTTTTTTTTTTTTTTGAGACCGGTTCTCATTTTGTTGCTCAGCCGGAGTACATTGATCATGGTTCACTGCAGCCTCGACCTCCTGGGCTTGAGTACTCCTACTTCATTCAGCCTCCCAAGTAGCTGGGGCTACAGGCATGTACCACCATGCCTGGCTACATTTAATTTTTTTTGTAGAGATGGGTCTCACCATGTTGCCCAGGCTGGTTGTGGGTGTTTTGTTTTGTTGTTTGTATTTTAAAAAATAATTGAAAATGTTGACTGGTGTACCTGCCCTAAGAAAGGTCTCAGACCAAATCATCTTCTGTAATATAGCAAAAAATTCAGGATCCTCAAAAGAGCGTTTGTCTAAGTATGTGAGTGGATTCAAACTCCATTTTGGAGGAAATACTGAATCACCTGCAGGAACCCCTGCAGCTTATCTTTGTGCAGAAATAGAATGGCAAGAATACAAGTCAGGTTCTTAAAAATTTGACAACAGAATGTCAGCTTCACTTCCTGCACATCCGGTGTTTAAAGCATATGGATAATCAACAGCATAGACTATTGGCACTTCAGACCACTTGTCAGCGAATTCATTCCTGAAGTGACTCGTAACCATGTGCTTGACAAAGGCTCACCTAAGACATATAATATCAGAGAGAGACAATTTAATGGACTCTCTCTTTCCATTTCTCTTCTCTAATCTCTATTCAAGAAATCTGTGATTGTATCAGGAAGCAACATATCTGTACTGGATTACCTCTGTTCCTGATAAAAATGCTCTCACTGAGTTAAAAATTTAGTATTATGCTTTGAGCCTTTATCAGAACCAATACAGGAATTGTCCATTGGAACAATGATTTTGCATTTTTTGCAAATATTGTTGCTGAGGATGTTGTGCCTTACATCACCTGAAATCTATTATGAAAAATTATATGATAAATTTCTTCTGGATTTAGTACATTAGCTTCTCTTTGCTTGTAACATAGACATACTGTGTGGTTTTCTTTGTGCCTTAGCTACTGGGAAACTTGTGCTTAACTCTCCCTGATACTCCTCTCTGGCAGTTTCATACATATCAGAGAAATTGACATGCTCAGATAGAGTTGGGCACAGGGAGAAAGATGCCATTTGGTGCCCATTCATTTGCTATGCCTGTTATGGCTATGTAGGTACAATGCTTCCAACTTTAATGATCTCATCAAAAATTTTTTCTCCAAGAATTTGTTGTTCCTAAAGTGCTAGATTTTCATAAAGGAAAAAAATGCATTTCATTTTCTATAAATATCAAAATTAATTACTCATCGTTATAACTATTCATTAAAATTCAAAATTAGATAAGAATGTTCTTCGTAGACTTTTTTTAAGCCTTGAAGAGATCCATTTTATTATAGCATCGACAGCTCCACTATTTAAGGAAATCATGACATAAGGTTCCTAATTGAATTAAGCCAATCCCTTTGCCCAAATCCTGAGAAGAAATTAGTGAAAGATGGTAGGTAAAATTATGGTGGTTTGTTAGGTGGAAAGAAAAGTGTGAGCAACTGATAGAATTGTTTTTGTAGATCTCACCCCTACAGACATATTGGGAACAGATTCATTCACTAGTTGGGAACATATTTGTTCATTCACTCATTTATTCTCTCAGTCATTTAATATGTGAGCCTAATATCTTCCAAGGACCACTTTAGATGTCCAGCATACATCAGTAAACAGAACAGACAGACTCGGTGCCCATACAGAGTTTATGTCTAGTAGGGGAGACAGTCAATAATAAATAAATAAATAATACATGGTGTGACAGTTGGTGTTCAGTGCTATGGAGAAAAGTCAGGTAGGTAAGGGAGAGAGAGGTTGCACTGGGTGTGGGCGTGGAATTTGCTATTTTAAACAGTGTGATCAGGTGGCATCTGAGCAGAGATCGGAAGGAGGGAGCTATGTGAGTCTCTCCGGGAAGAGTTTCCATGCGGAGGGAACAGTTTGTGCAGAAACCCCAAAGCAGGTGTGTGCTTGGTGTGTTTGAGGAAAGCGAGGAGACAGGTGTGGCAGGAAGAGAGTATGAGAGCAGAGTGGTGGGAGGCCATGGAGGTAGCCAGATCACATAGGCCTTTGTAAAGGGCTTTCTAAACGAGATGGAGAATTATTAGAGAGTTGGAGCAGAGGAGTAATATGATCTGACTTACATTTTAAAAGCATCATTCTGGCTGCTTTGTGGAGAATAAGTGTGGTAAAGGAATGGAGGAAGAGTGGAAGCAGCAAACCTAGGCAGGAGGCTACTTTAATAATCCAGGCAAAAGGTGATGGCCATCTGGGTAGTGGTGGTAGTGATGAAGGTGGGAAGAAGTGGTAAGATTTCGAATGTAATCTGAAGGTACAGCCAGTAAGATACCTGATTGTTAGGACAGGAGATACGAAAGAAAGCTTTTGGTCTGAGCAAGAACTTCAAAGAAAGCAAAAGGAGGAGTTACCATTTACTAGATGAGGAGGGCTGTGAGAGGAAGCTCAAGAGCTTGGTTTTGAACAGATTAAGTTAGAGATGTCTAAGTGGTGATATCTAGCAGGTAGTTTGATAAATATAGACATTAGCTCAAAATT
Source organism: Chlorocebus sabaeus (assembly GCF_047675955.1). Lineage (NCBI taxonomy): Eukaryota > Metazoa > Chordata > Mammalia > Primates > Cercopithecidae > Chlorocebus > Chlorocebus sabaeus. The sequence continues at coordinate 69,646,332 of NC_132915.1, read as the reverse complement.
AATTTACATTTAATATTAACATTATCATACATATATTACATTTTTAATGTATAGATAGTATATTAATAGTAATGTAGTTAGATATGAATAATATTTGTGGTACTACATTGTAAAAGGGTCACTGACAAGTTAAATGTATTTTAAAGAGGATGACTGAGATAGCAAGGGCTGGAAACTATATTGGACAAAGAATCATTGAAGGAACTGGAGATGTTTAGCATGGAGAAGAGAAATCCTAGGGTAGATGTATCTCTTTTTATGCTGAAAAGGCTAGTGAATTTCACCTGTACTTCTCTGGAATTAAAAGAAGTTACAGGAAGCCAGGTTTCAGGTCAATGTAAGACATCTAGAAATGCGCATGTATGTGTATATAAAAATATATATAGTGTGCACACACACATATGTTTACAAACAGAATTTTCATTTTCACCTATAGCAGGGAAGATTCTCTTCTAAAATAGTGGATTTCTTATTGCTGAAAGTATTCGACTAGAGAGTTGCTGAGAATATTGTAGAGAGAATTGGACGGAAGTTAGACTTGAAGACCTCTAAGTTTCGTTCTTTTTGTTTCTGTGTATTTTTCTTAGGGACCGAGACACTCCACGTACCAATACATCATCAGGAATATTCTTTCTTGTATTGTATTTTAAGATTTCACGGTCTATGACTGCCTCCTAAATTAGACTATAAACCCCTTGAGGACTGGAACATGTTTTATCCTCTTTGTAATCCCTGAAGCACTTGGCACAAACTTTTCTGTAACAAGTACTCAGAAAAATATTTGCTGGTTGAATAATTTTGTTTCCAAGGCATCCCTCCTTCTCTAAAGCATAAGCACTACTGGAATGAGAAACTTGTACCCAGCTTAACATTTTAGTGTGGCTGAAATAACAGAACCAGTTAAATCCTTGGAATTCTGAGGGTCTGGAGTTGGAGAGGTTGTTAAATGAGGAGGAGAAGAAAATTTACCGACATGATACTTTTGCTGATGGCTGAGTCTGCTTATGTATAATGTCTCCCTGACAAGTATAAAGTCTACTTGTCAAATATTGTGGTACTGAAGTATTAAGAATATATTTTAGAATGCTAAATGTCTGAATGATACATTAGTGGCTTCAAAGAATTAGACAACATCCAAGATAGTTACTTTTTCTGCTTTTAGAGGGTACTTCCAATAGTGAGAGAATCTCATTAATTCAGGTCTATAGACTTCACAGAAAATTGTTCAATGAGTTCCTTGTCACAGAAAGTGTTAAAACATTAACAATCAGTCTCCATACATCCACCCTCCTGCCCATCCATCCATGCATCCATCCATCCATGCATCCATCCATGCATCCATCCATCCATCCATCCATCCAACAAACATTTATTGAACACATACTATGGACTAAACACAGAATTTCAGTGAAGGACTATGACCTTGAGAAGTTCAGTTAAATATCTAACATGGTACACTGTGCTACATTCTTTACAATTACAAAACAAAGTTCCATGAGATTAGAGAGGAAAGAGCAGTTAATTTCTTGGGAGAGCTGGGAAGGCTTTCTGAGGCAAGTGCCATTTGAACTGTTAAAGCTTTTTTTGTGATCCTCACCCTGACCCAGCTGGGCAGTTTATTTTCCTCTGCTGTTTTCCCATACCACTTGCTACCTGATTCTAATTGCAGTAGTACTCTGTTTATTATAATTATCAATGCATTGTCTGCCCTCTCTGCTTTGACATAGACTTTTCCAGGGCAGAGATTGTGTTTTATTTATCTCCGTCCCTACATGGTATCCAACACCAGTTAAAAGGTGCTGGTTACAGACTCAAAATGAATGAATCTTGAAGAATAAGTTTAAATTTTCCAGGTCCTGGGGGAAGGAGAAAGGCATTTAAGACAGAGATATGAGCAAGAGAAATTATGGAGGCATGTAAGGGTGTAGTGTCTTAGGAAAATAGTGAATAGGCTTGGAAGACTGGCAAGGGGGGAACATTCAGGGAAGGGATGGGCGGTGACTTGGGAAGGAAGCAGAACATTTTGATGGGTCCACTGGATGCAGCCATATAAATGACTTAGTCCGAATGTAAAAGCACTTGAAAAATTACCAAACAATATGTGCTGCACTTGTTCCTGACCCCGAGTCCATCCTCAGGACCTGGGCCTCACTCCACCCCTCACCCTGTCTCTGAGTCTTACTCCACCTTGAGCTTCACTCATCCCATTTGAGGTCATGCTTGCTGTCTTTTGAAGGGTCATAAAGCAAATATGAATTTTGGTTGTAGGTTTAACTACATTCTACTTATATCTTTCTTATTCCATGGGTGTGGTGATACCTTTGTTCCTTATTGAAAGAACATCATTTTATCTCCTTTGTAAATTATTCTATGGACAATTGAGCACTTTTTTTTTTTCAATCACTCACTCTTCCTAGTGTTTGATTTCATCACCATTCACCTAGTTTCTGGTGAGAAATCTGGACTTTATCCTAATTCCTTCTTCTCCCACAGAGCTGGCTTCTAATTGCTACTAAGTCTTCCTGTGCTACTGCCCAAATGAATCATACACACACACTCACACACACATACACACACACACACACTCAATATACAATGATACACAAGGAAGGCATTGAGATTTATATTCCCCAGCCCTCAAACACCCGCAGGAGTTTTGGTATTTCCAGCACAATTTTAATCTTTCTCTCTTTTGGTAAGTAATGCTTACACCCTTCCTGCCTCTATTCTCCACCAATTCTCCCCACTCTTCTCCTGCTACTCTAAACTTGGAAATAAATTTGTATGTAAAATTATATATATATATAATTATATATATATATAAAATTTTAAAGTGTACAGTTTAGTAGCATTAAATACATTGCCATTGTTTTGCAACCATCACCACCATCCAGCTCCAGAACTTTTTTCATCATTCCAAACTGAAACTCTGAACCCATTAAATAACAAACCCCTATTTTACCCTCTCCTAGCCCCTGGCAACCACCATTCAACTTTCTGCCTGTATGAATTTGACTGCCATAGGTACCTCATATAAGTGGAATCATACAGTATTTGTCCTTTTATGTCTGGCTTATTTCGCTTCGCATAATATCCTCAAGGTTCATCCATGTTGGAGCATATGTCAGAATTTCCTTCTGTTTTAAGACGGAATAACATTCCACTGTATGTATGTATCACATTTTGTTTATCCATTCATACATCGATGGAACTACAGTGATATTTCTGAAATATTATCACTCTTAGAAATGTATAGTAACTTATCCCCGTGATCAGAATAAACCTAAAAGTCTTTACCATGCTTTCCAAAGCTCCTACCTACCGCTACAATTTTAATTTTATTCATTCTCCTCTTATACTCTCAGGCTACTTGATCTAGCCACAATCTTTTTCATATCTGGGTCTCAGCTCCAGCTTCTTCCTTGACTTACAAGGATAAGCCCAGCTTGTACCTCAGACTTGACTTGAGACATCACCTCCTCCAGGAAGCTGTCCCCCATCCCTTCCAGGATGGGTTAGGTATCCCCTTTTCTGTGCTTCTAGAACCCCCTGAAATTCTTTCTACCATACTCGTTACACTTAGAACAAAGATATCTTATTTACCATTTCATTCCCAGAGTCGCATGTTTTGGGTGCTTAGTAAATTTTTGTTGAATGAATGAATGAATGCAGGAGGTGGACATTGAGGTGGTGGTCTGTATGAATGACTACCACGGCCACAGCAAATGTGAAGAGTGATCCTTTGCAGCTCACTGGACACTAGACTCCCTTCACTCCCATGAAACAGCTGACTTAGGCACTTTTTGCACACGGCGGAATGGCACACAAGGCAGGCACTGAGATTTATATTCTCTAGCCCTCAAATGCCTGTAGGAGTTTTGGTACTTTCAGCGCAATTCTAATCTTTCTCTCTTTTGGTAAATAATGCTTACACCCTTCCTGCCTCTATTCTCCATCAATTCTCCCCACTCTCCTCCTGCTACTCTGAACTTGGAAATAAATTCGTACGTTTAGGTCACTTAAACAAAAATGGGACTCTGTTCTTTGAAGTAAGTGTTTAGTTTGTAAAAGGATCAATGGGCTATTTTAGATCAAATAACTGTGTTTTCTTTAGCCGTTTAAAATGGTCTATTTTCATTTTTTAAGCCATTGCCTTGTGAAGGGACCTAAGAATATCCCCGACTTAGTGTTAGATCCCGTAATTACATTTTCCCATTTTGAAAGCAGTTATGCCGTCCTTACAATAGAGTCAACGCAGCTAAAAATAAACTCCAGGCAGTTCATATTAACTGGTAATAATAACAGGCAACAAGGAGGCTCGGTGTCCAAGTATGATGAAAACAGGAAGTTCATTACACAAGCTGTTCTTTCCTGATAGATCTGAATTCTTAAAGCCTTAACTCAAAAATAATCCCTTCAGGTTATAAATAAAGGCAGAGAATTGTCTCTTCCATGCAGCTTAATGGAGATGATAACATTGTAGCTAAATAAATCCACATCGTTAGGGATAGAATGTAATACCAGAACGTCTATTTTGGAGGAGGAAGGAGTAAGTCTGGAGACCCCTCTCCTCACAGCCAGCCAGGGTGTATTCTCTTCTTACTCTGGGCACAAGTTGCCAGGGAGATGCTGCTTTACTAGGGTATGGTGGCAGGGAAAGAGAAAGCCTTCAGGTGTAAAAAGGATTTTCATTTTTCCCTGCGGAGAAAATGGATGGACAAAACAATCCCAACTCCAAGTGTCTGCCAAATATTGTAAATTTCAATCCCACTTTTTCAGGGTCATGAGAATGAGGCCCAAAGAAAGAGGGTAAACCCCTTTCCTTATAGAACTTTTCTCTAGTGAGTGTCACTGAATGTAAAGATTCAGATTATTGATTAAAACATGATGAGCATGACGGAAATTTTTAATTTAGGTAGGAGACCAGGGCTTGACTGTAGGACTGGGGTCGTGTATACAGGATGGGGGTAAAAAAAGAGGCATCAACTGCAGAGAGTAATGAGTACAACCTGATCTGGTTTGGTACGTACCGTTTTCTCTCCCTAGGCTGGATCAGCCTCATCTGCAGGCTTTGCCTTGAATAGTTAAGGTACGATTAAAGAGTGCTGGCCTTTTGAATTGCCCTCCCTATGCCCTCCACCAGTTATTCTTATTCCATTTGCATGTTGGGTGCACTTCCCCTTCACTACACAACTCTAATAATACGTTCGGGGAAGTTATTCTTGTTACCTTCCAAGTGATGGCAGATAGGCCAGTCACAATGGTCATCAGGACAGTGGCACTGGCAAGGTCTCACATTTGAGAATGGCCTCAAGTTTAGATATTTGATGTTATTTCTGAGTGAGGCTAAACATATAGCCACAGACATATCCTGCTCTGAAAAGAAAAGATGTTCATATGTGACCTAAAAAATTTTAAACATTTTAATATTGTGGGTACATAGTAGGTATATATATATTTATGGGGTCTGGGGTATGCAGCCTGACACAAACCTCTCCCCCTAGTCACTGCACACACACTAGAATGAATACTGCCTGCAGGCCTCTTTGCTAACAGATGCACAGTGCAGACTGACTTTTAATGATGCTTTGCTTTAATTATTATTATTTTTTTTTTGGTAAAAAATAAGGGAATATTAAGAGTATTTGGGATAGGCTCAGGTGATGTCCTAAGCTATGGGGTAAGCAGTGTTTTACTAGATTTTTGAGTTGTGATTTGAGCTGAGTGAAGTGTGACATTCCTTCCTGGATCAACCCCTGCCTCTCACGCCATCAGTACTTCTGTCACAAGGCTCAATTTTGTACATTAAAAAATTATAAGGTAGACATTAGTTTCATTTCCATGGTCCACTTATAACTCATAGTGCCACGAATCCAAAATTCTTCTGTTACTTTTTGTCCATTTCAAGAACCTACCACAAAACCCTTCCTGTGAGTAAAAAGGACTTTTTATCTAATTAAATAAGTATTGGCCTTTCTTTGATTTTAAATATTGATAGTTTTTGTTACACAAGTTTTTCTTAACTTTAAATTTAATTTCTTTCATTTTCTCTATCGGTAGCAACTATACCTTGTATTTTGGAGTTATCTGCCTAGCAACTTGACCATGAGCCATTTGAGCTAACAGTGCAATTCTCAAGCTTTCTGGATTGCAACGCTCTATTGTTTCTTGACTTCCACATATTATCCATATTTCTCTTTCTTTCTTTTTTAAAGGTTTTCATTAATAGATTACAGAAAAACGTTGTAAGAACTCCACTTCTGTTTTGCTTCTGTTGTCTCTGTCACAGGTAATTGTTCCCAAGCTATAAAAAATATAATGAATATTGTTAACAGGACTTTGAAATCAAAGATAGTTGTTGGGTGTGTGTGTTTTTGGGGTTCGTGTGTGGGAAGTCAAAAGAAAGTCTACTTAAATAATTCAACAAATATATTTAGTGCCTAATATATACCAGAAACTGTTGTAAGTTCTGGGAAAACAAGAGTGTACAAGGCAGTGCTCCTGTTTTCAGGGAACGTGTACTCTCATGGTAGGATCATGAGCATGGAGGGAACAGGGTCATGAACAGAGAGACAGATCATGAAGAGGGAGTGATAGGATGTGAGACGTGTGTGCTGCTTTTTGCTAGAGTGGTTAGAGAAGGCTCTGTAATAAGTGACATTTGAACAAAGACTTGAAAGAAGTGAGGAAGCCTAGTGGCTATCTGGGGGAAGAGCTTTCTAGGTGGAGAACACTTGGGTACAGAGGCTTTGAGGCAGGAGTTTGCATAGCATTTTGAGGAATATCAAGGAGACCAATTAGAGTGGAGTGGCATAGAGGAAGGGGAGAGTGAAAGGAGATGAAGTTAAAAAGTTAGCTGGGGAAGAAATTGTAGGTTCTTTTAGGCCATGGCAAAGACTTTGGATTTTTTTTCCTTAGTGAGATGGGAAGCCAATGGGGAATTAGGAACAAAGGAATGATGTGAACATTTTGACAGGATCACGCTGGCTGCTGTAAGGAAAATGCATTAGGCTTAGTTCCTTAGAGGTCGAACCTAAGATGGGGATGTGCATGATTTCTGGAAGGAAAGGGGTAGACGATGGGCAAGAATGTGATTTCAGGTAATGAATAGCTTCAGCCTGATTTTTTCTGGAGTCTAAGTTATTCTGTGGAGTTTTTCCCACATTGAGACAAGCAAGAGGGGCTTTTTACCCTCATCCTGCTTATTGGGTAAAGACTCTGGGGAAGGGGATAGATAATGTAAATCCCAAGCACCTGCAGGTGGGGTGGTTTCCATTGCCCAAGGGTAACAATTCTCTTTGAGGTATTCACAGCAGCTGGGAAAGGGGCGCATCAACCAAATTAATAAAAGGGTGTCCAGGAAACCTGACTGAGGGTGCCAATAGCATCTCTACACAGAATAAGAGTGGAAGTAGAGATACCAATTAGGAGGCTACTGTAATAGTCCTCAAGAGAGACGAAGTTGGCTTGGACTAGAATGTAGCAGTGGAGGTGTTGAGAAGTGGTTGGATTCTGGATATATCTTGAAGGCAGAGCCCACAGGATTTTGCTAGTGGATTGCCTACAGAATGTAAGAGAGAAGAATCAAGAACAACTCCATTGGCTTAGTTGTCTCTTGAGATTAGGAAGACTGTGGGAGGAGCAGGTTTTGGAATGGGGTAAAATTAGAAGCTCTGGTTAAGACATTTTAAATTGAAAATGCCTCATAGATATCTAAATGAAGATATCAAGCAGGCAATTGTATTTAAGTGTCTAAAGTTATGAAAATATGTTTCAGTTCCTAGGTTCAGATGATCAACCACCTATGGCACTGAAAGAATGTGCATATGGGTTTAAGTAAGAAAGACCTATTAGTTCCAATAAACTTTAAAAAGGATTAAAGGTGAATATTGGACACTAAAGGTCAGTAAGCTTGATGGCAACTTCAGGCACCATTTCTAAAATAGATCATTAAACAAATGACTTTTGGGTAGTTTAATACAAGTTGTAATAATCTGGAGGTAACATAGATTTCCAAAGAACGAATCAGACCATACTAAATTTATTTCCATTTTTGAAAGGTATTCTAGGCACATAGGTTGGGTAAATCCTGCAGCCTTAGTATGTCTTGATTTCCATGCAGTGTTGAAGTTTCTTTATGATATCCTTCTGATAAAATGAAGAGTTATGGGCCAGACAAAACAGTTATGTAGGTTTTTAGTTGGCCAAACAAGAAGAGCAAAAAGGGGTCAACCCTTACACTATTTTTTGCTACCAATCAAGTTGTTATGTCACCAGGCCCTTTGTTAGTCATGTATATATATATATTTTTTTTTGTCGACAACTTAAAGAGGAACAGCTAGAAAGCATATTATTAGCTTGGAAGATGATGCAGCCTGGAGAGAAATAGCCAATATATTGAAGTCTAGAATGTAAGTTTGAAAGGAGAAGGAGGAGAAACCCAAATGCAAATCTGAAATTTAATAGGGATGCATGCAAAAGAAAGTAAAACACCTCCATTTACAGATCATGAAAGATCTTCCTTCAGCCAGGAACAGAGTCAATAATTTTTTTAAAAAAAGAAGTTTATTTTTCATTAAGTCAGCTGTAGCATTAAATTCAGATTGTGGGCTTTGGGGCCATCGGCCTTGGTTGGAACCCTGGCTCTGCCATTTACAAGTTGTATGATCTTGGCTATGCTTCTTAAAATCCGTTTCACTTTCCTTACCTGTAAAATGAAGATAATAATATTAGTTCCAACTGATATTGTTGGATTTGTAAGAATTAAATGAGTTAAGACATGTAAAGTACTTAGAGCAATACTTGGCACGTAGTAAGTGTTAGGTAGGTCATTATCACAGCAGGTTTAGCAGTATGATGTGGTTGCTAAAAAGGTAAAGCAATCTTTGGGTATAATGTTAGAAGTGAGGGGTCAAGATCAAGGGAAGCTCAGGGCCCACCGTATTTTTCATCGCCAAGATTTTGTATTCAATTCCGGGTGTCTCTAATTTAAAAAGTGTCTATACTTTGTGGGAGATTGAGTGCTGGAAGTGGTAAAGGGTGTAGACTCATGCCAAGTAAAGAAAATGGAAAGGACTGGGATGGAGAGTATGACTTCTCTTGGAGACAAATTCAGAAGCTGAACTAAAGCTTTCTTGAAAAATCTGAAAGGCTGTCATGAGAAGAGGAATTAGACAAAGTTTCTCTTGCTCTGGAGACAGATCCTGGAGCAAAGGGAAGGAATGGGGTTGCAAAAGTGTCGTAGCTTTCTGTTATGGGTGACAGAGGCCTGTTCTAGCTCTGCCTCTATGTTACTGTATGATTCAAGACTCTCAACTCTTCAGGCCTCAGTTTCATAATCTGAAATCAGGGTTTGGATTAGATGCATTCTAAAATGAAAATTACGGTTGGTCTATCAATGAACTGTCTTCATAGACAGTGAGTTTTCTATCATTGGAAATGTCTAAGTAAAGGACACAAGATATATTAAGAGTAGATATTGAATTTGATTGTATTGAATTTGACCTAAATGACACCAAAAGTCTTTTAATTCTAAGATTTTAGGGAATTTTTTGTATATTTTCAATGCTTTTTCCATCCCCCATCCTTACCCCAAGCCCTGCTCTGTTGATGATGATATACACTCCCAAATGATTACTTAAGAACTCCTGACATTCCCCATTGATTAGACTAAGGTGTGATTTCCACCCTATTCACCTTCTGTGGGGCATAAAACTCACAGATAATTGGATGACCTCCTGAGAGAACTCATGGTACTAATTCCCATGGTGCCTAACGTGGCACACAGAAACTCTAGTTCTAGCATGTTATCATTGCTCCTATTCTGTACTTCAAGTGAAAAAAGTGAAAAGTACCCAGAAGCTACTGACTCCATATTACATAGCTCCTAGACTCATGGCTGCATATTGAATATGTGATGCCTGTGCAGGCCTGGAATCTGCAGACTGGGGGATGGGTACAGCAGGAAAAGGAGGCATTAAACACAGCAACGGCAGACTGGATGGCAGCCATGAGCAGCAGAGCTGTGGTCATCTGTTGTCTGCAGCTGCCAGGAAGTCATTCTTTACACAGAAAATATTTGCTGACCACTTATCATGGGTAGGACACTGTGCTAGGCACTCTGAGAGACACGTAGGGGTGTGACACACTGCCCCTTTCAGGCAAGGAGCTTCTAGTCTGATTGGAAGACAATTATGAACTAGCAGCAAACGCTTTGTATAGTTCTGGTATTAGGGTTCTCTGGAGAAACAGAACCAATAGGTCATAATTGGTTATGTTACATATATCATACTCAGATTTATTATAAGGAATTGGCTTATGCAATTATGGAGTCCAAGACATCCCACAGTCTGTTGTGTGCAAACTGGAGACCCAGGTAAACCAGTGGTATAGTTCAAAGGCCTTACAGCAAGAGAGCTAAAGAGCTGTTAGTATGGCTCCCAGTCTAAACCTGAAGGTCTGAGATCCAGGAACCCAAGGGCAGAAGGTACATGGCCCAGCTCCAGCAGTCAGGGAGAGAGCAAATTGAACTTTCCTCAGCCTTTTCATTTTATTCAGGCCCTTAATGGATTGGATGTTGTCCACTAGCACTGGGGAGGCCATCTGCTTTACTCAGTTCACCAATTAAAATGCTAATATCTTCTGGAAACAACCTCACAGACACACCCCAAAATAAAGTTTAACCAGGTATCTGGGCATTCCATGGCTCAGTCAAGTTGACACGTAAGATTAGCCATCACAGTGCTTCATTATTTGCAAAATGCCTGCAAGCAAATTATTCTTCTCTCAATAGGCTGTAGATTAAACCCTTGGAGTATCCTCACAACAACCTGTGAGGTACTGTTACTCCCACTTTTCAGTCAGGAAATGATGGCTCTGACAAGCTAAGCAGCTTACCCGAGATCACCCATTTGTGCTGTCTGAAGTGCGCTTGCTGCCACTGAAGTAGACCTGGGCCTGACTGCTGACTCCAATTCCAGTGCTCTTTCTACTACTGTACACTAAAATGCACAAGGAAAGTCAAAAAACAGTGTATATAGACTATAGTATATATAAAGAGAATGGCACAGGTTTGATGTGTTATAGGAATTCAGTAATGGAGATTACTGTTGTTGAAGGAAGGACTGTGGAGACAGGTTAAAGTTTGATGGATTGAGACCAAAGGAGGGCATTCCAGACACAGCAAAAGTTTTATCAAAGATAGGAAACAAGAAAGAACAAATTTAAGATGTTCACGGGGCTGCTAAGTTTGGTTGCATCATTTGTGCCTTGCATAACTGCGGGGGTGTAATTCACACAGGCACTGATACAAATGGCATCCCAGCGGCCGTTCACGGAATGGCATCATTCCGTGAACAGCCTGTACAGTGGTCTGGGGAAAGCCCTGAATGTGTACATCAATGAAACTGAGTTGGAGAATTTTGTAGAGAAGAGAGATAGAAACCTGGAAAGATGGTCCAGGATCTGATCAAGGAAAGATAGGAAGGTTAGGGTAAAGATTTTCGACTTCAATCTATAGGCAATGAATGATTCTTAATCAGAAAAGGGTCACAATATAAACAATGTTTTGAGATGATTGATCTAGAGATGTGCAAATTAAATTTGAAAGGGGAGAGGTTGGCAACAGAAGACCAGACAGTACTTTGGTCTCCAAAACATGGGCTTAAAAAGGATCAGAGCAATGGTGGTGACAATGAGAAGACAAAAAAAGAGACAAATATAAAAATCTTCTTTCACGAATTCAAAGATGTTTTTTGAATGTTTAGTAAGTACAAGGCATTGTGCTATATACCGATGATTTAATAGTGAACCAAATAGGCATGATTCTTGCCATTTTAGAGTTCTTAGACCAGTAAGGGAGTCAGACATTCATCAGACAAATACATATGATGATGCTGTGAAGGAAAAGTACAAGAAGATATGAGCATGTATAACAGAATTGAATTTGATCTAGTTTATACAGATAAAGATCAGGGATGTCTTCTTTGGGGGAAAAAAAACAACAGATGTTTGAATTGAGAATGGGAGGGTGAATAGGAGTAAACTATGCAAAGGGAGGTAAGGAAAGGGACAACAGCATTCTAGACAGTGGAAGCAGTGTGTGCAAAGGAACTGTGGCAGGAAGCATGGATTTAAAATGTGAAAGATGATCGGGAGATTTAGTATACGGCAAGAAAGGTAGAGAGTGCCTGACATGAGGCTGGAAAGAAAGGCAGGAGCCAGATAATATGGGGTTCTTTGTTTTCATTTCAGAAGCAACAAGAAGGTGTTGGACATTTAAATCAGGAGCTAATGTGTTCAATTTTGCATTTTGAAATGGATCTTCTTGATGCTATGTGGAGAATAGAGGGGAGTTGACACTCAGGAAAACTGGTATAAGCTTGTTACAGTAGTCCAAGAGAGAGATCATGTCGGATTGGACAACAGAGATGGTGGTGAGGAGAGAACATTATGAAAGAGGACTTACCAGGACTTGATGACTGATAGGATGCACATAAAGAAAGGAGAAAAATGAATCAGCAAGTGAAGTTTTTCATTTGGGAGTCTTCCTACCCAGTGTTACTATTAACAGATATTATGGAAAATGGGAGGTGGTGCCGGTTTGATATGCAGATTTGGGGGCATGTTGGGTTATCCAAGTGAAAATGCATTTAGAAAGCAGTTGGATTGGGATTTATAAAAACAACAAAAGGATTGAAGTTTTAAGATTGAGAACTGTCAGTAAAGTTGGTGGTGGTTAAAATAATGTGACGGGAGGAATCTATAAGTAGAGGGGATAGTGAGGAAACGTAATAGTGGACTCAGAGCTGAATTGTGTAGAACAACTGGGTAAGGTGAACTGATGTAGTAGATGAACCTGCCGAGAAGTGGCCACAGAAGGAAAAGGGTATTAGTCCACCAAGAAAAATCAGAAAATTGGCCACTAAACATAGTTTAAAAAATTATAACCTCATATATACTTCCCTTAATTAAATAACAGTATATCTATCAGGATATATACTACCAGAAAGGAGATTACTATGTGGACTGCAGTGTACCATAAGTGTACCAAAGTCATCATACTATGGTTGCTCTAAGAATATAAATTTGTTTAGGGATGGACAAAAATTAAGCTTATGGCCAATTCTAGCCAGAAGACTAGAAGATTCTTATCTCTGCATACACTAGCCTCAACTGGAGAAAGTATACTTAGCTTATAGCTTTTACTAGTGATCTAGTATTGTGGTCTAGAATCAGATTCTGTAAGACCCATCCATTTGTAAATAAATAGACCAAGGACCTAGTGTATCATCAAGATGCTTTTTTTTCTAAAAAAATTAATAAGTAATTTGTTTCTAGGTCTGAGAAGTCACAGTGTGTTCCTGTGACCAAGTACACCAAACTTCCATTCTTATTCCAAATGTCTCTAAAATCCAGTAACACTTGTCTCAGCATTGAATAAGCACATTAAAAAGGAAGTTATTGACTTCCTCTGCTGAAAGGTTTTTCTTCCCTTTACAGGTATGCCCAGAGACTTCAGTTCTAAGATGGTAGTGGCATGCTCAGTTTGTGCCAGCTGCTGTCAGGGATTATGGGCCGAATTGGTTCTTTTTGGATGTAAAACCAACTTGAGGTGGGCACCAATGACTTAATGCACTTGCAAAACAAGGCATTTGAGTGAAAGTCTTTGTGTTCCTCTCTTTGGAAAGTCTTTTGTGAAAGCAAAACTCAGGTGGCTTCATCCAGCCAGGATTAAATTCAAAGTTGACTACTGTAAAGACAAAACAAAAAAGTTCAAGTCAACGAATTGGGTAACTTGTTCAGTTTATGGTTAGTTGAAAACATAAGGCAAGATTTTTTCACTACCCCTCCACATCTGTGCAGAGTGAGTGCATGTGAAGAATCATCCTCTGATAGCTGCCTTTTGTGGTTTCACACTTGGAGAGCTAGCTCTGAACCACAGTCCCATAGTAGGGTGGGTCTGTTCTTTTTGTAGTATTCCCGATTTATCCTACTGTTTTCACAGTTTCTTCTGACATGCTACTTCCCCCTGCCCCAAGTATTTGAGGTGAACATTTCAGATGGGTAGGATGACCACTCTTCCAACCTAAGCATAGATAGTTCGTTGAAATAAGAGGAGAGTTAAGTTTCATGTATGACAAAAGTAAGTGCAGATCCAGGACTTTAGGAAAAGTTTACATTTTTAGGAATTATATCTAGGGAAGTACTACTTGAAGTCTAATCCTTTAGCAATGACATTTATTAACCTTTAAAAAAATCAAAGTATAATTTATATACAGTGGATTGCTCAAATCTTCAAGTTCAATCACTTTTGATAACTGCATATCAAGACACAAAATATTTTTATCAGCCCAGAATGATGTTCCCTCATGCTTTTTCCCACTCAATTTCCAAACTCACCCCCAATTAACTGCTGATCTGCTTTCTGTTGCATAGGTTAGTTTAGTTTATTCTAGAATTTCTTATGACTGGAATCATACAATGTATGTTCTTTTGTGTTTTGTTTCTTTCACCAGACATAATACTTTTGAGATTCATTCATGTTGTATATATCAGTAGTTCATTTCTTTCTATTGCTGAGTAATATTCTATTCTTTGAATATGCCACAGTTTTTAAAAAAAACACTTTTGCCTGTTGACGTACATCTGGGTTTTTTCTAGTTTTTGGCTATTATGAATAAAGCTGCTATGAACATTTTTATATAGGGCTTTATGTAAGCATAGGTTTTCATTTCTCTTGGGAAAATATCTAGCAGTAGAATTGCCCGGCCACAGGGTAGACATATGTTTAACTCTTTAAGAAACTACTAAACAGTTTTCCAAAGTTATTGCATCATTTTATACTCCCACCAGCAATACATGAAAATTTGGATTGCTCCACATTCTTTCCAACATTCGATGTTGTTAATCTTTTCTTTTAAAAAAAATTTCAGTCATGTATGTGTGTATGTGTGTATATGTGTGTGTTGTTATACTTTGCATGAACCTGATGACTAATAATGCTGAGTGTCTTTATATGTGCTTGTTGGCCTTTTGTATGTCTTCCTTTGTGAGCTGTCTGTTCAAGTCTTATTTAAAAAATTGATTTGTCTTTTTATTATTGATATATGGAATTTCTTTGTATGTTCTGTATGCAATATATTTGTCAGAGAGATATATATTATATATTTATATATGTAATATTCACTATATATAGATATATATTTATATATTATATAAATATCTATATATAAAGATTTATATATAGTGAATATTTTATATAAAAATTATATATTTATATTATATAAATTTTATATTTATATAATATAAATATAATTTTATATGAAACATATAAATTATATAAAATATAATTTTTATATAAAATATAAATATATAAATATGTAATTTATGTATATTTTATATTTTTATATATAAAATATTCACTATATATAGATCTATCTATCTATCTAATGAATTTTTTTTCTCAACATGTGGTTTGTGATTTATTTTCTTGATGGGTCTTGATGAGCAAATGTTTTACAGTTTGAGGTAGTACAGTTTATCAGTGTTTTTCTTTTATGGTTTATGCTTTGTATGTTCTTGAAAAATGTTTGCCCATTGCAAGGTTGCAAACATTTTCTTCCACTATTTTTTCCTTTGTAACTGTATTATTTTATATTTGCATTTAACTCTAGAACCCATCTCATATGGATTTTTTTGGATGTGGTGTGAGGTAGGGGTCAAGGTTCTTTCTCACTCCTTTTTTGTTTCTGTTTTTGTTATGGATATCCAGTTATTCCAACCCAGTCATTGAAGATATTTTTCTTTTGCCATTGAATTGCTTTGGTGGCTTTGTCAAGAGTCACTTGACTGTGTGTGTGTGTGTGTGTGTATATATATATGTGTGTGTATATATATATATATGGTTGTATTTCTGTACTCTCTATTTTGTTTCTAGTCCTGTTTTCTGTTAGTAATGATTTTGAAATAGGAATAGATTGGGATTCTTAGATATATAGAAGTTAATGAATTAGTATAGTCCCACAATAAGCATTTTTTTTAAACCACTTGAAGACTTTTTCTTGTGTTCAATGAACACAAGATCACTTATTTGATCCTTATGTGAGTACTTGAGGGGAAGTGGTTACAAAGAGCCAGAGTGCTAGTGTGTTTTGGCTTTTACTCACTGTTTTAAGCAACATTTTCCAAGAATAAGCTGAAATCAAGCAAGAATTAGCTGGTTTGGGAGGAAAAACAGAGGGAATAGAGAGAGTCTAGAAATGCAGGGGCTGATGGGGTTGGAAAAACCAGCCATTCCTGAACTGAAATAAGCTGCTGCCTTTCTATCCAAACCTATTATTTCAAATGGTTGCAGTGTAGTTGCCATGAGTTGAGAGAGGTAAAAGCTAGGTCACATTTGACCTTTTACAATTAGTTAAATGTTTTTGCTGAATTCTTACCCACTTGTATTCCACCCAGTGTCTCTTCCTCTGGTGCTTTGGCTCAGGTAAACCAGAGGTCATGTCCTGGCTTTCCTTGGAGGTCCCATCTTTCCTTAGAATTCAGGTTACTTGTCCTATGATTGCAACTCTCTAATAGTTCAAGAAAAGCTCTGATTTGTAGTCTATCTGGCTTTATTGTTGTGAATGTTGAACAGATATTTTTCCAGCTTTTTACATCCCATGTGGAAATAGAACTCCCAAGAGAGTGATTTAGAAAGATATTATTCATCTCATAAGATAACTTCCTGTAGTATTCCTTTGAATTGCAATATCCATTACCATTCCCTCCAATCTGTTTCTTTATGGGATCTTACTCACCTGCCTCTAAACTGCTAGACTACATCTCCTGGAATGTGCAATTTGGCATGTATTTCTATTCTAAGTAACATGTACAAATCCTGGCAAAATCTAAAAGACCCTGTTTGTTGATTAATTGATGAATGGAATGCATTTACCAATCTTCTCACCTGACAAATGCTTATCTATCTTTCAAGACCAAAAGCAAATGTCACTTCTTCTGAGAAAACTCTGTGAGTTCCTTTAGGAAGAGTTATTTTTCTCTATGCCTTCATAATACTTTGTACATTCCTCCACTAGATGATTTATATATCTTTTAGTTTAGATTGTGAATAAGATTGGAGCATGACCAATTCTTCTTATTTTGTATCTTTAGGTGCCTAGAACAATGTGTGGTACATATAATTATGACTCAGTTTGTCAAATGAATGCATAAAAATTGATTTTCTAAATGAGCTGCTGAATGTCTTTGTTGAATGATTATACACATTGGGTTTTGCATTTATGTAACTTTTATGTACATGAAGAAATGTACTTGTAAAGGTATGTGTATATGTGTGTGAATGTGTTTCATCTCTTAATGATGCAGGTAATTGCAGAATTTGCTTAGGACAAAGATATGGCACCTCTGCCACCATTTTCTCCTTGTATGCCATGCCGTGAGATAAACCACCTCAGTTCTTTTTCCTATTGATCCTGGGCATGAATTCAGAATCTGATCTTTCAATAATAATTCCACCAATGAACCAGATAGTTCTCCTTCCCTAATCTAAGAGGCTCCTAACACAATAAGCCGGGGGGTCACCTTTGATTGATGCCCTTGCTGAATGGTACCTACAGGGAAGATTCTAATAAGCTGCAGACACTTTGCAATTCCTGTCTTTCAGAACTTAATCGCATTTGCATTTTGGCTATGATCAGATGGTGGAAACACAAACTCCAAACTGTCAATCAACTTAGGCTTCTTTTCCAACTTTTCATAACTAAATTTCTTTAAAAATCTTTGAACATTCTTTTAAACACCAAAATTATGCAACTAGTTTTTAAACAATTACAATATATTCTACCTATATGTTACATTATAGTTGGTAACCTGGAATTGTTCATTACTGAAAATCTAGCTTAGGAGGTATGCATCTAAATGTGTGTGTGTGCATATGTGTGTGAACTGAGGTATTTATGAGATTTGAGGGAGAAAAGAGGGAAAATATTTACTGAAAATATATTTTTTTATATTGTCCAGTTTTTACCTTTAAATATCAGTAGAAAAAAATGGAAGCATATAGATTTCTGGCATGTAATTTATCTTCAAAACAGAAATTAAACCTAACCAGTTATAAATTTGAGTTTCTTTCTGAATTAACCATGTTGGCATTACCCCAGCTACCTCCTTATGTTCACATGGTTGCTTCCAGACTCTATGTAGAATTTTATGCCTCTGTAGTATCAAATTTGTTAAATGGCATATTTTTATATCAGTAATTTTTATAGCATATTGTTATTCCAGACTTTTACATGCCTCTAATTTATTCTTAACTTCAATATAGCAGTATTGATTTTTTTTTCTTCCAAGTTTGATGGTATGAACACTTCAGTTGTGATTTAAAGTCATTTCAACACCATCAATAATTTGCACTTCATTTTCTATTCTTTTGCAAACTTAAATATTTGGGCAGGTACAACTGGAAGTAATAATATTCCTCACTAATTTTTGTATCACTTTTAAAAACATTTAGATTATTTCTTAATGTGATTGAGATTTTTGTGTCTCTAATGACTTTGAATTATCCATGATACTTAAATGCAGAATAGTAAGAACAGTTTTGGTTGCAAATCAGATAGAACCTGATACAGCTTCCTTAAGTTATATTTTCTCTCTTTGTCTGCTAGTAACAAAGAATAAATTGATCATAATCTTTCTCTTTTGTAGAACTACTATCAATGCCTCTTACAAAATGAGGTCATTGGATTGCACAGTTGGCCTTCAAGAAGATTTTGTGGCCTTTCTTCGCTGTCTAGGTGCTGTGTTTCTAAGGCTGCAAGGATGATGGTTAAAGGTAACATGGATGAGGGAGGCTGATGAGGCATGTTTTGTTTGTTATATAAAACAAGGCTCACAAATGCAGCAATAAGGGCATTGATTTTTTCCCTTGGTTACTTTGCAGTGGAGATAAATTGCCACCAGGTGAATGGTGGTACCTTGGTTATTTGGCCCATAGTGTAAATAGCTTTAGTAGGAGACCTGTTTAGAGCATCAATTTTCTGTTTTAAATATATCGCTTTATTATTGGCACAGAATTATGATCATATTAATGGGGACAGAAACAAAGAAGAAAAACTAAAAATCATGTCTTTATTTTCCCTTGCTTCATGTCCATTTATAACTATAATTTATGTGGTGTTGTAATCATATTTTTTGATACATAATTTTCTTTTCTAATTTTTAAATAACATAACATATCAAAAGCATGTTTCCATGCCACTATGTTGTATTATTTATAATGATCATTTTAACAGAATATCATGTATTTTTACGTGTCAGCAGATGTTCTTTTTAAAAAACTGTGTATTAAATGTTGAATATATATACAAAAATTTATAAAAGTTACACGAAATCACCATAAATCAACACCCATATGCCTATCATTCAATGTAAGTTAAAGAACATTGCTATTATCTTTGGAGGCCTCTGTGTTCTTTTTTCCCACCTCGTCCTCTTCATTACCCCTCCAGAGGTCATGTGATCACCCTCCTAAATCTTGTGTTTATTGTATCTTAGTTCTCTTTATAATTTTACCATATTTGTTTGTATTCCTAAACAGCATACAATTTAGTGGATATTTTAATCTATATTTAAATGGACTAAAAAATATGAACACATTTATCTGTAAATTGTTTTTTCACCCAGTATTAAACTCCTATGTGTTTTCTATGTCATTGTGTTATATTGTATTCATCTACATGGTTGTCAACTATTTCATTATATGAATGCACCACAACTTATTGTCCATGATAAACATTTGGGCAAATTCCAGTTTTTTTCCTACTGTAAATAGTAATGTAAAGAATATTTTAATAACACAATTTCTATTACAAATGTCTAAGAGTTTCTTTATAACGTATGAGTAATTCTGTAGGGTCATTGGTGTGTATCTCTTCAAATATATAGGTAATGCCAAATTGTTTTCCAAAGTGGTTGTACCAAATTATACTTCTACTAGCAATGTGTAAGAATGCTGGTTGCATCATATCCTTGCCAGTGCTCACTTGATATTATCAGATATACTTTTTGCTAATCTGGTGGGTTTGAGAATCTTTCTTATTTGGTTTTAATATAAATTTTTCCAACTAGTAATGAGGCAGAACATCTTTTCATATGGGTTCTTTTCTGTGATTTGCTTGTTCAAATCCTTTGCTCATAGTTCTCTTGGATTTTCTTTTCTTATTGGTTTGTGGGAGATTTTTAAATATATTCTGGATATCAATTTTCTGAGTTACATGGGTTCAAATATCTTCTCCCATTCTGTTTTCCACTACCTTTATAGTGCCTAGTAGTAAATAGATAATTTTAATTTTGATATAGTCAACTTTATCAAACTTTTCTTTGAATAATTATGCCCTTTGAGTCTTGTTAAGAAAAATTTATCTCCTCAAGGTGTTAAGGATGTTCTTCTACACTGTCTTCTTTAATGTTATAGTTCTCTCTTCCATTGTTATGTTTTTAACCCTCATAGAATTGATTTTGTGTACACTGTGATGTAAAAGTACATTTTCTTTCTTTATCTCTCTCTCTTTTTTTAAGACAGGGTCTCACTCTTTCATGATCTATAGCTCACTGCAGCCTTGAATTACTGGGCTCAAGCCATCCTCCCACTTCAGCCTTCTAAGTAGCAGGGACTATAGGCATGTGGCACCATGCCCAGCTAATTTTTCTGTTTTTTTTTTTTTTTTTGAGAGATGGGATCTTGCTATGTTGCCCAGGTTGGTCTTGAACTCCTGGGCTCAGGAAATCCTCCTGCCTCAACCTCCCAAAGTGCTGGGATTATAGGCATGAGCCACCATGCCTAGCCTCTCTCTCTCTTTTTTTCCTTTTCAATAAGTATATTAGTTCATTTTGCACTGCTGTAACAAAATACCACAGATTGGCTATTTTATAATAAATAGAAAATTATTGGCTCACAGTTCTGGAGGATGGGAAGTCAAGGATCTGGCAAAGACTTTCTTGCTCTGTCATCCCATGGCCAAAAGGCAAAGAGAGCGTGAGGGTGAAAGAGAGAGAGAGAGAGAGAGAGAGAGAGAGAGAGAGAGAGAGAGAGAGGCAAAAGGGAGCCGAGCTTGCCCTTTTATAAGGAACCCACTCCCATGATAATGCCATGAATCCATTCATGAGGGCAGAGCAGTCAGGGCCTAATCACCTATTAAAGGTTCTATCTCTTAATACTGTTACAATGACAATTAAATTGTAACATGAGTCTAGGAGGGGACAAATATTCAAACCCTAACAATAAGGATAACCAATTATCCAAGAACAATTTGTTAAATTATTTATTCTTTCCCCACTGATTTGCAATGCTAGCTGTGTCATAAACCAAGTTTCCATATATGTGTGGGTCGATTTCTGGGTTCTTAACTTTAAAAAAAATGCTGAGTCGGCCGGGCACAGTGGCTCACGCCTGTAATTCCAGCACTTTGGGAGGCTGAAGTGGGCGGATTACCTGAGGTCAGGGGTTCAAGACCAGCCTGGCCAACATGGTGAAACCTCGTCTCTATTAAAAAGTACAAAAAATTAGCCGGGTGCAGTGGCACACACCTGTAATCCCAGCTACTTGGGAGGCTGAGGCAGGAGAATCGCTTGAACCCGGGAGGCAGAGGTTGCAGGTGAGCCGAGATTGTCCCGCTGCACTCCAGCCTGGGTGACAGAGTAAGACTTCATTTTGAAAAACGAACAAACAAACAACAACAACAACAACAACTGCTGAGTCGGCTGGGCATGGTGGCTCACGCCTATAATCCCAGCACTTCAGGAGGCTGAGACAGGTGAATCACTTGAGGCCAGGAGTTCAAGACCGATTGACCAACATAGTGAAACCCTGTCTCTACTAAATATACAAAAATTAGCAGGACGTGGTGGCACACTCCTGTAGTCCCAGCTACTTGGGAGGCTGAAGCAGGAGAACCTAGGAGGTGGAGGTTGCAGTGAGCTGAGATCATGCCACTGCACTCCAGTCTGGGCTACAGAGTGAGACTCTGTCTCAAAAACAAACACAAACTTATCAAATAATGTAAATTGTGGGTATACACCCACATAAAGGCTGGCTGTCACTACCGGTTCTTTGAAGGTGGAGTCAGTTTGTTTCTGGTTAATTCTTACTGCAGGGGCATAGCCCTTTGAGATCTCAACTTTATGGGAGGAGTTGCCCATTGATTTATCACACTGGGACAATCCCCAGAAAATTTTGAAAACTTAAACTCAAATTGAGCTGATTTGGCAAGTATTCTAATGGAGACAGCCAGCTGCAGTGCTGTCTTTTCTAAAGTTTGGCTTTAGTATCTTTTATATTCTTGCCATAGCATTAATTTAAAATGTATAAACATTTTTACCTTTCGGTTTTAGTATTTTAGTTTTAGTTGTTTTTTATCTTAACAGAGATGGTAGTTGTTTTTTATCTTAACAGAGATGGTCAGTTTTGGCACTTAGCCCGTCATAAAAATGGAAATAAAGGTTTTTGTAAACTATTTTTCAACCTGATTTTAAATGACTGCATAATATAATATAATAAAATACTACATAAATAAACTGACATTTATTTTTACAATTAATATTTTAACATTTTAAGAGTGTCCACTCATCAAATTGATATAAAACAAGTTACTTGACCATGTTTTCATTGTGCATTTATGTTGTTTTCAGTGTTTCTCTATTATCAAAACACTATCATGAAATTTTTAAAAGGCTTTATACATCTAAGGGACTTGTATAACATGATGAGACATTTCTGTTTTATCTTGTAGGCTATGGTGACACATCTAATTGTTTTAAGCTGGGAAGTGACATGGTCAGATTTACATTTTAGAAAAAGTAAGCCATGAATTGCAGGTGGTTAAGGTTAAAGACAAAGAGACTGATAACAAAACCATTTTAATAGTCAAGGTAAGATTTGATGGGGGTATGAACAAGGCCAGAGGCAGAAGAGATTAAGAAGAGGGCCGATACAAAACCAAAACCAAACAAAACCCCCCCAACACCACCCCTCTCAACTAGAATACATCTAATCAAGGAAGTTAAAAAAAATGGGCAAAAGACATAAACAGACACTTTTCAAAAGAAGACATACAAGTGACCAAGAAACATGAAAAAATGCTCAACATCACTAATCATCAGAGAAATGCTAATCGAAACCACAGCGCAATACCGTCTCACACCAGTTAGAGTGGCTATTATTAAAAAGTCGAAAAATAAGAACAGATGCTGGTGAGGTTGCACAGAAAAGGAAATGCTTATATACTGTTGGAGGGAATGTAAATTAGCTCAACTACCATGAAAATCAGTTTGGAGATTTCTCAAAGAACTTAACACAGAACTACCATTTGACCCAGCAATCCCATTACTGGGTATATATCCAAAACAAAATAAATTGTTCTACCAAAAAGGCACATGCATTCATATGTTCATCATAGCACTATTCATAATAGCAAAGACATGGAATCAACCTAAGTGCCCATCAATCATGGATTAGATAAAGAAAATATAGTACATATACACCATGGAATACTATGCAGCCATAAAAAGAATGAAATCATGTTCTTTGTAGCAACATGGATGTAGGCAGAGGCCATTATCCTAAACAAATTAACACAGAAACAGAAAACCAAATACTGCAAAATCTCACTTGTAAGTTAGAGATAAACAATGGGTACCCATGGACATAAAGTTGGCAAAAGTAGACATGATAGACATTGGGGACTACTTAGAGCGGGCAATATGGGAGGTAGGGGCGAGTATTGAATAACTATTGGGTACTATGCTCAGTACCTGGGTGACAGTATTAAACATATCCCAAACCTTAGCATCATGCAATCTACCCAGGGTAACAAACTGCACATATGCACCCTGAATCTAAAATAAAAGTTGAAATTATTTAAATAATAATAATTTCACATAAAAAAGAAGAAGGCCTAGATTGGAAGATGCTTGCGTTTTAGAATTTATAGGATTTACAGAGTAGTTGGATGAAAGGAGGTGGGAAGAAATAACAGGAGGACTCCAGTGTTTCTGGTTTTAGCAATTTAGTGGATGGTAATGTCCTTCAACAAAATGAAAAATGTAGAGAAGGAGCAGCTTGTGAGTACAAGTTCACATATATTGAGTTTGAAGTATCTTTTGAGCTATTCACTGGATATATACCTTTGGATATTTGTATGTGAGGTGGTCTGGGCTGGAGATAAAATTTGGGAGTCATGAGGGAACATGCTGTAGCTTGGATAAGTCTCCCTGGAGAAATTGTGGGGGGAAAAAAAAAAAAAGGCTCAGGCAAAACCATGGAAAATACCAGTATTTAAGAGATCAGAGGCAGAGCTAATATAAATAAAATATGAAACCATTGTTCAAAGTGCAGGGAAAAAAAGCACTGTTAAAGGTGAATTGCAAAGTATTTTCATTTCTTCTATGATCCTCTTTTGCCATCATGGTGGTTTTGCTTGCTACTTAATATCATTCCAAATAAGGAAAAACTGAAACTTTAAATTATTAGCTGAATTTTATCATTCATCTTTATATTCTGCAATGCCAATTTTTAACAGCTTTATTGACATAAATTTACCTACAATAAGTTCATCCATTTAAAATGCTTGGTTCAGTGGTTTTTAGTATGTTCACAGTGTTGTGCAACCATCACCACAATATAATTTTAGAACATTTTCATCATCTCAGAAAAAGCACCCCTACACCCATTAGCAATCTCAATTATCCTCTTCCCCAGTCCTAGGCAACCATTAATCTACTTTCTGTCTCTGTAGTTTTGTCTATTCTGGACATGTAATGTAAATTGAATCATACAATATGTGGTCTTTGTGACTGGCTTCCTTTAGCAATGCCAAGTTTTAATGCAAATATCAGAATATTTATATTTCATGGCTCATCGCTGGAGGGTGCCTCGAGCTATACAGAAGAGACAAATTCAAGCCAGACTCAGGAAGGTTGGTGGAAAAAGGAAAGATCTCCTCCTATTCCTCCAACAATGGGGCTGGCCAAAGAAATGCTTGTGGGACAAGTGCAGACCCTCGTAAGTACCTGGGAGCCCTGCGTGTTTGCTTGGGCCTGAAGGCTGCTACTTCTTCCCTTCTGTCATGCCCATACCCTGGCCAACAGTAAAGTTTGAGGAAATCAAGCTGGGCATCTCCTCTATCCATGATCTGCTGCCCTAACTTATGGCATATGGATGATCCCTAAGGATCTTTAAACCTCTGTGTCACAACATGCTCAGTACCTGCATGGGGATAGCTAAGAGGTTTATGTGCCAACACTCAGCCCCATCTCATTACCAGCCACATGTGCCAGAATGTTGCCAGTGTTATGCAGGAATAAAATGTGCACTCAACTCCTTGAACACTACACAGGCCTTTTCCAGGGGCAGAGGGTGGCAGCACTCATGAGGTGGAAGGGGAGAGGGGAAGACCAGGCAGGACCAGGGATGCAAAGGGGGGATACCAGTAGGTACTGAGAACCCACCTCTGGGAAATGGTAGGAGACAGGAGGAACACGAGCTGAGGCTCCAAGCCCAGCACATGTTTTCATTGTCCCATTGGACTTCACTTATAAAACAGAAATTCAAAGATAAAATTAGGAATTTCAAGATAGTGACTACAAAACATTAAATGCCAGGCAGGTGCCCTTCTGAGTGCTGGATCTTGTGCCACTGCACTGGTTTCACTTCTGTGAAGCTGGTCCTGGTCAGAGAAAAGGAAAACTCCATAGCAGCAGAAAGAAAAGTATGCTGGGAGCTATGAGAAAGTCATGTCAAATAAGCCAACAGAGGAAACTGAAAAAGATGAGAGTGGTCAACATAGTCATTGCAAGAGAAAAGTGTAGGTAAGAAAAGGACTGAAAACTCTCATATGGTAGTACTGGTGACTGCTGAGAGCAATTTCAGTGGAATAGAAGGTGCACAAGCCAGATTATGGGGATTGCAGAAAGAATGAGAAGTATAGAAGAGGAGACAATGAGCGTTGACTTGTTCAAGAAACTTGGGCGTAAAGGGAAGGAATGAGAGTAGAACTCTGAACAGCAAGGGTCTGGTGCAGAGTTTGGTAAATGACAAACCACATGCTAGTCCATGGCCTATTTTTTTGTGCCTAAAGTTTTACTGGAACACAGTGAATATCTACTCATGTATGTATTGTGTCTATCTGTTTTCACACGACAATGGCAGAGTTGAGTAGTTGCAACTGAGAATATATGGCCTTCAAAGTCTGAACTGTTTACTGTCTGGCCCTCGATAGAAGGTTTTTGACCTCTAATGTAGAAGGTTTTTGACTCTTAGAGTGTGGCTCCTGGACTAGCAGCATCAGCATCACCTGGGAACTTAGAAACACAAATTTTTGAGCCACATCCAAGACCTAGTGAATCAGCAATTTTGGAATGGTAACTCCTAATTTGTGTTTTATTAAGCTCTCCAGGCAATTCTAATACATCTTAAAGTTTGAGAACCACTGGGATAGAGTACGCATGGAAAGAGGAACTTTTGATAGAGGGGAGACCCTCTTCCTCTGAGCCAGAGGGGAGGAAGAAAGGATGGGCGGGGACACATTAAAAGGACACTCACAGGATTCCATTCATTCTTTATACTGTCACACTCAGATTAGCAACATTACCTGGTCCAATATTAGATGGAAGCAACCAGGACAGATTTCCAAGTGATGTGTGCAACACCACCTAGGTCTAAAATTAAACAGGGAAGAAGATTTCAAGTTACTATATGGTATGGAAGAAAGTTCTATTCAACAATTGTAAGGTGATGTACTCCCAGGAGAACTGCATGTTCATCCATTCATGCATTACATAGGCACTTTCGATGTTAGGTCTTCTCCTATCTAAAATTCTATGATTCCTGCCTATAATGAACACTTCTTTCTAACCTGATTATTCTATCTAGAGTTGAAGTTTCTTCTTAGGATACATTCTGGTCTGTGGAGTTCTTTCCTTATTTATAGGGGTCAGATCTCAGCTGCTTGGGGTTTAATTAAACCAACTAGTCAGAGAATCCACTGACCTGCTAAGACACCCATCAAAGGGCAGGGACAAATCTGTCTCTTTTCTCTGTTCTATTCTAAGAATTCTTGTCAGTATTTAGTGAATGATTCTTGTGTTCTGAAAAGCTGTGAAAGTGTGAAAGCCAGGGTGCTAGGTCAGTAGTATATTTTCTACACTCTTCAATGATTGTTGCTTACATTTTGTGAATTCATAATTCAAGTTCAATTGTATCCTTAGCAAACCAGTTCACATCATCCCAATTTCACACATTTGCTTTATGCTCTACAGTTAGAATTGCTTTTCTTTATGAAAAAGCAAATATATATTTTCAGGTATGAGGTACCTGATTTCCAGATTTGTTTTCCCTTTGCTGTGTTCCTTATGAAAAAATACCAAAGAAAGAGACAGGGGGCATTCAGAGAAGAAATGAAGCTGATATACCTGGTCTATCACATTGGGACCTATGGGCTCTGAGGGGCTCATGTGAACTCACACCTAGGGCTAGGGAAGGACTGGTGGTAAAAGAGGTAGTGGTCTAGGCCTAATTTAAAAATCATTAAAAACATTTTGTTAGGAAACCAAATAATAAGAGAAATGTGCATTCTTTGAAATAAAATTTTTGATGGCCTCTGTGTGTGTGTATATTTTATAATAGTTGTATTTTCTCTTTGATTCATTGTCTTTTATGACTTTGTACTTTTTTTCTAACCAATTAGTTTCTCAAACAACAAATATATGAACTGTTTCTCTTTCATATTTGCTGTAAATACTTTTTCTAGTTGGTTGTTTGCATTTTAAATTTGGCTATGATTTTATTTATGGCATCTAAAAATATGACATAGTCAAAGGTGTTAGTGTTTTTTAAAATGAGAATGTGGAGAAATGTCATGTTTACCTGCAGGCCAAAGAAATTTCCTGTATGGGAAAATTTTTTATGCTTTAGGAATGCTGC
The DNA here is from genome assembly GCF_047675955.1 of Chlorocebus sabaeus. Classification (NCBI taxonomy): domain Eukaryota; kingdom Metazoa; phylum Chordata; class Mammalia; order Primates; family Cercopithecidae; genus Chlorocebus; species Chlorocebus sabaeus. The sequence continues at coordinate 69,618,353 of NC_132915.1, read as the reverse complement.
AATGAGTGTACCTCATTTTGGCATGGATGGATTTGCTATTTCTGGCTGGGGAGACTGGAGTAGAAAGATGAGAGAGGATCACTATTAGCTGCTATTACTTGGATGATAGTGTCTTAGGTGCCTAGCTACTGGAGGGCTTTGTCAGATTCTTCTTAAATAAGCTAGTATGGGTGTGTGTCCAAGCTTTATTCCTGTGTACAGATACTAGCATGAAGGTAGCATGACTACTACTCCCATCTGTCCATCAGACCTGCTGGGACCTTGGCACAGTCTGTGCCCATATATGAGGAAGAATCTAGGCAGGTGAGATGTCCTTTCCTACTTGAATGACCAATGATGGGCAACTAGAGTGATGTTCTGTCTATGAAACAGCGGTCCTAAGCTTCTTGACCACTCACCCATAGTTGCCGGATGATTTCTTCTTTCAATTTATTCATTAACTTTTCTGTAGAGGTAGGGCTCTCTCTTTGTTGCCCAGCCTGGAGTGCAGGGGTGCGATCATGGCCCACTTCAGCCTTCAACTCTTGAGCTCAAGCAATCCTCCTGCCTCAGCCTCCTGAGACGCTGGGACTATAGGCATGAGCCACCATGCCCAGCTGATGTTAGGTAATTTCTGAAATGTTTCCTAAAGTGTGAACAGATCTGGTCTAGTTTTGTGCCCCTACTTCCTTTATGGTCAACAATCTACTCTTGAGACTTTCATTGGCTTTGAAACTCAGAGATTGTGAAACTTGTTGGCTGAATATGGCTATGATGGGCTAGAGGGTATTGGACAGATTTAAAAGATTAGATTCTGTTCTTATAAATGTAGCTTTGAACATGGCTGAAATATTACTGGGCTAAGTGAACTCATCAAAGGACAGCTACTACTTGGGGAGTAGAATTGAATTACAGCCTGAAGGGGTATACTTCTACTTAAAACCAGGGCCCAAGGCCTCTGAAAAAACACTGAAAAACATTTGTGGCTAAGGTTCATTTGTCCTGCAATATCTCTGGGAGTTCTGTGGTACTATTTGTAATAAGAAGTATGATGCGTACAATTCTGCTGTGGCTAACATCCCTTGAATGTGGTAAACATTTAAGACTAGAATTCACTTCCACTCATCCTTCATTTTCTGGACTTAGCTGGGAAGATATGGGGTATAAATAAACCCAGACCCTAGTCCCCTGCTGTGAGTTGGAGTAGGGTGGATACAATTCCATGTCTATCCAGATACCTACAAGAGAGATGGATGAGAGACTGTCTTCAAATGATATCCAGACTATCTTGAAATCTGGCTCAGGCTATTTGGTTTGTAGAAATTCCAGTTTTCGTGTTTTAACACATAATAAATGGCAGTTCGTACTTTGTTTCCTACATGGGCTCCTATATCAAGAGCAGCTCTTTAAGTGTCTATGGTTTATAATCACGTCTGACCAGAGGCCTCTTTTTCTCAGACTACACAAGCCTTTCCTTCAACTCTTCTTTATGTGCCATGAATATCCCAATAGAAAAAATGGGTAAAGAATAAAACAATCACACACACAAAAAGTAAAAGTGTTTGGTAAGCATATACGAAAGGTTTTAACTCATTTATAAACAAAGAACTCCAAGTTAAACAGGTATACCTATGAATTTGGCAAAAGTTAAGATGATTACACCAAGTATTAGTGGAAGCTATGGGAAATAGCGGGTCCAGATGAGGCTGGTAAAAGAGTGAGATGTACTTCTGGAGACAGTTTGGCAAAAGTCAATACAAGCCTTAAATATAGGCTGGCCAACAATTTCACTTCTAGGAATTCAGCCTGAAGAAATAATCAGGTAAGCTGTATGTACACAGATGTTTACCTCTGCACTGTTTATAACATAAAAATAGCAACAAACGACATCTAATACCAGGCAATTGGTTAAATAAATTATGATACAACCACATAAAAGGATGATATGGCTCTACATTGAAATGGAAAGATATTCACAGTATGTTTTGGGGACTAAATTGGTTATGAAATTGAAAGAATAACATAAAGTTGTTTTGGAAAGATGTGCGTTAAAATATTATTGGTAATTATTTTTGACTGTTAGAAATAGGGGTGATTTTCCTTCTCTGCATCTTTATTTTTGATTCTTCCCCAGTAAACATTATTTGGAAATGAAATAAATGTTAAAAGTTAAAAATATTTGCTAATTTGATAGGCAAACATACTTCTTGATTTATCTTTTTGGTTACTGGTGAGTTTAAACAAATTTTCATGTGTACTGATTACTTAATAAAATGTAGTTAAAGTCCTGCAGTTTTGGGAGAAATGTTATAGTTGGAAGGGAAGCCAGCACGTTCTCAGTTGAATAAGTTCAGAGCTTTCATTTTATAGATAAAGACCGGTAAGTCCAGGGAGGCTGTATAATTGACCAAACTTGAGATGCTATGAGAACTCACAATCCACGAGTCCTCTATGAGAACCGTGGTGCATGTCTGACCCCCTTGAGTTTTCTGTTAATTTGTTGTCTCCCTCAGATCAGGATGTTGGTACCTCGTATATGCTTCCTGGTAATATCAAGTTTTCTATTGCATCAGTTCAGAGATTAATTTGTGATACATGATTACTAGTGATTAATTTAGGTGGTAATTTTAAGATAGATGTGGATTTACACAAGTTTTTTGTGACGGAAGTTTAAGAGGAACACTGATTGTCCATTTGAGTCTGTACAAGGGAAGGAAGAACTTGGGGTTTGGATCGGAGGCCTTGGATGTGACTCCAGCTGCACCATCTAGTGACCTAGCTGTGAGTCCCTGGGGAGGTTACTGAAACCCTTTTGAACTATGTATATAAATGGTCGCGAATGTGTACTTTACAAAATTGTAAAGATAATGTATGAAAAATGCCAGCAAAGTGCTAAGCTGAATTTTACATATTTATTTATCCTCGTTTGCTTTTTTAAGTCTCAGTAAAAAAAGATATTCGAGAAGGCCATACGTCACGTGTTTGTTGTTGTGGTCAACATGATTTCTACTATTATGCCAACTCTGGGGGAAGGTCGGTTGTCATGGTGGACTGCAGAAAGAAGGCATAAGTATTTACATATAACCTGTTTCAGAGAATTGGAGCAAGGAAGACCCTCCTCGAGGAGGAAAGTTAGGTTTCTGCCAGCCTCCCAGGATGAAGAGTGAGGCTGTCAGTTATGATGGTGCAGAACAATAATCTGGATCAGGCTTATGATTTACTAAGGCCAAACACTTCTTAGTCTGGGGTAAAATGTGTCTTTTAGTGAAGAGAGTCTCTGGGGGATACATGTAACAGGTTGACCCACCATTAGCCTCTAGCTTTCTCAAAGTCAGGGATTGTGTCTTTCCTATGTGTTGTTGAACCACCAGTGCCTGGCCCCAGTCAATAAATATTAGTTGTATGAGTAACTCCATACTTCAACCAACCATTTGCGCTATGACTGCTGAAGGTGCTGTGTGTGTTGTGCTGAGCAATTATGGGCCATTTCAATCCAGAGTCTAATTTCCTTCAGTTCTAGAAAATTCCCCTGCTTTATTTCTTTGATAATGTCCTCTCTTCTGTTTTCTCTATTCTTTCATTTTGGAATTCCTATTATTAACTAAATGTTAGATCTTCTGTACTGATACTCTCACTTTTTCTTTTTATTCTATTTTCTAGATGACTTTCCCAACTTTATCTTCCCGGTTTTATATTTACTTTTTCGATTGTCATATTTTTAAATACTAATGTTTTTCATATTCTCTGAATATCTGAATATCACTTTCCTCCATAGCATCCTACTAATTGTTTAATTAATCTAACAGGTATAAAAACTTTTCTCAGAAAACATTAGTTATAGCTTTTTGGTAATAGGAAGATTTTTAAAAAATCCTCATGTTGTTTCTAGTTATTTGGGCTGCTGCTTCTTTTTTTCATGTTTATATTGGTCTCTATTAAAAAATTGGAGGTTTTGCTGAAATGCCTGGTGATCCCTGGCTATCTGATCATGTTTAAAAATGAGGCACTAAAAAAGCTAATTGAAAGCTGTGTATTTACAGGCAGGGCTTGACAACTGGTAGGATAAACTTCACTGTCCACCCCAGAAAGAGCTCAGCTTTTTAGCTGGGGATTTGTAAATGCCAGTATCTTTTTGTAAAGCCTGTTTTCCTAGGGTGGAATCCTTTAATCTCTTGCCCTGGTTAGGGGGATGGCAGGGGGTTGGTGCGGGTAGTAGATTTAAGTCTGCCTTTCAGAATTTTGAAAGCTGATTTGAAGAAAGGGGGTTGGAGGTTTCTCATTTTTTAGAATACTAACTTTGATTTAATAAGATACTTCATCTTTACTCTCAGGAATCAGGATTTCTAGATGACCTCAAAATTAATATAAGCCAACAATGGGATGCAGCAAATAAAATAAAATGGGATCGTATCCTTGAATGCACATTTAAACTAAAAGTAAATTAACGTAAATACTCTTGTTGCTTTAAAAGATAACCATCATGAGCTATAGCAATTGGCTTATAGTATCCTATTCATGGTATTCATAACACTATTGTATTTTATACTGATCCTGCCATCTTTAGGGCAGACCCTAAAGGTATGTATCTTTCCACTTTAGAAAGCCATTGTCAAACTGAATGAGGGTGGTGGAGACAGTGAAGCATCTAAAGCAGAGGTTGGCACACTATGGCCTGTGGGTCAAATGCAACCAGTTGCCTGTTTTGATAAATAAAGTTTTATTGGAACACAGCCACAGCCATCTTTTACATATTCTCTATGGCTTCTTTCATGCTAGAAATACAGGATTGAGTAGTTGTGGCAGAAACTATATGACTTACAAAAGCTAAAGTGTGTACTGTCTGGCCCTTTAAAGAAAAAGTTTGCCAACCCCTGATCTAGAGGTCACATTCTATGTTGCATGCTTAAGCAAAGTGGAGATTTAGGTTGGACACGAAATGATGAAATAGCTATATAATAGTTAATAAGAATAATGTCTAGTATTTATTGAGTATTTACATGTGCCTGGCAATTATATGCATGTATTATCATATTTAATAGCAATTAAGGATCATCTTCCTGATTAGATTATGTATTCTGCAATGTCAGGTTTATAGTTCCAAAATACAGAATGTAACCTATCAAGTACAGGCTTTGCGTGAATATTTGTTGAATTAAATGTGCAGTACTATCACGTGGAAGAGAAGAAGGTGCCTTCTTGGAGGTCAAAATAAAGATTTCAGGGAAGCAGATTTCAGGTCATCAAGAAAAGCTGCTGCCAAGTCATATCAGCTCTCTCTGAGGCAGTGAGAGGTCCATCCCTGAGAGGGGTTTACAAGAGCCTAGCTGCCCACACAGTTGTTCATTGCTACTATTATTTTGGGGATTCTTGCTTAGGGTAGCAGATGGAACTAAATGAAGTCCTGGCTTCTAAGATTCTATCACTCAAACTAGGACGGAGAAGACTAGAACTCAAAAATTAAGGTTGAAATAGTTCTGTTTTGGCTGTGTCGTGCTGCCTCCCTTAGAATTTTCATAAAAGGAGCAAGAAGAACATCAAAATGAGCAACAGGAGATTTTGAGTTATAATTTCACTTCTGCAACTAATTTACCACGTGAGCCCAGCAAGCCTTTTAATCTCTCAGGGCCCAAGTGTCCTCAAGCAAGGGGGCTAGACTAGATAATCTCTAAATTCTCTTTTAGTTCTAAAATAATTTTATCTAAGGATTAGCAGAGCCCCTCCTATTGAAAGGGCAAAGCCGGCTAGTTCAGACAAGATGCTTCCCTGTTATGTGCTGCCAGAGTACTGAGGTTTTGCTATTAAAAACATTTTGCCCACCTCTTGATCCTATCCCAGTCTTACCCTCTTGATCCTATCCCAGTCTTAGTCACTTAGTTCCCATCCCCTTTTAGTATCCCTATCCTGCTTTATGATACATCTTATTTGGGAAAATAGGTTAAATCAGGCTGTAGTTTTAGCCATGTTGAAGGCAAGCTCTTTCTTGTTAAGTTTTTGCTCATTTGGCTGGAGAAGAACTTGGAGTTGTTAAACTCTCTTGGAAGGCTGAAGATATTAACATTGACCTCAGAAAGGTGACTGGACCTCCTTTATTTAGGGCTCTAAACATGGAGAGCTCATATTTCTCATGGGAGAACATTTTATTCTTGGTAGAAGCAGTTTCAGCTTCCAGAATGAGCTATCTACTCATTTCCCTACATTCTCGAACTAAAGAACTTAGACCTAAATCCTTTAAAAAAATAATGGCCAAATTCAGCCTTAAATGAACCCTCCTCTAGCAGTATTTTTCCTATTCTCCATCCAAATAGACATCAACTGTGATCTTCAGTTACCTCTGGGCTTTTATTTGAACTATTCCAAATTTTGAAGATTTCATTTGACTTAAGTACTTAGTATTCAACCATTTGATAGTCACCCATGTTCCACACTATATTTGACCATGTCTCTCATATTAATTCTGAGTAGCCCTAAAAACTGCAATGTCATGTTAAGAACTCCTTTTAGTCCAAGGCATGTCAATATGTGTTGCCAACTTCCAACTGATTCTCATCCAGAAGATTAGCAAGGCCGCCACATGGTGTTCTTTTTTATAAAACGTTATTGCCTGCTTTATAGCTAGGACTCGATCTGGTGACATTAATCCCAAATCTGCAGAATGGTACTCTTAATTCTGCTTGGGTGGAGAGCAACTTGAGCTCTCTGCATAAGCCTTTTATTTTAGGAATACCATCCTTTGTCATCATTTCTATTAGGGACCTTAGTCAGTTGTTAAGCATTTTATTTCTCTCTTGAAAAATATTTTCTCTCTTTTCACATTTAGGTGGCCAGATTATACTTCTTTAGCAAATAATCTCTAGCATTGATTTAGTTGTTGCATATCCTCCCCAGACATGCTTTAATTATTCATTAAGAAGCTATAGGAGTTCCAGCTAAAAATGGAGCCTGCCTAGCAGCCCCTGGTGAAGTGTTTCTCAGTTTTCCTAATAAAATGCTTATGAAGATAAAGAAAAAAGATAATCATTGAAATACAATAATAAAAGCAATGACCAGCATAATTTCAACACTGGGGAAGAATCTATACTAATTATAAAAGGAAAAATTGAGGCAAACCTACCCAGGTCTCTTTCTATGGCATAACAGACAACTTTACATGACATAGAAACCCTTTGAAATGAGGAGGGAGGGTGTGTGGAGTCCTCTGTGTTGTCTGTCCATTATCAGACTCAGAGACTCAGGATTGGCTCCAATAAAAATGTGGGCAGGTGGGCTTTTACCCATGTGGATTGATTTGTGAATCTGAGAATGTTGTGCTATCATTCTACATCCAGAGAAATTAAAATGCCCAGGAAACAACTTGGGTGGTACGTCAGTTTTGGTCACCAGTGGGAAGGCAGATGGAAGCCTATTGCATTTCAGAAGAAAATTTCTTGCAGGTAAAGCTCTTATAGGTTGGGTTGGCAACCAAACCACTGATACTACTACACCACCACCACCACCACAACAAAACAATAAACGCTGGTAACAGCATGCTTGGAGTTGTAGATTCTTATGTACACTGCAAATCAGACTGTTTGTGGAGCCTGATGGAACCTCAGTGGTAGAGAGGTACATTAGATGAAGTCATGTAGACCAGGAGTCCTCAACCCCCGGGCCATGGACCGGTGTCCATCTGTGACCTGTTATGAATTGGGCCGCACAGCAAGAGGTGAGCAGCTGGCAAGTGAGCATTACCACCTGAGCTCTGCCTCCTGCCAGATAAGTGGTAGCATTAGATTCTCATAGGAGCACAAACCCTATTGTGAACTGTGCATGCAAGGGATCTAGGTTGCGTGCTTCTTATGAGAATCTAAAGCCTGATGATCTGAGGTGGAAGAGTTTCATCCTGAAACCATCCGGCCACTGACCCCCATACCCCGCCCCATCCATGCAAAAACTGTCGTCCATAAAACTGGTCTCTGGTGCCAAAAAGTCTGGGGACCACTGATGTAGACCACTGGGGCTTGGACCAGATGCTGTGCACATCGGATAATAAAGTAGAGCGAAAGGTACTTCAATGCTCCTGCCCTGATAAACACCGGATCAGAATAAATTTCACATCATTCAAGTTAAATAAGAAGGGGGGAAAGCCACATGAAGTCTTTGAAAAATACTTTACTACAGGGGAACAGAGTATTTAGAAGTCACAGAGGGAGAACACTTTTTCTCTGAAAGGATTTAGTAGAGGATCCATAAACTGGAGGACTTTAGGGAACTGTCTGGCTTTCTCCATAGAATACAAAAAATATGAATATCAAAGAGCCAAGAGTAAATATGTGGATAATTGGCATTCCTGAAAAAATACTTAAATGAATAAAAGCAATAATTAAAGATATAACAGGAAAAAAAATCATGAGCAGAACACCCAGATTGAAAAAAATCATTGTGTTCCAGACAAATCAATGAACAAAGGCACATACAATGATGTATCCTGGCAACAATTTTAATTCATAATGATAAGAAAAACTTTCATAAGTATCTAAGCAGAAGAAACAGACTACCTAAAAATATAACAAAAATCTGGCTATTCTCTGGCTTTTACTGTGAAAGCTTAAATTTAGAAGAAAATGGAGTATTGTATAGAGTTTTGAGAACCAAAGTTATAACTTACTGCTTTTATACCCAGCCTAGTCATCTGTAACTTGTGAAATAACAAAAAAATTTTAAATACACAAGTACTCAGAGATATATGCCCTCCTCGAAAACAATTGCTTGAAGAAATGGAGAACTTATGCTAGAAAAAGATTGGCCTTAGTCTGAAACCAATTAAAATAGGGATATGTCCAAATATGTGCTAGTCAAGTGTTTTTCAGTCACAGAATCTTTTATCTAGAGGAAATCTTCTTTGAAAATAAAAATATAAATAGCTACAGTTAAAAAAAGAACTAGTCCATCTAAAAACAAGCTACAAAATAAAGGGAACACTAAGAAAGTTTGAAAACAGAAAACAAGAGGAAAGAATAAAGATCTCCTATGCCAGTCTTAGCTGTAAAAAATGGACATAAATTACATATTAAAAGATCTGAATTCTCAGATTATTTTTTAAAACACTATGAAATTCAACTAAGTTCTGTTTGTAGGAAATATACTTAAAGCAATGCAATACAAGGAACTTAAAAATATTTTATTTTAATAAGGGTACAGTTCCAAATGAAAATATATTTAAGCAGACCAAATAATATTCCTTTGAGATATGTAGTAGAAAATTTATTTGAAATATAAAGAAAAGTTAATTGTTGACAAATTACATTAAAAATATGAAAACCAATATTTTCTAATTTCATTTCTACTCTTATATCTTTCCATTTTCTATATCTATTATCTCTATTTGGATATTTCAGGCTTCCTTATTTTAAACTGATAATCGGATCTTTATGGAAATTTATTAGCTTTGGAAGAAAAATATTTATAGAGATCAAGAGCAGAAATTATACAAATTACAGTCTTGACCACTATACACTAAAACTAATAATTCACAATTACATGTAAACAAGATACTCTCCTAAATAATTCCTGTGGCAAACAAGAAATTAAAAATGTAACTTTAGATAGAAGACTGGTTAGAATAATTTTTCCAAATTTTCTAAACTCAGGCCTTTTCAGTTATAAAGATTTAGCTAAGTATTACTTGAAAAAATTTTTGTATTGAGGTAGGCTATACATGCAATACAATATTCAGATATTAAGTATAATTTGATAAACTTTGGTATATACTTTGACAGGTATATACTTTGACAATGTATATACCTGTGGTATATATTTAACTTTATAAAGAATGGACAAAGTCTTCAAAAGTTGTTGTTAAATTGCACCCTGAGTGAATGAGAATTTTAGCGGCACCACATCTTTGCAAACATTTGCTATTTACTTAAAAAAAATTAATCCTAGTAAATGTGATATGGTATTCCATCATGGTTATAACTTACATTTTTCTTGATGACTAATGATGTTGAACACCTTTCCATGTGCTTACTGATTATTCATATACTTTTAAATTCCAGTTTTTATTTACAGGCACAAGTCAGAGACATTGTGAGTTTGGTTCTAGATCCCACAATAAAGTGAGATGCACACTCTTTTTGGATTTTTCAATGCATGTAAAAGTGCATTGATACTGTGGCCTATTAAATGTGCCAAAGCATTATATCTAAAAATGTACATACATTAATTAAAAATACTTTATTGTTAAAAATGCTAACAATCATCTGAGCCTTCACTGAGTCATAATTTTTTTATTGATGGAGGATCTTGCCTTGATGTTAATCGTTGCTGACTGATCAGGGTGGTGGCTGCTGAAGCCTAGGTGGCTGCGACAATTTCTTAAAATAAGACAATAAAGTTGGCTGCATTGATTGACTCTTCCTTTTACAAGATTTCTCTGTAGGATGTGGTACTATTTGATAGTATTTTACTCACAGTAAAACTTCTTTCAAAACTGAAGTTAATCCTCCCAAAATCTGCTGCTGCTTTATCAACTAAGTTTATGTAACATTCTAAATCCTTTATTGTCATTTCAACAGTGTTCACAGTATCTTTATTAGGAGTAGATTTAATCTCAAGAAACCACTTTGTATGTTCATCCATAAGATGCAACTCCTTATTTGTTAGTTTTATAATAAGATTTCTGCAATTCAGTCACATCTTTGGGCTCCACTTCTAATTCTAATTGTCTTGCTACTTCCACCACATCTGCAGTGACTTCCTCCACTGAAGTTTTGAAGCCCTCCAGGTCATCCATAAAGGTTGGAATCAACTTCTTCCACATTCTTATGCATGTTTGACCTTCTCTCATGAATGACAAATATTCTTAATAATATTTGGACCTTCTCTCATGAATGACAAATATTCTTAATGACACCTAAATTGGTGATCCTTTCCAGAAAGTTTTCAATTTATGTTGCCCAGCTCCACTAGAGGAATAACTATCTATGGCCACTGTAGCCTTATAGAATGTATTTCTTTCTTAATAAGACTTGTAAGCCAAAATTACTGCTCGATCTATGGGCTGCAGAATGGATGTTGTGTTAGAAGGCATGAAGAAAACATTAATTATCAGAGCTCTTAAGTGAACAGGTGCATTGCCAATGAGCAGTAATATTTTGAAAGAATAATTTTTTTTTTCCTAAGCAGTAGGTCTCAACAGTGGGCTTAAAATATTCAGTAAATCATGCTGTAAACAGATGTGTTGTCATCCAGGCTCTGTTGTTCCATATATAGAGCACAGGCAGAGCAGATTTAGTACAAGTCTTAAGGGACCTAGGACTTTCAGAATGGTAAATGAGCATTGGCTACAGCTTAAATTCAGCAGTTGCACTGGCCCCTAACAATAGAGTCAGGCTGTCCTTTGAGGCTTTGGAGCCAGGCATTGACTTCTCTTCTCTAGCTATGGAAGTCCTAGATGTCATCTGCTTCCAATAGGAGGATGTTTTGTCTACAATGAAAATCTGTTGTTTAGTGTAGCCCGTTTCATCAATTATCTTGACTGAATCTTCCAGATAACTTGCTGCAGCTTCAATATCAGCACTTGCTGCTTCACCTTGCACTTCTGCATTATAGAGATGGCTTCTTTCCTTAAACCTCATGAACAAATCTCTAATAGCTTCAAACTTTTCTTCTGCCGCTACTTCCCCTTTCTCAGCCTTCATAGAATTGAAGAGAATTAGGGCCTTGCCCCGGATTAGGCTTTGGCTTAATGTTGTGGCTGGTTTAATCTTCTATCCAGACTACCAACACTTTCTCCGTATCGGTAATAAGACTGTTTTGCTTTCCTATCATTTGAGTGTTCACTGGAATAGCACTTTTAATATACCTCAGTAACTTTTCCTTTGCTTTCACAACTTGGCTAACTGTTTGGATCAAGAAGCCTAGCTTTTGGCCTGTCTTGACTTTTGGCATCCTTTACTCATTAAGTTTAATGATTTCTAGTTTTTGATTTAAAGTGAGAGATCTGTGACTCTTTCTTTTACTTCAACACTTAGAGACCAGTGTAGGGTTTTTATTTGGCCTAATTTCAATACTGCTGTTTTGGGGAACAAGAAGGGAACAAGATGGGGTTGGTGGAGCACTGGTTGGTGGAGCAGTGAAAGTACACAAAACCTTTACTGATTAAGTTCACTGTCTTACATGGGTGTGGCTCATAGTGCTCTAAAACAATTACAATAGTAAAACCAAAAATCAATGGTCACATATCATCATAATAAATATAATAAGAATGAAAAAATTTGAAATACTGTGAGAATTCTCAAAATGTGACACAGAGATGAACACATGCTGTTGGCAATATGGTGCTGATAGACGTGCTCCATGCAGGGTTGCCACAAATCTTCAATTTGTAAAAAATGCAATATCTGCAAAACATAATAAAACAAAGTACAATACAATAAGGTATGCCTGTATTTATTTTATTACTGATTTATAAATGTTCTTTACACATTCCGTCTGTATCTACAATACTACAGTATATATGAAACATAATGCATTTTGGATATATCTATACTATTAAAATACATGTGAAATAGAATACATTCTGAATATGTCTATAATATTATCACACATGAACAATATTTACAACACACACATATAAATATATATAAAACATTCTAAAATATATATAAAAAATACGTTGTAAATATATATAACATAAATATGTATATTCTATAATATATAAATATTTATAAAATATATATAATTATAACATGTTTATAAAATATATATTTTTATATATTTTTATGTATAATATATTTGTATGTGTGTGTTATAAATATTTACAAGACACAATATTTGTAACACACATATATGAATATATATATTCATATATATGTGTGTGTGTGCTGTAAATATTTTCTCCCAGTCTACAGCTTACATTTTTATTTAATAGTGTCTTCTGATAAGCAGAAATTTTTGTTTTGATAAAGTTCAACTGAGTAATATTATATGGTTAGTGCTTTTTGCATACTGTATATTTGCCCATGCCAAAGTTGCAAATATATTGTATATTTTATTCTAGAAGCTTTATTTTGCTTTTCACTTCTAAATGTATTATCTATTTCATAATAATTTTTATATTTGGTGTGAGATAGGGATTGAAGTTCAATTTGTTCATTGCAGTCATCTAGTTATTTATTTAATTTTTTTACCACGTGTTGGAAAGGTTTTCTTTTACCCAGTTATTTACTTTGGCACCTTTGTTTAAAATCAACTGACCACACATATATACATCTATTTATGAATTGTCTTTCCTGTTTAATTGATCTTTTTTCCTATTCTTATACCAACACCACAAACAGTGTTGATTACTGTAGCTTTATAGTGAGTCTTGATATTAGTTATTATAATTTTTCTGTCTTGGTTCTCACTTTTTAAGTTTTTTTTGGCTATTCTAGGTGTATTGTAATTCCATATAAATTTTAGAATCACCTTATTAATTTCCTGGGGAAAAAAGCCTATGGGGTTTTCATTGGAAGTGCATTAAACCTATGTATCAATTTGGAGATAACTGACATCTTAAAATTGAGTCTTCTAAAGCATGATCATGATTTATTTTTTCATATATTTAACAATTTCAACATTTCTCTTTGATATATTTTTCAGTATACTGTGTAGCGAGAAGTCTTACACCTATTTTGTTAACATTATATGTTTTTGATCCTATGAATTTATTGTTTTATTTTTCCCAATTGCTAGTATGTAAAAATATAATTGATTTTGCATGTTTACTATGTGTCTTGTTTTTATAAATACAATTTCCCAATCGTGAATGTATGGAAATGCAATCAATCTCTAGTAGGTTTTTTTTTTTTTTTTGGTGAATTCCTTAGAACTTTTTATATACCACCATGTCATCTGCAAATAAATATACTGTGTTATATACTTATCAATGCAATTACATACTACTTTCTTCTTTTTGAATATTGCAATCAAATTTTTAGTTTCCGTCTCTTCGCATTCAAAGTCTGAAAACCTTTCTGCATGTCTTTTTGGAATCATCAATTTTGTGTTACATCGTCGTGACACACTGTTCTTCATTCCTGTTCTTCTGGCCATAATTACTATTCATCTTTAGAATTGACAGTTTAATTTGAAAGCATATTTAAAGAGGTTTAGTTGCTTTTTCTACTGGGTTGAACTAATATTTTTTTTCCTTAATTGAAGTACATATAGCTGGATTACAATTAGCATCACTAGAAAGTCAACCAGAATTGGTCATACCCCCATTCCTAGCTTTGGAAGCTCTATTATCTATGTGAGAAATCTGTCAACTTTGACCATCTTTAATTGTATTGCCTTGTATGAGATGGAAAATCATCTGCATAAACAAAAAATTTCATTTCAATGCAGCCACATGGTATGATATTTTAGGTCATTTTAAAAAATGAAATTGAAGAAATTATTTTAAAGCTAAAATTTAACCCCATGTTGGGCTATCAATGCAGATAAATCATCTGAGGTGTCAACTGAATGAACACATCTTCCATGCATAGCTACTATCACATGTATGTGTCAACTACAACTATGACTCAGTTCACATCTTTACATGTCCACTGACAAATTTCTTCAGCATTTATTGAAAGATACATTCAAATTTCAGAACAATTAAGATTTGACAATAGCACTAATAAATTATAAAATGGAAAAGTTGTAGAATTGCCTAATAAATTAAAGAGCTATCTGTTTAGAAACAATAAAGGCATGAACTTTTGGCAAGCGTACTCAAGGAAAAGAAAAAATTAGATATACAGATTATTAAAATAATTATTGAATAATATTATGTCAAGTTTTAAAAAAATCTGCATAAAATGAATGATTCTTAAGGAAAAACTCTATTACCAAAATTACCTAAAATGAGAAAATTTAAAATATCTAGTAATCACTAAAAAAATTACAAAAATTGTCAGATAACTAGCTCCCAGAAATGCCCTTGGCTAGATGGATTTATAGGTAATATTTTAACAACTTTTAATGAATGGTTAATTCCTGTGTGTAAACTGTTGTACAATAAATGGTAGTTAACTTTCCAACTACTTTGACCAAGCTAATAGAGCAATTATACCAAAACCTTAGAAATACTATAATGGATACAAAGTAATTTTATATTAAAAATTAAAGAAAATTAAAGCTGCTGGAGGCAGGCAGACAGTTATTTGTTTGTTTCTCTAAACAGAATAAGAATCATATTCCTTACAAGGTAGAATAAAGTTGAACACAAAATGGATTGGTAGTAGAATCAGACTTAGAACTTGCAACTTTTAAAAAATCTACATTTTTTCCATAGTTACATGTCAAGATCATGTGTAACTAGATCTCTACTATGTATGTATGTATGTATGTATGTATGTATGTATGTATTTATCTTAATGGTTAAGAACTACTGTATTTAAAAATATGAGTAAAAATTCCTTGAGAATTGTTCCTTTTAAAAGGGGTGAAACTTTACAAAGTTGGAGCCATTGTGTTGAGAGAGAGCTTATGGGCCATTGACTTCATTCTGTTGCAGATTAGACTCATTCCCTTCTTTTCTTTTTTTTTTTTTTTTTTTCTGTTCTAGCACATACGGATCAGTCTTTTGCATTATTTATTTTTAAAACCTTTAGGGGCTGGACATGGTGGTTCATGCCTGTAATCCTAGCACTTTGGGAGGCCGCAGCAGGTGGATCACCTAAGGGTCACGAAGATCGAGACCAGCCTGACCAATATGGCAAAACCCCGTCTCTACTAAAAATACAAAAATTAGCCAGGCATAGTGGTGTGCGCCTGTAGTTCCAGCTACTCAGGAGGCTGGGACAGGAGAATTGACTGAACCTGGGAGGTGGAAGTTGCAGTGAGCTGAGATTGTGCCACTGCACTCCACCCTGGGCAACAGAGTGAGACTCCATCTCAAAACAAACAAACAAACAAACAAACAAACTTTTAGGTTCAGGGGTTCACGTACAGGTTTGTTATATAGGTAAACTTGTATCACGGGGGTTTGATGCACAGATTATTTCATCACCCAGGTACTCAGTTTCTTCTATGTCATTCTCTTACATGATTCCAACCTTGGCTCGACCATCTACAATGGTAAGGAATTAATTATTTTGAGTCTGCTCATGACATTTAAAGAGAGTGACAATTTTATTTATTCTTGGTCAGTGGCAATCCACGTTTTCTTGGTTTCAAAGTGTTTATAAATTTGGAGTCCTCCTTAAGAAAAACAATAAAAAATCATAAATACAAAATTAAGTTGAAAATTAAGGTGAACTTCTGGAGGATTTCATGCAATGGAAGGGTCTTGAAACTTCAGCTTCATCAGCTTCACAGAAATTTTACCTCTGTTTTCAACTGTGTCCACAGTTTTCCAAACTTAGTCATTTTGAGGCTTCTTACTTCTTGTAAATCTTGCTAGGACTATAAACCCCCAAAGGGTGAGAAATCACTTGATTTAACTAATTTCCATAGTGCCTGCCTGTTGTTAAAAGGAAAATCCTTTTCTTCACCAAATCTCCATTTAGGATGCTATCTTCCGTTCATCTCACTTGCTGATAAAGAGAAGTTCCCAACATCATCCCCCATATCCCTTTCATTTCTTGATCCAATGTGGGATCCACACTTTGGATCCAGTCAGGCATCCACACTTACTGTTTCACTGAAACTACTCTTAGGAAGGCTGAGAATGGCTTTTAAATGTCAAATCCTGTGGCCTCTCCTCAGTCTTGATCCTACCTGATATATTGTTGGCATGCTGACAGTTTACTGTTCTCTCTGACAACTGCTCTTAGCTCATGTTAGTGTCTCCACTTTTGTCTCTGCCTTACACTCAGGTGTTCCCTAAGATTCCTTACTCAGGCTTCTCTTCCATTTCTCCAGGTGTATTCTATCTACCCCATGACTTTGCTCATCGTCATAGGCATGTGGCTTCCATGTCTGTACTCACAGTCCGGAACCGCTAACTACCTTCTGGATGTCTTCATACAGATTCCCTGAAAATATTACAACTTGAGTATTTATTTTACTTTTTATTCATATCACACCTTATTTCTAAGGGAATCACAGAGGATTCAAGTGACCATTTTCTTTTCTTGTTGAAATCTTACTCCTCAAGGCCAAGCTGAGAGTTGCCTCCTCTAGGAAACCTCCCTGCAATCTATTCATCACTTGAGATCTTATGTCATTTTCATTACACTGTGGTCATAGATTTCTATGATATAAAGCTGTGTTTGTATCCCCAAAGATTTGAGAGCTACTTGAAGGGAAGGAGCAGCCTTTTAATTATTTTCCCTTCACCTGTCCAACTCTGAGCATTAAGATCTTGCAGATAGAGGAGCACTCAGAAGTTGTTCTAATTCTGACCTCTGAATTGAACTAGAAGAGAAGGGCAAGGCTTGATGCATCATATAGTTTTAAAATATATAAAAGGGAAGTCTTTGACAGAGCAGGGAATAGACTTGTTAGTTATCTAGGTAGAAAAATATAAAAGATGAAAATACACTTAGCTCCTGTAAGAAATGTAACCAAACTTAAACAAGTTTAGAGAGATGCATAATGTGTTTCCAAGGGAAAATGGGGACATGCCATACCTTTCAAGTGTAGGCCACGGTTGACAATGACCGTGATTTCTCAGGATTGTCCTGGCTTACACAGGACATCTAGTCACCCACAGATTTGGCAACAGGTCAATTATTCTGTTCAGTTCAGATCACCAAGCTGGCTAATAGATGCTTTCCACTTCACTGCAGTCTCTGGAGACACAAACGCTTGTCCACACCCCAGAATGAATCCAAGCTGAGGTTCAGCACAATTAGTTATTTGTTTCCTCTAACATCTGAACCTTGTGAGATTCAGCCACCTCCTGGGAACCAGCCGTCTGCCAACGAGGCATGAATAAAACAGAGAAGGTTCCAGCTGGCATCACCTGCTGTGTTTTGCCTTATTTCTCTACACACATTTCTAGACTTCTGAAAACCAGGGGCCTCTCTCAAGAGGACGCATGCCACATGGGCTGGGTCTCTGAGATCATGATTCTGTTTTTGACTTTTTTATTTTTTGAGCCTCAGCCTGACTCAGGCATTAGACAATGGATGGGGGACCACAATCCTCAGATTCTTGCCTGGCTCTGACCCCTGGCCACCCTCACATTCAAACCCTTTCATGATCAGCCCCTTACATGTTATTAATCTTCAGATCATAAAAATATCTCGTTTAAGAGCCCATTTTTTATGAGAACCTATACTCTGCCAAGGTTTCTCTCTCATCCTGTAATATGGCAGTTTGGGTTCATTTTCATTATACAGCTATAAGCTATGATATTGTTGAGGTTTCACTGTTTGCCTTTCCTTTATGATACCTCTCTGTAAATACATGGATGACCTTTTCTCCTCATTCCCACTGCCACTGTCGTAGCCCAGCCTATTGTCACAGCTTATTTGCTCTTTTTCTGCCTGTCAAGGTTGTAATGGTTAAGTGCCTGGATTCTGAAGTCATATAACAAGCTTAAATCCTGGGCTTGCAACTTACTAGCTGTGTGGCTTTGGATAAGTCACATAGTCTCCTTGTGCCTCAGTTTTTCCATCTGGGAAACTAAGGGTAACAAACATGACCATTTCCTAAGGTCATTGCAGTTAGTATGTTATGCTTCAACCTGTTAATATATAACACATAAAGTGCCATATTATAGGACAAGAGAGAAGTTGCTTGCTTTTACAGGAGCTGAAAAAGTGTCGGTTGTTATTATGGTGTTATTATTATCCTTCATATGATCCAAGACACTTTGCATAGAGCGTTAGTTCAATTTTTGAATGAAAATAAGGTTATTTTATAGCCATTCTTGATGGTGGGGGAAAAAGCAGCTTCTTGTAGGTAGAATGCGTTTGAGAAGAATTCAGTAAAGATGAGGTATTCTGAGTGCAGGTAATCCTCAGGGATGGCACTGGAGAAGCAGATAAAGGATAAACTGTGGCTGACTTTTAACACAGGGTGAAGAAGCTGGAGGTTATGAAGCAGGCAGGGGAGAATCCCTGAGAGTTTTGAGCCAAGAGTGACAGTGGACACTGAGAGGTTAATCTGAAGAAGATGTCTGTCTCATTTAAAGGGGAATGGGACTTGCTTGCAAAGCCAGCCTTATAGAGTCTGCAAATCATTCATTCATTAAAAAGTTTCAATGGATATTTACTATTACATCCAGGTACTTGCTAGGCGCAATAGTGAGTAGACCTGACACACTTTATATTTTCATGAAGTTTATGGTGTAGTGGGGAAGAGGCCATTTTAAAACAAGGCATGGTAAATGCTGCAGAGGCATTGACCCCTCCTGCATCCATCCCACCCATTCCACTTCACCCCGGAGGAGTGCATGCAGACTGAGTGGGATTGATCCCGCTCTCAACTCCAGGAATGTGATCTGATAAGTGTAAGCCAGTTGTTTCTAACTCTGATGCACATTCCAGTTACTTGTGGAGTTTAACAAAATTATAAACACCAGGATGCCAGCTCTAGAGATGAAATGATCTGGGATGTGGCCTGGGAGTTGTTAGTGTACGTATAGATCACCAGGTGATGATAATACGCAGAACCACTGTTCCAGTCCAACCAGGTAATCTTACTCCTCTTGCTAGAATGTTTTGTTCAGGAACTATTCCAGAGATGGAGAACATAGTCCTAAGGCAGCCATAGCATATTACTGGTGTTGGCCATTGTGACTTGCTTAGAGTGGTCATCAGAGGGAACCCTAGTAGTTTTGTCAGATGGTTCTCTGAAGTGGGACTTTTTTTTCCCTTTAACTATCTTCTGAAGGCAACTTAAGGAGTCAAGCATAGGCAGCAGAACAGCAGAGAAATGGGGCTGGAGCCCTGAGCAAAGCATGCTTAATGCTTTCCTACCTCTTAACTTTCTAGTTACTTGAACCAAATAAAGCTGCTTCAGTGTTCAAGCCAGTTTGAGATAGGTTTACTGCTACTTGGAAATGCAGAGTGACAGTAAAAGTCTCCTAATTGACTCAAGGCATAATGTTATGGTGTAAGGTGCTTAACTCAGAAAAGATCAGGGAAAGAAGGAGTGGGTACTGAGGAGGAAGAGGACACTGTTCATAATTAGAGGGGCAATGTGACTTATTGGAAAGGCAAAGTTTTAGAGTTGGATGTACCTGGTTTTCAATTCTGGTTCGGCCACTTACTGGCTTTCTGACCTTGCTTCCTAAACTTTAAATTGGGGTATTATTAGAACTTGTAGGATTGTGATGAGGTTTGAGATTAATTATGAAATGAGATCAGCTCAGTGTCTGCTAGTGTGTTGTAGATACTAAAAATAGGAGGACTATTGCTTTTCTAGTGGCAGCTGCTACCAGATAAATGGACATGACAGGTACTAGGCTCTAGGGTTAGGGACTAAAAGGCACATGGTAGGATTCCATA
Organism: Chlorocebus sabaeus; assembly: GCF_047675955.1. Taxonomy (NCBI): domain Eukaryota; kingdom Metazoa; phylum Chordata; class Mammalia; order Primates; family Cercopithecidae; genus Chlorocebus; species Chlorocebus sabaeus. The sequence continues at coordinate 69,597,960 of NC_132915.1, read as the reverse complement.
GGCTGGAGCTCCTGAAATCTCAACAGGTTTAGATCTGATTGAGTGCAGACATGATTATGAGTAGCTGGAATAGAAAGTAAGAGGCAAAAATAGAACAAAATGTTGTATGCTTTTAAGGTCCCTTTCTGTTATGGAGAATTATCTGTATGGGTTGCCCTTTTTGGTGTAGGTATGCTTCTATGTAAGGAATCAATGTTTATCATATATAACAGAAACACCCTCTTCCTTGTATACTGTTGGATAAAAAATGATAAATGTTTGCTATTGAATTCATTCTTTTATCGGTTATCAGAAGTAACCTTGTGCCAGGTAAGTAACAATACAATTGGATCTTTACCTGTATTGCATTGTAGTTATGTCTCCCTAGAAGTGTATGCTAGTCACCTTGAATGAATTTGGGAAATACTCTGGCGTCTGATGGAAATTTGAGACCACACTTTTTTTTTGTTTTGACTTTTGAGTTCAGGGGTACATGTACAGGTTTGTTACATAGGTAAACGTGTGTCGTGGGAGTTTGTTGGACGATTATTTCATCACCCAGGTATTAAGCCTAGTACTCATAAGTTATTTTTCCTGATCCTCTCCCTCTGCCTCCTCCCACTTTCCACCCTCCAATAGGCCCCAGTGTGGGTTGTTTCCCTCTATGTGTCCATGTGTTCTCATCATTTAGCTCCCACTTATAAGTGAGAACACGTGGTATTCAGTTTTCTGTTCCTGTGTTAGTTTGCTAAGGATAATGGCTGCCAGCTCTATCCATGTCCCTGCAAAGGACATGATCTCATCCTTTTTAATGGCTGCATAGTATTCCCTGGTGTATACGTACCACATTTTCTTTATTCAGTCCATCATTGTTGGGCATTTAGGTTGATTCCATGTCTTTGCTATTGTGAATAGTGCTGCAATAAACATATGTGTGCATGTGTCTTTATAATAGAATGATTTACATTCCTTTGGGTATATACCCAATAATGGGATTGCCAGGTCAAATGGTATTTCTGTCTTTAGGACTCTGAGGAATTGCCACACTGTCTTCCACAGTGGTTGAACAAATTTACACTCCTGAGAAACACATTGTTTTATTTAAAATCAGCAACATATTTATAAACTCTTTCTTATGAATTACTTCTTCAAAAGATTATATGTTCTATTATATACTAATTATTTAATAATCTCAAATTTAGAAGACTTTTTTTTTCCTTTGTTCCTAGATGCTGGGGCAGTATAATGTGTACATTCAGTGACTCCAACTTCTCACTTGGAATTAAGCACTACAGTCAGCAGATTATTATCAAAGGAGAGATAACAGGAGCCTACCCCAACCCCCTGGATCAGTCTCTTCTATACATGCTACTACTATGGCTTCAACTGCAATTAAAGCAAATTTAAAGAAATGTAAGTAACTAAATATAGATATCTTTTTCTTAACTAAACTGTAATTATAATCTTCCATTGCCTGATAATATTCTGTCACTGCCTGATCTTTTGTTTTTTCTTTTCTTCACTTTGCTCTAAGGATATTGTCTTACTTTTTCATAATGATATATCTCATTCTCCTTTTTTAAGTTTTTCTGAGACAGGGTCTCACTCTGTCACCGAGGTTGGAGTGCAATGGCACCATCTTGGCTCACTGCAACCTCTGCCTCCCAGGCACAAGTGATTCTGCCACCTCAGCCTCCTCAGTAGCTGGTACCACAGGTGCGCACCACTACGCCTGGCTAACTTTTTGTTTCTTTTCTTTTTGGGGGAGTGAGGAGTAGAGATGAGGTTTTGCCATGTTGCCCAGGCTGGTCTTGAACTCCTGAGCTCAAGAAAGCCACCTGCCTTGGCCTCCCAAAGTGCTGGGACTACAGATGTGAGCCACTGCACCCAGCCATATCTCATTCTTACTATGAGAATTTTCCCTTCGACCTTTGGTATGGCAGCCTTACTATCTCTTAGTACTCTGGTAAAGTGTATTTTCTTTGCAATTTATTTTTCTTAGGGACTCAAAACTCTTCTTTCATGTAGGTTTTCTTAGCTCCAAGTTGACTTTTGTGTTGAAGGAATAAGATTACCAAGACAGGCATAAACCTCATGACTGTCATTTTCCAATGAGATAAAGGTATAAATGGCTAACCATTTTATGTTACTTCACGTGTCTGATATGGGGGAAAAAGCATGAGCTATGGGTTCAAGACCCAGCTGTATAGTTTATCTTTGTGATCTAAGGCAGCTATTTAACCTCCCGGAAACTTAACTTTTTTTCATCTGTAAGATAACACAATCACTTAGATTGTAAGTTTTTTTTTTTTTTTTTTTTTAACTTTTATTTAGGTTCAGGAATACTTGTGCAGGTTTGTTACAGGTAAAACTTGTTCCACGGGGGTTTGTTGTACAGATTATTTTGTCACCCAGGTACTAAGCCTAGTACCCAATGGTTATTTTTTTTATCCTTATAGGATTATTACAAATGTGAAATTAGGTGTGTAAACCATCTAGTGTGGTACCCATACACAGTGAGTGCACAATAAATTTTAATTTCCTGAACTCTCTTACTTCTCTCTCTAGAGGCTTATATTTGGGATAAAATTATTTGCACAAAATACTAATTATTCTAGTTTAACCACTTGAACTGCTTGTAACATACTTTAAACCTTATTCTCAAAAGAATGATGCCTAATTTTTCTTGGGCTTAAATATAAAGTTCACTGCATTTCTTAATTGCTCCAGAATACTGAGAGAACTGACAGTTAATCATTCAAAGCTATTATCAGTGATCTTTAAATAAGACATGAAGGATAGGAGGAATTCCAGAATACTTGGAATGAGCAAATATCCCCGATTTCGAAAGAAAAAACAAAATATGTATGCCGCCCTCCACAAACAGAGTGGATAGCTTTATATTAATTCCTGAATTTCTAGCTTGATATTAATCCCTGGAAAAATTCTAAAAATGGCAACTATACTTATGATTTGTAAACAATTAGAAAAGTAGTAATTGTCAGGAACTGGTATGGTTCTACTAGGACAAGGACATTTCCTTATTTTCCTTGTTCTTTTAAATAATTGAGACTGGGGAACATAGTGGGACCCCATCTCTACAAAAAATAAAAATAATTAACCAGATGTGGTGGTGAGTGCCTGTAGTCCTATAGTCCCAGCTACTCAGGAGGCTGAGGCAGGAGGATTGCTTGACCCTGGGAGGTTGAGGCTGCAGCAAGCTGTGATTGCACCACTGCACTCCAGCTTGGGTGACAGGGTGAGACCCTGTTTCAAAAAGAAAAAAAAAGTTAAATAAATAAATAATCATAAGTCCTGTGGATCATGTTAAAGCTATAAACATAGTGTATGTATTTTGATGCAGCAAACCTTCTAGCAAAATTCTCATGATATTGTTGTTGATAAAATCATTAGAAAGATGTGGCCTGGATTGTTTATCTATCTTCTATTTTTATCTTTATTCTAAAAAGATTTTTGATGGCTTTAACAATACATAAAGTTTAATAAGATGACGCAAAAGAGTGAGAAAATTAGGGTAAAGGAAAAACAATGTTAAAGGAAATAAGAGGGAACTGAGTGTGTTGTTGCTTCATAAAATGTGTGCCATGACATTCTGTTATTCCATACTTTGTACACTTCCTAGAGGTAGTTTACAAATGTTGCTGTGGGCTTCCTAACAGTCAAAGTAAAGAGGAAACATCATAAATACAAGTGTCTATAGGAAAGAGAAACAGCACTGAGAGCACTGAAGCTTCTGTTGGGTCCTTGCAAAGAGGACATATGTCATGTAGTAAACCATCTGCTCCTTACATGAAATGCAATGGTGAGTTTTGAGGGCTGCTTCTTATGAAGTGCCTTTATGTAGGCCAAAGTATTTTATTGGGTAAAAAAACTTCTATGGGCAATTGTGGTTTAGGGGTCTTGCGAATGTCATCAAGATATGTAACTCTCTGATAGTTGGGAAGTGTTTTTACCATTAGGCTCTAGTTCAGCAGCCTGCTTATAAAACTTCTCCAGAGATCATTCATGACAGGGTTGATGTCTTTACTGCTTTGCTTTTTCCTTCTGCAGTAAGAATTATCATCAAAGATAAAGTCTTTGAAAACACTTCTCACATTTTGGAATGATGAAAATTTGGAAGAGACAGTAAATAATAGTTAAGTGGTCTTGATATCTGGCATATTGGGTTAAAGCTTACAAGATAAAATTTAGTAGCTATAAATATGTAAAATAGTGAATTTGAGTTAAAAAGTGAATCCTTGAGTGACAGAACCAGGGACACCCTGAAAGTAAGGCACACTATTTGAGAAGGACACCAGGAGCTTCCACACCTGCAAACTCAGATGAGACAATAATGTGGCATGGCTTCTAAGAAAGCCAGAGTTGCATGTGTGGAAGCATTGTGCTCACAGAGGCTCTACAGAGACCTGGCCCAGGCCAGGTCACATCAGGAGCCTTCTGTTAAAATTTCATGCCATTTTCCAAGAGAGCTATTCATTCAAAGGAGAGTGTCTGGGATGCTGACGAGTCTAAAAGAAAATTTAGAGAAGCTATAGATTCTTATCCTAGAAATGAGAAGATAAAACAAACATAAAATCTGCCTTAGTTGAAGAGATATTATGTGATCAGGAAAATAATTTCCTCCCTTATATGGTTGGGTCTTTGTCCCTGACAAAATCTCATGTCAAATTTTAATCCCCAATGTTGGAGGTGTGGTCTGGTGGGAAGTGATTGGATCAAGGCAGCAAATTTCCCCTTTGGTGCTTCTCATGATAGTGAGTGAGTAATCATGAGATCTGGTGTTTAAAAGGGTGCAGCACCTTCCACCCTCTCTCTTCCTCTTGCTCTGGCCATGTAAGACATGTCTCCTTCCTCTTTGCCTTCTGCCATGATTGCAAGTTTCCTCAGGCCTCCCCAGCCATGCTTCCTTTACAGCCTGCAGAATCGTGAGCCAATTAAACCACTTTTTTTTTTTTTTAAATCAATTACCCAGTCTCAGGTAGTTCTTTATAGCAATGCAAGAATGGACTAATACAGAAAATTGGTGCTAGAAAGTGAGGCATTGCTATAAAAATACTTAAAAATGTGGAAGTGACTTTGGAAGTGAGTAATGGACAGAGGTTGGAACAGTTTGGAGGACTCAAGAAGACAGGAAGATGAGGGAAAGTTTGAAACTTTCTAGAGACTTGTTGAATGGTTTTGACTAAAATGCTGATAGCCATACGGACAGAGATGGCCAGGCTGATGAGATCTCAGATGGAGATGAGGAAATTACTGGGAATTGGAGCAAAGGTCACTTTTCTTATGCATTAGCAAAGACGTTGGAGGCATTGTGCCCTGCCCTAGAGATCTGTGGAAGTTTGGACTTGAGAGAGATGATTTAGAGTATCTGGTAGGAGAAATTGCTAAGCAGCAAGGTGCTGAAAGTGTGACCTGGCTGCTTCTAACAGTATATGCTCATTTGCATAAGCAAAGAGATTATCTGAAACTGGAACTTATATTTAAAAGGAAAGCACAGTGTAAAAATTTGGAAAATTTGCAGCCTGGCCATGTAGTAGAAAACAGAAACCCATTTTCTGTGGAAAAACTCAATCCTGCTGCAGAAATTTGCATAAGTAAAGAGAAGCCAAATATTAATAGCCAAGACAAGGAGGCAGATGCCTCCAAGGCATTTCAAAGACATTCATGGCCTTTCCCATCATTGGCCTGGAGGCCTAGGTGGGAAGAATGGTTTTGTGAGCCGGGTTCCCAGGGCCCCGGTGCCCTACACAACCTTGGGACACTGCTCCCTGTGTCCCAGCCACTCCAGCTCCAGCCATGGCTAAAAGGGCCCCAGATACATCTCAGGTCACTGCTCCAGAGTGGGCAAGCTCTAAGCCCTGGTGGCTTCCATGTTGTGTTAAGCCTGCAGGTGTACAGACTGCAAGAGTTGAGACTTGGGAGCCTCCACCTAGGTTTCAGAAGATGTAAAGCCTGGATGTCCAAGGAGAAGCCTGCTTTGAAATTGGGGCCCTCATTGAGAACCTCTACTAGGGGAGTGCAGAGGGAAAATGTGGGGCTGAAGCCCCCAAACAGAGTCCCCACTGGGGCACTACCCAATGGAGCTGTGAGAAGACCATCCTCCAGACCCAAAAATGGTAGATTCACTGACAGCTTACACCATACACCTGGAAAACTCACAGGCACTCAATGCTAGGCTTTGAGAGCAGCTGTGTGGGATGGGCCCTGCAGAGCCACAGTGGAGAAGCTGCTCAAGGCCTTGGGAGCCCACCCTTTGCATTAGTGTGGCCTGGATGTGAGACATGGAGTCAAAGGAGATTATTTTAGAGCTTTAAGATTTAACGACTGCCCTGCTGGGTTATGGATTTGCTTGGCACGTGTAGTCCCTTGCTTTTGGTGGATTTTTTGCTTTTGGAAATGGATTGTTTACCTAATGCCTATAGTCCCATATTATCTTGGAAGTGACTAACTTGTTTTTTATTTTACAGGCTTATAGGTGAAAGGGACTAGCCTTGTCTCAGACGAGACAATGGACTTTAGACTTTTTAGCTAATGCTGGCATGAGTTAAGACTTTGCTGTACTGTTGGAAAGACATGATTGTATTTGGAAATGTGAGAATGACATGAGATTTGGGAGGGGTCAGTGTGGAATAATATGGTTTGGGTCTTTATCTTTGCTCAAATCTCATGTCAAATTTTAATTCACACTGTTGGAAATGGGGTCAGGTTGGAGGTGATTGGATCAAGGGGGAAAATTTCCCCTTTGGTGCTGTTCTCATGAAAGCGAGTGAGTAATCATGAGATCTGGTTGTTTGAAAGTATGTAGTACCTTCTCTATCTCTCTATTCCTCCTGCTCTGGCCATGTAAGATGTGCCTCATTCGTCTTTGCTTTCTATCATGATTGTAAGTTTCCTGGGGCCTCCCCAGCCATGCTTCCTGCACAGCCTGTGGAACCGTGGGCCAATTAAACCTCTTTTCGTTATAAATTACCCAGTCCTGGGTTGTTCCTTATAGCAATGTGAGAACAGACTATTACACTCCTGGATAAAGCTAAAAGAAAAAATTTTAACAAACTACTGATTGATTACATAGGAATATATAAAAGAAAAACAATAATTAGAGCTATCTGAAAAATCAAAATGGTCTTTCTTTTGAGTGGTGAACTTCTCATTGCTGGAAGAACTCAAAGTGAGTCTGTATAGCTTCCAGCAATGCTGTAGAAGATAGTTTGATGAAGATGAGAGATTGTTCTAGGTGACCTCCAAGTTCCCTTCTCACTCAAAGATTTTATGCATCTTTACCTGAAATGGCAGAAATTTCGACTTAAAAAATCCACAAGTTATTTAAAGAAAAAAATCAATTTAGTCTCAGACTATTGTTAGTGTCTCAGAAGATCTGCCTCCAAATGACTAAGTTAAAGTAACACAAACAGAAGACGATGAATCATGCTGCTTTTCCTAATGGTCTCCAATATGCGAAGCCCAAGTTTACAGCTGCTACTCTGAGTGACTACATGGGGAGGGAGAAGTAAATTATGGTAGGTATAACACTGTAATGTTCCTAGTTGGTAGCTTGTGTGTATATGATTACCTAGTATTCCTTACCAGCTGTGTTTTTTGTTTGTTTGTTTTTTGTTTTTTTAACATTAGTCTTACTGATTTAAAACAACCATCCTTTTTTCATTTATTTCAATAAGCACTGTTCTTTTTGGAAGAGTAAGACATTTTATTTAAAAGTGGAAGTTTTTCTTAGCTCTTGTATTAGTCCGTTCTCACACTGCTATGAAGAAATACCTGAGACTGGGTAATTTAAAAAGAAAGAGGTTTAATTAACTCATAGTTTTGCAAGGCTGGGGAGGCCTCAAGAAACTTACAATTGTGGTGGCAGCAAGGAGAAGTGTTGAGTAAAAGGGAGAAAAGCCCCTTATAAAACCATCAGATCTCTTGAAAACTCACTCACTATCACAAGAACAGCATGGAGGTAACCGCCCCTATGATTCAATTACCTCCCTCTGGTTCTCTCCCATGACACATGGGGATTATGGAAACTATAATTCAAGATGAGATTTGGGTGGGGACATGGCCAAACCATATCAGCTCTTAAGTGTATATGATGTGATTGTACATATATATGTACTTGACAGGGTGATTGTGAGTCTCAGGTGAGGTAATTATTTAGGCACTACTCTCTCTTCTTATTCTTGACCCAGGTCACTGAGGTGGAGACAGGGTCATGGGAGTGGGGAAAATCACTTACTCACTTCTCCACCACCAGAATAAAGGAAGTCTTTAGTGGTGGGTGGACAGGATTTTGGAAAGGGTTTCTAGAGGGTGAGCAAGCAGGACAGATGGTCCCCAACTACATCTCCCCATTCCTAGTGCGAGGGCACTTAGTTGGCTGGGTTTTCTTTCTTGGTACTCTTGGGGCTTGAACGAGGGAAAATTCTGAGGTGTGCTAGATTGATAACAGAAAGGTGATTGAACCTAGTCTGGAATGGGGATTGGGTCACCAAAGATAAGGAAGTTCAGGGACTGGAAAGAACAGGAGGGGCCTTGAGCTAATCAGGGGTAGAGTTAAGGAGAAGACTCTGAAAGTTCAAGTCCAAGGTCTAAAGCCAGAGTAGGAACCAATGAAGTGTCTAGATATTAGAAGAAAGAAAAGAATCAGATGAAGGCTGCCCACACAGATTCTGCTAAAAGCACTGTGGTCTTCACAGGATAGCTTTTATTTTATCTCCCTCAGGGGCAGCTCAGGGGCTTGGGACACTAGCTAAGGCCAGAGGTTCCCTAGAAGCTTGTCCCACCAATAAGCATGCAATTCCTTGATAAATCAAAGTCTACTGTTTCTCTCCAAGAAATCTCCAGGACAGATGGGCCAACTGATTAAAAGGATCTGGCTCCTTTAGGGCTAAGAAATTAATTTGGCAAATCATATTCCTAATCTCAGTGCAAATTCCTCAACTGAGAGACCTAGGAAACTTTGGTCAGTCATCTCTCTGGTCTCAATGAGTGAATTCCATTGCAAAACGGCCATGTAAGTTTGTCCCCTCCCCCTCCCTTCCTTGGCAGCTCTGTTTAGCATGCACCCAGGTGGCTTCTGGGTAAGGCATGCAGAGGTAGCTAAGGATAGTTTATTGCCTTTGGTGTGTCCTTGCACGATTTTTGCCCTCAGACATAGACTGAGCCCTTAGCATATCTTTTCTATACTAGTAAAGTCTATGTACCTTTATTATATCCTGTAAAAGTCTACATGTCTTTCCTATACTTGAAAGCTATGCCATCAACTTAATCATAATATAATTCTGATTGGATACTGTCTTAAATTATACTTATGCATTAATTTCTAACAATTTAAAGTTGCATTTTACTATTTTTATTAGTCCAGTGAATGCTCTTAATCTTGTATACCATCATAAATGAACTATTTGAATTCTTGAGGATTCCTTTAAAGGCTCCTTTATGTATGTGCACCTTTTTTAATAGATTGAGACTTCCTTGAGATTCTTTTTTGATTCCTTTGTCTATAAAGGGGTAGCACTCAAGACCTTAGGATGACCTCATGTGTATATATCTTATTTATTATATACACATGCATATGCATATATAAAATAAATGTATTTTAAATAATATATATTAAATAATAAAGATATTTACAGTTGACCTTTGAGCAACATGAGTTTTAACTACACTAATCCACCTATATATGAATTTTTTTCAATAAGTGGATTGGAAAATTCTTTTGAGATTTGTGACAATTTGAAAAAAGTTATAAACAGCATAGCTTAGAAATATCAAAAAAGTTAAGAGAAATTAGGTATGTCATGATGCATAAAATATATGTAGTACTAGTCTATTTTATCATTTACTACCATAAAATACACATAAGTCTATAATAAGAAGTTAAGAGTTATCAAAACTTAGGCATACAGACTGTACATGTTACCATTCACAGTCCAGAGAAAAGTAAACAAATGTGAAGATGCAGTATAAAATCATAACTGCATAAAATTCACTGCAGCACGTACTGTACTACTGTAATAATTTTGTAGATGCCTCCTGTTACTACTGTGGTGAGCTCAGATGTTATGAATATCCACTTAAAGCACTTTGTGACAATAATCGTCTCTGTGAGGGCAGATTCTCTCTTCAGTAAATTGTGAATTACAGCAAAAAGTGATCTCTCAAGGTTCTCATGTATTTTTCACCATGTTTAGAGCAATACTGAGAACCTGAAATAACACTGTGGGACCCATACTAAGAGCCACTAGTGATGCTGGAAGTGCTTTCAGGAAGCAGAGAAAAGTCATGGATTATAAGAAAAAAGTGGAATAGTTTGTTATGTACTCTAGATTGAGGTCTGCAACTGCAGTTGCTCACCATTTCAGACAGATGATTCATCTTATAAACAGATGACATAAACTTACGGTATGGATAAATACAGTACAGTATTGTAAATGTTTTTCTCTTCCTTATGATTTTCCTAATTGCATTTTCTCTTTTCTAGGTTACTTTATTGTCAGAATACAGCATGTAATACATGTAACAAACAAAACATGATTTAATGAACTGCTTATGGTACTAGTAAGGTTTTGGCCAACAGAAAGCTGTTAGTAGTTAAGTTGTTGAGGAGTCAAAAGTTATATGGGATTTTAGACTGTACAAAGATCCTCTAACCCCTTTGTTGCTTAAGGGTCAACTGTATGCAAATTAAATACATACATACTGTTGCTCTTCTGAGCCTATTTTTCAATTAGACTGAAGTTTTTTCTTCTCATAACTCTCCACATAGTAATACCAAATAATAAGTATTACATTGCTTTGATTTATAAGAGATCTACTCAGGTATGAAATTATTCCAATTTTTTCTTCAACAAAACTTGAGCATCTATATTATGTGCTGTCTGTCTAGGTCATCTGGCATATTATTTCATTTAATCTGTAAACCATCTTTGAAAGTAGGTATTATCCTAGGAATCCAACTTACAAGGGATGTAAAGGACCTCTTCAAGGAGAACTACAAACCACTGCTCAGTGAAATAAAAGAGGACACAAACAAATGGAAGAACATACCATGCTCATGGATAGGAAGAATCAATATCGTGAAAATGGCCATACTGCCCAAGGCAATTTATAGATTCAATGCCATCCCCATCAAGCTACCAATGAGTTTCTTCACAGAATTGGAAAAAACTGCTTTAAAGTTCATATGGAACCAAAAAAGAGCCCGCATCTCCAAGACAATCCTAAGTCAAAAGAACAAAGCTGGAGGCATCACGCTACCTGACTTCAAACTATACTACAAGGCTACAGTAACCAAAACAGCATGGTACTGGTACCAAAACAGAGATATAGACCAATGGAACAGAACAGAGTCCTCAGAAATAATACCACACATCTACAGCCATCTGATCTTTGACAAACCTGAGAGAAACAAGAAATGGGGAAAGGATTCCCTATTTAATAAATGGTGCTGGGAAAATTGGCTAGCCATAAGTAGAAAGCTGAAACTGGATCCTTTCCTTACTCCTTATACGAAAATTAATTCAAGATGGATTAGAGACTTAAATGTTAGACCTAATACCATAAAAATCCTAGAGGAAAACCTAGGTAGTACCATTCAGGACATAGGCATGGGCACGGACTTCATGTCTAAAACACCAAAAGCAACGGCAGCAAAAGCCAAAATTGACAAATGGAATCTCATTAAACTAAAGAGCTTCTGCACAGCAAAAGAAACTACCATCAGAGTGAACAGGCAACCTACAGAATGGGAGAAAATTTTTGCAATCTACTCATCTGACAAAGGGCTAATATCCAGAACCTACAAAGAACTCCAACAAATTTACAAGAAAAAAACAAACAACCCCATCAAAAAGTGGGCAAAGGATATGAACAGACATTTCTCAAAAGAAGACATTCATACAGCCAACAGACACATGAAAAAATGCTCATCATCACTGGCCATCAGAGAAATGCAAATCAAAACCACAATGAGATACCATCTCACACCAGTTAGAATGGCGATCATTCAAAAGTCAGGAAACAACAGGTGCTGGAGAGGATGTGGAGAAATAGGAACACTTTTACACTGTTGGTGGGATTGTAAACTAGTTCAACCATTATGGAAAACAGTATGGCGATTCCTCAAGGATCTAGAACTAGATGTACCATATGACCCAGCCATCCCATTACTGGGTATATACCCAAAGGATTATAAATTATGCTGCTATAAAGACACATGCACACGTATGTTTATTGCAGCACTATTCACAATAGCAAAGACTTGGAATCAACCCAAATGTCCATCAGTGACAGATTGGATAAAGAAAATGTGGCACATATACACCATGGAATACTATGCAGCCATAAAAAAGGATGAGTTTGTGTCCTTTGTAGGGACATGGATGCAGCTGGAAACCATCATTCTTAGCAAACTATCACAAGAACAGAAAACCAAACACCGCATGTTCTCACTCATAGGTGGGAACTGAACAATGAGATCACTTGGACTCGGGAAGGGGAACATCACACACCGGGGCCTATCATGGGGAGGGGGGAGGGGGGAGGGATTGCATTGGGAGTTATACCTGATGTAAATGACGAGTTGATGGGTGCAGCACACCAACATGGCACAAGTATACATATGTAGCAAACCTGCACGTTGTGCACATGTACCCTACAACTTAAAGTTTAAAAATAAATAAATTAAAAAAAAATAAAATAAAATAAAAATAAAAAAAAATAAAAAAAGAAAGAAAGAAAGTAGGTATTATTACTCTAACTTAATGGATAATTAAACTTACACTGAGGCTTAGGGAAAGTTAGAACCTTGTATAAGTCCAACTGGTAAGCCAAAATTTGAATCCAGGTATTTTGATTTCAGACCAAATGCTGACTTTTTGTGGACATCACTGAGTTTATCAATAAGGAATGTATGTAAGTTGCTCAGATTGTTATTGTGTAGAAATTGTATCTCTTTTTCCCCTAATCTTTTAAATTGTGTTAAAATACATGACTTAAAATTACCATCTTAACTGTATTAAGTCTTCCAAACCATGAATATGAGATGTTTTTATTTATTTATGTCTTCTTGAATTTCTTTCACCAATGTTTTGTAGTTTTCACTGTACAAGTCTTTCCTTCCTTGCTTAAGTTAATTTATAAGGATTGTATACATTTTGATGCTATTGTAAATGGGGTTGTTTTTGTAATTTCCTTTTGAGATTGTTCATTGTCAGTATAAAAATGCAACTGATCTTTGTGTTTTCACTTTGTATCTTACCACGTTGCTTAATTTATTTACTAGTTGTAACATATATATTTTTTTTTTTTGGTGTAGTCAATTGTATCCTTCCATAAACAGAGATAATTTTACTTCTTTCTTTCTAATTTCTATGCCTTTCATTTCTTTTTCTTACCTAATTGCTTTGGCTAGAACTTCTAATACCATGTTGAAAAGAAGTGGTAAAAGTGGGCATCTTTGTCTTATTCTTGATCTTAAAGGAAGAGCTTTCAGCCCTTCACCACTGAGTATGATATTAGCTATGGGCTTTACATATATGGCCTTTATTATGTTAAGGCAATTTCTTTCTATTTTTATTTTGTCAAGTGTTTTTATCATGAAAGGGTGTTGAATTTTGTGAGATCACTTTTTTCTGCATCAATTGAGATGATCACATGTTTTTCCCCCTTCCTTCTGTTATTGTAATATATTACATTGATTGGTTTTCCTATATCGAAATAACCTTACATTCCAGGAATAAATCCCACTTGTCATGGCGTGTAATCTTTTTAACTGCTGAATTTAGCTTGCTATATTTAATTGAAGATTTTTTGCTCAGTGTTCATGGAATTATCTCTTACTTAACTTGATTATACAACTCAGATTTTTATGTCATAAGTGCTAAGTAAGTTTGTGTTGAGTCTGTGGTGTCAATAGCATTGACAATCTTGAGCTTATATGAATCAGAAAGGTACTGTGGTGGTGAAAGAGTCCAAGTTGTCTTTTGACAAGAACGTCTTCCACCAGATGCATATAATATCTGTGGCAGAAGGAAGAGGAACCAAATTTTATGTTTAACACTGACAGCAGTGTAGGATCCAAGATGCCAAATTGGGTAAAAGGCAGCACCAAACAATCAGAATTTAGATATAAATATTCCCCATCCAGAGAGCAAGTAATTCATCCTTCTTATTGGGAGTGGAATGCCCTGAGTATATTAATAAATTATGGCTATTTTCTGGTTCTTGCATCAATCTGTAAACCAAAAGCAAAGTTCTAGGCCCCCCAACCAATTGGCCAAGAGGTCCCCCTCTTGGCCAAGGGGACCCCAAAGAAACCTGAAAAGCTAATTCAGGCCATGACAGGATGTAAGGGTCAGACATGCCTCATTATACTTTCCTTCTTTTGGAGTTTAGACATAACTAGGCAGTGTTAACATTAAAACAGAGATGTTAAGACTGACAAAACAGACTCTTAGTTGCAATAAGATACTGAAAGGTGACAACGCGCTGGCAGCCCTCGCTCACTCTCAGCGCCTCCTCGGCCTTGGCGTCCACTCTGGCCACGCTTGAGGAGCCCTTCAGCCCGCCACTGCACCCTGGGAGCCCCTCTCTGGGCTGGCTGAGGCTGGAGCCAGCACCCTCTGTTTGTGGGAAGGTGTGGAAGGAGAGGCACAGGCAGGAATTGGGGCCATGCTCGCGGCTCTCAAGGGCCAGCATGAGCTCCCGGTGGGTGCCGGCTCAGCAGGCCCTGCACTCGGAGTGGCCAGCCACTGGGCAGTGAGGAGCTTAGCACCTGGGCCAGCAGCTGCGGAGGGTGCGCCTGGTTCCCCAGCACTGCCGGGCTGCCCGCACTGAGCTTGAATTCTCGCCAGGCCTCAGCTGCCTCCCCATGGGTCAGGGCTCAGGACCTGCAGCCCACCATGCCCGAGTCCCGACCCCACACCCTGCCTCTCCCCTCCCCGCTCCCCCGTCTCTCCCCTCCTCCCCTCTCCCCTCCCCCCACCTCGCCTCTCCCCTCCCCCTCCCGGCACCTCTCCCCTCCCTCTCCCCCTCCTCTCCCCGCTTCCCCAACCTTCCCCCTCCCCTCCTCCCCCCACCCGCCTCTCCCCAACCCATCTTCCACCCCGCCCATGGTGGGCTCCTGCCTGGCCCGAGCCTTCCCAATGGGCGCCTGAGCCCTCCCTACAGGTGCTGCTGCCTGCTCCATGGCACCCAGTCCCATTGACCGCCCAAGGACTGAGGAGTGCAGGTGCCTGTGGTGTAGGGCTGGCAGGCACCTCCGCCCCTGGCCCTGGCACGGGATCCACTAGGCAAGCCAGCTGGGCTCCTGAGTCGGGTGCAGACTGGGAGAACTTATATGTGGAGCTAGAGGATTGTAAAAGCACCAATCAGTGCTCTGTGTCTAGCTAATCTAGTGGGGACTTGGAGAACTTTTATGTCTAGCTAGGGGATTGTAAATGCACCAATCAGCACTCTGTGTCTAGCTCAGGGATTGTAAACGCACCAATCAGCACCCTGTCAAAACAGACTGATCAGCTCTCTGTAAAATAGACCAATCAGCAGGTTGTGGGTGGGGCTGAGCCAGCAGCTGCAACTCACTGGGGTCCCCTTCCACACTGTGTAAGTTTTGTTTTTTCACTCTTTGCAATAAATCTTGCTGCTGCTCATTTTTTGGGTCCACACTGCCTTTGTCAGCTGTAACACTCACTGTGAAGGCCTGCAGCTTCACTCCTGAGGCCAGCAAGACCATGAACCCACCAGGAGGAATGAACAACTCTGAATGGGAGGAACGAACAACTCCAGATGCACCACCCTAAGGGTGTAACGCTCACCGTGAAGGTCTGCGGCTTCGCTTCTGAAGCCAGTGAGATCACGAACCCACCAGAAGGAAGAAACTCCTAACACGTCCGAACATCAGAAGGAACAAACTCCAGACACACCATCTTTAAGAACTGTAACACTTACCGTGAGGGTCCACGGCTTCATTCTTGAAGTCAGTGAGACCCAGAACCCACCAATTCCAGACACAATACCAAATTTCAGCCTTACTCTAGTGTAGCATCGTATGAAAGACAACAGGCCCTGAAAGATATCAAAGTATTTTACCCTCAAATATGTTTATTTGACATATTCTGAAACGGCCCTGTAAACTGTCTCTTGTGGGAGAAATTTGCATTCTGTAGAAAATCTCCTTTCCTTATTAAGTTTTTTTTCTGGAGAGTCTGACACCTTTTAAGGTCTGTTAAGAGACATTCACCATTTATACTCTCTGAAACCTGCTACCTGGAGTCTTCATCTACATAACAAGAGCCTGGGCTTCCACAACCCTGTTATCTAAACTCAAGCATTTCTTTATGCTGAATTCAACTCTTCAGGCAGGGCTTAACTCTTTCAATGAATCACCAATCAGGAAATATCTGAATCCACCTATGAGCTGGAACCCCTGCCCCATCCCCTCCTATCCCCCTCCCCCACTTGGAGATGTCCTGCCTTTCTGAGCCAAACCAATGTATACCTTACATATATTGATTTATGTCTTTGCCTGTAACTTCTGTCTTGCTAAAATGTATAAACCAAGCTATAACTCAAGCAAGTTGGGCACATGTTCTCAAGACCTCCTGAAGCTTTGTAACAGGCCATGGCCCTTAACCTTGGCAAAATAAACCTTTAAATTGATTGAGACATGTTTCAGATACTTTTAGAAGTCTAATGAACTTCTACCCTACCTAAAATAAATTTCTGGCTGGGTGCGGTGGCTTAAGCCTGTAATCCCAACACTTTGGGAGGCCAAGGCGGGCAGATCACGAGGTCAGGAGATTGAGACCACCCTGGCTAACACAGTGAAACCCTGTCTCTACTAAAAAAAAAAAAAAAAAAAAAAAAAAATACAAAAAATTAGCCGAGTGTGATGGTGGGCACCTGTAGTCCCAGCTACTCGGAAGGCTGAGGCAGGAGAATGGTGTGAACCTGGGAGGCAGAGCTTGCAGTGAGCCTAGATTGCACCACTGCACTCTAGCCTGGGTGACAGAGCAAGACTCTGTCTCAAAAAAAGTAAATAAAATAAAAAAATAAAAATAAATAAATAAATTTCTGAGAGGTAATGATTAAAATGAAAAACAGTGCCATCATAATGGTATGGCAGAAAATTTGGGTGAATATTTATACAATGCTGGATGTGAGAAAGTCTTCTTAACCATGATGCCAAAAATAAAAATAGAAATCATAGAGGAAAAATTGGCTACACTCAACTAAATAAAAATTAGCAATCTCTATCCTACCCAAAGTGATGTTAACAAAATAAAAAAGCAAAAGGTAAAATGGGGAAAAAAATTGCAACGTATATGATAGTCAAAATGATAAAATCATTAATTTATAAAAAAAATCTCATAAATCAAAATGGGCAAGTTATTAAAGAAGAAATATAAAGACCAATAATCATATGAAAAATAAAATCTAATTCGATAATTAAGAAATTCAAAGAGAAAGAGATGTGATTTTCTAACAATTACAAATGAAGAAAATAATCTAGCGTTGGAGACAGTGTGGAAAGACACTTATACCCCATTAATAGGAATGTAAATTGGTACTATCTTTATGAAGGCTAATCCAGAAATACATATTAGAAGCTTTTTAAAAAAGTGTACCACCTTTATTCTAGTAATTATACTTAACAAAATGTATTAAAAAGAAATAATATCTGCAAAGAAGTGGTTAGAAGAATGTTCATTAAAAATATTTAAAATAGCCAAGAGATTTAGAAACGTAAATGTCCAGAATTAGGAAGTTATTTAAATAAATTATTTAATACTCGTGTAATGGGATATAATGTGATGATTAAATCTAAATTATAGTTGGATATTGTTGGAAGTGGCTTTAGTTGGAATTAATGGTGTTGTTCTGAAGTCACTGTTACATGGCAAGGATCAAATCTGCTCTGGTTAATACTTCTGACCTTTCATTCTCCAGAATCAGACACTGTTATGGTCTTGTATCATCTTTCACATCCTAAGATCACCAAAGTGCTGATGTTTACTTTCCTTTTTCTTAGAACTTTTGACTTCCACCTTTCCTGAAGTTTGCATAAAGATTTTATGCGTGTTAGTATCTGTTTGATGTTTTTTCCACATGGACTCTGACGTCTAAATATTGGCAGGCCTCCAAGTTCAGTTCTTGGACCTATTTGTTTTTTTTTAAATCTACACTTACTATCTGAGTTATCTCTTCTAGTCTACAGCTGTCAATACCATCTATATCAAGCTTGTCCAACCCATAGCCCATGGGCTACATGTGGCCCAGGACATCTTTGAATGTGGCCCAACACAAATTAATAGGCTCTCTAAAAACATTATGAGATTTTTGGCCGGGTGCAGTGGCTCACATCTGTAATCTCAGCACTTTCGGAGACTAAGGCAGGCTGATCACGAGGTCAAGAGATCGAGACCATCCTAGCCAACATGGCAAAACCCCATCTCGACTGAAAATACAAAAGTTAGCTGGGTGTGGTGGCGCGCACTTGTAGTCCCAGCTACTAAGGAGGCTGAGGCAGGAGAATCGCTTGAACCCAGGAGGCGGAGGTTGCAGTGAGCCAAGATCACACCATTAAACTCCAGCCTGGGCAACAGAGCGAGACTCCGTCTAAAAAAAAAATAAATAAAAAAATGAAACACAAACATTATGGATTTTTTTTGGTGATTTTTTTGTTAGCTCAATTAGCGATCATTAGTGTTAATGTATTTTATATGTGGCCCAAGACAATTTTTCTTCTTCTAATGTGACCCAGGGAAGCTAAAAGATTGGATACTCCTGATCTATTTGCTGATAACTCTCAACTTTCTAACCTAAACTCCCCAAGACTCAGACTAAACAGATCTATCTATTTATTCAACAGCTCCCCTTTGATGGCTAATCAACTCTAACGTCCAAAGCTGAATTCCTAATTTCCTCCACTGCAAACCTACTCTTTTCACAGTGCTCCCCTTTCAGTACATGATAATTCTATTCTTTCAGTTTCCAGGGCCAAACATTTTGGTAACATCCTTAACTCTTCTCTTTCTTACAACACATATCAAAACTGTCACCATATCCTGAGGCTGCTTTTTCGAAATCTTTGTAGAATCTGGCTGCCTCTTACCCCCTACATGGCTCCAAGCCACCATTTCCTGGATTTTTCCAGCCTCCTAGTTGGTCTTCATGCTTCTACTTTTGCCCTCTATGATCTACTCTCAACAAAGGGGTCCTTCAAAAACCCGTCATATGATGTCACTCTCATGCTCAATACTCACCAATAGTTTTCACCTCCCTCAGAGAAAAATTTAAGACTTTCAATGATATGCAAGGTCCTATGTGATCTTGCTTCCAGCTACCTTTATGACCTCATCTTCTATTACCCTTTTCTTTACTCTGTTCCACCCGCATTGGCCTCCATACTGGATCAGCGTGTCACTCCATACTGTGTCCGGAACATGCCCAAGTACTTTCCTGCCTTGGGGTTACTGCCTGGGATGCTCTTCCCTTAATATACGTGAAACTCCCTCCTTTCCTACTTCAGGTCTTTGCTCTAAAGTCATCCTTTTTATTTAGGACATTCCTGACCATGCTATTTAAAATTAAAATCCCCTTTCCTCCTTCATGTCTTTACTTATACTCTTTTCTTACTTTCATTCCTGCCACAGCATCTATCACCATATAACCAACTTAGTTTTTATTGTCTGTGTCCTACAACAAGAATGAAGGCTTCATGAAGACAGATATTTTTCATCTTTTGCTTACTGCTTTATCCCAATTGTTGAGTATGGTGCCTGGCACATAGTAGATACTCAATAAGTATTTGTTGTTAAATGAATCTACAGATGCTACATCTAAGGACCTACTGAGATGTTCTTCTTGGTGCTAAGATGATGAATAAACCTGAGACACTTGGAAACTTCTAAGCTCTTATGGGATGAACGATGGTTATAATATCATAAGATGCCCAGGCATTACAAGGGAAAGGTAAGATGAGACCTCTGAGGCTCAATTAGGATAACAGATGTTTCTTCACTCTCTTTTGATTATGTTCCTGTCACTTGACATGGGATGTAGCTTGTTATGATGATGGAGGGAAGACTGCTGAAACTGGGAGAGGACTGTGAAATATTATAATGGGAGACAGTTCAAATATCCCACTTAGAACTAGTGGGTGGCATTTGTGGAGTAACGATATTATCTCATTATCTAAATCTCCTAAGACTCTGAGTATCCTGCCAGTTTCTATTTTATTTATATAACTCATTACTTCAAGGCTGTTATAGGAAGTTTCTGACTTTAGCAAGAAATATAAATTGACAGGGGAATATATTCATTATATATTGAATTTTAAAAGAAGATTATAAAATACCATAAAGATGGAAATTTTGTTTAGTTAGGAAAAGACCCATGCTTTCTATCATGTGTCTAATGATACATCTGAGAAGATAATGTAATAGAAGGGGACACACACACACACACACACACAAACGTACACACGTACTTAGGTCCTAATCATAACTATATCTGGATGTTAGGACTATATTTTTATTTCTTTTCTTTTTGCTTACCTAATATCTCCAACTTCTGATCTTCTATGGCGATTTTACAGGGCTTGTATAATAAAAATAAAGAGTTTGTGGGGTTATTAAGCTGTTGAGGGCATGATGTACTCTGGGCAACGATCATGAAGTCTTAATGTTGGAAATGACTTTTAGGTTGTAAGGCCAACCTTGTCCATGTCTTTGCCAAGTGGTTCTCTATTTGTGCACCTCCAGTGGCAGAAAGCTCACTGCCTCCTGAGGCAGCCCATTCCATATGTCTACCTATGACTTCTACACATGAATTTCTGTTCTTGGAAGTAATAGATTCTGGATTTTTGCAGTAGCCTCCTAATTGGTCTTCCTGTTTCCATTCTTGCCCCTCTGTAATCTCTCTTCAACAAAGTTGTCCTCCAAAAAAAGATCATGAAGGTTGTAGTTTCTGATTTATACATATGTATATACAGTTTCAGTCTACTGTAAAGGGAAGGGAAAGAAAGAAAACAGAGGAGGTGAGTCTAGGGACTATGCTTTGGGAAAACATATAAAGGCTTTATTGGTGCTAGAAGCATCACCAGTATAAATAAAACATATTCTGCGCTTTGAATTTTTATAGATGTATCTTTAATGTAATGAGATTAAATTATCTTCTGTGGAAGGAACATTATGGTAAGCACTGTTGATGAAGATAGAAAGCAAAAGATAGAAGAGAAATTCAAGGTAGGAATTTCTTTCTCTCATGACACACGCTGTCTAGTTAGGGAGAGCCTGAAACAGATTATATAAAACATCCTGAGAGCCGACGCAATGTACCATAAAATGAACCTTAGGCAAGGGGCATCAGATGACTGGTAAATTAAGGGAAGATGAGAGTACACTGGTGCTGCAATTCCATTCAACAATTTTTTTGAATATCTCTGTTCTGAAAATGACTGTACTGATTTCTATGGAAATATACAAAAATAATAAAGCATTGAGCTTACCCTCAATGTCTATGGTTCAGTGGCATTCAAGATTAGTGATAGGAGTTTTTAAAGACTTGGGCAAATATTCTAGACAATGTTAAACTAAAAAATAGCATACAAAATTACACAGTCAGTATGATTTTAACTGTGTAAAAAGTTCCCAGAAGAACTTTAGGAGAAAATATGCTGAAATGTTAAAAATGTTTTAAAAAGTCAATCATGTCAGGGTGAAATCATGGTGATTTTACCTCCCCCCACCTTTAAACAATTAACTCTTGAACAACACAGTTCTGAACCATGTGGGTCCACTTATATGTGCATTTTTTCCCACTTCTGCCACCCATGAAACAGCAAGACTGACCTCTCTTCTTCCTCCTCCTTTTCAAACTACTTAACAAGAAGATGATGAGGATGAAGACCTTTATGAATATCCTCTTCCACTTAATGAATAGTACATATTAGTACATATATTCTTTTCCTTATGATTTTCTTCATAATGTGTTCTCTCTAGCTTACTTTATTACGAGAATTCAGTATATAATACACACAAAATGAAAAATATATGTTAATTAACTTTTTATGTTATCAGTAAGGCTCTGGTCAACATAATTAACCTAGCTAAACTTTGGGGGAGTCCAAAGTTATATGTGGCTTTTTGACTATATGGGGATGTCAGCACCCCTAACCCCCACATTGCTCAAGGGTATTTTTATGTGCTTCCCCGTTTTCCATCATAAAATGAATTGTCATGTTTTATAATCATTAAAAAAAGAGTTAATTCCACCAATTTTACTGATATTCTGGTCTTGCAGGATAATAGAGACTTTATCCTAAAACCTGAGGTCAATTTTTAGCCTTTATTCTACTGACTATCATAGCTTTTGACCACCTACTCTTCTTAAGACATCCTTGACTGCCATGGATTTGCACTTTTGTTGTTCTTTCACATCTCATATTTCTCTTTCTCCCTCTATATGTCCTAATTTTGTGTTTCTAAGGCTTCATCTTTATGCTTTCCTCTCTTGGGGACTTCTCTGTATATAGGCTAGGGGATCTCAAGTGTACTATCTGTGACCTTGGAGTAAGTCCAATCCCTGAATCATGACACACAAGTCCTGGTCTCTCTGATTCAGGAGCCAAGGTGCTCCTGTATAACACACGTGTGCTCTGGCCTTTCTGCATCAGAGTATTTTGAAAATAATGTAGGGCCAAGTGAAGAGATGAGACTGGTCTTAACTTTTCTGAACCTCTGTTTCCTCATCTGTAAAATTGTACATAGGGTTAGGATGAAACTGCAAAGAGTTAAAATGTGTAAAGTGCCCAATGTGGTACCCACATGCAACAGCTGCTCCAGGAATGTTTTTTCCCTTCCTTTTCCCCTTCCTCCATTTCTACCATCTGCCAGAATATGAGATTGATCATCTTCAGGGCATATTGTCTGTGCCTCTTATAATATACATCTATTAAAGATCCAGTTAATCTATTTTGGTTGCCATCAAAGCAAAGAATTGCCATCAAAATGTCTATTTATGCAAACAGAATGGAATACTTTATTGATCCGCCAATTAGTAGTGTTCTACTATTTCAGTCTAGTCTCAGCTTTTGGGAGTTTCTCCTGCAGTTAGCAGAATGTCAGTGAATAAACAAATAAAATGAATGTATTGTGTGGGATTAAAACAGTAGCAAAAGGGATTATTGAAATTTCTCAGCCCCAATTTTATGGCTTTTCTAATGCTTGTTTTAGCTATTTTTATCTAAACAGCTGTTTTAGCTGTTTGAGGGCAGTGTGGTCCTAGAATCTCTCTGTCTCAACAATGTACACTAGAGTATGGAAAATAATCATGATTTATCTTGCCAGAAGATACTTTTCTTTTCCCACCTTGATAACCCTTGGTGTTAAAGTGAAAGACAATATGGTATAGTGGAGAGTGTATTAGACTCAGATTTGCATTTAGGCTTCATAAGCATGGGAAATCATTCCTATTTCATGCAGCTAGTATGATAATTAAGTCAGTTAACATCTATGGTAGCTTTTTTTTAAAGTACTAGCAGTATAAGTCATTATTATTTCTTCGGCTGATGCAACAAATAATCCAGAAATATCTGACTCTAGTCTTTCCTGATGTAGTTAAATATTTATTTTGTTTTCCATGGTGTTTGTCCTTTAAGCAATAACAATAAAAGAAAAAGAGATAATTATCTTTAAGAAAAATTAGCATCCAAAGAGCCTCAGCTACTATATCTTTTGTCACGTAGCTAGTGCATGGCTTACAGTAGATGCTCAATACATGTTTGTTGAATGAGGAATGAATGGAATAGATTTATCCCACCATTAAGATAGAAGGATAGTCATGATGACTTTTTAGCAGAGAGAACCACAATTCACTGACCACTCTTAAAAAGGATCTGTGAAGCCATGATCAACGAGGGCTAGGGCTCTCCATACACTGTGTATGATATATGCTATTAGGTTTCAGATTGGCTTGCATTAGTTCTAACCAATCAGTACATTGTAATTAATGAAGTTTAACATTTGTTGAGTACTTTGTAGTTCATGAAGCACTTTCATGTCAATATGTCCTAGAACATTATGGAGTCTTACTGATCTTATATAGCACAGATGAGGAAATAAAATTAAAAAAATTAAGTAACTTGTTTAAGGTAACATAGAAAGCGACAAGCAGAATCTTGCTGTGAACTCAGGCCATCTGGGTCCAAGCTCAGGGCACCATGACCTGAGACTCCTGCCCTGGCCACTGCTACTGTGGTGCTTGAGCATTTTGCCTCTGAGTTTCTCCAGTGCCTAGGATCAGATACTGGGAGGCAATTTGGTTTTGGAGGTGCGGAGGGGGAAGCTGGCTGTTCCACAATTGCTTGCTGAGCCATCTGCTCTCTCTTCCTCTTCAGAAATGATGCATTTGTTACTGTGGGCTGCTTTTGCTGAATACTTGGATTATGTCACTTTCTCTGTTTGTCACATGTGGGGCATTTGGTGACATGCAACTCAGCCTACATTGGTTTTCCTACGTAATGTGATAGGTACAGGCACATTTGCTTTCATTTCAATGTCTGAAAAATTTTAATGCCATTTAGACAAGAGTCACATGTCTGTGCAACAATAGAAGCCTTCACATTTTCAACTTCCTTTTTTTGGTATAATGCTTATAGAAATCGGGGGGAAAATCATATACACACATGTGCACACATATATGACACAAACAAACTAAAGGATCCTATTGATTAAGTTGGACACTGGTCAACTGTGTCATGGAGTTTTGTACTAGTGGCAATACTTGTGTGTGCAGGTTGATCTGTTATTTTACAATCTAGTATCCAAATCTGTTCATGTTTAGTAATAATTATTAACAATTATCCTGGAATAATTTGTAAGTGAACCGGTGGTTGCAAGACTTATGTGTGGGTGGGAGAATTAATTTTTATCTCTGTAGGAATATTTGGTAAGATGATTAGGAAGCAACAGACTTAGGTTAGTGTGGCTGCTGCTGATTTGCTTTATGGCCTTGGGGAAGTGATTTCACCTGTTTAGGCCTGGTTATTCTGTCTATAAAATGATGAGTACAAAAGGTCTCTTATAATTCAGCTCTGTGGATCTATTATTAATTGACGTTGTAATATATAGGAATTAGAGAAGACATGCATAGGATATATTCTCTGAGAGTAGAGAAATGGTTTCAAACATTCTGTTTTTTCTTTGGGAGAGGTGTCAGGTTGTGCAGATATCTCTGAGTGTGGTTAGAGTATGGAGTTTATTGTTTAGAGATAATGTCTATGTAAGCAACATTTTTGTCAAACAAAAGACTGAAAAATTCTATTTTTTTCATTCATGTTCATTTCTGAGAATGTTGAGTGCCTTCATGGTTTATTAGGGTATTTAGAATCCCCCAAAACTTGATGGGTGGCAACTTATCTCAAGTTGGATTTATTAAGTTCCTCGCTGTTCAAATATATAGTGAGTGCTTACTATGTACCAACGATTGTGCCTGATGCTGGAAGTTCAAGGGTGGATTTAATTCATTATCTGACCTCAAGGGATTCCTAATTTGATGACAAAGGCAGGTCTGTAAACAGTATAAGTGCAATAACAAGAAGAATGTACAAATTAACATGGTTGACAAGGAAGAAGGAGAAAGCAACCTGCTGGGAAAGACTGATGAAGATAACACAAAGTAGATCTTAAATGATGGGAAGATTATTTCCAGGTGGAAGTAGTATATGAAGGACAGGCTACACCAAAGGAACAAGAGGTAGGAAGATATAGAGGTGTGAAATACATGCAATATTGGGCAGTAATAAATAGTGTAGTGTAGTGTACTGGAGTATGCATGAGATATAGGTTGATGAGGCTGGAGAGGGAGTTTAGAGTCCAAGTGTGAACAACTTTGATGCCAGTCTAAAGAGTCTGAGTTTTGTTCTATTTCTGGCAAAGCGCTTTAAACAGTAGAGTGGCATGAGTGGCTTTTAATCTACCAGTACTGCTTCATTACATACAAGGTCTTGGCATGTTCACTGAAGAAGTCTAGGTCAAATGAATTACACCCAGAAGTTTGCTTTAGGTTCTGAATTTATTTTTTAATGGTCTCCTTTTAGGGAAACTGTCTAGCTGTTTTTGATATGCTCTTGCCAGTAAGCAGGGAGGGTCTTATTGGTGGTATCTGTCTGATGTGTCTGGGCAGGAAAGGGGAATATTGTTTTAACTAATGTAGTGAGAATAAAAGAAATATGGTGAGATAAAAAAGGTTCAAAGTCAAGGCAGATCCTGCAGGAATTTCCTAAGCCAAACAACAGGCAGGGAGATAACAGCTTAGAAGAGGGCTACTGTAAGTAGTAGGTTAAGGAATAAAAATTTTAGCCTCACAGTGAATAATATTTTGAATAGGATTCATTTGGAAGCCCAGAAAATATGGTTCTCTCTGGCTGGTCATAGGTGAGAGAATAGGGAATCAGTTCTCAGTACTTTCAAGAGTATTGGGAGGTCTTCTGATCACCTATTCATTAGATCCATGTCAGTTGCGTATGCCTTCTGGGTTGTGATCTTTTCATAGATGGTATGTGCAATTCACCACTAGGAGGGTTGGCTTCTGCCTTGAGTGAGCATAATTACTGTCATAGAAAATGTGATAGGTATTTGTTGCTTCTATCTACCCAGTACTTCTTTCCCCTTCTAGTAAAGTTATCCCTTTTCCTTTGAGAAGTTGCCCCATATCTATTAAATAGTGAAGCTCAAAAGCATTGTTTCTCTGCTTTTCTGGTCAAGGGATGAACACAGAAATCAACATAGGCCAATCAGACTCTTTATGGAATTCTGAATCTTGAGAGAAGTCTTCCAAGGATGGAATGCTGTTGGAACTCAGTCAGCACATTTGCAATGAATGCCCTGCCAATGCGATGTTTGGAACTGTTCTCCCTGGTGGCCTGTGTGTTACTTGGTTCATTGAATCTATGATGCTTAACCAATTAATTACTTTTTCTTGCATGCCTAAGATGCTGGAAGTTGCTTTCTGAGCTTCTGACAAAAGAGTCCCAACTATTGTAGAAGTTGGTACCAGGAGTCCTTCAAGTCTTATACATTTTCCTTATAATTTCTCCTACTCTTTTTAAAATAACTTTTGTAAGAAAACATAATAAATGTATAAATTCAGCAGAAATTTTAATTCAGCAATGCATAAATCAGTCTTTCTCTCTTTTTTTAAATGAGCTCTTATCTCCATTAACAAAGAAATTTCCATCTTCCCTTCCTTTTCTTTCCCTCCTCTTCTTTCCTTTCAGATAAACAGAAATTTGGGGGTTTCAAGTTTGGGGTCAAGAAAGTAGTTGTGGCTGAGAAGGCAGCCACAGCTGGTAGAACCTTTGGGGTTGGGATGAAAAAGGAGGTCAGCATTGAGGAAGTGGTCAAGACCCATGAGTACCTTGTAGTCTGTGGGGCCTGTGGGGCACCAATCAGAGGTAATTGGGTGTAAGAAGGCCTTTTAGATTTTGTTGTTGTTGTTGTTGCTAACTATGTATTATTTTAAAGTAAATTTTCTATTTGGTGCTGGAATGCTATTATTTTCATAGGATGGTCTTTTTTCTGACAACCTTGCTGAGTACTAGTTTTTTGTTCTAATAGTTTATTTCATTCTGTTGTGGTAAGAGAACATACTTCATATTATTTCAATAATTTTAAGTTTATTGAGACTTTTTTGTGGCCTTAAATATGGCCTGTTCTGGAGAATGTTCCATATGGACTTGAGAAGAAGGTGTATTCTGCTATTGCTGGGTGGAGTATTGTGTTGATATCTGTTAGGTCTAGTCGTTTAATAGTGTTCTTCAAGGCTTTTTTCCTCCAATTTTTGTAATTTTGGCAAAATACACATAAGGTAAAATTTACCATTATACTCTCTTTCCTTTTTGTTCTTATGGCTAGATGTTGTATCCATTATTGAAAGTGAAATACTTAATTCTCCAACGAATAAGGTTGAATTATCTATTTGTTCCTTCAATTTTCTCAGTTATTGCTTCATGTATTTTGTTGTTCGGTACCTCTCTGTTTATAATTACTATATTTACCTGATGAATTGACCCTTTTCTCATTTAAAAACGTTTTATCTTGTCTCTATTAATTATTTTGTACTTAAAGCCTTTTTTTCTGGGATTAGAATAGTCACTTCAGCTCCATTTTGGTTACTGTTTGTATGGCATGTTATTTTCTATCCTTTTCCTTTTAATCTATCTGTGTCTTTGAATCTATTCTGTATTTCTTATGGACAGCATATAGTTGGCTTCTTTTGTTAAACCATTTTAACAATCTCTGCCTTTTGATTGAACTATTTAATCCATTTACTATTAACGTAATTGCTCATAAGGTAGGAGTTACATCTGGTATTTTGTTATTTGTTTTCCATATAACTTGTCTTTTTGTTTCTCTGTTATTCTATTACTTCCTTCTTTTGTGTTAAATAGATATTTTCTAGTGTACTATTTTAATTCCCTTGTCGTTTCTTTTGCTATATATTTTTGAGTTTTTCCTTAGTTGTCTGAGAATTATAATTAACTTTTTTATTTAAAAATTTTTGATTAATGCATGATAACCATATGTATTTATGGGGCACAGTGGTATTCTGATACATGCATACAATATGCAATGATTAAATCAAGGTATTTAGGATATCCATCACCTCAACATTTACCATTTCTTTGTGCTGGGGACATTTAAAATTTCCCCTTCTAGCTATTTTGAAATATATAATAAATTGTTGTTAACTGTAGTCACTTTACTATACATATATAACTTATTTTGTCTATCTAAGTGTATGTTTGCACCCATTAACCAACCTCTCTTCATCCCTCACCTCTACACTTCTCACCCTCTGGTAACTATAATTCTACTCTCTATCTCTATGAGATCAACTTTTTTAGCTTTCATATATTAGTGAGAACATGTAATATTTGTCTTTCTGTGCCTGACTTATTCCACTAACGTAATGGCCTTGAATTCCATCCATGTTGCACAAATGACACGATTTTATTCTTTTTATGGCTGAATTATGTTCCATTGTGTATATATACCACATTTTCCTTATCTGTTTATTCATTGACGGACATTTAATTTTGTTCTATAGCTTGGTTATTGTGAATAGCACTACAATAAACATGGAGAAGAACATTTTAATTTATAACAATCTACTTTTGATTAATATCAACTTAATTTCAATTGCATACAGTAATTTTTTGTTATATAGCTTTTTTCTCTCCTCCCTCCTTTGCACTATTATTATCATACAAATAACATCTTTATACCTCATAAGCCAGTAAACAGAGTTTTTAAATTACTACTTTATGTGATTTTCTTTTAAATTAGAAGAAACGAGTTATAAATTAAATGCATTTATACTATCTTTTATACTTACCTGTGCTGTTATTTCTTCTTGCGGGTACAGTCTAGTGTCCTATTTAGTCTGAAGGACTGGATCCCTTTAGTATTTGTTGTAGGGTAATTCTGCTAGTGACAAGTTCTTTGTTTTTGTTTGTCTGGGAATGTCTTAATGTGTCCTTCACTTTTGAAAGATAGTTTTGCTGCATATAGAATTATCGAGTTACAGTATTTTTTCTTGTAAATAATTAGGAGGACCTTCATAAGTATAAAATTAAACCTATGAGTCATTTAGGATAAGAATGTTAGTTCAAATGTGTTATTTTTTTCAGAATAGTTAACAGAAACAAGTCAAAATCAATTAGAGTCTAGAAAATAATTGTAATTAATGGGGTAAAAGGATAATTCATTTTACTTGTTTATTTATTTTTTTAAAATTTATTTTAGTGAACTGTGTGCAGATTTGAACCTATGTGCAGGGTTACATGTACAGGTTTGTAACAGGTGCACTCATGTTACAGGGTTTTGTTGTACAGATTGTTTCATCACCCAGGTACAATGCCTAGTACCCAATAGATATTTTCCTCTTCTCCTTTCCCTTCTTCTGCCCTGCACCCTCTAGTAGGCCCCAGTGTCTGTTGTTCCCATCTTTGTATTCATGTGTTCTCAAAATTTAGCTCCCACTTATAAATGAGAATATGTGGTATTTGGTTTTCTGTTCATGCAGTAGTTTGCTAAGGATAATGGCCTCCAGCTCTATCCATGTTCCTGCAAGGGACATGTTTTTGTTCTTTTTTACAGCTGTAGTAATCCATGGTGTATATGTACCACATTTTCTTTATCCAGTCTACAACTGATGGGCATTTAGGTGGATTCTATGTCTTTGCTATTGTGAATAGTGCTGTAAAGAACATACATGTGCATATGTATTTATGGTAGGATGATTTATAATTTTTTGGGTGTATACTCAGTAATGGGATTGCTGGGCTGAATGGTAGTTCTGTTTTTAGCTCCTTGAGAAATCACCATACTGCTTTCAACAATGGTTGAACTTTCACTTCTACCAACAATGTATAAGAGTACCCTTTTCTCCACAACCTCAACAACATCTGTTATTCTTTGACTTTTTAGTAATAGTCATTCTTACTGGTGTGAGATGGTATCTCATTGTGGTTTTCATTTTTAGCATTTTTTCACATGCTCGTTGGCCACATTGATGTCTCCTTTTTGAAAAGTGTCTGTTCATGTCCTTTGCCCACTTTTTAATGGGATTTTTTTTTCTTGTAAATTTGCTTAAGATTCTTGTAGATGCTGGATATTAGATCTCTGCCAGGTGCATAGTTTGCAAATATTTTCTCCCATTGAGTAGGTTATCTGTTTACTTGGATGATAGTTTCTTTTTGCTGTGCAGAAGCTCTTTAGTTTAATTATATCCCATTTATCAATTTTTGCTTTTCTTATGATTGCTTTTAGCATCTTTGTCATTAAATCTTTGCCCTTTCCTGTGTCCAGAATGGTACTGCCTAAATTGTCTTTCAGGGTTTTTGTCGTTTTCGGTTTTACATTTAATTCTTTAATCTATTTTGAGTTGATTTTTGTACATGGTTTATGGAAAGGATCCCGTTTTAGTCTTCTGCATATGTCTAGCCAGTTATCCCAGCACCATATATTGAATGGGTAGTTCTTTCCTTATTGCTTGTTTTTGTCAGTTTTGTTGAGGATCAGAGACTGTAGTCTCTGATCTTATTTCTGTGCTCTCTACTCTGTTCCATTGGTCTATGTGTCTGCTTTTGTACCATTACCGTGCTGTGTTGGTTACTATAGCCCTGCAGTATAGTTTGAAGTCAGATAATATGATGCCTTCAGCTTTGTTGTTTTTGCTTAGAATTGCCGTGGCAGTTCAGTTTTGGAGCTCATTATTGGTCTGTTCAGGGATTTAATTTATTTCTGGCTCAATTTTGGGAGGGTGTTTGTGTCTAGGAATTTATCCATCTCTTCTGTGTTTTGTAGTTTGTGTGCATAGAGGCGTTCATAGGAGTCTCTGATGGTTATTTGTATTTCTGTGGGGTCACTGGTAATATTCCCTTTGTCATTTCTAATTGTGTTTATCATCTGTATCTTCTCTCTTCTCTAATATACTCTAGGGAGTGGTCTACCTATCTTATCATTTTTTTTCAAAAAACCAGCTCCTGGATTCATTGATCTTGTGAATGATTTTTTGTGTCTCAGTCTCTTTCACTTCAGCTCTGATTTTGGTTATTTCTTGCCTCTGTTAGCTTTGGGGTTGATCTGCTGTTGCTTCTCTAGTTCTTTTAGTTGTGATGTTAGGTTGTTGATTTGACATCTTTCTAACTTTTCGGCATGAGCATTTAGTGCTATAAATTTCCCTCTTACCACTACCTTAGCTGTGTCCCAGAGATGGTATATTGTATCTTTGTTTTCATTCGTTTCAAATAACTTCTTGATTTCTGTCTTAATTTCATTTATTTACCCCAAAGTCATTCCAGAGCCTGTTGTTTAATTTCCATGTAATTGTACAGTTTTGAGTGACTTTTTTAGTCTTGATTTCTATTTTTATTGTACTGTGGTCTGAGAGAGTGGTATAATTTTAGTTCTTTTGCATTTGCTGAGGAGTGTTTTATGTCCCAGCGTGTGGTCAATTTTAGAGTATGTGCCATATGCAGATGAGAAAAATGTATATTCTGCTGTTTTGGGGTGGAGAGTTCTGTAAAGATCTATCAGATTCATTTGGTCCAATGTTGAGTTCAGGTCCTGAATGTCTTTGTTAATTTTCTGTCTCAATGATCTGTCTAATACTGTCAGTGGAGCAGTGGTCTCCCACTATCATTGTGTGGGAGTCTAGGTCTCTTAGAAGGTCTCTAAGGACTTGCTTTATGAATCTGAATGCTCCTGGGTTGGGTGCATGTATATTGAGATAGTTAAGTCTTCTCGTTGAATCGAACCCTTTACCATTATGTAATATCCTTCTTTGTCTTTTTTGATCTTTGTTGGTTTGAATTCTGTTTTGTCTGCAAAAGAAGGATTGCAAACCCTCCTTTTTCTGTTTTCCATTTGCTTGGTAGATTTTTCTCCGTCTATTTGTTTTGAGCCTATGGGTGTCATTGCATGTGAGATGGGTTTCTCAAAGACACATACCAATGGGCCTTGGTTCCTTATCCAGCTTGTTACTATGTACATTTTAACTGGGGCATTTAGCCCCTTTACACTCAAGGTTAGTTTTGATATGTGTGGATTTGATCCTGCCATCATGATGTTGGCTAGTTATTATGCAAACTTGTTTGTGTGGTTGCTTTATAGTGTCACTAGTCTATGTACTTAAGTGTGTTTTTGTAGTGGCTGGTAACAATCTTTCCTTTCCATGTTTAGTACTTCCTTCAAAAGCTCTTGTAAGGCAGATCTCATGGTAATGAAATTCCTCAGCATTTGCTTGTCTGAAAAGGGTCTTATTTCTCCTTCATTTCTGAAGCTTAGTTTGGCCAGATATGAAATTCTGGCTTGGAATTTCTTTTCTTTAAGAATGTTGAATATTGGCTCCTAATCTCTTCTGGCTTGTAGGGTTTCTGCTGAGAAGTCTGCTGTTAGTCTGATGGGCTTCCCTTTGTAGGTGACCTGACCTTTATCTCTAGCTGCCTTTAACATTTTTCTTCATTTTAACCTTGGAGAATCTGATGTGTCTTGGGAATGATATTTTTGTGGAGTATCTTACTGGAGTTCTCTGGATTTCTTGAATTTGAATGTTGGCCTCTCTAGCTAAGTTGGAGAAGTTCTCATGGGTGATATCCTGGAGTATGTTTTCCAGGTTGCTTATACTCTCTCCAGCTCTTTCAGGGACACCAATATGACCCCATATTTCTCAGAGGTTTTGTTTATTCCTTTTCATTCTTTTTTTTCTATTCTTGCCTGACTGTCTTATTTCAGAAAGCCTGTCTTAAAGCTCTGAGATTCTTTCCTCAACTTGGTCTAGTCTGCTGTTAATACTGTGGTTGCATTATGAAATTCTTGTAGTGTGTTTTTCAGCTCTATAAAGTCAGTTATCTTCTTTTCTATACTGGCTATTTTGTATGTCAGCTCCTGTGTTGTTTTATTGTGATTCTTAACTTCCTTGGATTAAACTTCAGCATACTCCTGCATCTCAGTGATTTTCATCCCTATCCATATTTTGAATTCTATTTTTGTCATTTCAGTCATCTCAGCCCAGTTCAGAGTCCTTGCTGGAGATGTAGTGCAGTCATTTTGAGGAAAGAACATACTCTAACTTTTTGAGTTGTCAGAGTTCTTGCCTGGTTCTTTCTCACCTTTATGGGTTGATATTCCTTCAATCTTTGAAGTTGCTGTCCTTTGGATGGAGTGGTTTTTTTTCTTTCTTTCTTGTATCCTATTTGATAACCCTGGGGTTTGATTGTGGTATAAGATGGGTTCAATTGACTGGTTTTGTTTCTGAAAGATTTTAGGGGGCCAAGGTTGAGCTCAAGACTTCTAGACTGCATGCTGTAACTCTTGGGGACTTGTATCTGACCCTGGCTTTGTTCTGTAGCTACTTCTGAGGTTAGGAACTGCTGCATTGGGGAAGCGGAGGTACTCCTAGCCTGCTGCTCACAACACTCCCATAGGTGGTGCCAGCCAAGTGCTTTGTAGGGCAGCAGAAGCAGGATTCATCCTCCTTCACGTGTGCTAGCAGTGGTGCAGCAGGGTGCATGCTTGTCAACTGTGGCAGGGTGCTAGTGGGTGTCAGGGTGCCAGCCTCTACATAGGCATTTGTAGCAGTGGCAGTGGCAGTCTGGCTTGAGGGGGAGAGGGACCCCGCCAGTGACTGTGTGCGTGTTTGCACTGGTGGTGGTGATAGCTCCGGGACAGGGTGCTGGTGGGTTCAAGACTGTATGTGCCTTCTGTGCACATTCCCATGGGTGCTGGTGGCTGCTCAGGGCGGGGGCTGATCCATTGTTTTCTTTGCCTTGTTTCATGCTGGCAGCAGTGCCAATGCCAGCGGTGCTGGTGGAGGCGGGGCTGGTGGGCTCCATGCCTGCCAACACCCCGACAACCATGGTGGTATGGGGGTGGGGCACAAGGTGAGGTACACTCATGCTGGCAGCAATGGCATGGGGCAGGGTGCATGTGTACATGTTCTCTGGTGGGGCTGGTGCGGAAGGTAAGGCAAGGTCTGCCTGTGTACGTAGGTGCCAGCAAAGCGATGTGGGGAGTGGCTGTGGGTGAGTGCGTGCAGGTCAAGAGGCAAGGAGGAGGCTACAGTGGGAGGAGGGCATAGGTGGGCTGGTAATGTGTACATGCAGGGCTGCTCTGTTGGAGGTCTCTGCCCGTCAGACCCAGTCTTCCAGTGCAGGAACTATGATGTGGGCCCTCAGGAGGTACCTGGAGGCTGTACTGCAAGAGGCATGGCTGGGCTGGGGCCCCAGGAGAGGCCAGCAGACTGGGGGATTCAGTTGGATTGGTCTATCTCATTGGCAAGAGTGCCCTACAGAGTTGAGGTCCAACAGCTCGCCTAGGGCTAAAGTCTCCTATGGGAGAAAGTCAAGCCTAGGGGGATGGGTGTCCCTTGCTGTGTTCCACTACAGACTCCTGCACCAAACCCTCTGAGCTTTGTACAGGCTGGAGTTCTGCTTTTGCCACTTCTCTAAGAAGCTCTTCTTGCCAACTCAAGTGTCTGCAATGGACAAGAGGTCCCCTCCTGCCAGGATTCCAGAGGCCTATGGTGAGAGAGTGTTGCTCCTTGCCTGTTCAACTCACCCTTTCTGCAGTTGTGGAGGGACAGGAATGAGTTCCAGGGCATGTTAACCTTATGCAGGGTTCCCAGCTTCCTCCCGCTTTAGCCTAGTATCTGTGTCCTTTCTCCATTCTCTCTCAATGCCTTCTGTCTGAAGATCTGCTAGGAGTACATCAGTCTTCCTGATGTCACAGTCCTGCAGTGGAAGATGTTCCTCCTGGCTGCATCTAGTTAGTCATCTTGGACCAGCAATCAGTTTACAGTCTTTCTTTCAGCACTTTAAATATGTCATTTCATTGCTTTCTGTTCTCCTTAGTTTTTGAAGGTAAATCAATTGTTAATTTTATTGAGGATATCTTGAATGTGATAAATATCTTCCCTCTTGCTGTTTTAAAGATGCTCTCTTTGACTTTTGACAGTTTGATTATGCTATGTCTTGGTGTAGATATCTTTGAGTGGATCATATTGGAGTTTGCTGAGTTTCTTGGATGTTTAGATTGTTGTTTTTGACCATTATTTCTCCAAATATTCTTTCTACTTCTTTTTCTCTTTCTTTTTCTAAGACTAATTTTGTGTGTGTTGCTATGCTTGATGGTGTTCCACATGTCTCTGAAGATTTACTTATTTTTCTTCTTTCTTATTTCTTTATTTTCTTAGATTAGATAATCTCAATTGATGAAATTTCAAATTCACTGATTATTTGTTCTGCTAACTCAAATGTATTGTTAAGACCCTTTAATGAAATTTTTGTAAGTTATTTTATTTTCCAATGCCAAAATTTCTATTTTTTTAATGAAATTAACTTTTTAGAGTGGTTTTAGGTTCACAGAAAAATTGAGTTGAAGACCTGGAGATTACTCATATACCCCATATGCCACATCTATCTGTTTTTAAAAATAATTCATCATATTTCTTTATTGATATTCTCTCTTTGGGGAGACATTTTCTCATACTTTCCTTTAGTTCTTTAGACATGGCTTTAAATTCTTTAAACAGACTTACAACAAACAGTGTAAAGTCTTTATCTAGAAAGTTCAATCCCTGAGCTTCCTCAGGATAGTTTCTATTAACTGCTCTTTTATTCTCTCTTTGTGTAGGCCATACTTTCTTTGAATGTCTCATAATTTTTTCTTAAGAACAGTTCATGGATTTAAAACAATTTAACTCTGGGAATCAAATCCCACTCCCAAGTTTGTTGTTGCCCTTTGTTGTTATTGTTGCTGTTTGGTTGTTTATTGGCTTTCCTAAACTAGTTCTGTAAAGTCTTTATTCTGTCTTGTGTGTGGCTACTGAAGTCTCTGCTTAGATAGCTTAATAATTAGCTATTTGGACAGTACTTAAATAGCTTGTCAGTAATTTTTTTCCAGCCTTTTGCTGAGGGGCTCTGTGTGCTGTGCATCCCTTTAACATTCAGCCAGGCAATTTACAGCTCCACCTTGGCCTTTACTTCCTGCTTATACAGAACCTCATGTTCAGGTCTGGAGGTGATAGGTCAGGTCGTTTTTAGGTCTTGCCTGGGCATTGCTCTGTACATGCCTGTAGCTTTCTGGATTTTTAAGCATCCAGTTGGAGCTTTTCAACGCCTTTGTGGACATTTCATTCCTCAGATTTTACTTTTATGTTGTTTGGTCAGCTTTTTGTTTGCTCCACTTTTTTTTTGCTCCAACTCTTCTCAATACTACAGGCAACTGCAATGTTAAATGATGAACACTAAATGCTTCAGAAAAAGATTGTTCTCACTTACCAAATTCTGAATCATGTCAGATAAATATGAGTTCAGCAAATGAAGTTTACCAAGGAAAGTGCTAGACACATCAAATAACAATTCCCTGGAGTTGGGCTTTTGGGCAGCTCCAAACCTGTTGGCACCCTCCAGTGTTGCTAGGATACTGATTTTCACAGTTACCATGATTGCCAGGCTATTGGTTTTCAAGACTACCATGGGAGAGGAAGATGTAAACAGGGCAAGGGAAACAGCACAAAGCATACTGTTCATATTGATGTTCAGCCATTTTTCTTTTCTTTTTTCTTTTCGAGACAGGGTCTTGCTCTGTCTAGGAGGCTGGAGTGCAGTGGCACAATCATAGCTCACTGTAGCCTTGACCTCCCAAGCTCAAGCAATTTTCCCTACTCAGCCTCTTGAGTAGCTGGGACCACAGGTGAGGACCACCATGCCTGGTGAACTTTTTAATTTTAGGTAGAAATGGTGACTCTATGTTGCCCAGGCTTGTCTCGCACTCCTGGTTTAAAATGGTCCTCCTACCTCAGTCTCTCAAAGTGATGGGATTAGAGGTGTGAGCCACTGCACCCAGCCCAGCCATTTTTCTTGAATAAATGATCCTTGAATTGTTCTCAGTCTTTGGTTACTCTCCAAAGTTCTAAAAAGTTTGATTTTTCACATTTTTTTCTGTGTTTTTGTTGTTGTTGTTGTTATTGCTTTTTTGAAGGAGCAAATTTTCAGACATCTTTACTCAGTCATTCTTGAAGTCAGTCTCTTCCAAATGCTTTAAAAAAATCCATTGATAGATTCATATGATTTTTCTAATTTAGTTACTTGGTATGGTGAATTACAATGACAAATTTTATTTGAATTCCTGTGGAAAAATCCATATGATTGTAATATAACTTTTAACTATATATTTTGAATTCAGTTAATATTTCGTTTAGAATTTTGCATCTATATTTTTAGAGGAAGCGGGACCAACAGTTTAATTTTTTGTTCTGATCTTACCAGTTATGAAAATTAGATTTATATTAGTTTTAGAAAATGATTTAGGACAGCTTTACTCATTTTCTATATTTTTGAAACAACCTGTATAAGTTAGAAATTATCTATTCCTTGAAATTTTGGCAAAATGCACCCATAAAACCAACTGGGCCAGGCAACATTTGTGGGAAGGGGATATGGCAATTTCATAATTGTTTTGATAAGATCTAAATTTATTCCCCATTATTTTGTCATGTCTCCTTTTTCCCCCTCTTTTTTACGGCTCTCTGATCATCTTGTGTGGAAATCTAATTTTTGCACCTGAACAAAAATATCACAGAAAATTTTCTAACAGTGGCTTCTGTCTCTTGTGAAGATTATCTACAGAAAATTGCTGCTTCTTTTAATTTTTAGAATAACAAACTTCCTCACTTCTTCTGCATTCTTTTTTATAGGGCTTGTGTTGTGTATGTTTGTGTATGTGTTTTATTTACTCATTTTCAAATAAGAGAGTTATCTATAAGAGAACTTACAAAATTGAAATGCATGGCTTCTCCCTCTTCTGTCTTCTATAACAAATCCCTTCTATAACAAATCTACAATTGGTAGCATTCAATTCTGAGCCCAATTATAGTGTTTTCCCAGCATCCATACATTATGATTCTGCTCACCAGAGGTGCTATCTTCTGTTCCCTTTTTCTGGTTTTCTGGTACTCTGAACCAATGGAGTAAATGACAGACTCTATTCCTCCAAATGAATTTGCTGTACCAGGGCTTTTTCTTTTTTTTCCACTTGCTTACCATCCTTTTCTGAAGGAGAATTTCCATTCCAGCCACTTATGCTTTTCTTTTTTTTTTAATTTGAGATAGAGTCTTAATTTGTCACCCAGGCTGGAGTGCAGTGGTGCGATCTTGGCTCACTGCAACCTCCGCGTCCCGAGTTCAAGCGATTCTCCTGCCTCAGCCTCCCTGGTAGCTGGGACAACAGGCGCATGCCACCGCGCCCAGCCAATTTTTGTATTTTTAGTAGAGATGGGGCTTCTCCATGTTGGCCAGGCTGGTCTTGAACTCCTGACCTCAAATGATCTGCCCGCCTTGGCTTCCCAAAGTGCTGGGATTACAGGTGTGAGCCACTGCACTCGGCCTAGTTTGCTTTTTTATTATAGTAAAACACCCTTCCCCTTTGTAACGATATTTTCCTAGAAGTGCCTTCTCTGAATGACTGTAGATAGAAGAGAAAGTTGAAAGAAAAGTCGTAAAAAAGGAATATCATAATAACAAAAGGATGGCTACTCAACAATCTGGTTGGTTTTCTGAGCCAGGGATAATATTGTGAATGAGAGACAAGTGTCCTTATATTTTATTTTAATTGTTGTTTGGGCTTCTAAAAATTTTATTATTGTTGTTAAGCAGAAGGAAGCCACCAGTTGTATCTCTCAATTCAGCTCCATAGGACTTGTAGATAGCGAAAATTCTGTTTGGATTCTGGCAACCAGCT
Source organism: Chlorocebus sabaeus (assembly GCF_047675955.1). Classification (NCBI taxonomy): domain Eukaryota; kingdom Metazoa; phylum Chordata; class Mammalia; order Primates; family Cercopithecidae; genus Chlorocebus; species Chlorocebus sabaeus. The sequence goes on along the minus strand of NC_132915.1, from coordinate 69,558,652 downwards.
TGTCTACATGTCTCAGTCTTGTGAGTTGTTTTTAATTTTGGGCTTCTCCTCTTTCTTGGTAATTTTGTTGGGCTTTTGGAAGTAACTGCATCAGGGATTGCTAATTTGATTCAATTTAAAAAAGAAGTTCCACTGCAAATGAATTTAAAAATAATTTTTTTCAAGTTATATAAGGAATAGTTAAGATTCACTTTTGAATTGCTTTAATTTATAGATTAACCTGTGAAGGATTTTTATCTTTATAATATTTATTCTTTCCTTTCCAGAATTTTTACTCACAGTTTAACATAAATTTTACATTCCTTTAAAACATCTCTATTTTACATTTTTCTTGTTGGTATAAATTGTTTTTATTTTAATTTCTGGCTACATTTAATGATATAGAAATGGAATAGAGAAATACTACGGATTTATATAAGTATCTTATCACTGATTACTTTGTTGAACTCTTTTAATAGCTTTGATAATTTTATAGGTGATTTAAAATATTTTTCTAGGTATACAATAACATTGCCTGAAATTAACATTTTATTTTTCCTCTCTGATATCTAAAATTATTCAGATGTCATTGCATTTGTCAGTCTGAAATGCAGTATTAATCAGTAAACAGTGAAAACGGGCATTTAAATTTTGTTTCTGTTCTTAATGGGACACCTCTAGTGTTTTCTCAATTACTTAGAATGTTAGTTCAGGATTTTAAGTAGATAACTCATTTGTATTGAGTATTCTTCCGCATTGTAAGGATTTAATAACATTTTTGTGAAGTTAAATGAAATGTCTTTCCATTTTTATATTTTCTGTTGAAAACTCTTAAATAAGTTCTGGTGTTTTCTTGGAAAACCTTTAGGGGCCTATTGAAATATTGTTTTTATTATTTGTACTATTAACATTATATATTGTTTTGACAATTTTTCTTATGTTGAATATTCCTTAAATTCCTGTGACAAATTCCATTTGTCCATGGTGTGTGTTTTTTTTTTGTAAATATCTGAATTGCTTGCATTTTTGTTTAACGTTTTGGCATGTATATTAATAAATAAAATTGGCTGGTAGCTTTTAAAATAGTGTGGTTATCAGGTTATTTAGATCCTAGATAATATTTTACTTATTGTTTTACCATTTTTTAAAATGTTCAAAGTGGTTTATATAATATTGATATTATTCCCTGATCATTTTAGATAACTTATCTATAAATGTATATAATCCCTCGGCTTTCTTTGATTTTCTAATTTGTTTTTCGGTTTTTATAACATTTTATAAAAAGAAATTATTCATCACATGAAATTCATTTTCATACAACTGTGTATTCACTCACTTTAGTTTCTATTTTGATTATGTATTTTTTCTCACCTTTATTTTATTGATTTGTATTTTACTTGATTAAATTTTTGGTGTTTAACTGTTTTTAGCAACTCAGATCTTGGTTTTATTTTTAAATTATATTCCTATTCCATTTTCTGATATCCTGATTTAATTTAATTTTTTCCTTTTCTTATTTTTGTTGAGGTTGTCTTTTTTCTCATAGAAACGAATTAACTTCTGTAAAAATGTTTCCAAATTGTCTCTCATATACCAGGCACTCTTCTACATCCTGGGGATATGAATAATGGTGACCAAAGTTCTTGTTCTTATGGGACTATATCTGTATCTATATCTATGTCCACACACATTCCATAAGTATATGTAATATCATATAAAAATAGTATATAATAAATTATATGTATATTATTGTGGCAAGACTACTTAACATGAGACCTACCCTCTTAAATTTTAAGTGTATAGAACAATATTGTTAGCTATGGGCACAATGTTGTACAACAGATCTCTAGATATTAATATATTTGTACCTGCCTCTAGGAATTATTCATCTTGTGTAACTGAAAACTTATTTCCATTTAACAGGAACTTCCCATTTGCCCCCTCCCTCAGCTCCTGGCAATCACTATTCTACTTTCTACTTCTATGAGTTTGACTAATTTAGATACTGCATATATTAATAAGTGTCATCATGCAGTATTCGTCCTTCTGTGACTGGCTTATTTCACTTAACATAATATCCTTAAGGTTCATCCATGATGTTGCTTATGGCAGGATTTTCTTCTTTTATAAGGCTGAACAATATTCCATTGTGTGCATATACTACATTTTCTTTATTCATTCATCTGTCAATAGACATTTAGTTTGTTTTCACTTCTTGACTATTGTGAACAATACTGCAATGAACATGAGAATACAAATATCTTCTCAACATCATGATTTCAATTTTTTGGATAAATATTGGAAAGTAGGATTACTGGATCAAATGGCAGTTCTATTATATTTTTAATGTTTTGAGGAAACTCTAAAGTGTTTTCTATAATGGCTGCACAATTTTATCCTTGCTAACACTTGGTATCTTTTGTTTTTTGACAATAACCATCCTAACGTCTATGAAGTAATCTCTCGCTGTGGTTTTGATTTGCATTTTCCAGATGATTAAGTGATATTGAGCATGTTTTCATATGTCTGTTGGCCATTTATGTTTTCTTTGGAGAAATGTCTATTCAACTCCTTTGGCCATTTTCAAATTGAGTTACCTGTTTTTCTTTTTTTTTGCTACTGAGTTGCATGAGTTTCTTATCAGATATATGATTTGCAAATATTTTCTTCCATCCTGTAGCTTGTCTTTTTGCTCTGTTGATTGTTTTCTTTGCTGTGGAGAAGATTTTTAGTTTGATATAGTTTCACTTTTCTTTTTTTTCTTTTTTCTTCCTTTTTTTTTTGAGATGAAGTCTCGCTCTGTCGCCCAGGCTGGAGTGCAGTGGCGTGATCTCGGCTCACTACAAGCTCCGCCTCCCAGGTTTACGCTATTCTCCTGCCTCAGCCTCCTGAGCAGCTGAGACTACAGGCTCCCGCCACCACGTCCGGCTAATTTATTTTTGTATTTTTAGGAGAGACGGGGTTTCACTGTGTTAGCCAGGATCGTCTCCATCTCCTGACCTTGTGATCCGCCTGCCTCAGCCTCCCAAAGTGCTGGGATTACAAGCATGAGCCACCGCGCTTGGCCAGTTTTACTGTTCTATTTTGGCTTATGTTCCCTGTGCTTTTGGTGTTATACCAAGACCAATGTGATGAAGCTTTTCCCTGTTTTTTCTAAAAGTTTTGCCATTTCAGTTCTTACATTTAAATCTTTAATCCATTTTGAGTTGATTTTTGTGGATCATGCAACACAAAGGTCCAACCTCATTTTTTTCACATGTGGATATCTAGTTTTTCCAGGATCATTTGTTGAAAGACTATCTTTTCATTGTGTTTTCTTGGCTTCTTTGTCAAAGGTCAATTGGCCATAGATTCATGGAATTATTTCTGGGCTCTTTATTGGGTTCCATTGGCCTATGTCTTTAACTTTATGTCACTGCCATATTGTTTTGCTTACGTAGCTTTGGAATATATTTTGAATCAAAAAGTGTGATGCTTCTAGCTTTGTTCTTGTACCTTAAGATTGTTTTGGCTATTTGGAGTCCTTTGTGGTTCCAATGCCTCTCTGTCTTCCTCTCTTCCTTCTCTTTTCCCTTCTGCCATGTGATGATGCAGCATGAAGATAAGGCCCTTGCCAAATGCCAACACCTTGATATTGAACTTCCCAGACTCCAGAACTGTAAGCATATGCATTTCTGTTTTTTATAAATTGCCCAGTCTCAAATACTCTGTTATAGCAGCACAAAAGAAACTAAGACAGGCTTTTTTTTTTTTTTTTTTTTAAATCCCTTAAAATATTCAGCTATTTTTGGCTGGGTGTGGTGTGCCTGTAGTCCCAGCACTTTGGGAGGCCGAGGCAGGTGGGTCACAAGGTCAGGAGATCGAGACCATCCTGGCTAACATGGTGAAACTCTGTCTCTGCTTTTATATATATATATATATATATATATATATATATATATATATATACACAAAAAAAAAATTAGCTGGGCGTGGTGGCGGGTGTCTGTAGTCCCAGCTATTCAGGAGACTGAGGCAGGAGAATGGCATGAACCTAGGAGGCAGAGCTTGCAGTGAGCCGAAATCGTGTCACTGCACTCCAGCCTGGGAGACAGAGCGAGGCTCCATCTCACACACACACACACACACAAATTCAGCTATTTTTTTCTCTAATTTTTTATGATGAAATGCATGACATTATGACTTTGCTTCTAAGGGTTACTTTTGCTGCATTTAACAAACACATTGAGTTTTCAAGGCCATTTTCTATATTGTCTGCTCTTGTGTTCTTAATTATAGCCCTGTAAGTTGATTGTGTTTGAGGAATTTTTAACGTTGAAAATTTTTGTTCATATTCTTTTTATCACTATCTACTTATTTTATAGTTAGAGGATGAAACATTAATACTTTTTAATTTAGATTTTCTTTCTACCTTAGTATATGAGCAATATTGGTGACTTTCTCTAAATATAGCTTTGTAAGAGCACCCAAAGTTTGTATGATTTGGGGAAGCTGAGCTCTCTTCAAAAACCGTGGTGAGGAATAAGATGAAAAGCATATTTGATTCTCCTTTATCTGGCTTATTATTAAGGTCAAGGTTATTATTATCTTATCATTAAGATAGTTGTATGAAAAACAGAATTACCAGCATGTCTCCATGGGTTACACATACGGTAAAGAAACTGTGGAAAATAGCTGTATTATGAACTTGCATGTAAAGCTCATTTAAGAACATTTTCTTAATTCGTTATTTCTGTATCTCATATTATAGTTGACACAGCTCTTTTTTAGAGATTTTTTATTAAAACTTCAAGCCTCATGAGGACCTAATGAAATAAGCAAGTAGGCATGTGGTGTTAATCTATTTTACACATGAGAAAATTAAGGCTCATGGAAGTAAATGCCTTATTCAAGTCCCCAGTTTAGTTAGTAAAATATCTGGAAGTAGAACTCAAGTCTTTTGCCTCCTAGCCCTATGCTTTTAGCACAATGTCACAATACTCCAAATTAATCCTGAACTGAAACACTTCAGTGTGGAGTCTTTTCTAGTAGTTGGCTACAAATGATATATAATTTTAATAGCATATGCTTATTTCCAGAGAAAGGATTTTACCCCCACTCTATGCCAATGTTATTTTAATGTGTGACATTACATAGCAGGCTGAGTACTCTTACATGAGAAAAATTTAGGAAAAAACTGCTTGCATGTATCTATTTTTGCAGATACATTCTAATTTAAGGAATCATGATGATTGAAAACTCATATTTCAGAACAAATTAGAATAAAAATTTCTGTTACATCTTGAGTTTTACCTCCTTTGAAGCCAATATATTTCTAATGGGAAATCTAAGAAAATATTCTAAATTTCCATCATGAATTTCATGAATGAAGTACGTCATGGTACAGGTGGGTGTTGGAATCTTACATTTTTCCTTCCTTGCCTCACTGTACCAAAGAACTCATCACTGGAGCTGCTTCTTAATCATGAGACATGCTTAAGAAGAATGCTTAACAATTTTAGCCATAATAACAGCTATTCATTCCTCTACTTAGTACTTCAAAGTTTATAAAGCCCATTCTCAGACGCCCTTTCTAAACTTTTGTGAGAAAAACAGGTCAAGGGTTATTAACCCTATTTTACAGATAAGGAAATAGGCTCAGGGATGTGACAGGTCTTGCCTAAATTTACAATTAGTAGAGTTCTGGCTTAAAATCACATTATTTGACTCATTGTTAGGACCCTTTCTTACCATGCCATGCTGCCTTGAATGTGGTCACTAGGAAGGTTGCTTTGAGAACCAGGAATGCTAAAGGTTCAAATTGTTCCACATGATAACAGCAAAACCCTTGACTACTTTGCAAGGCTGAAGAACAGAAGAAAACATTTTTTTTTGCAAGATGTAGTGATGTACCTTGGGATGAGAATATATGAGGTAATACACACCACTAGAAATTATACAGTTCAATGTAGGAACTTAAATAACAAAAAAGAAAAACAAAACACATTCATCTACTTGACCTTATTGGCATTACTTTGATAGTGAATTATCCATTTTGATTTTTTTTGTGCAATATTTTTAAGTATTTATTGAATGATATATATTAATATGCCCACACACATAAATACATGTGCACACATAAGATAGTTATGGACATAAACTCAGATATGCATATGCCTATATGTACTAACACTTTTTCTGTTGAGATTACCCAGCAGCACAAGAGAATTAGTGCTGCCTCTAAAATAGATTCAGAATGCTTGTCTCCCAGGCCATGTCCATAGGCAACATGAACACAAAGATTGCCCTCCAGGGTTTTAGAAAAAAATCTGGCCAGTTCCTTGGATGGGCAATAAATCAGGGCATACTTTGTATGGGGGCGAGGCAATTTGCAAGGACATCTTTTTCTCTTCTGTATACAGTCCCAATGCTGCACCATTATTTCTTTTTTTCTTTTTAAACTCACTGTCATCCTTAACTGTTCAGTTGTGTGCTACTTTTTTTAAGTGTATACTTGGTAACACTACACTTTGGAATAATAAATGACAGGGAGGATGCCCTTCATCCTTGAAGTTTTAGTTAAAACAGTGGATGAAGACTGGCTCAGGAATGTGCATGGGCTCTCCTTGTCATTACTCTACCATTTGATTAGGTGCTGTTGTGTTCCTCTGGTCTTTCTCCATGAGATCATTGTTGTTTCAATTCTGACAGCTGTCCACTCAGTTGATATCATTGACATCGTTGTTCACTCAGTTGATATCGTTCAGCTGTCCACTCAATCAGTTAATGTCATCATTCTCTTGAAGGTCAATGATGATTCCATAATCACCAAATTTGATATCCTATTCTTGGTCTTCATCCTCTTGGCAGTCTCTTTCTCTAGATGAAGAAGACAGTCAATATCATGAAAGCATAGTTTGGGGAAGGCTGGAATCTGCAAGGGAAGGCAAATCAATGGAGCTAGCAAGTTGAGCCTTAAACATTATAGGGCAAAAATCAAGAAAATCAGACCATGTCCCAAGATGATGAAAGAAAAATGTGACAAATGTCCTGTTTAAGATCAGATAGCCAGTCAGAGAAATGTGAGTCCCAAAGGATAGGGCTCGTACATGGGGTGGTTTAACCCTCCGGTCTCATATTAGGATTGATCTAGACTGGAGCACTGCTATCCAGATGAAAAGTATAATGTGAGCCACAGATGTCTGCTGCATATATAGTTTTAGATTTTCTAGTAACTAAATTTAAAGAAGTTTGGAACAAGTGAAATTATTTTTAATATATTTTATTTAATCCAGTATATACCAAACATTATCATTTCAACACATAATTAATAAAATCTTATTGATGAGGTATTTTACATTCTTTTTCTCTGACTGTCTTTTAAATCTGAGTTTTACACTTACAGCACATCTCAATTTGGACTAGCCACATTAAGTGCTCAATAGCCACATGTGGCCAGTGGCTACCATATTCCACAGTGCAGGCCTAGAGCCAAAGGGATAAGGCAGAGCTTGTGGAGGGGAGCCCAGCAGCCTCTGCTGTGGGGAGAAATGACGTGGGCTATGGAAAATACAAGCAGTAAGCCTGCTATCTGCCATATTATTTTGTAAAACATGCTGTTTAATACTTTAATTGCTAAGCATGCCAGTTGATATGCTCAAAACCTTTCCTATCAAATAACAAAAACAGCAACCTTTACTGTTTCCTTATTGCCTATTGCAATATTCAACTTCCTCACTGTGACACTTGAGGTCCTTCTCCATGTCGACTTAATGTATATTGACATGTATTCTTCCACTCTCCCACTTCTATGATCTCATTTTCTCTGATTTTTAAATACAACAGAAGCCCTGTTTTGTGACATGTTTGTTGATCAAGTTATTGAAAAAAGTCATTGAAAGAAGGAAATTATTAAAATGTATAGAAATGATACATATATACACCTTAAACATTCCTTAACTGAAAACATATGACTGCACATTTACATGCAGAAAGGATAAGGGTGACTTTTAAAACATGGATCATCTGATTGAAGTTCTTATAACACTTCTTGCATAAACTTAACCCATAATGCATAGTATACATGAAACATATATGAGAGACAATCTGATTATAGAGCCTTTTAGATTTCTATTTTCTCCAAAATCACTGTAGTTGTCTTGTCCACATCTAAATTGTCAGCAAAAATTTTTTGTACCTTACATTTAATGAGTCCTTCTAAACCATTCAATTTAATTTGCATGAAAACATTAATTCCTTTTTTCTTAGTCCTACCGGTTTTTAGACTATTTAATTAAATTATGCATTACAGTAACAAATAAAATTAGCCTAAATAGGTTTAGCAAGAAACACAGCTGGCTCTTGGTAAGCATACAGTTCATCTGGCAGAAGTGAGTGTGAACAGGTATCCTAGAGTAGCTACCAGCCTTGAGTATCCAGCACGCATCATAGTATGTCTTATGGAGGGAGTAGAAGGCACTGGCTAATCCGGTGAGCTAATAATAGTTAACAGTTTCTAGTTTGCCTTGCTCTTGGCCTGCACCTCCTGCTACAATCCCTTCCTTTTCATTTCCTACCCCTTGCTGTTGAAACTCTTTGGTGGGCAGAATAATGATCCCCAAAGATGTCTACATCCTAATCCCTGAAACCTTCACATGTTACCTTACATGGCAAAAGGAACTTTGCAGGTATGCTTAGGTTAGAGATCTTGAGATGGAAAGATTTTTAAAAATTATCTGGTGGGCCAATCACATGGGTTTTTAAAAGCAGAGAACCTTTGCTGGATGTGATCAGAGGGACACGTGTCTGGAGAAGAAAGGCACAAACAGATGGAAGGCTGCTGACATTAAAATTAGAGGGCACACCGACATGGCACGTGTATACATATGTAACAAACCTGCACATTGTGCACATGTACCCTAGAACTTAAAGTACAATTAAAAAATAAATAAATACAGTTGGAGGAAGGCGGTCATAAGCCAAGGAATGTGGGTGGCCTCTAGAAACTGGAAAAGGTGAGGAAATGGATATTCCCCTAGAGCCTTCAGAAAGAAATACAGTCCTACTGGCACCTTGATTTTAGCCCATTGAGGCTCATGTTGGACTTCGAACATATAGAATTTTAAGAAAATAAATAATAAATATATGTGCTTTTAAATAATAAATGCATGCACTTTTAAGCCACTAAGTGGATGATAATTTGTTAATAGAAATAGAAAACTAATACAAAATCTATTTGATCTTCCAGATTCACCTCAAAATAAAAATCCTCTGCAAAGATTTTCTTGATTCCTGTGATTTGGCATGCACTTTCCCTCTTTTGGATTTGAATCCTTTGTATTGTACTTACCTTAATTTTCACTGTACTATTTCGGGTAGTGCCTTTCCTTACCTCTCTAGTAGACTATCCACTCTTTCACTTGTTTTTATTTTTATAAATTTATGGGGTACAAGTGTGATTTTGTTATCCGGATAGAATGCATAATAAAGTCAGGACTTTCAAAGTATCCATCACCTGAATAATGTATATTGTACCCATTAAGTAATTTCTCATCATCCAACTCCCTCTCTGACCTCCCGACCCTTCCTAGTCTCTTAGTCTCATTTCACACTCTATGTTCATGTGTACACAATGTTTAGCTCCCCCTTATAAGAGAGAACATGCGGTGTCTGTATTTCTGTATCTGAGTTGTTACACTTAAAATTTTTGTCCTATATATTCAGATAGTCTCTAGATTTTGTCCTTGGATTAATATAGACCTGCATTGTGCAGTAGGGTAGGCACTAGCCACATGTGGTTACTTAAATGTAAATGTAAATTAATCATAATTAAATAAAATTAAAAATTTAATTTCTTAATCCCACTATCATGTTTCAGGAGCTTAATAGCCACACATTGTTTATGGCTAATATATTGGGCAACACAAATATCCATTATCTCAGAAAGTTCTATTGAATAGTGCTGCCCTAGATGGCCAGTTTTTGTAAACTTGGAAAATATTTTCTTGGCTCTTCTGGAGGTATTTTCATTGAGATATGTGTGAAAGCTATTGTTATGTTCTTTCCTTTCTTTTGAGAAGTAGGCTTTTAAAATATACTTTGCTGTGGGAACTCATGTGTATCAATCAGGGTCCTGGAAAGAAAACAAATTCACACCATTTATTCAAAAAAAGAGTTTTTAATGACGGCAGGTGTGAAGAGAGTTATGAGAATCAACAAAAAATGTAGAGGCAGTTAGAGTTTAGTAAAGTGGTAAGGGATTACAATTTAGAGCTGAAGGGCTATTGGAGTCGTGGGAAGTGCCACCCCACATAGCTGTGGTCCTGAAGGAATGTAGCCTCTAACAGAAGTGGGGCCCAAAGCAGAGAGGAAGCAAGGAAGGAATTCTCCAGCCTGCCTCTTGTCCTGACCTTCAGTCTCCAGCCAAACGCAACCTGAAGCCAACCAGCAAGGGAGCCTGGGAAAGCTGGTCTGCAGGATACGCCTCTTATGGCACAAAACGGAGAGAAAGACAGAGAGTAAAGTCAGGGTGGAGAAACAAACGGAAAATAACCACTACCATGGTTAAGGGAATTATACCACATTACCCAATCCCATTTTGAGATATTTATATTAGAGGTAAGTAATAAAGTTTTCCTTCCCCGGACAGATAACAGCATTTCAGCATGATGAATAATAACAAAGTGCTTTCCTTTTGCTGTGGCATTCTGGAAGATCAGATTGAACTCTGTAGTCCATAACTGTAAGAGGGCATTGGAGTTGCCTATTTGTGCTTATTTTCTTCCTGGCCTGTACTTCTCATTCTAATTTACATTTTACTTTGTCCTATCGTTTTACTTTCAACTTATATTTTCCAATTTTACTATAAGCATTTCTTTGTGCTTACATTGTGAAATGAGGCAAGAATAAAACAGACAAATAGATAAATGCCTGTTTTTAATTCTCAAAATCATTCTGCAGTGTGTCTTGCCCATAGTTGACTTGTTAAGTGCAAACCAATTCAACCATGCAGATAAATAATTTATATGGTAATTTCCATTTCTACCCATAGCTAATACTGATCATTCCATTCAATACATATTTCTTTTGCCTGAAATCACTGTATAGCTTCTAAGTTTCCATATCCTCAGAGGAGACAATAAAGGGAACTTAAACTGAAACTGATGCTGCAAGTGAAGTTACAACTGTATGAGTCACAAATTCAAAAAAGGAGTTCTTCCATTATGTCTGAGAGCATGGTGGGAATTAGGGACATTTATGATAGACACGGTGAGCATTGGGGACTTTTATGGAGCATTTCACAGAACTAGGCAAGATGAAAAATACCTGCCTAAAACAAATATGTGATTGGAGGCTAAAGATGTAATAATCTCAACTGTTTTCACCTTCATTTTTTCAATGAACTGGTCTCCTTATGTCATAGGGTCATAGGTTCTTTTTTTTTTTTGAGATGGAGTCTCACTTTGTTGCCAAGCTGGAGTGCAGTGGTGCAATCTCGGCTCACTGCAACCTCCGTCTTCTGGGTTCAAGTGATTCTCCTGCCTGAGCCTCCCGAGTAGCTGGGACTACAGGTGCCTGCCACCACACTCGGCTAATTTTTGTATTTTTAGTAGAGACGGGGTTTCACTGTGTTGGCCAGGATGGTCTCAATCTCTTGACCTCCTGATCCACCCGTCTTGGCCTCCCAAAGTGCTGCGATTACAGGTGTGAGCCACTGCGCCTGGCCATGTCATAGAGTCTTAGATATGAAGATGAGAAAAAACAGTAGAAACAGAATTCAAGCTTAGAGAAATTCTCATTGGTTTCTGTGTTCAAGATTTTTAAGTCTCTTGCTTCTAATATTTATGTAAAATATTTTACTGTTTTAAAGTATGAAACTATGAAAATAGAGTACTCTAAGAAGAAAGTGGATATTCACTTACCTCCCTCTTGTCTTTTCACTCTTAGGTTTTCCACAGATTCATTAAATTGTGCTTTCATAATTTCTTTTCAATGTTTAGAAACTTAATGAAAACCGTCCAATTCAGAAACTTAGTAAAAATTATCAAAATCTCCCTTTAGTCACTTTTCTTTTTGGCAACATGTTCTCAGTTCCCCTTTCCCATCTTTCTTACTGGTCATATATTATAAATAGGTTAGCATTTTGGATATTTATATTCTATTCCATCTGGTCACAATTCTTTCTTTTTTGAAGAAATTAAGGGCAAATTGTGCTTGATATTTTTAATGGCAAGACACATTCTATAATTTTATAAACTATAATCAAGTGTTTTGGAAGTCTTTGTGGATTGTTAGGGATTATAATTTAGATTTGTGAGAGAATATTTATAATACCTTGAATCTAGACCTAAGATATATATATTTCTAAATTACAGAAATACTTTGAGAAAAAGAGTTTTTAAGAAAATGGAACTAGATAAATAAAATAGTCTTTCCAAATTGTGAAGTTACTTTCGCTTGCAAATATGCAATATTTTATGCATAGTGTCACTTATATTATTTGATGTGTTCCATGTAACATTTTTATTAACAATTTAAAATGCAATCATTAATTTTACTTTTATATGTTTTCAGTTCTAAGAAAGAGAGTATTTCTTTGTTTTACCCTGTTTATAGGAAGCCTTAACGAAGGAAGGACAGAGAAAATCATCCACATTAGTGTACAGCACAGTACATTGTTGTTTGATGAAAGTAGTACCTCAACAGTGTGAAACAGAAAGAATATCTTCATCTTAAGGGGTAGAACTGTGACGTGAAGGAGAAAAATGTGCTTGAAGCTCATTGAACTTTGTCCAATTAATGTTTTTTTTTCATAGCTAACATTATTAGTAATATCTACTTCAAATGCTTTTCTTTATTGCCTTCATAAACTTCTAGAAACTAATTATTTCCCTCAGATTGTGATGATTTCTAGTGAATTCCTAGCAGAAGACATTTGGATGTGGTTTTTTGTAGAACTGTAAAATTGCTAATGTGTGGCCTTTACCTTTATAACTTACAAAAGTGATTCAAATTAATGTTACTGAGAATCTCTCATAAAGACCAGGAGGAAATGTGTATATTTATATGTACACACACACACACACACACACACACACGTAGTGGTGCGATCTCAGCTCACTGCAGCCTCCGTCTCCCGGGTTCAAGCGATTCTCCTGCCTCAGCCTCCTGAGTAGCTGGGACCACAGGCACACACAACCACACCAGGCTAACTTTTGTACTTTTAGTAGAGATGGGGTTTCACCATACTTGGCCAGGCTGGTCTCAAACTCGTGACCTCAAGTGATCCGCCCACCTCGGCCTCCCAAAGTGCTGGGATTATAGGTGTGAGCCACCGTGCCCGGCCTAGCCAAGAGGGATTTTAACTGAAGGTTGAAAGGGAGAGTCGATATGCTAATTGTAAAAACAACGTGGACTCCAGTAGGTAGGACCTTGAAGAAGACAGTGGGAAAGTACTCAGAAATTCCCAAGGGAACAGGCTAGGTGAACAAAGCACAGAAAATGTATACCTACCATAGTAACCTTGAAAGATAAGACATAATGATTCTGTCCCTGTCTTTCCATGTAGTATTCCATGTTAATACTATGTTTGCAAGGCCTGAGAGAGCCGTTAGGAGTTGAAGCTAAACAATCTTTTACATCAATGGAAATCTCCTTCTTATTGACCTTGGTACTTTAAAGAAGACTTATTGGGCAACTACATAATCATCCAATCTATATTTCTCCTTCTGGTACATAAATATATTACAAGACACTTGGCCAGATATAATACTGAGTGAGGATACTTTACATCTGTGGCATTCTTCTGTATCAGAAAAGTCTATGAGATTTCTTCTGTCTTCTTGTTAGTGAACTTATGCATGTTTGTGTTCCATGGAGGGAACTCCATTCAAAAGTATGATTGCCATCTTCTGACTCCTTCCTGGCTATTAAAGGATTAAGTTGCAGTTTTTGTATTAAAATATTTGACCATTTTATTCTCCATTGGACCTGTTAGGTTGACTTTTGTTCTTTGAGCTTTGCAAGATCAAAAATATTTATAAAATAAATAAACCAAGGAAGATGTAGTACTTTCAATCAGAAGGTTGAGAAACGGTATATGAAGTAAAGATAAAGTCTCAGCAAGGTCTCAATAGAAGCGTAGACCTTCTTGAAGACTCCATCTTCCCTTCTTGTAGTACCACAAACACAGGACTGGTATCGAGTGTAGTTGAAAAAGGGTACCAGGATGGTGCTGTGCTTTGTTGATGAAGTAATTTGTGGATCTATACTTCCCAGTTCAGGAATAGCCAGCAAATTTCTTTATGTGAGTGAGTTTTATAGTTTCTTCAGAACTGAAGGGTTGTCATTCCAAATGACTTGAAATACAATGGTTCCTTTTGTTGTTCAAAATGAAAAGCAAGGAGTACATGGAGCTGTAGATTGGCTTCACACAGCAGAAAAGGTGGCCACAAGCCACTGCCAATGCAAGGTTTGCTGGAGTCACACTAGGTGCAGAAAGTAAGAGGGAATAGCAATTGTCAATCAGTAAAAGGTTTAAGGAAGCAAGGCAGGCTTTTTCTTTTTTTCTGAGACTCCCTCTTCTCCACCTAATTACATGGTTTTTCTGGTTACAGAGGCCCATTTACTAGGGAAAAAGTCAGGGTGGACATGCCATCCCAGGCATTCAAAATGGCAAGTTGTCATGAGTGTATGTGTATGTATGTGTGTGTGTGTGTGTTTGTGTGCGTATAAGGTATGTATGTATGTGCTAACATTTTAAACATGTCTTCTGAATCTCTATGGAACTTATATTTGTTCTTGGTGATTACACCTTTCTTTTCTAGTACTTTCAAATGAAAATACATGTTGTTGTCCTTTGCTGGTCAGCTTTATTTGGTTTCTTTTTTTTTTTTTTCACTTCAACCAGTTCATATGATAAAAGGGGCCTATTTTCCATCTCCATTTCCTTGCAGAAGGGTAGATGTCAATGCATGTAAACTTGTATGGTCTTGCATAGCCTTATTCAGTGCTTTCCTCCAAACAAATTATCTGTTTTCTTGTCTACTCTTCTTCATTAGAGAAGTTGAATTAGTGGGACAGAGGCCAGAGAAAAGTCCTACGGGCTCATGCCTGCCTTGCAGCCTCTAGGGAAGGGTAACTTGGACCACTCCTATTTAGCTGTGTTGATTTCAACAGGGATCACCAGTATTTCCCAGGTAGAACCATTTCATCAGAAATGGTCTGGTTGCTGAGTGGAAATATAACTCTGTTTTTTTAGCAGCCAAGTCTATTTTACTGAAGGTGACTTATTTTTGTGAGACCTCTTGATCCGTATTTCTTATTAAGTTATGCTGCATTTTAGATATTCACCAAATTTACCCAAGTTCAAGATATTAGCTGTTTATTCTTAATTCTGACTCCAAATAAGTGTTTTCTTTCCCTTTTGTGCTTACAGAGTTGCAAGAGGTGAAGAAAGGATCCAGTATCTTGCCAAAAAGAAGCTCCTTCTGCAAATAAAGAACATACAAAAAAGGCATCTTAACCAACCAAACAAAAAATGCCATTGCACAGTTGTGATTCTCCCAGGGAAGCTTGTATTTGTTAGGTGTATTCTCTTGAAAATGACATAAGGAGAGTTCACCCATCTCCAATACTTCAAGTGGGGCTCAGCTCTTGGCATGATTAGCAAAATGGGTTTCCCAACACATTTATTTTGGGGACTTTTTATCCCCTGTGAGTCTTTAATCTGGTTGCCAGACTCTTCCCTAATTTCATTGTTCTGTGTTTTTTCTCTTTTTGAGAATGCTATTGGCTGAAACTTACAGGCACACTAAGTTTAGCAAGAGTGGGGGGAAATGACTATTTTTTGATATTTGCTTTTTAAGGAGGGTTGCTTGTTTTCCTGTCTGATTGACTGTACTGACATTCCCCCTATGTGTGGCTACCTAGTATAAGATCTAAGAAAGACTTCATTCTAGAAGATAATGTTTCATCTAAACACTCTCTTAATGTAGCTACATAAATAAAACCATAAGGACTCTGCCATGGTGTTGCTCTTAATATATGAGCAAACTTTTCCCCTCTTGCTCCCTTATGGTAACTGGCCCTCCACCCTTTACTTGGTAGCAACTTCCTCTTCTAGGTCGAAGATTAAAACCTATAAGTATCTTCCTCCTGAATCCAGGTCCGGTTGACTGTTGATAGACAGAAAAATGCTTGTGGGCTAGGGCAGAATCTATGCTGAGTATGACTAGAAACTGTTTCTTCTCTCTCTCACTCGCTTTCTGTGTCTCTCCTGTGAATATGCAGATCTCATGAATACGCTATCTTTCACTGGTTCTGTTTTTCCCTCATATACTCCCTCAGACACTCTAGTCTGGTCTTCTCTGTCTTTTGGCCCAAGGAGTTGGCCATTTTGGCTCCTCTCCAAATCCACACATTCACCTTCTTATCTGTCCATGCCTAGCCGAAGTGCCATTTTGTCCACAAAATCTCTCATGAACTTCCTTTACCCCCATATGAAAGTAACCTTTTCCTTTTTAAATTCTTTAGCACTTTATATATACTTCTCTGTTACACCTCTGAGCACTTTCTCTCTGTTCCCATAGTTATTTTACTGCATGGTTTCCATATTAGAATGTAAAGTGCTGGAATAGGAACTGTGTCTGATTCCCCTTGAATCTACCCAATCTCTGGCACAGACTCTGACACACAGGAAGTGCTCTGAAATGTTGGCCACTGATGAAGACATGGATAAAGAGAGCAGATCAGACCCTCCCTGGAGCATAGCATGACTTGAGGGGTAGAGACTTTAGGGTTGATTCCTCACTAAGAGATGGATTGGCATCAGATATCTTATTGAAACCTTGTAAAGGGGGAATGAGCTCAAATCATGATGGAGGGATTCTGGATCAATAAAATTCAAGTTATGGAAGCCTCATTAATCAAGGTCTGAGACCCTTACTAGAAAGGCTTGGGATTTATTTTGTTAGTCTTTAGGTAGATGGAGCAGGGGTGAGAGGATTAGGGGAATTCGCTTCTGAATTTGCTGTTGTTTCCAGAAAAGCAGTCCAATCTAGAGCAGGGATTCCCACAAATCAGATATTATGGCCCAAAGAGTCCTAGGAGGCTCCCCAAAATGAATGTGAAGCTTTATTCTGCTTTGAAGAGACAGTTGCATGGTTGCATGGGGTGCTCTCTTAAACATTGAATAAAATGAATAGTAAAAATTATCGACAACACCTGAAGAGCAACCCAGTTATAGTAAAATACTTAAGGCTCCAGCTCCTGAAACGTCCCAGAATGTAACTTGAAAAATCACCTATCCAAGCAAATATATTTTACTGGTAGGACACTCAACTCTGGGCTAGGTTCATAACATTTCTATTAATTATTGGCTCTCTGTTTTCAGGAATCTCATTACAGCCATGTGATTGTTTACACAATTTCTACCAAGCCCACTGTCTTTTTCCTGAAACCTATTATGTTGGTGAAATTGCTGTTTTCCCCCAACAACAAGCCCAAATCCTGGGTTTCTTTGAGTCCTTCTCACACTTGCCTCCCAACCAAATGTTTCCAGGTCTTGGTCATGCTCCTCCACTACTTTTAATGAGGTCCTATATGCCAGGACTGCACATCTAAACACTGTATTTACAGCCTCCCTAGCTGGTTTCCCTCTCTCTTCTCACCATTTTCCAACCCACCATTCCTAAGTCTTATGTTCATGATTCCACTCCTGTGTTCAATAACTTTCAGTGATTTTCCGTTGCTTACAATATAAATTCTCAACTTGTTAGAACTCTACAATTTCTCCTTTTGATCTTGTCCTTTCCTATCAAAATTTTGTCTATTTTTATCTATACATAACATTTGTCAGTGTTTATGGGGTACATATGATATTTTGTTACATGCATAGACTGGTGTCATGATCAAGTCAGGGTATTTGTGGTGTCCATCACTTTGAGTATCATTTCTATGTCTTGGGAACATTTCAAGTCCTCTTTCTAGCTGTTTTAAAATATACAATGCATTGTTGTTCATTATAGTCACCTTTATCCATTCTTCAGGATCCCACATCTCTATGTAAATGTAAGTTTAATTGTTTATATGTTTACCTTCCTCATTAGGTAATAGCTCCTTGAGGATAGGAATTGATCTGACTTATCTTTGCATTTGCAAAAAAGCTAAGATTGTGCCCAGCACAGATAAATTCTTGAACTCTAGCTTTATGAGGGGAAAGATGATATCTCATTCACCTTTGTTTTTCTGCACTTACACAGTGTCTAGCTCCGATGAACATGCATTAAAAGATAAATGAATAAAAACAATGTTTTTCCATGAATGAAGGTATAGCCCATTCTACTTCCAGTTCCTTTTTAAAAGAAGAGTCAGTATGGAACCAAACAGATGGTTAAAATGTTAATTCTTGTATTGTCTAGTTAGGCTTTGGGCCTATTACTATTCTCTGGATCTGTTTTTTGCCTGTATAAGAAGAGGAAGTTTAGGCTTAAATCTAAGTGTGTGTGTGTGTGTGTGTGTGTGTGTGTGTGTGTGTGTGTGTGTCAGAGAGAGAGAGACAGAGAGAGAGAGAGAGAGAGAGATGAGGGGAGAACGCCACTGGTATTTTCTTAAGGAACAGGGACACAGTCTTCATCACATTTAGGCTTTATTTATATGAATCAGTACTAGGTGATATCAAGGCCAAGAGAAGTTGAAGTTTAGAGTTCAAAGAGGTCTTTTATCTCTTTGGATGCTGGAAGATGCACTGATTTATGTTTATGGCCTTGACTTGGCTCTGTAGTCTTGGAACCTTGTAATGATAAATCATATGAACAACTAAAATCATCCTCTATAGTTTACAGAGCACCTTTGTTTGCTAGCTTCTCTCTCTCGTTCTGGCTTTCTGTGTTTATTTCTTGTTTTAGCTGCAGATATTTTTCAAGCACTTTCAAATCTCTTATTTCAGTGGAGCTTCATAACACACCATGAAGTAGCTTGAGTAGATATGGTTATGATCGTTTTAAATTTTGATTTGGCTTTAGAATTAAATAGTCTTTTAATTAAAAACATATTTTTGTTATGAAAAATCCCAACCAGCCTTTGTTTGGAATCCTGGCTTATTTCTTACTAGCTGTATGACTTATGGTGGGTTACTTAATCTATCTGAAACTTTGTCCCTTTTCTATAAAATGGGGTTAACAGCAATACCTACTACATGGGTTTCTTATGAGAATTAAATAATACTTTTGGAGCACTTATTGTTCCTGGGTAACAGTAAATGCTGAAATAAAATGGCTATTAATATTTGGTGATTTCTTGACAAAGGAGGGGGGACTATAACCCCCATATGCTTTCCTAAACTCTTTTAAGTTGAAGAGCAATCTTAGCATAATTGGTTTGTTAACATTGGCAGTAAAAGTTTTCAAGTTTTCAGTTCTATGAACTTCAGTTTGATGATGTTGGTGTTGAGTTTGGAGGTTTTAACTCAACTGCCTGCCTACTATTGCTCCTGAAATTTTTTTCTTCTTGTGTTGCTTTGTACTTGGAGTTGCTCTTAAGCAGAGACTTGGAGCCATGCCACTTGAAAGAGTTAAATTTCAGATG
Organism: Chlorocebus sabaeus; assembly: GCF_047675955.1. NCBI lineage: Eukaryota > Metazoa > Chordata > Mammalia > Primates > Cercopithecidae > Chlorocebus > Chlorocebus sabaeus. The sequence goes on along the minus strand of NC_132915.1, from coordinate 69,539,110 downwards.
CCGTTTTCAAGATTCATGTGGGCACTGTCTTTGGCCATCTTTATATCACTGTACCCCAGGTTACTCCTGAAACATGAGGGAGTGCAAGGGCTCCTTCTACTTTTTCTGGTAGACCATGACCTCCTTGAAGACACAGAATGTTTCTTGCCTAACAGATATCTTTGTACTTGTCCAAGTACAGGCTTAGCAGATTCTTTACTATGTATGATTCTTAAAGAGTGTTGATTGAAAGAATTGTTTTAAAAGCTATTAGGGTTATGTAGAGCAAAGATAAGAGTAACAAAATGCATTTCCACTGTTGTCATCCTTGATTTATGACAAGATTCTGCCCTGTAATTCCTTGCTACTCAAAATGTAGCCCTCAGACGGGCAGCATCCGCATCACCTGGGAGGTCATCGGAAATGCAGAATCTCCACCTGACATCCAACCTACCAACTTAGAAGAATCAGATTCTACCCTTTAACGAGATCCCCAGGGGAATCTCTGACCAGTAAAGTTTGAGAAATGCCGCACTAAAAGACATGCCCTCAGCCCAGCAGGTGTTAAGCTATGTCTGAAGGACAGACTGGCTGTGCTCACCAGTTGAGTTCCCATATTGGCTTTTAACTCACCTGATTCTAGATCTAGTCTCATTTCATTCTGTTTTGAGACCTGCATATCCCTTTGGCTTTCCATTTACGCTATTATGGCAACCCACTGAAATTTAACTTTTGGGGTGCTTGACTCATCTGTTTTGCATCCCTTTAACAGAATCATTCCTCCTTTGGGCACAGTTTTCCTAAGGTTGCTAGTCTCGAACCCTCCATATCTATCTGTTCTCATAGGCTGCTCTCATTGGACAATCCTTCACTGCCTCCTTGCTCAGGCGTGAATCAGCAAAAACTTTCAAAAGGCATATCTTAAGAATTGTGTATATGTGTGTGTGTGTGTGTGTGTGCATAGTGCAAATGCAGCCAGATACACTGATCCCCAAAGGAAAAGTACAGATATTATTGAGACAATGTAATCATGTAGTGAAAACTCTTTTAAAAAATGGTGATTATACTGTACTGACTAGACTTGCTTCTTAAATGTGGGTGCTACATTTGCCATATATGATTTCTATTCAAGAGCAGTTATGTAGCTAATGCTCTCACACTAAATTTTTAATATTTGATTCTGTTTTCATTAAAATAAATCGAGCCACGGGGGGAAATGTATGATTTTAAAGATTTTTGTCTTTTGGGGAGAGGGGATCTTTTAAATCTCTGGTTCATTGAAAATTTTTTTGTGTGCACAGCAAAATACCAAAAGAAAATAAATTCAGTTCAACAAGATGAGGAGCATAATGACCTTGGATGTTTTCATCATACTTTTTGAAATATTCTTCTTCCCTTTTGTAAGGGTGCATGCTGAAATAACACCCTTGTCAAAATGTCTAAGCACTCCAATAATAGGTGATGAAGAACTGGTGACAGAGAGAAAACAGGTATTTTTTAGCTCACTAATATAGCAACCAGGCAGTGATTTCCACTCTTACCTGCGCTGTGAGAGCAAATACTTCAGAACCACAGTTTTGATGAAACTAAAAATGAGTGTAAACAATGTTGGCCACTTTTCCTAAATGAGAATTTTAAACTTAATATTATTAAAAATAAGATTTCGGCTGGGTGCGGTGGCTCACGCTTGTAATCCCAGCACTTTGGGAGGCCGAGGCGGGTGTATCACAAGGTCAGGAAATTGAGACCAGCCTGGCCAACATGGTGAAACCCCGTCTTACTAAAAATACAAAAAAAAAATTAGCTGGATATGGCGGCGTGCACCTGTAATCCCAGCTACTCGGGAGGCTGAAGCAGGAGAATCGCTTGAACCCAGGAGGCAGAGGTTGCAGTGAACTGAGATCACGTCACTGCACTCCAGCCTGGCCACAGAACAAGACTCTGTCTCAAAAAAAAAAAAGAGAGAGAGAGAGAGATTTTACCGATTTTTAACTTTCTCTTTGGTTACCAAAGCTGTTGTTTGAGCACTGGCAGGAAGGAATAACTATTAATGACTCTTCTATGTTAACACGCACTAATGAGCTAACAAATGTTTTCCTCCCTCTAACTTAGAAACTTCAGTGTGTGTATGTGTGTGTGTGTGTGTGTGTGTGTGTGGTCTATATTAATGAGAGTTCATATCTCAGTAATTTAATTAGTACTAAGTGATGGCAAATCATTTGGTGCACTCATTAAAACCTACTGATTTTTTGTCCCTTTCTCCAGTGCAATGATACGTAGTTATATTAGGATTAAGTAAGATAATGACAGAAAAATATGTGAAACTCTATATTGCCACACAATACTGTTCCACTCTGTACTATCTAATGAAGAAAATTTAAACAAATGCGTTATTAGCTTATGATGGTTTAACATATAAACAGTATGGGTGAAAGTTACTTTTGACTGCTTCTTACAAGGTATTATCCTAAAAAAAGTGAGTAATGTGGAGTTTCATCTGCACCAAGGCACTGTGTATAGGGGTCACTTTTTGCTCAGGGCAGCCTGTCTTAATCCTAATCCCTGAAGTCAGGACTGCCACGGTTGCATGACTCCGCCACATCAGTGGTGTCTCCTGTTGTTGTCCAGTGTGGTGGCACTGCCTGAAGCCATACCAGGTAGCAGGGAACTTTCTTTGCCCTGGTGGGAGGGTCCACCTTTTCCTATGAACCTGACCTTTTCTATGAACCGAGTCTTCCTATGAAGATTCCATTTTATATTTTTCTTGAAATGTTCTGCTACACCTGATATCTGTTGTTTTCTAGAATAGAAAAGTAAGTTACAGTTTAGAACTGTGCTGTCCAGTATGGTAGCCTCTAGCCACAGGTGGCTACGGAGCATTTGAGATGCAGCTTATCCCAACTGAGATGTGCTGTTAGTGTGATAAACACACTAGATTTTGGCAACTTAGACGTAAAAAAAGATTGCAACATATTTCATTAATAGTTTTTTATATTAATTAATGTTTAAATGATATTTTGGATATTTTGAGTTAAATAAAAAACTATTAAAATTAATTCCACTTTTTTAAACATGTGATTACTAGAAGACTTAAAATTATATATGGCTTGCATTATATTTCTATTGAGCTGTGCTGGTTAAGAAAATTTTTTAATATATAATAATATGGTATATATAATATATATATATGAATATATAGTAAGTGGGATTAGTTAGGATTTACCAGAGAAACTGAACCAATAGGAGATTTTATAGATGCTAATTTCAAATATATTTTATATTATATATGTGTAATATATAACATATGTAATATATTATATAATTTTAAATATATATTTTAAAATGTGTGTGTGAGTGTGTGTGTGTGTATATATGTATATGTGCAGAAAGAGAGAAGGAGAGAGAGAGATTTATTATAAGGAATTTGTTCATGTGATCATGGAGGCTGGCAAGTCTCAAAATCTGCAAGATAAACTGGCAAGCTAGAGACCCAGGAAAGGTGGTGGTGTAGTTTTAGTCTGAATCCGAAGGCCTAAGAACAAGAGGAGCTGAGGGTGACAGTTCTAGTCTAGAGCAGGAGAAGACCATGTCCCCACTTAAGCAGTCAGGCAGAGACAGACAGTGAATTCTCCCTTCCTCTGCCATTTTGTTCTATTCAGGTCATCAGTGGAGTGGGGGAAGCCCACCCACATTGGGGAGGGCAATATGCTTTGCTCGGTGTCCTGATTCAAGTGCTAATCTTACTCAGAAACACCCTCACAGACACACCTGCAAATAATGTTTAACCATTATTTGACTGGGCATCCCGTGGCCCAGTCACATTGACATGTAAAATTAACCATCATATATATCAGGGGTCCCCGACCCCCAGGCTGCAGATCAGTACCAGTCCGTGGCCTGTTAGGAGCTGGGCTGCACAGGAGGATGTGAGTGGCCAGTGTTGGAGCATTCTTGCCTGAGCTGCGCCTCCCGCCAGATCAGCATTAGATTTTCATAGGAGCCCTAACCCTGTTGTGAACTTTGCATGTGGGGGATCTAGGTTGAACATTTCTTATGAGAATCTAACTAATGCCTGATGATCTGAGGTGGAACAGTCTCATCCTGACACCATCTCCTGTCCCCCACCATCCATGGAAAAATTGTCTTCCACAAAACCGGTCCCTGGTGCCAAAAAGGTTGCGGACTGCTGCTATATATAACAGAGACGGCAAAAGCTGTAAGGAAGTGAAAGAACCTATAGGTTGGAAGATCATTATGCAGTTCTAACTCAGGCCAACAGGAATTATACCACCATATGTTTTTTTTTTTTTTTTTTTCGTTTCTACCTTTCCAGGAGGTAAGCGAGGATGTAAGTCATGGCTGCAACATGGCAGAATGTTTCTGGTGGAAACAGGGTCCTTAGAGAGCAATTACACTGTTCCTTCCATAAGCATAGATTTGAAAATCCTTTAGCCAGAGAGAAGACACAGGCAACAAATGGAAGGTGCAATAATTTTTTTATGCGGAATTGTTTTTGAGTATCTAAACATACCAAACTCATCAGCAAATATTAGGAGACAAATCTCTTATCTCTACTTAAGAGACTCAGAGTGAGCTGGTGAACTTCGGCGGAAGGCAGGGGTAGGTGCCAGCATGAACTTCCTTCCTAAGATTTGTTCTTTGTGAACTGACTGGTAAAGCCACTTTGTTTTCTCATGCTCATAGCTTTTTGTTTTTGGTCTGTAGTTTCCAGCATCCACATTTCCTCCACTTTTCAGAAAGGGTATATTTTCCATCTCCCACCTTTTCATATTCTTTGTGTGTGTTTCAGGCGTGCTGACTGTATTTCTGCAGTCACACCTGTGTGTCCTTTTAGTCCCTCACATAGTTGCCTGGGTTAGATGACATGCATAGAAGTGAATATTGCTTCTCAAGAGCAACTTTCCTAGACACCCCCAGCTTCACCTCTAATCTAAAGTGAGTCCTCAGTACAATCTCAGGTCATCTCTTCCTTTTTTCACTCCTCTTAACACAATTTGTGCTGATATAATCATGTGATTATTTTTAACGCCATGTCTCCCACTGAGCTACAACTTGCATGAAGATGGGACCTTGACATTTTTGTTCTTGTTCTCTGTGGTGTTTGCAGTGCCTGGCACATATTAGGCACTAAGTAAATATTTGTTGACTGAGTGAATGAATGCATTGATTTAATGTAACTAGAAACTCTTAATGTCACTTTACTTATCATGACATAAAGTCCATCTTTTTTTCCTTGTTTTAGTTGACACATAATAACTATACATACTTATGAGACAGTAATATTTTGATACATGTATACAATGTGTAATGATCAAATGAGGATAAGATAATTAGCATATTAATCACCTTGAACATTTCTCATTTCTTTGTGTTATGAACATTCAAAATCCTCTCTAAGCTTTTTGAAAAGGTACACTAAATTATTTTAGCCATATTCACCCCACAGTGCTATAGAACACTAAAATGTATTCCTCCCATCTGGATGTAACTTTGCCTACTGTGTTTGAGTGATGAGACTGTTTCCGTTGGTAGGTTCTCAGACACTCTCTGGGATGTTTGGGTTCTCAGGGTCACGTGCTCCTCGGCTGGGCACCATGGTCTTGGCTCACTGCCCAGCCTTCAGGGTTTAGGCAGCAGAGATACACCCTTAAGTAACCTGGTGGGGGATCCATCACACTACGTAGGGGAACACACCTTTTGTGGCGGTAGGGTAGGGGGATGTTTTGCAGTTTGCTTTTTTTAATGTACAAGACCAATATCTAATTGTACAGTATTGCTCCTGAGTTGTTTATTAATCAAAAATGATTTCATGAGTGTATTGGTTTTCTATTGCTGCTGTAACAAGTTACTGCAAGCTTGGTGACTTAAAACCACATACACACATTCTCTTATAGCTCTGGAGGTCAGAAGTCTGAAAATCAGTTGCACTGGACCAACACCAAGGTGTCAGCAGGGCTCTGCTCCCTCAGAAGGGTCTTGGGGAGAATCTATTTCCTTGCCTTCTCCAGCTCCTAGTGGCAGATTGTATTCCTTGGCTTTTGACTTTTCCAAAGCCAAAAGCGTAATTTCGGCTTTGGTTGGGTCACATCTTGCTTCGGTTGACACATTGTTATATTGCCGTCTTCTGTGTCATCTTCTCTGTGTCATCATCTTAGAGGGACATCTTTGATCATACTTAGAGCCCATCTGGATAAGCTAAGATAGTCTTTCCATTATAACACCCTTAACTTAATCACATCTGCAAAGTCCCTTTTGCCATATAAACTAACATTCACAGTGTCCAGGGATTAGGGCCTAGATATCTTTGGGAACTATTATTCAACCTACTGCAATAAGAAAACTGAGTTTTAACTTTTATGTGGTAAGGAAGTTTAGGCAAGAGAATAATTATATAACATGGATAAATAAGGCCGGGCGTAGTGGCTCATGCCTGTAATCCTAGCACTTTGGGAGGCCGAGGCGGGTGGATCACCTGAGGTCAGGAGTTCAAGACCAGCCTGACCAACATGGTGAAACTCTACTAAAAACACAAAAAAATTAGCTGGGTGTGGTGGCATGTCTGAATCCCAGCTACTTGGGAGGCTGAGGCAGGAGAATCACTTGAACCCAGCAGGTGGAGTTTGTAGTGAGCCGAGATCATGCCATTGCACTACAGCCTGGGTGACAAGAGTGAGACTCTGTCTCACACACACACACAAAAGATAAATAAACCAGATAAGTGGTTTATATATTTTAGAATATTAATAGTGATTTTCTGTGGTTGGATAGTGATCTTTACTTGCTCTCAATTCTTCTCACCTGTATTTTCTTTTCCCCCCCAGTCTTTAGAACCTGTGAATCTCATCTGTATTTTTCTAAAATTTATATGATAAACAGGTAGTTTATTTATAATGCGAAAAAAAGGAAAACTTTTACTTTTTAAAACAGAGTCAGAGTCAAAAGATCAATCTCCTTTTAATTAAAATATGACCTAGAGCTAAGACAAAACTTAATCTATGTATGTTGGAGAAGGAAGGGATAGAGGTTATTTATGGAGTACATTTTTTGTTTTTAAATGTAATTACACCACTTATAAGCACATTTTGTTTTCTTTTGTCTATTTAATTAGAAAAACACTTTGGAGGAGATAATTGTCTCTAATTATTTTTATTTTTAATTTTTAAGGTTTTTTAGGAAGATAATGTCAACATTAGGAAATATTTTTTCCTTCCAATATTTATAACTCTTTTTTTCCTTTTCTTTACTTATTACATGGGGAAGCAGTTCCAGAATAATTTTGAATAATAGTGGCAATACTGGGAAGATTTATCTTACTTTTTTATTTACTGAGAATATTTCCAGTATTTCATCATAATATCTGAAATTGTATATATTAGAAAGATAAATAGTATTTTAAAGTTGAATAATTTTTTTAATTTACAAGAAATCTTTAAAATCAGGAATAAATATGTAATTTTATTAATTACTTATCATCATCTATTAAGGTGATCTTATGGGTATTTTTTCTCTCTTGGCCTGTTGGTAGAATAAATTACCTTACTAGATTTCCTAGGTTAAATCTTACTTGGGCATAGATTATTGTTCTTTCTTTTTTTTATTTACATAAATGTATAGAATACCAGTGTAATTTTGTTACATGGATATATTGCATAGTGGTGAAGTCAGGGCTTTTAGTGTATCCATCACTGGAATAATATACATTGTACGCCTTAAGTAAATTCTCATCATCCAATCCCCTTTCATCCCCTACCCTTCTGAGTCTCCAGAGTCTTTTATTCCATATTCTGTGTCCATATGTTCATGTCATTTAGCTCCAGCTTGTAGGTGAGAATATGCAGTACTTGTTTTTCTGTGTCTAAATTGTTTCACTTATGATATTGGCGTCTAGCTACCTTCACGTTGCTACAAAAGACATTATTTCATTCTTTTTTATGACTGAATAGTATTCCATGTTCTATCTATCCATCTCACATTTTCTTTATCCAATCGTCTGTTAAGGGACATTTAGGGTGACTCCATATCTTTGCTATTGTGAATAGTGCTGTGATAAACATATGAGTGCAGGTATCTTTTTGATGTAATTATTCCTATAATATTGTATTTTGTTTATAAGTATGTTCTTTAGAATTTTTAAAATCCATGTTCATAAATACTTTTGTTCCACAGGCTTTTTAAAATGTATGCATCCTTCTGCTCCCTCTTGCATGGGGGCCAGTGATACACAGTCTTGACTCTTGCTGATTTGTGCCACTCAATTGTATTTAGGGGCTCCTGGAGATAACTTGTCACCTAGTTTTGTTGTAAATGTGTTTTATAGATTTTGGTTTTGCCATCTAGTTACTCTGTTTTTATGTGGCAATTCGGGAGTACCTAAAAACCATCTTACCACTGTTGTTTCCATCTTCCCAGAACTCCCCCCTTACTTACTTACACATTAGAAACTTGGACATTTAATCTTTTTATTCCTTTATCTTTACCATACTATTTTATATTTATTTATTTATTTATTAAAGTTTATTCTATTCTTTTTCTAGATTTTATTTTTATTTATTTATTTATTTATTTTTGAAATGGAGTTTCATTCTTGTCACCCAGGCTGGAGTGCAGTGGTGCGATCTTGGCTAACTGCAACCTCCAATTCCTGGATTCAAGTGATTCTCCTACCTCTGCCTCCTGAGTAGCTGTGATTACAGGCATGCACCACTATGCCCAGCTAATTTTTGTATGTTTGGTAGAGATGGGTTTCACCAGGTTGGCCAGGCTGGTCTCAGACTCCTGACCTAAGGTGATCCACCGAACTCGCCCAAAGTGCTGGGATTACAGGCGTGAGCCACTGTACCGGGCCTTTTTCTAGATTTTAGATAACAGATTCATTCATTGATATCTTTCTTATTTAATATTGAAATATTTATGACTATACACTTTTCTGAAAATAGTTTGGGTATTTTTTATGTATTTCAATGTAGACATTAAAATTTTTTATTTAAAATTATTTGCAATTATAATTTAGAGCTCTGTAACAATTGTTTTTTAGAGTAATTTTTTAAAATTTCTAAGTGGTTGGACTTTTCTTTCTAACTTTGGTTATTAATTTATAATTTTGTTACATTACATTCAGGGATATAGCTGTGAAACTTTGGTTTTAAGACTTTGAATTTTTCTCTGTATCCTACTCTATAATAAATTATTGTAAATAGCTTATAGGTCTTGGAAAAGAAGTATATTTTCTGATTGTTCATATTAAATTGTACAATTTTATAAGTTTGTACATTAAATCAATGTTAATAAATTAATCACCTTTATATCTTTCTTTCTCTTTCTTTCTTCTTTCTTTCTTCTTTCTTTCTTCTTTCTTTCTTCTTTCTTTCTTCTTTCTTTCTTTCTTTCTTTCTTTCTTTCTTTCTTTCTTTCTTTCTTTCTTTCTTTCTTTCTTTCTTCTCCTTCCTTCCTTCCTTCCTTCCTTCCTTCCTTCCTTCCTTCCTTCCTTCCTTCCTTCCTTCCTTCCTTCCTTTCTTGATGGGGCCTCACTATGTTTCCCAGGCTGGAATGCAGTGGCTACTCAGAGGTGTGATCCTAGCTTACTGTGATCTCCAACTCCTGGCCTCAAGCAATCCTCCTGCCTCAGCTTCCTGAGTAGCTGGGACTACAGGTGCATGCCACTGTATCCAGCTTCTTTAAAAAAAATTTTTAAATAAATTTTATATATTTAATGTATACAACAAGATGTTATGGAATATGTATAGATAGTAAAAAGGTTAGTACAGTGAAGCAAATGAACATATTTATCAATCATCTCACATAGCTACTCGTTATACGTTTTTGTGGCAAGAGCAGCTAAAATATACTCTTTTGGCATGAATCTGAAATACAGTACAATTTTGTTACCTATAGTCTTCATGTTGCATATTAGATCTCTAGACTTGTTCATCCTATGTATCTGCTACTTTGTATCCTCTGACCTACATCTTTCCATTTCCTCCTACCACCCCACCCCTTGTAACCACTGTTTTGTCTTCTATCTCTGTATATTTGATTTTTTTTTTTAAGATTCCACATATAACTGAGATCTTGCAAATTATTTTTCTTTCTGTGTCTGGCTTCTTTCACTTAGCATAATATCTTCCAGACTCATCTATCTTATGGCAAATGGCAAGATCTCATTATTTTTTTATGCCTGAATAATATTCAATTATATATATACAGGTTGAATATCCCTCATCTGAAATGCTTGGGACAAGAAATGTTTTGGATTTCAGATTTTTTTCAGATTTTGGAACATTTGCCTATACATGAACAAGATATCTTGAGTATGGGACTCAAGTCTAAATACACATTCATTTGTGTTTCATATACACTGTATATACCTAGGTGTATTAGTCCATTCTTGCATTGCTATAAAGAAATACCTGAGACTGAGTAACGTGTAAGAAAAGAAGTTTAATTGGCTCATGGTTCTGCAAGCTGTGTAATGACATCTGCTTCTGGGGAGGCCTCGAGAAGCTTCCAATTACAGTGAAAGGTGAAGCAGGAGCAGGCACTTCACATGGCAAAAGCAGGAATGACAGAGAGAGAGTGAGAGAGAGAATGAGATAGAGAGAGAGAGTGAGTGAGAGAGAGAGAGAGAGAACGTGCCACACACTTTTAAATGACCAAATCTTGCGAGAACTCACTATCATGAAGACAGCACTAGGCTGTGAGGAATCTACTCCCATGATCCAAACACCTCCCGCTAGGCCCCACCTCCAGCACTGGGGATTACAATTCAGCATGAGATTTGGGCAGGGACAAATATCCATACTGTATCATTAGACTAAAAGTAATTTTATACAATACTTAAACTAATATATGTGATCCATCACATGAGGTCAGGTGTGGAATTTTCCGCTTATGGTGTCAGGTCAGTGCTCAAAAAGTTTTGAATTTTGGAGCATTTTTTATTTCGGATTTTGAATTAGGGATGCTTAACCATATACTACAGTTTCTTTATTCATTTGTTCATTGTTGGACACTTAGGTTGTTTCTATATCTTGGCTACTGTGGATAATCCTACAATAAACATGGAGAAAGAAATTATATTTTCTGTTTGTTAATATCAAATGCATTTTATAAATTTGTTCATTAAATCAATTATTAATCAGCATCTTTACATCTTTGCTTACTTTTTTATCTGTCAAAGACAGATTTGTTAGCATTTTTGAATATGATCACATTTCTGTTGTTTTTCTCTTTGTATTTCTGACAATTTTTGCTTTACATGTGTTAATGCAATATTGACATATAAATGTTCATTAAAACGATATTTTCATTGTAAATTACACCTTTTGCCAATATAAACGATGAACTTGTGCATTTGCCTGGTAATCGGTATTATCTGGAAATAACATTGATATTTTACTTTACGTTTATATACACTTATTCTATATTCTGTCACTTATGTATATTTTTGTGTTGATTTGTTTTAAGGTGTATGTATTTGGTAAACAAAGCAAAACAAAATAAAACAAACAAAAAAAAACAAACCAAATAGAAGACAGTAAAACATCTTTCCTTCCCTTCCTGAAGTCAAGGAATTTCATACCCCCTAAACCCATCTTTTATTTCTGGGTTCTATTCTTCAATCTTATTATGGATGTCACTTTTGGTTTTAATCCAGATTTTTATTGTAAGATATTTTTATACTACATAAGTCTCCTAAATAATGATGAATAATAATCAATTACTGTTGATTAATTAATTAAACAACTACTCGGACACTGTATAAAGGACTGCGCAAGTATCTATGAAGTATATACACACTGTCCCTGATCATATTCTGAACTTGACAATTCAATAGGTGATAGAGACAAGTAAGCAGACAATGATAGTATTTCAGCCAGTAGCCTGAGTGCTGTGATTGAGGGATGTTATGAAGGTGCTGTAGGGGGGACCTAGGAGGGATTCTACCCTGCTTTTGGTGAGTCAAAAAAGACATTTTTAATACTCATAACTTTTAATTAGAAGACAAGATGACTTCACATGTTTTTTTGTTTCCTTTACTTAGAAACTAAGAAATCCTCTAGATTTCTTCTGAATTCTTTCTTCATGAGTAAATCTATAGAAACGGTGGAAGGTTTGGAACATTTTTATGAGGCCATACTATTTTATAGCCATTGTGCCCAGTGTTTTACATTAGTCATTATCTTCCAAATCCCCTAACAACCCTATCTGCCCATTTCACAGATGAAAAAATGGAGACTCAGAAAGGCTTGGTAATTTGCCTCTGATTGCATGACTTGACAATGATTCCCATCCAAGCCTGGCCAGCCTGAGTGCCCTTGATCTTTCCATCCTAAAATGCTCAGACTGAGAGTTTGAGTCTTGGGGGGTTCCCATTTTTGGAAGAGAGCACCCCCTACTTGGCTGCATCGATTATGGTATAGAAGGTCGTCTGTCTTCCTGGGAGGTGTATGCATGTGAAGGGGAATGGTAACAAGATTCTTCCTCTTTTCTTTCTCTTTCTCTCTTTCTCTCTTTCTCTCTCTTTCTCTCTTTCTCTCTTTCTTTCCTTTTTTTCCTTTCTTTCCTTTCTTCCTTTCTTCCTTTCTTCCTTTCTTCCTTTCTTCCTTTCCTTCCTTCCTTCCTTCCTTCCTTCCTTCCTTCCTTCCTTCCTTCTTTCTCTCTCTCTCTCTCTCTTTCTTTCTTTCTTTCTTTCTTTCTTTCTTTCTTTCTTTCTTTCTTTCTTTCTTTTCTTTTCTTTTCTTTTCTTTTCTTTCTTTTCTTTCTTTTCTTTCTTTTCGTCTCACTCTGTCACCCAGGCTACAGTGGAGTGTAGTGGCACGATCTCGGCTCACTGCAACCTCTGCCTCCCGGGTTCAAGCCATTCTCCTGCGTCAGCCTCCCAAGTAGCTGTGACTACAGGCATGCACCACCATGCCCACCTAATTTTTGTATTTTTAGTAGAGACAGAGTTTCATCATCTTGGCTAGGCTGGTCTTGAACTGACCTCAAGTGATCCGCCCACCTCAGCCTCCCAAAGTGTTGGGATTATAGGCGTGAACCACCGCACCCAGCCAATTCTTCCTATTTTCTATTGCCTGGGTCTCACTGAATTCATTACAAGAAAAATAGATTGTTGCGTTTTTTAAAAACTGAATTTCCCATTATTCTGAGAATTGGTGGGAGAGTTTCATTCCTTTTTTCCCCACTTTTCAGACTACTGACATTGGTTTGAAGTCATTCCTCTTTGGAATAATTTTCTTATTTGTTTCATTCTCAGATGCATTTTTGAGTCTCAAGGAAAAAGTATTTCCTTGAGACTCTTCACTGTGACTTCCGGGTGGGTTGGGGGAGACCCTTTACATCATGTACTATTGCTCCCCACCTCCAGTAGGAAGGAAAACAGGACCACAACAGAAATATTCCCTTCTGGTTGCACAATGGCCTGGCTGACTTCTGTACATCTGCTCTCCTCCTCGGCCCCCACCACCCCACCAGAAATTTTCCTTTGTGTTGACGCAGAAAATTTCCTGTTCGTTCATTTCTTTGTCTTCAGAAAAGCTGGTTTTTAACCCTGCCTGGATTCTACTCTTTCTTTTTCTTTCTTTCTTTTTTTTTTCCTTTTGGAGACGGAGTCTTGCTCTGTCGCCCAGGCTGGAGTGTAGTGGCACGATCTTGGCTCACTGCAAGCTCAGCCTCCTGGGTTCACGCCATTCTCCTGCCTCAGCCTCCAGAATAGCTGGGACTACAGGCGCCCGCCACCACACCCAGCTAATTTTTTTTTTTTTTTTTAAGTGGAGACGAGATTTCACCGTGTTAACCAGGATGGTCCTGATCTCCTGACCTCGTGATCCATCCGCCTCAGCCTCCCAAAGTGCTGAGATTACAGGTGTGAGCCACCCAGCCCGGCGAGATACTACTCTTTCTTTGCTATTATTCCTGTTAACCTAACCTGACGGCTTACTAGTAATTATAATGAGTCCAACAGGGATTTCACCTTCCCTTCTTTGGTAAGCATTACCCTGGGGATAAACATTGCATCTCTCTCTCTCTCCCTGTGTCTCTCTTTCTCTCTCCACTATAGACCAGTACCTTTGCCATGAGTTGATAGGCAGCGGTAGTGTCTTAGGAAGAATATGAGCATCCTCCTTCCCGGGGCCATTGTTCAAAAAGTCTTTCTAGGATAATTGACCTTTGAGTTCAGGTCAGAGTTGAAGGGTGAATTGTGAAGACAAAAGGGATAGGGAGTTGGGTGAGCAGCACAGGGCGGCAGGCAGGGAGCAATGGAGTGTATATCAGACCAAGGCTATTTTTGCCGCCACAGGGTTGTTGTTGGGACTCGTGAGGAATAGGGAACATTCATCTCCGCAATGAGTAACCCTGTGCCTGGCATCTTTGTGTCCATGGGATAATTGTAATTTGTGTGAAATTTTACTCCTAGAATTTCTGAAATGAAAGACTCTCTTTTTGGAGGAATCGTCCATTCGCTCGTTTAACAAACCTTCATCAGATCTCTGTCGCAGACCCTCCAGAGTCAGGCTTGGCTATGACAGGAGGCCTGGCTTTTGTCATCTGGGGCTGAGACTCCACTGTGTAGCAATTTGCTCCTCATATACTGACAGCCTTGCCTACCTGGCAGGGGAGGCTTGTTGATCAGAAGCAAGAATCTTCAATTCCTTTTAACAAAGACCCTGTGGTTGAAACAATCGCTGGGTCAGTCCTGAAGGAGTAGGCTGCCCAGCGGGGTCATGCCTTGGCCTGGTTGGGTAGATTCCATTGCTGCCCCTGGAGGAGAGTGAACCCAAAGGGCTGTTTCTTCAGAGGCTATACTCTTAGGTGGTGTGGGGAACAGGTGACAACTAACAAATGCACTAAAGGGTCGCAGGTGCTACAATGAAGGCTGTGGAGAGTGAGTGAGGCACAAAGAGAGGAGGGCAGGTCTGTCTGGAATGACCAGGAAGGTAGCACCTTTTAGGCACTTAAACTTTACCCCAATCTAATGTCATGTCACTATCATGTCTCTATTCACGTAGAGTAGAGATCGTATCTTTGTACATTAGTTCATCACGTGCAGGCACCTTTCGGATCCATTTTTCTCATTTGAATGATTACAGTAGGCATTTTACAGATGGTGAAGCAGACACTGAGATGTCAGGTAATGTGCTGAGATCTGCACAGCCAGAACACAGCAGAGATGGGACTGAAGTGCAAGGCTTCTGACTGCCAGCCTTATCATTTTGACCACTTGAAGGATGAAGTGCTTTTGATTTGGGGGCTTGCTCTGCCCGTGATGGTTCTTTCATTTGTCCCTGCCTTCTGCAATCTAGGCACCGTGCTTGGCTCTGCAGACACAGCTAGACTTCATTCATGTGGTTGAGGCCTCAAGGGGTTGGCACACTCATCAACAACCACCCCGTACAGAGGGCTCCATGCCGTGAGAAGGGTATGCAGGCTGCTGGAGGACTGCAGCAGGCAAGGAGCAAAGGGGACAGCTTCCAGCTGCATGATGGCGGGGCTGAGCTCTTCCCCTGGGCTCCGTGAATCACTAGGCAGAAGCACAGTATCTTCTGGGTATCAGATCTCCCCTCAGCTTCAGTCCTTCCTCAAACCCATCCTATTCCCACTGGGCAGTAGGTGTCCATGCTGCTCACAGCCACTCTCTGCCCAGGTCCTCTGAGGCTGCCCTTTGAGTCTCTATTCCGGTGGAAAACACTGTCTAAAGAGTATCTAAAATTTCAGAATCTGACCCTAGGCAAGGTGCTCAACCACTCTACGCCTCTGTGTCCTCTCTATAAGGAAATATTACCAGCATCTCATGTGCCTAAATGCACGAAAACACATAAAAGGCATAGCCCAGGGGCTAGCATCTAGCTATCCCCAGAAAGAAGATAAAGCGTTAATGAGAGGTCCTGAGAATCACTTAAGGAACCTGTTAAACATGCAAGTTTCCAGGCCCACTCTTAAGGACTCTAAGTTATAATAGTTAATAATTACCTGGGTCTTACTATGTCCCAGGAAGGCATTGTTTCTAAGTAGTTTTCACAATTTAACTCAGTCACTCTTCCCAACAACCCTACAAGGTAGGTAGGATAATGAGGCTCATTTTACATGCCAGAAAACAGAGGCTCAACTTTATGAGGCAATCTGTCTGAGTCCACACAGCTAGAAAGAGGTGGTATCAGGATTTGAAGCCAGTTGGTCTGACTCTAGGGCCTATGTGCTGACCCTCCGCACTGCACTACTTATGAGGGCCCAGTGATCTGCGGCTGAGGGGTCTGCATTTGTCCCCACAAGTGCCTGGCAACAGTTAACGCAGAGGCTTCTGGAGTGGAAGTTGAGAGCTCCATTTGGCCTTGCCTGGAGCTTGCAGACATCTTTTCTTCCTACACCCTTTCCTGTGCTTCTGCCCCATTTTGTGGTGTAGTCTTTGGGGTTTCTAGCTGATCACTTCCATCCTGGTATTTCCCTTTGGAGTGAAATCCTTTCTGTTTACCTGTGGAAGGATACTACCTTGTACACCTGAGTGAGAAGTCAGGAGGGAGGGTGGAGGGCCCCCTAAAGTCTCTCCATCCCAGAGAACTGCTTCTTGATGGAAGAAGCTGGACTTTCTTCTGAGAGTGACTCTTGCAGGATTGTGACCAAAGTGTTATTTGTGGATTTATTTTCCTGGGATACACTAGGATACCCTTTGCTCTTGGGGCTTGGCTTATATACATATACAACCCAGGTAGGGAATGAAAGAGGGTTTCAGAGTGCTGCCAAGTCCCTTGGAAACCTGAATTTAGACACAACTGAGAAAGGTTGATAAAAGTCCTCTGTCTGATTATATCTCTGCCCCATTTAAAGTCTATTAATAGTTTCTGATTGCCTTGGGGTAGAGTCCAAAAGTCTTAAGGAGACCTCTAGAGTTCTACATAAATTGGCTGTACCTACTTCTTCAGCTTCCATTTGTTCATTCTCTGCTTATTCAAGGTCCTCTGGTCACACTCACCTTCTTTCTAGTCCTGGGATGTGCTGGGCTCCTTACTGCTGGGTCTTTGTGTACCAGCTTACTTCCCCTCTAGGTGTTGGTGCAAACATCACTCAGGACAGTGTCTCTTAACCCTCCAGGACAGGGTGGTCCCCCTGTCACAGCATCCCACACTTTTGCTACACAGCACTTAGCACACTGTTACGTGGGTAATTATTTGTTTGACATCTGACTTCCCACATTAGATAGTCAGTTCTATGAGGGCATGACCTACATCTGCCTTGCAGAATTCTGTATTTCCAGTGCTTAGCTTGGTGCTGTGCACAGCATGGGTGCTCAGAGAGTATCTGTGGAATGTGTGAGTCACCAGGAGGTCAGGGGGCCTGGAGGTTCTTCAGAGCTTGGTGAAAGGGACTGAGAGGGCAGCTGGAGGCACGTGATGTTCTGATGCTGCTGTGGAGGCTTGCATCCAGGGATCTTCAATAATTTCCTCAAAAAGAACTACACAGAAGCATAACAGTGAGGGCAGGGGAAAACCTGGGAACTAGGAAGCCAGCCCCCTTCCAAGAATGTGTTTTTATAAGAAGGTTTCAGAACAGCAAAAGTCTATCCCAAGAAAGAGAAATTTACTTCTCAGTAGAACTAGGTAGCCTGCTGGTACTTGTTATACTGTGATGGCCAGGGCTGCAAGAAAACTTAGACATGTCTAATTTCCATAGATGTTGAGCCCAAAATTCAGAGAGGCAAAGCAGTTTATCCAAGGGTACACACCTAGCTGTGAACCACAACCAGATCTCCCAGACCAATTCTCATTTCATTACAACACGCTGCACTTTGATTTAGGGCCACTGTTGGAGATGAAAAGAAATCATTAGAAAATGAATGTTTCCTGAAATATCACCTGCAATTTATTGCACTCAGAATTTCACACTGATAAATAACCTCTTTCTCATTAACATGCAGGCTTCCTACAATTAGCACTCTCATTTGCACTATGTAAACAGCTTCTAACTGTGCCTTTTACCTCTTTGTTCAAACAAAGATTTCTGTTAGCAAAGAAACAAGAAGGAAATTAGTAGCAGGTGAGAGCTTATTTTTAATTATATTGAGATTGACTGTTGCTCTCCAAATCTTCTCTAATTCTCCCAAGATATTTATTTGCAGACCCGAGTTTTCAATCTATTAAAGCAGCAGTCATTTCTGATTTTTATTTACTAAATGAAAATACAAATGGCAGCAGTGGATTTCTGGCTTGGTGCCAAGGGAAGCGGTGTTGGGGGATGGTGCTGGATCAAGCGTGGATCTGAGAAGCCTAGTAATCAAGGTGAAGTATTAAACTTAGAAGATGTTGAAGAGCAACGATGTTGGCATATGATGAGCTTAGAGTCTCCAAATCAAAGCTTTCTCAGTGATAACTACCAACTTCTACCTGTAGTGAAGTTTAGGTTCTTTAGCAGAAAGATTTTAGTTTGTCTCCAAGGATGAGAAACTTTTTGCCTGTCAGTGATGAAGGGACTGGCTTGGAGCATCTTTTGGTCAGAACATTTCTAAGATTATCTATTGCAACTTCTCACCAAGGGCAAGGATCCATTTCGAAAAATCTGACAACTGATATTCTAGCAGCTCACCGTTTCGCTTGTTAATGTCCTCCTTTCTGAAATTCCTGTACCCCTGAATTGACATCTTGTCTCCAGCAATGTTGGTTCACATACTGGGAGATGCACATTGAAGGAAACCTTTCCCCCTTTTACATGACAATCCTATGTCATTATCTGCATCAGAAGACAGGGCTATGTCCCTTGAGTCTGCTCTAGTCTATGTGTGCAAAGTTCCTTTAACTACTTTTAATGTGACATGGTTTCCAGGCCCCTATGACTCTACTTGGCTTCTTTTGGACACACTACAGGTCTGAAAGCCTTCCTGCAGTGAGCTGTCAAGAATCGAATACAATGCTTCAAGTACTGTCTGATCAGTACAAAATCAAGGTAAACCTAAACACTATCTTCTTCCCAGCTGGGGACCCCACCCTGCCCACTGTTTTCCTGTAAGATTTCCCCTATTTAGGGAACAAAATATAATACTCTAGACTCAGTAAAAAAAATCTACCTCTTTTCCCTAGGAACAGGGAAGCCAGCTTACATGATGGATTGGTTATCACATTTGAATGTATTTTATTTAGTTTTTCTGAGCTATTTCCATTAGTTGTTAAACGATTTGCATTTTAGAAAATGTTTCATTCTACAAAGCCTTTCACAGTAACTGCAAAAGTAAGACAAGGTTAAGGTTGTCACCCTCATTTCAAAAATGAGGAAACTAGACCTCAGGAGGTAATGACTTATCTAATGCCGTAGAGAGTTAGGGTTCAAACCCTAGTTCTCTGGCTGAAGGTCCAGGCCTGTTTTCACTATACCAGAGAGATATACCACTGTGTCTCTCCTTAACAGATAATTGAATTGAGAGGGAAACACTTCATTTCTGGGTTAGCTGAACAAGGCCCCAATTATTCTACTCTGTCAAGTTTAGCATCCTTTCTGGGTTCTTCATCCTATGTCATTTGTCCAATGAGGCAGGTTGGTGGGAGCCCCATCATTGGTGTGGAGCTGTGAAATGCAAGATTCAGCCACATTTGTAAGTTGAATAGAGAAGGTGATCTTCTGAGGTTTAAGGTAGAGCTTGAATTTGAATTATTCACATTGCACTAATTTGGAATTTGTGCTCTGGCTACTTCTAGTGACTTAATCAGAGGTTACATTTTTAAAAAATGCTTAATGAAAGGACCCAATAATAGAAAGAGAAACAAGTATACTTAGAAATCTAAGCCAGGAAGAGTTACTATTAGCTTTTGGTTTCCTGGTGTTCAAGGCAAGAATGGAAACATAATGGGTTACCTATCTCTCTTTTTCTTATAAAAGGAAGCAAACAATTAGTGAGAAGTGACACCAACACCAACTGGAATCTATCACTTTCATGATTATTTTGTTTTTCACTTTCATGATTATATAAACAATTCTGAACAGCATAATGATCCATGACTTCCATCACATTTTCCAAACTGTTGGATATTTCATTCAGAAGGTCTGGACTGTGTTCTGAGAACCTGCACTTTGAAACTGCTCCCTGGATGCTTTTAGTGATCAACCAGATGAGGGAACTACTGTATTAGAACAACACCTAGGGACGCTTGTTAAAAATGCAGATTTCTGGCTCTGCCCCAGAGGTCCATGTGCCTGGGATTCTTAGCCTGGCTGGGAGTTTGATCAGAGCAGTGGCTTGTTAGCTAATAATTGGAGCTCTCAGGTAAGGGCTAGGAGGCAGTAGATGTTCTTCATAAAGGCAAGGAGCAGTAACGATGTTTTCATCTGACATTTAGAGACGTGGATTT
The DNA here is from genome assembly GCF_047675955.1 of Chlorocebus sabaeus. Taxonomy (NCBI): domain Eukaryota; kingdom Metazoa; phylum Chordata; class Mammalia; order Primates; family Cercopithecidae; genus Chlorocebus; species Chlorocebus sabaeus. Next base: position 69,518,783 of record NC_132915.1, on the reverse strand, counting down.
GTAATCTCACCAAGACAGAAGATCACTCCTCCTTTACATGGGCCGGCCAAGGTTACCAATAGGCATGGCCCAAACATCCCTTATTTAGGTAATAGTTTTGATTCTGATCAGTTGCTCAAGGCATTTGCAGCCCAAGGGTTTGACAGCACAAGGCAAAAAGAAACACTTTTGTCCAGGAAGATTTTGAAGGAGGGTCTTGTCAATCATCTGACTGCTGACAAAAAAGGTTGAACATGGCTTCAGTGCAGTGTCTGATTCTGTGTAATACTGCAGTTATAAGGTCCCTCTGTACAGCTCAATGTACCTCCACATAACTCAATAAATTCACTCGTTAAGAGTTATTTAATATTGTGCATCTGAATGCTGAAGAGTGTCTGCACATTAGAATTAATGTCAGTCTTAGACATGATAAATATGATTCTAGTGGCTCCTCTGAGAAGCTTCACTAGGGTACCATTTTATTGTCTGCTGTCTCAAAGGCTTAAATCTCTTTTTCTGCCTTCAGTTCATAGGATGAAAACATGTGAAATCACTAGGATTTATATAGGCAGATTTGGCAGCTCTTTCATTTTTTACTTGGACTGTCAGATATAAATCAACGTTACAGCACTCTTTCCAAGAATGTGTTAGAATGTGCATGTGTTTGGGGAGCAGACATGGTATTTCTATTATAATTTTGTTTGTTAGGTGTGATCTGAATTGTTTGGCTTTGTTTTATAACATTCACAATTTGTGGTTATTTAATTGGTTCTCCTCCGTTATCCCTACAAGTGACTGTCAGGTTCTTTTTTTGCCTCCATGACTTTACTCCTGCCCAGAACGTCACCCATCCCTCACTTGTCTTTAGAGACCTAACTCCAGTACCACTTTCTCGATAAAACCTTCGCTGATAGCTCTACTCCATATCCATCTTTCCTTAAACGACTTCAAAATTTGTTGCCAGGACTTTATACTTAACATTTTACTGTGGATTTTCTAGTTATTAGCATCTGTACCATTCAATCTCTTTAAGAGTCAGATTGTTCTGTTGGCCAACAGTTTCCCATGTGTATCTTATTTTCCAATGAGATTTGTAACTAAAATTCCCATCTGTATCTTATTTTTCCAGTGAGATTTGCAGCTCAGAGTCCACATTTTATGTGTCTTGTTTACACCACTCCCTCCTGATAGTGGGTACCCAGGGCTTGGTGCATGTAGATGTTCAGTGTATGACTGATTATTTTACTCCCTCGCTACATTTTATAGAGACATCTCTTTGCAAAATCAATTTAAGGAGCTGCAAAGATCATTTGATTATAAACTCTATGAAGGCAAGAACCATGTCCTAGTTATCACTACATCTCCAGTGCCTTGAACAGTTGTCGAATTAACTTGCTGCATAACTTCTTTTACCTAAACCCAGTCTTATTGGAACACATGTCACGTAAATCATATCTGTAGAGATGGAAAGCAAGGTATTTATTTCTGGAAAAGGAAAAGATTCTGGAGTTAGGGCTTATTCTTTCCACTCTTAAGCCCATCCCTCCTCCCTGTCACATCTCAAAATGAACACAACAAAAGAATCCAAAGGGGAAGCTCTGCTTCTGTACTTTTCTGGGGGCAGTATCTTCTTTCTTGAAGAAGTTCTCAACAAGTTATTTGATTTTTAAGATATCTGCAATCATTCAGACTTGCCTGAACCTCAAATAATTTTAAATCCTTTTATGTCCTCCCTATATCTAGAGCCCACATGAAACATTCCAACCTACATAGATTTCATTTACCAGAATCAAATCCCTGTTATGAATATCCTAAATATGGAGGAAGAATTATGTAAACATCTTGCCCTTCAACTTTTGGTGGGAGAGGGGGAGTAGGGACAAAAACTTAAAAACCTTCCACTCTTGAGTTTCCATATTAGACATGCAGGTTTATTATAAGAAATATTGGAATGTCCCTTCATCAAGCACTCAGTCACCCAGCTTCCATTTCTTCAATACACATTTCCTGTCCAGTCATAAGAAGCAGTTCAAGAGAACTGCTAAGGTCTGATGACCCCACTTATCTGTTTATTTGGCTCATTTTGTTTTCCAACAAAGATTTGGTTGGGTCAGCTTGCCAATTTCCCTCAGTAAAGAGCTGTCTGTTGGGTAGTTGGTCTTTATGAGTCCAGCTCATGGAAGATCCTTAGTAATAACTGGTTTTCATTCCAATCAACTGTGTGAGGGTAGAAGTATTGGTTTCACTTCAAGTGTATTGGGAGGGGAATAGCAAGAGAAAGCAGGAATAGGGTAGAAGTATTGGTTTCACTTCAAGTGTATTGGGAGGAGAATAGCAAGAGAAAGGTTGGGGTTGTTTTCCTTGGAAGGAGTTTGGCAGATGCTTAAGGCCTCATGGATTGTCATTACAACCATTCAGTCCAAGACCTACTGGAGAATTGAGGACAAAAGTGGCAGGGCTGAGATGGCAAGAGGCAGGCAGAGCAATGGCCAGTGTGCAGGTAGGAAGCCAGGGAAGACTTGCTCAGGGCTTTCTGCAATAGGCCTAGGAGTTACTCAGCGAAGGAATGAAGGATTCTCTTTATCAGTAAGCAACCCCATTCCACCTGTCCCACCATTTAGGGGTGATTCACAGATGATTTCATTCCAAATCAAAGGACCAAAGTTTATTTGTTAGAATGTTATATTTCTGTTTGTTGACGTGTCATTGACCCACTCTCTGAGGTTTAAAACCAGTTGACGTTAATGACAAGGATGAATACAGAGCTGAAACCATGACCTGTGAGATACTGTTAAAAGTCCTCTTCATCTTAAAATATATGAAGGCCATTATGGAGAAGAGGAGTTGGATTTATTCCACAATAGTTAAGAACTGAGTGGTGGAAGATCCGGGGAGGCAGATTTGGATTCAATTAAAAAAAAAAAAAAAAATCTGCAATTAAATATGTTCAAAGATGACTTAGCTGCCCCAAGAAACAGAGAGTTCCTTTTTCCTAGAAGTGTTTGGACAAAGACTAGTGGCTGCTCATTAGGGACGCTGGGGAGGAAATTCTCTTTAAAAAGTAACAATATAGAAGATTGAAGCATTTAACTTTGTCTTTGGTTTGTACTGCAAAGGCTTAATGAATGATGATGACAAGAGCAGGGATAGACCTTTCCCCTTTCTTGGCCTCAATTTCCTTCCTTTCAAAACAAGAAGGCTGGGCCAGAAACTCTGGAAGGTCAGGTGGGCTCTGCCACTCTGTGCAATCACTAGCAATCCAGGTAATTTACCTTTCCTAGTTTTATGCTCATGTTGCTAAGAGCATATCCAGGTGCTGTGTCAGGTTCTTTGGGTACCTTAATTCATGTCCTTAGGGAGAAGGGAGGGAGAAAGTTCAGCCTTGGTTCCCATGACCTCATATGCCATATATCAAAGGCTTTGGAGGTTTTCTTGGCTGCCTGACAATTTTCTTGGCCGTTTCACGTCCCAGCCTTGTCTGTTTGCACGAGGGGCCTCAGCAAAGCCTCAAGAGACTTGGTTGCCCAGCACAAGGAAATTTAAGGCTTTCAAGAAGCAGTTGATGTTCTAATAGCACTGGGATTTTAGCTCTGATCATGTGAACATGTTCCTAAATTGGAACTTACAAGAACTCCCTTACCTAGTTCTAGAATCAAGAGTTAGGAATGGATGAAAAAGAAGATATACTCTCTTATCTTCAAATTTCAGAACTGGTGGATAACTAGAGCACATATACTTCTTCTTATTATTATTATTGCTCTTATTATTATTATTTTAGTTTCCGTAGTAGGGATCCCAAAAAGTCAACTACAAAAATTGAAGATGAGGGAAAGATACGTTTCTTAATCATTCATTCATTTAATCAATATTTGAGTGCTGAACATGGGGTAGTCATTGAGATAATGTGTTAGTTTGCTAGGGCTGCCATAGAAAATAACAAAGATCAGATAGCTTAAACAATAGAAGTGTATTTTCTCACAGTTTTAGAGGCTAGAAGTCCAAGATCCAGGTGTCAGTAGGTCTGGTTTCTTCTAAGCCTCTTCATTTGGCTTTGCAGATAATAACTTCTTGCCGTGTCCTCACAAGGTCACCCCTCAGGCTACATGTGTGTGTGCTGTAATCTCTTCTTCTTACAAAAACACCAGTCATATTGGATCAGGGCCAACTCTTGTGACCCTATTTTATCTTAATTACCTCTTTAAAGGCCATATCTCCAAATACAGTCATATTCTGAGGTGCTAGGGGTTAAGCACTTCAACATATACATTTTGGGAGGCAGATAGTTCAGCCCAAAACAAGTACTAAATTGTGACTTAGAGGTAGATATAATAATGATGAAATAATGTTTCAGCTGATAGGGAACTCAATATGATTTCACTGCCTAATGTTATGGCAGTCTCAAGTTGTGTGACCAGAAATATGGCACAGTATATGTTCCTTTAATCAGTTTCTATTTACTTGACTTATTGGATTGACATATACTCTTACTTATTTAAGTTATGCCAACCAATGCCCATGGCACGCTGAATGCTGGCAGCCAGTGGGTTTGGGGATCTGTGCCCACCCTGGTGAGTCCCTGCTCACCAAGAATCACTTGTGTTCATTCACAAATATGGAAATGCCAATTTTACTTGTTATTGTTAACTGTAGCATTTAACTATATACTATCCAAATAAATGAAATACAAGTGCAAAAGAGAATCATTTCTATGAAAACTAAGTTGAATGTCTTAGAAACACTTGATAATGGTGAGTCACTAAAAGAATTGGTGTCAATTGGGTATGGAACAGACATGATCCAAATCCTGGCTCTGCTCCTTTCTAGGTGGTAATTTTGGGCACATTACTTTATCCCTACAGAACAGTAACATAATGACTGAAAGCAAGGACTCAGCCAACTATAAAAGACTAAAAGGATTCCGGACTTAGGCTGTTTCTCAAGTATAATGTCTTTAAATTCTTATCTTAGGCTTAGTCCCTAAACCGTAAACTCTATGAGGGCAGCAACTAGGTCCATTTTTTCTCACCATATCTAATGAATTACACAATGCCTGGTATATTGTAGGTGCTCAATAAATAATCAATTAGTAAAAGACCTATGTTAATATTGTGGTACATTTCCTCTAGTGTTTATTCTATGTGTAATATATATGTATACATGAATATATGTATACATATAGTATATATTGTATATTTATGTATATGCAGTCATGCTTGGCTTAACAATAGGGATATGTTCTGAGAAATGTGTCCTTGGGCAATTCTGTCATTGTGTGACCATCATAGAGTATACTTACACAAGATGGTGTAGCCTATTACATACCTACAATTGCTCCTAGGCTACAAACCTGGATAGCATGTTACTGAATGGAATACTGTAGGCAACTGCAGCACCATAGTAAGTATTTGTATTCTAAACATAGAAAAGGTATGGTAAAAATACTGTATAAAAGATAAAAAATGGTACACTTCTACAGGGCACTTACCATGAATGGAGCTTGCATGAATGATGAGTGAACGTGAAGGCCTAGGACATCACCATACACTAGTGTAGACTTTATAAACACTGTACATTTAGGCTAAGTATGCTTACACTAAATTTATTTTTTTAAATAGTCTTTCTTCAGTAATAAATTAACCTTAGCTTAGTGTAATTTTTTACTTTATAAGCTTTGTAATTTGCTTAAACTTGTGACTCTTTTGAAATAACAGCTTAAAACACAAACACATGTACAGTTGTACAAAAATTTCCTTTCTTTGTATCCTTATTCTGTAAGCTTTTTTATTTAAAATATTTTTTGGTTTTTACTTTTTATACTCTCTTGTTAAAAACTAAGACACAAGCACTCACATTAGCTTAGATCTACATAGGGTCAGGATAATTGAGACATGACTGGGCGATAGAAATTTTTAAGCTCCATTATAATCTTGTGGGACTACTGTCATATATGCGATCCATTGTTGACCAAAACATTTTTATGCAATGCATGACTGTGTATTCATGTACGTATATGTTAACTTTTTTAGAAAACATTAATTTTTTCTCCTCTGCTTTTTTCACTTAACCTGACTACATCCCAAACATTTTCCCATCAGTAGAAACTCTTTTTTTTTTTTTTTTTCGAGATGGAGTTTCACTCTTGTTGCCCAGGCTGGAGTGCAATGGCGCGATCTCTACTCATTGCAACCTCCACCTCCCAGGTTCAAGCGATTCTCCTGCCTCAGCCTCCCGAGTAGATGGGATTACAGGCATGCGCTACCATGCCTGGCTAAATTTTTTTGTATTTTTAGTAGAGATGGGGTTTCACCGTGTTGGCCAGGCTGGTCTTGAACTCCTGACCTCAGGTGATCCACCTCCCTCAGCCTCCCAGAATGCTGGGATTACAGGCATGAGCCACTGCACCCGGCCAGAAATTCTTAAGAAAAGATTTTATTTTGGAATTATAGCTGGTACTCAGGGAAGTGTGCACAATTTACCACCTGTTTCCTTTAACTTGAAGATTCTAAGACATCTTGGTGTGGCTAAGGAAACGCTGTGCCTGTTAATGACATCTTTTGTATGTGTTGTTGCAGAACACAGGTTGTAACGGCTGCTTCATTAGCTAAAACAGCTTCCAAAGATCAGATTCATTTCTTCAACCCCGAAGGTTTCTTAGGAAGCCAGAAACTGGAACACTAAATAATTCCTACTAAATTCTTACTAGATTCTTACTAGGATATTAAATAATTCTTAATTCTTGTAATGTCTATCTTCTGGTTTTCTTCACTAAGAGGTTTACACGTGCCAGAAACTCAACATGACTAAAATTTCCTCTCCTGCGGTGTTACCCAAATCATTTAAGAGCATCGTCTTTGCCTTAATCACTCAAGTTAGAAACTTTGGGGTTTTCTTGGGCTTGTCCCTCTCCTGCACGTTGGATAAGTCCTGCTAATGCCATCTCTAAAAATTGTCTTGAATACCCCTCACCCTCCATTATCAGTTTACTGTGACCCTTTTCTTACTCAGACCTTCCTCATGCCTCCTGGGACTATTGCAGCATCCTCCTAATAGGTTTCGTTATTTTCTGCCTCGCTCCATCTGATTTGTTCTGTACATTCTAGTTAGCTTTTTTCTCCTCAGTGCAGACTTAAACATATTGCATTTTGATTTCCTGCTCAAAATGCTTTTAAGGGCGTCCCTTGACATAGACTGAGTTCTCACTCATTACTATGGCATTTAGAGCACTTCACTCCAACCTACATTTCCAGTCTCTTTTTGCGGTATAAAATATTTTATAATAAATTTTTAGAAAGAGTATTGTCTTTATTACAGACAGACAGACAGGGACCAAACCCTGGCTCTGCGCCTTTCAGCTGATAACTTCGAGCATGTTACTCTGCCTCAGCAGCAATAACATAATGGTTGAGAGCAAGGACCCAAGAGTCCCTCCACCTGATGTCACCTCCGATTGGTGATAAAACCCTGGGTAAATGACTTAAGCACTCTGGGCCTCAGGTTCCTCATCTTAAAAATGGTCTTTGCATCTGTATAGTGAACTGTTATGCAGATTAAATGGATCAATTCATGTAGAATGTTTACAACAGTGCCTAATATATAGTACATGCTAAATAGGTGTTTGCTCTTATTATGTGAGAACTGCTTATGAGACCTGCTTTCCACATCTGTAAAATGGGGGTAATATTACCCACTTATCACATAGAGGTATTTTGTAGTTAAGTAAAATGATATGAGATCATCCACGTGAAAGCACCTAGAATAACTTCTGGTGCAGATTATATATTCAGTTCTTTCTGTTACCCAGATTTCAACTTAAAACTTATTTCTGCCTCTTGGGAGCTTCTGAAGCCATTTGTTTGTAGCATAAATATAGCATCAAGTCACTCTATATTATAATTATAATTATATATATACACACATTCTCTATATATAGAATGCATATGTACACGTGTGTACATATATATATATTTGTATATGCATGTACTTTAAAAAAATTGTTAGCTTCTTCTTGAGGGAGGGGGATATGAATTATTTACTTCCAGATCACTAACTCATGACTCAGTGACTTTGAGTGTGTTACTCTGCCCCAGTAGCAGTAACATAATGGTTGAGAGCATTCTGTTACTGCAACAGGTGCAGATGGGTGAGGCAGTAGGTAATCATTATGAATGCAGCCTCTTGAGACAGACAAACACAGGTCTAAACCTCAGCCCTGCCCCTTACTAATCACAGGATCTTGGGCAGATTACTACCCTCCACATAGGGCTTGATGAGGAGTGAACAAGATACTCAAAACGTAAAGCACAGTGACTTGATCATAATAAAATCTCCATAAATGTTGCCTGGTAATAATACTTTACAGATATTTGTTAACCTTAATTGTTTCCTTGGGAATGCATAAGCTTTGATACCCTGACTCTGTTAAAAAAATTTTACAGTTCTTTTATTCCTTTAGATTATGATATGGATGGATGATGGAAGGAAGGATCTATGAATTTAATATTTGAGTTTCAGTTACTGGACTTTACTTCTTCCAGAAAGTCAGGCCAAAAGGTAAGGACTGAAATGGGAAGCTCTATAATGAAGGGCAGGGTGAAGGGGAACCTTCCTTATTTTCACTAATAAATAAGACAGAGAGGCCACCCTGTGATAAGGGAACAACCTTTTCTATCATGTCTTCGTTGAAATTGAAGAAACGAAATGAGCACTGACGGAGAAGGGTGACATCACCCCGTCATCTGCTGTCCCTGAAATACCACTTCCTCTTGGTGGGAGCATGATGAGACAGCACAGAAACACAGTTTGGTCCCTCTCGGAGGGACTGTCAGCTCTTCAGATGCCCACATACAATGAAAGGGTGTCACTGACGAACCTGGCTACCTAATCCTAGAGGAAAAATAGAAGACATAACATACAGAAATACATAAGACAACAGAAGAGGGCTGTTATTTGCAGACAAATACTCTAAAAGGTATTTAATAGTATGCCCTCAGCCCCATCACCACCACACACAGACACTACAATCCAATTTTACAAAAATAAATTTGTGTGTCAGATTTGTGCTAGGCATTGTTTTAGATGCTGTAGGAAATCATGGTGGGGCAAAGGCAAAGATTTGTCTGACCTAGTAATGCCCTCAAGAAAGTTTATATTCTAGTGGGAAGATAGAATTGTTCTAAGGTCATTGATAATCTATGAAATGATGCATAATAAACACATGAAGAGTAAGCAAAGAGCCATAGGACCCTGAGGAGGAAGACGTCTCCCGGGTGAAGGGAATTAACTTTTGTTAATTTATATACAAAGTCTACGAAATCAGTATGTTGAAGAGATATCTGCACTTCCATGTTCACTGCAGCACTCTTTACAATAGCCAAGCCATGGAGTCAACCTAAGTGTCCATCAACAGATGAATGGATAAAGAAAATGTGCTGTATATGCACAGTAGAATACTATTCAGCCTTTAAAAAGAAGGAAATGCTGTCATTTGTAACAAAATGAAATGAACCTGGAGGACATTATGTTGAGTGAAATAAGCCAGGCACAGGAAGACAAATACAATATGATCTCACTTATATGTGGAATCTACGAACGTTGAACTAAATAGAAACCAAGAGTAAAATGGTGGTTACCAGAGACTGGGGTTAGAGAGATTGAGGAGATGTTGGTCAAAGGGCACAGAATTTCAGTTAGACAGGAGGAATAAGTGTAAGAGATCTGTTGTGCATCATGGTGACTATATTGTATACTGGAACATTGCTAACAGAGTAGATTTTGAGTATTCTCACCACAAAAGTAGGTGAGGCAATATGTAAGTTGATTAGTTTAATTTAGCCATTCCACAGTGTATACATATATCAAAACATGTTGTACACCATAAATATATGTGTTTTTTACTTGTTAATTAAAAACTTCTTTAAAAACAGAAGCTACTATGTGGCACATGCTATGCTGGGAATTTTACCCATTTTTTTTTCAACAGAAAAATTGAATGAGGTCAGTATTATTAACTCTTTTACAATGGGTTATTTGGAACCTCAAAGAGTTTAAGTAACTTGCCTGCGTCATGCATTACCAGTAGTCAAGGTAGCACCCAGTTCCAAGGCTGTCTGATGTCAGAGTCTTGGCAGTTTCCTCTCCACTAGAGATAATAGAAGGCAGCTTTTGATTGGGGCTTGAAAAATTTCAACAGGTGGAAAAAAGGACTGTAAAGCGGACATGAAGACAAGGCTTGACACTCCAAGGAAAAGATGGTGTGTCACAGGATAACCCAACACAGTCTCATCCGTATCATCCATGTTGCCATTAAACAGATCACACACTCTTTCTACAAGATAGGCCCTGTACTTGTCCTTAAGAGATATGGGTGCATAGGACAAAAACCCATAACCTTGCACATGTGAGTCAAAATATAACCAAGGAATCATGCAGAATATGTAGTATATTCAATGCCTAATGTGGCATTGATGTGTTATGAATCATGGTTATTTTATCTAAAAGAGAATGACTGAGAATGTGAAGAGGTATGAGAAGGCACTGGCCTGGAATTTGGAGGATCTCAGGCTGGCCTTGACTACTATATCCTGACTTTGTGACTCTGGGCAAGTCACATCCATTCTCTGGCCTGAGTTTCTTCATGGGGGCAGTGAAGGTTTAATTTACATGATTTTGAACATCTTCCTTCCAGCTCAAAGCAGACACTGAGGAGCTTTGTTAAATTAATTTTGTTCTAACAGGTCTTCTTTTGAGTATTCTCCCGCATTTCTCCCCCAAGATGGCTAATGCTGTTTCTTAGAAACATTGATTGCACACCTCCACCCTACTTCAGAGGGGAGGGGAGCCAAGCAAAAGGGTCTCTCTGAGGAGGAAGGTGGAGTTGCCCACCTGCCCAGGGCAGTAAACATTCCTCCCTGGCTGTCAGTTGACTGTGGTTGGGGAAACCCAGCCTGGAAGATCTCTAAGGCTGTGTCTCTGTGCATGAAAATGACACTACAGCCCTGCATTATTCACTCAGCTACCAACTGTGTTTACAAAATAGGACTGGCAAGTTCTGGATAATTGGCCACTCCTGGCTAAAATTATAAAGTCACTATGTCACTGTGCTTCAGCACAGTGGAAACAACAAAAGGTAGAAAATGGATTCATTTGAGGCCAATTTTAAACATTTAGGTCACTTATTACCACTGAATCCCTAATTCTTTCTGTGTTCACAATAACTGTGGGCTTATTCTTGGATGGCTAAATACACAAACTAAATGATCTCTTCTGAGGTACTCCGTTGGAAGGCTGGCTACCTTGGGCTTTTATTGAGCATTTAAAAGCCTTGAGTTTCATTCTTACTTCTGAAACTAACTCTCTGTGTCATCTCAGATAAGCCACTAACCTCTTTGTGCCAATTTTTCTCATTGGTAAGATGAGGAACTTAGACAAGATCTTAGTGTCGTTCACTAGCTTTAAAGACTTTTTTTTTTTTTTTTTTTTTTACCATTGATCCCACATTTGGAAACATTCTCATTCTCAAAAATTTACATTTATTAAGTAATAATTAATACTAGGAAAAACACTGCTTAAGTAATAATTGACATTAGAAAAATGCGGCTTTTCCTAGTATTTTCATTGACCATAGATGTCTATAATTTCTAATCGAAAGTTCTGATCACAGTAAGGTACCCAGTATGACCACATTGAGATGATGTCATTCTAGACATAAGAGAAGACACGTGACATTTTTTCTCACCTGGGTTGGGAGGCTGACCACAGGAACACTTGTGATTTCTGGAAAGATGTGAAAGGTTGGGAAGAGCTGGAAGAACCAAATTGTCAAAAGCGCAGGCAGACCTGGGTTTACAGTCTCATTTTACCATTTGGTAGCTATGTGACTTTGGGAAAATGACTTAACTTCTCTGAACCTCATCATTCTAATTTTTAAAGTAGAGATAATCATGAAATTGTATCTACCCTGACTATCTCACAAGTTTTTTCTAACAGCTAAATTAAATAATGCATTTGGAAAGCTGTTCAAAACTGCAAAACCTGAAACAAATGAAAGTTGTTACCCCTAGTGTTGTAAATATTCTCATTCCAAATATTATTAGAATATTAGACTGTAACTGACAACTTCTCAGACTCATATTCCACCATCCATCCTGTTATATGTATGAAATAATTTGACTCTGCTTCTTTCCTTTATTCATAAAGTAATTTTTTTCTTATTATTATTACCATTGTGGTAAAATTCACATTAAACTTACCATTTTAAGATGTAAAATGCAGGGCCATTAGTATAGTCACAGTGTTATGCAACTATTACCACTATCTAGTTCCAGAATATTTTCATCACCCCAAACAAAATCCCATACCTATGAAGCAATTGCTCCTCATTCTACCCTCTCCTGCCCCTCCAGGCTCTGGCAAACCACCAATCGACTTTGTGTGTCTATGGATTTTCCTTTTCTGAGCATTTCATATAAATGGAATCATACAGAATGTAGGCCTTTTGTGTCTGGCTTGTTTCCCTTAGCATAATGTTTCCAACCTTCATCCATGTTGTAGCATGTATAGAACTTTATTTCTTTTTAGAGCTGAATAATATCCCATTGTATGAATATGCCACACAGAGTGGTTTTAACTTTTGTGGATTATTGCCTTGTTTGAAAATCTGATGACGCGCACAAATACATTCTTCTCCCCACAAAACTGCATGTAATTTCAACGCATTAAAAGATACCCCCAAGTCCATTAATGTACCCCAGATTAAGATCTCCTGCTCAAGTAAGAGAACTTTTCCTGAATTCTCCTATTCATTCATTCACTCACTCATTCATTCATTCTAACTATTCATTTATAATTACTAATTGTATGTAAAGTGCTTTTCTATGGTGGAAGGCATGAGAATAAAAGTGAGAAAAAAGTGGACACTCGTGGAGCTTACTTTCTAGTGGTGAGAGACAGGAAGCAAATAAATTCAATCTGATTATTATTCCAGAAGAGGAATAATACTAAATAATAATTATTAATTACAGTAATAATAATTATTATTCCAGAAGAATAATCTAGCAAAGAGGTCTAGATAATGTTCCTTCTTCCTGTGATAGGGGCAATTCTATCTTTAAATTATGAAACAATTCAGGTGAACATATAGATTTTCTCAAATTTTTCTTTCAGAAAGTCTACAGTTTGCTATGTTTCATAGTAATCAAGAGCACAAGCTTGGGAGCCAGAGTCTACCTTTTCTATGAAATATCTGTTTCATCCCCACCCCAGAAAGTTAGTTACCCCTCTATATAGATTGTCACCTGTAAAATGGTAATAATAATCCTGTATAATTTATCCTTCTTACAACAACCCTACTCAATGAAATAAAGTATGTAAAACACCTGAGACACCTGAAATACAGATTTTGCATAAATGAGGGATCATTTGTTTACCAAACAATTGCTGATTGCCATTCTCTCCTGAAGTAAAGCTCTTTTGCATGCTGCTTAACCATGGGGAAAAAGGAAGTGTTCTGTCACATGTGTTGTTTTAGTTAGAAAAAGAAGGAAGTGGGACATGTCTTACAAGGCTGGAAGAGAAGGAGCTGGGCTGTTTCAGCCCCACCAATACTTACTGGTTGATGTTTCACCTCTCTGTCCCTATTTTGAGAATCATTCTGGATTTTCCTGAGATTTGGGTTCGTGATGTTGTGTTTCTGCCTTAAAGACAGAATCTCCCTTACCCAGCCTCTTCCTTCTGTTTTCTTTTGGGTCTCTGCTTTGGAGAGTCCTTCCCTGGCCTTGTTTTCTCCTCTCCCTCCTCAGCCCTGTCACTCAATTCCCCTTATCCTGCTTTCTTTCTCTTCATAGCATTTAACACAATTTTTAATCTCTAGTGCATAGAACAGGGCTGGGCACTAGCAGACACTCAAGGAAATATTTATTGGACAGGTCAATTTATTGAAAATCTCAGTATTCATGAATTTTGGACTTCCTGCCCACTTGCTGTTAGGTGTGGCTCAATTACTCATTTTGACCAACGAGCTGTATTGAGTGGAAGTGACAGTGTATCACTCTTAGGAAGATCCTTAATGAGCCAGGGCAAGCTATTGCTTCTCTTTCCTTCTGTTGTGTAGCAAACCATGTGTGAGATTGTGGCTGCACTGTCATCCCAAGTCCCAGAGTGACTACAATGAGTGGAGCCTCCCCTAATTTCTCGTGATGGGCATGTTACATAAAAAAGAAATAAATCTCTACTGTTTTAAGCCACAGAGCCTTGTGAGTTATTTGTTACTGCAGCATAACCTAGATTTTCTTGACTGATACAAGTGCCAACCTTATAATTTAGTGTTCTTACTCTCTCTCCACCAAAGAGATCTGGTAACACTCAACCTCAAATAAAAAACCTATGATTAGAAAAAATACATGTGGCATTATAGTACTATTTTAGGTCACATCTACATCTAATTTATTCACAAGACATCTACGGAATGATCAGTGGTCAGTTCCTACTTCGTGTACCACACTTTAGCACTGGAGAATGAGATGAAGTTTTGGAAATCATTTCCTTCAGGTAGCAGAGGTTTCTCCACATGAGACCTCCCTACCCCACCCCCATCCCCAGGCCCTGTGCTATTTGTTCTTCCTCAGCTTCCGCTGCAATGACTAAATCTGCACAGTCTCTGACCAACTTTAGCTCTTTTATGTTCATAAGACAGACAATTATCTCAATGCTCAATTTCAGATTAATTGAAGTGTTGGTGTAGTAGGAAAAAAATAAAAGATTTTGCATCAGAGAACTTTGGTTCAATCCATGAACCAAAAACCTCCATGATCTTGAGTAAATTGTTTAGTTTTTCTGAACCAAAGGACCCCAATTACAAAATTGGGATGACAATGTGAGTCTAACCAAAACCCTTGCAGATAGATGGGTTTTGGAATTCAGAATTTTTTTAGATTTTAGAAAGGTAATATGCTGCATATGATGCATAAATTGAAACAAAGCAAGCAAGACCTGGAAAGCCCTCCAAAAGGAAACACATTACTATTTCTGCAGCAAAATGTATCATATTCAAGTAAATGGGATAAAGACTATGAAGAGGCTTTGTCATTACATGAGTTTTCCCAGAACTTTTGGTTTTCAGAGTTTTAGAAAAAGATTATGAACAAGGTATTGCAGGCCTGTAGCTGTATTTTAGGTTGTTACTATTTCATTATTATGTTATTATTTCAAATAATATGATATTATCTCATTTTTGATGTATATAAAATGAAATAAAATAATGTACATAAAAATAAAATCATGTATCTAAAAAGGATATTGTGTAGAATGTATATAAAAGGGACATTTGAACAATGTCCCCATAAAAATGAGAATTGTTATATTCTCACAGCACAGAATTAGTCGTTCATTCAATAACGTTCCACATAACATTCAAAAATAACAATAATAGGCAGTCAGCATCTACAACATGTTAGTCATTTCTCTAGGTGCTGGCACTTACGTTACCAATAAATCAAGGCTGTATTTCTTCTCATCAATCTCTTTCCCAGAAGATGCATGTACTTCTGTGTAATCCTTTTGTCTTAGTCTGCTTGAGCGCTATAACAAAATACTTTAGACTGAGTAATTTGTAAGTAACAGAAATTTATTGCTCACAGTTCTAGAGGTTAGGAAGTCCAAAATCAAGGTGTAGCAGATTTGGTAGTGGTGAGGGCTCAGATAGTGCCTTCTGGTTGCATCCTCACATGGTGGAAGGCATGAACAATCTCCCTCAAGTGTCTTTTCTAAGAGCACCTATCCCATTCATGAGGACTCCATCCTCATGGCCTAATGACTTCCCAAAAGCCCCAGCTCTTAATACTATTGCATTGTGAATTAGGTTTCAACATATGAATTTGGAGGAAAACACAAACATTCAGACCACAGTAACTTTCCTACATGTGCGCACACGCAGAGCCAGACTTTTGATAGTTTCTTATGCTTATTAAGATACTTCATTATTTGGGGCTTTAAAAAATATGTCAAATAAATTAAATTCTCTACTTTTCAGAACAAAGTCCTAGAAGGTCTTCTGGTGAGTCACATTCTGAGCAGGAAATCTGGCATCGAGGCATAATTAACATTCAGGTTGCCCCCAGTTTCTATGGAGATGAGTCTAGCCCCTCAGGGGAGTAGTGATGGATGTGTAATCTCCAAGATAAGTAACTGACAGGTAAGAAATTTTTCTTTCTCAGATGCATTAATTATTCACATTCATTATTCATCAAACACTGTGAATTTCTATTTGGAAATTGGACCAAATAGAGATATTCTCCCTGGTCCACCTCCAGTAATCAAATTCTTCCAGGGACTGCTGAGAGTTTGAATAGGTCTGCTGTTTGGTCTAGTTTAGTGGCAGGTGTTTGTTTAATGTCACCAGATGATGGAATAAAGACTAAACACCTTGTGGACTACAGAAGCAAAGACTTTCATGGGCTTCATCCTCTCCAGGCACTGGTATTTCCTTCTTATTGTTTTCTCCCTCTAGAATGTAAGCTTAGTAAGAACTCAGACCTTGCCTGTCTTGTTCACCAATGCATCTCCAAGCTCCTATAACAGAGTATAGACACGTGATAAATATTTTTTTGAATGAATGAATGAGTTTTGGGTCAGGGGATGGCAAAGCCCATCAGAGTGAATGCATATATAAACTGTCATATGGGAGATCCAGCCCTGGTTCTTTAATGGGAATTGCTGTCCACACCCTTCCCTGGCTAAGAGAAAACATACGAGGAGGCACAGAGAGAAGTAACTGGGGCAAGACCCTTAGTCCTTTCCATGATAGACACCTCTTGGCACATCCTTTAAGTCAATTCTTATTGCAAACACTGCCTTTTTATCAGTGTATCTGAACGTAGACCTGTACTTTGCCTGATATATATCCCGGGACCACGGTCAGTCAAGAACTTCTGATGGCCTCAACAGGCCAGGCTGTGAAACCACACACAGTGCCTAGTCTCAATATAGTTCCATGGCCCAAGGTTAATTCTCTAAGAACTAATTTGAAGAAACAAATTCACTGAATGCCTATTTGCCTAATGACCAATTTTCCAAAAACATGCTTTCTATAATAGGATTGACTTAAAAAGTGGGCAGCCATTGGGGTTCTATGGGATGGTTTCAAGGGCCTTTGAGTTTTCCAATAGTGTCTTTTTTGCTCCATTAGTCTTAGCTTCATTAGAACCATCTCTTCATGGCAAGTCAAAGCTTCATGTTTTATAGGTTTTTGGATCTGCACCTTTTTGGCATGAAGATTTTTCTTTTTTTTTTTTTTTGTATTTCAAATCAGGTATTGTGTATGTCTTAAATGTTGAGAATTTTATAAAAGGTAGAGCAGATTTCTCTTGTCTAACACATTCTAAATCTAGTTTACTACCTAAAGACACGTTAACTGGTTCAAACAAATTAATATTTTGTTTTCGCTTTGAGCAAACCCAAAAGTATTTTAGGATCTAAATTATTAAATACAAAAGAAATGAGTGTTCAGTCCCCCTGGACTAATAGGGCTAAGTGGCTAAAGTGATACAGTTGCAAGAAAGCTAAAAACTAATTGTGTTTCTTAATAACATAACCTTTCATTCATTAATTAATTCAACATGTTGAGTCTCTTTCTGTTGCTAGGCTGTATTCTAGGTACTCAAAATGAAAGAAAAATAGGATATGTTTCTTACTTTAGAGACCATAGAAACTATTCTCCTATATTGAACCTTCTTGGTAAGAGGTAGGATTTATTCTCTTGAATTCATTTACTTTTTTTGGTGCTCATTCTTTTATCCCATTCTACTTTCTACTTTACAAGTATAACTTAAATGCCTTAACCATACTGATTTTTACCTTCATGGCCTGTCCTAATTCTCATGAAAATGCCCTTTCTCATCTTGCATATGCTCACGGTATCACTGGAGACCTCAGTTTTAGCCTCTCAGCCTCTTTCTGTCCATTCTTGCTCTGGCAGCCCCATCCCTTCAAAGGCCATATTAATCTGAAGGCCAATATTGAAGTTCTATGCTGTTACTTGTCAACTTGGATGCAGCGAGTCATCTGACCTGACCTGTGGACACAGCCTCTGCATCTGTTGAGAGGACTAAAGAAGTCTAATTCACAGAGTTACTGCAAGGATAATAGAACTGAGAGGACTGTGTGAGCAATAGCACCAATGTAAGAGTTATTATAGATTTACACACTACTGGTTCTGATGCAGCACATAAGACAAGTACCATGGGAATGCAGAAGAGAAAGCAATTAGGGAGATCAACAAGGTTTCACAAAGCAGCTATGGTGAACTTGGCCTTGAGAGTAGGGTTTTCCTGGTGAAGAAAAACATTCTAGGCAGAAGAAATAGCATACACAAAGACTCAGAGGCACCTAAGAGTCCTGTGTGTTTAGTGAATAATGAACAGAAATTGCCATAGATTAGGTGATAAGTCATTGGTGTTAATTGATAGGTTCGGTAGAAGCCAATTCTTGAAGGGTTTTGTATGCCATAGTAAAGGATTGATCTTTATTTAAGGAGCCACTGAAAAGCTTCATTCATTCTACAGATAACTTTTTTGGTGAGCCAATGTGTGCCAAGCATGGTTGTAAGTACCTGTAATGCATCAGAATAATAATAAAAAAGAATATTCATGTACCCACCACCCAATTTAAAAACTAAGAAGTTTTCAATCCTTATGTAAGTCTCTGTGTTTCCCTTGTCAATGAAATCCTTCTCCTTGCTCCCCAAAAGTAACCCAAACGCTAAGTTTTGTGTTGGTCATTTTCTTGTTTTTCATTTCAGTTTTACTCATATGTGAGGAAAGGAGCTTAAGAAATATTTGCTCAGCTGATAAATAAAAATAAAAATATATGCCCCTGTGTGGGTGGTCCCCAGTGCCCTTTCTCACAGATATTGCTTCTACTTCTGTCGTCATTATAATTCCAGTGCTCTCAACCAGTCTTCCATCCTCAGTTTTCTTGACTTATATGCTGGTGTCTATTTGTATGAAATTGTTCTATCTACTATTGAAGTAACTTTATACAAATTACTCTCAGAATCCCTATTCTTTGACATAGCGCCTATTTATAATTTTTATCTCCTCTTTCTATCTTTATCCACACGTAAGTGGAATAATCACAGTTGTAGATATTTTATGTTTTGTGCTTCAGTTTTTCACTTTGTACTGTTCTGTAGTTTTTGTATTTCTAGATAGTCTTTGTATTAATTATTTTTGTGACTGCACAGTATTCTATCAAGCAAACATATTATAATTTGTTTGATCATAATTAAACTACTGGATAGTCAGGCTGCTTCCCATTTTAAATGATTGTAAGTAACATTGCTGCAAAAACCTTTTCACTTACAAGATTTTTTTGCCTTTTATTTCCTTAGGATATATTTTCATGAATGAGATTATTCAGTCAAAGGCTTGTTGAATTTTGTGGCTCTTGTTACCTGAGAGGCTTGCTTTATTTTTAACATAATTGTTTCTTTTTCTGATTATAAAAGTAATTCATGCTCATTTCTGAAAGATACAGAAACGTGTAAGGAAACAAAGAAACTCCCATAATGTTTCCCTACAAAGGTAACCATCATTACCTTTTTAAGAAATTACCTTAAATTTTTATTTCATCATTAACATTCTGATATATTTATTTCAACATTTATAAAATTGGAATTATGTATTATTTTGTAACCTGTTTTTTAAACTTGATCATTAGCTTTTCCCATGCTATTAAATCTTTTTCAAAGAAAGTATTTTTTAATGGCTACATAGTACTGGGTTGTGTGGCTGGGTATTAATCCCTTGTTATTTAACTTTTTAATGTTGTAAATGAAAATTCTTATATAAACCTTCATGAGAATTCTGATTGTTTTCTTAGTGCAAATGTTTGGAAGTAAAACACAAAATGAAGGATACGAAAACCGTCAGTTTTTGATCCATGCAGGAATCATGCTTCTTGAATCAGAGTAGTCCTTTGCTACCTTATACTTCACTACTCCTATTGCTGCTATAACAGATTACCACAAATTGAGTGGTTTACACCAGGAATCCTCAACCCCCAGGCCCCACAGCAGGAGGTGAGCAGTGGGCTGGTGAGCATTACAGTCTGAGCTCCACCTCCTGTCAGATCAGCAGTGGTATTAGATTCTCATGGGAGCACAAACCCTATTGTGAACTGCACATGCTAGGGATCTAGGTTGCGTCCTCCTTATGAGAATCTAATGTCTGATGATATGTCACTGTCTTCCATCACCCTCAGATGGGACTGTCTAGTTGGAGGAAAACAAGCTCAGGGTTCCCACTGATTCTACATTATAATGAGTTGTGTAATTATTTCATTATATATTACAATGTAATAATAGAAATAGAGTGCACAATAAATGTAATGTGCTTGAATTATCCCCAAACCATCCCCTACACCCTGGTCTGTGGAAAAATCGTCTTCCATGAAACCGGTCCCTGGTGCCAAAAAGGTTGGGGACCACTGACTTAAGCAATACAATAATATCTTACAGTTGTGCAGGTCAGAAGTCCAAAATGGGTTCCACTGGGTTACAGTCTAAGTGCCTGCAGGGTGGTGTTCTTTCCGAAGGCAGTAGGACAAATCCATTTCCTTGCCTTTTCTAACTTTCTGGAGGCTGCCTGCATTCTTTGATTCATGGCTCCTTCCTCCAATTTCAAAACTAGCAATGATGAGCCAAGTCCTCCTCACACTGTGGTCTCTCTGGCTCTCTCTTCCACCTACTTCTTCCACGGATCTTCATGATTACATGCAGCCCACCTGGACTTCCAGTGTTTTTTACATGCCCAGGCACAAAACAGGCACATGGTAAGCATTAGACCGATGATGTGACAGCACATCAGGTAGGAATGAACACAGGGCTGTGAGTTCTGTTGCTGTGACTTTTGGGCTTGGGCAGGTCACTCAGTTCCATTCCATCCAATTCAGTTGGCATTTGTAGCATCCTGTGACAGGTCAGGCCCTAGGAAACAAGCTGAAGACACAAAGAAAAGGGATACAAAATCTCTGCCCTCAAGTAACCTTCAAAATGTACCTGTCTTAAACATTAGGCTTTTATCTACAGAATAGCAACAACAATTGTATTGATCCTAGTGGGCTGTTGTGGAGGTAAGATCCAATTAAGTACATGCAAGCGAACTGTAAAGAGCAATTCAAATGTGGGGAGTTCTTACTATTTTAAATGTTTGACAGTTGTTTTCCTGAAAAGATAAGGCAGCTTAAGAAGACGATGCATCTTGATAAACTTTTTCTCCATCTTCTGTAAGTGTAATCCGTGATATGATAACCACATCATTGTCAGAGGACTCCTGCATTTCTTTTTCTAGATGTTTATTGAGAGGTCTGGGTTGTAACTCTACCTCTGTCTGTATCTGGAGTGATACAATTTCCAAAGCCTGTCTAAAGGATTTCTAGTCCTGTGAACTGGCCAATACGATTTCTTGAATCATCGCCCAGTGCGGACCCAATTTATATTTGGAATTTCATGCCATCTTGAAGCAATATCATCCAGTGCCAGGGTCTTCTCTGAACTAATTGGGCTTTGGCAGTGATGTCATTCCATGGTGGGCGTTTGTGGAGATTATGGCAGCAACAACTCAAATCTCATTTTCGGCAGTGTGTGCCCATGTGTGCAAAGAGGCTGCTCTCTTCCCTCACGTGCAGTCACTCCGCCTGCTGAAGCTTCACTTCTGTCCCGTTTTGAAGACAGGAGATCAGTTAGCTATTTATACCCCATGGCTAGAAGTATTCCTCTCTTTCCACGCTATGTACAATGATGTTTTCTGTTGTTAATGTGTCTTAAAATAAAATTAGGCAAAGACATCATCACACTTACCGAGCTTTTGATAAGTAGAAAGCAGTCATAGAATCATAGAAGGAAATACCTTCTAGGGTTAAAATTATAGGCTTTGGAAACAAGCAAACCTGTCTGAATGGCTGCCCAGCCATTCCAGCTGTGAATGTTGGACAACAGACTTATCGAAGCCTTGATTTCCTTACCTGTAAAATTAAGGTAATATATTTTGCCTCCTTGGGTTGTGAATTAAATGTCACCCAGATTTATGGTTGTCTCCTATGTCTGCTGACTTTGCTGACCTCAGATTTTCTTTCTATCTTGCCAACAAATCTTCATGTTCCCAAGAGCATTAGGGAATAAGAAAGAGTTTTCTGGTGATTTCCTAGGGGAGATGGAGAAGGTTTTGTCACATGTCCTTCAGTGGGACTTTCACAATCCCCAATATCCTTTCTGAACACTGTCCTCAGCCTCTCTTCTATTATTTATGAACAATTCAGTCCTGCTCCAAACTTTCACACCATTGCACAGCCCATGGTCATGTTGCTGCTCAGCAGTTCAGAAGCCCTGCCATTAAATGGGCATCCACTTGTCTATCAGAAAATTTTTTTTAGCAGTCATCTGATGTTACTTCACTATGATTTTTGGAGTCTCATCTCTCACTTCAAATTCTCTATCAAAATATTGCTTGCAATCATATTTGTTTTCTTCCCAAGAGGTATTCCAAGGGGGAATATAAAAACAGCCCCCCCCCATTTTGCTACATTTGTTTTAAATTATACAATACATGCAAAACGTTTAGCACAATGCCTGCACCAACACAGCACATACTCACCAAACAAAGGCTTATTTAAAAACAAACAAACAAACAAAAGCAAAAGCAATATAGCAAGATACATAAGTTTGATATATCTGGAACAACCACACTACTTAGGATGGATGTCTTTGTTCCTTAATTATTAACATTCTATTAGAAAAAGTATTAGCATCCCTGAGCTAGAGATGCCCAAGGCACAAAAGTCCTCAAGGGTGTGTCATTTGAGGCTCAAACTTCCATCTGAAGACCTGGGCACATCTCTGCATAGACAGTTCAGTAAGCCATCATCTACCTCTAACTTACAAAGATATGGGGTGTAATATAATTTTATTAAAGAAAATAAATAATTGACCACCCTTCTGTCTTCTACAAGCAAGTTCCATTGACTCAAACCCCTACCTCCCACCCCCAAGGCCCCCTGGTCTCTCAGTGTCCCTCAGTGAGTAGTTACTGATATTCTTAGCTAGCTTAGTTGAGAGGTGTCTTTTTCTGAGTCACAGTAAGTCTGTTCAGACTTCCTTCCACCACAGTGTCACTTGTCAGCTATTCTGCTGGCCTGGTGACTTTTTATCCATTTAACTACAGAGAATATATTCTGGGCCAGACACTCAGCCAAAAACTGGGGAGACAGAGGGAAGAAAACATGCTTCTCAGAAGAACCCACCTTCCAGTCACACAGAGAAGTCAGCTGCACAACAACTTGATGAGCTGAGTGTTCAAAGTGGGGCAGATGGGAGGGATTTATTTTGCTAAGGTAGTAGGGAGTCAATGGAGGTTTCAAGAGCTCTGACATTTAATGTGGGCCCTAGGGGACAAGTAGGGATTTTGCTAGGCCATGAAGCAGATGATAGAAACCATTCCAGACTCTTCGGGTGTGCCAGAGGAATCCAAGTGAGAACTCTATGAGGAAAAGGATACTCAAGGAGACAGAATTTAGGCCTTTTACTCTATCACACCTCTCCATCTGGAAACCCAGATATCTGAACAAAGTATGGAGGGCTTTGTCTTTTCCTTTAATGGGGAAGACCACTCCCTTATACATGATGATTCTTTTCCTCCTTATACAGCAATGGTAAATGCGTCGCCCAAGTTTGCATACTTAGTAAGTAACAAACAGAACCTAAATCCAGTGCCTGTCATAGGGCCTGGCCCCCACCATGCGGTCAGTAATCAATTTTGTTGCATGAATAATGATTGAATAAATTAATAAATGTATGAACAAACTCGGATCTCCAGACTCTTGTATGGCATAATCTCTGCTACTTGGCACTTGTTGTTGTTGTTTGATCATACTACTAGCAATCATTGACTATTATCACCATACTTTGCAGCATTACTCAGACCTTGGTAAATCCCTAAATTCATGAAATCCTCTATAACACATGCATTTCTCCCTAATATGAAAATTTTACACAGGAAGGGAAGTCTATCAAACAGCTTTAAATATTGCTTTCTATTCTTTCTGCCTCCAGTCTCAATTCCTTTCCATTTCTCTTGCCCATGGTTATTAGGGGCTGGGCAGAATCATACCCTGAACTGCACCCTTAATATGCTTTCCATGTGGCCATTCTATGGTCTGCAGGCCAGAGTTGCTTCTCTACCCCAGGGTTAGAGGCTCCAACTTGACTTTTCATCTTTATCTTTCATTTATTTTCATGTTCATTCAATACATATTTTTTGAGCACCTCTTAAAAATCAGACCCTGTACTGGATACTGAAGATACAGGCATAAAGGGGACAGCCACACTGTCTCACCTCATGGAGCTCGCTATCTAGTGGAAGAAACAGTGAGAAATGAAAGTTACGCATATGATTGTGTCATGTTCCTTTTGGTAAGTGCTACAAAAGGGAAGTAAAGACACTTCCCTAAGGGGAGTAGGCAATGGCCCAGTAAAGAGTGGGGGAAAGACATGCCTGGCAGAGGCACAGCATGGGTAAAAGCCCTGTAGTAGGACAGAACTTCGATTTCCCAGGAGATTTAGAAATGCTCACGTGGCTGTAATGCTTGGATCACCAACAGTGTTCCAGCAGCTTCCTACTGCACTGAGAGCACACTCCAAAGTTCTTACTCCAGTGAACAGGACCCCACATGGCCCAGAGCCCTACAGCAGCTTGGATCTCATTTCCTCACCACCTTTTCTCCAGCCTCATTTGCTATTCCTTAAAAGTGAGAAACAGCGTTCATTTTCCAGGCACCTATACTTTTCTCTCTCTGCCTATGACAACTTCATACCAGATATCTTCATAGCTCACCCGCCATTCCATTCAGATATGTGCTAAAAGCTTACCTTATCAAAGAGCCTTCTCTGATAGCTCTGCCTACAAAAGCAACCTTCCGCCAGTCTCTGTCCCATTACTCTGTATGTTGTCCTTCATTGCACTTACCACCACCTGACATATTTTTATTTTATTTAATGAACTACAAGTAGCCTTCCATTACCTTGGAAGGGCCATGAATGAGGGTAGCTTGTTGACTGCTGTATCCCTAGCACTCGAAACAGTGCCTGACTCCTAACGGGCACGCAACAACTATGTATTTATTAACAGTTGAATGGAAAGGTTGATATAAGACCAGTTCAAAGAGAAAGCCAGGAGTCATACCCTGTGATGCTATGTAGCCATGTCACCATTTTCAAAACCTCATATCCTTCCTGAATATGCCATGCACTGTCATACCTCTGGGCTTGGCTCAGATCTTTCCCCCTGCCTGCAATGCTCTTCCCACCCCTTTGCATTTCCATCTCTGTCAAGACAAGTCCCATTGGCATAGACCATTGCTTGAACTTTCACACAGCATGTATTTAATTTCCCTTTGGATTCTAGCGAATGGGGTACATGTGTGACTCCTGTACCCAAATAGACAGCTCGTAATATAATGGGTGGGATAATGTGGATTCATGCCTGGTTCCTGTCCCAGCACAGAGTTTGACCCCAAGTAGCACTCAGGATAATCTTTATTTGATTGGATGGCAGGAAGGCAATAATACAGGAGAGTGAATAATCCAAGTAACGTCCGGGAGCTGAGTCAAAGTCTTGATTGGATTTGAGGGAACATATAGTTAAGAGCACAAACTAGAGCCTGGTTGCCTAGATTTTGAATCTGACTCTGTCACTTACTAGTGATTTACTTAACCTCTAAAGGCCTCAGTTTTCTAATCTGTAAAATGGGCATAATAATAGTATCTCTCTCTTAAGATTATTATGAGGTTTACATGAATTACTACAAGGAAGTATTCAGAACAGTACAAGAAACACAATAAATACATAGAAGCATGTTGTTTAAATATATATTTATATAAAATCAAGGATGTCATCTATAGGTAGGAGAACTTAAAGTCCAGGAGAGGCCTGAACTTGGTAGAGGGGCAGTATCTGGAGATGTACTTGGGAACTTGAGCAGAACAACCAAAGGCAAGGAAATCTTGAGGGCCAAAGCTTGATCTAGGCTGGGGCTCCAGACATTATTTTGTGGAAGAGGAGACTGAGTCCACAGGTGGAGAGGAGTGCCATCATGGCAGAGGAGTGCTGACTACTTGAGTCTATGGCCCTTAGTCTAATGCGCCCCTGATAATTTCCTCACAGTTTACCACTGAAAGCCAATAATTCATTTCCTTGATGGTGGTTTATCATTTATTTTCTTGTTTCTTTCCTCCTCATTTCCCAGATCAGTTCAGGTAGCTTATAGGAAACATACATATTAGGTAAACTATAGATTAAAAACAAAATTAGGACCAGAAAATGTATTAAAAACAAAATTAGGACTAGAAAATGTATACATTAAAATAAGAGGCCAGAAGGGTGGCCAGGTGGGAGAGGGGAAGGCACTGATGACAAACAGAACCCAAGCATCTGCAGGATTGTTATTTCCATGTGCAAGTTAAGTTCTGAGCTTTCTGATGGCCAGAGTGAAAAGAGACACATGTCAGTTGTATAGAAGAGAAAATAAGTGTTTTTCTAGTTCTTATCCCTAAAAAGTTTCTCATTTGTGCGAGGGTCATCAAGATGATGTTGAAAGCAAAGCTCTTCTTCTTTTCTTTTGAGACAAGGTTTTGCTCTGTCACCCAGGCTGGAGAGCAGTGGCGTGATCTCAGCTCACTGCAAACTTGAGCCTCCTGGGCTTAAGTGATCCTCCCCATCGGCCACCCTAGTAACTGAGACTACAGGTGCATTCCACCATACCTGGCTAATTTTTTGTAGAGACAGAGTTTTTCCATGTTGCCCAGGTTGGTCTTGAACTCATGTGCTCACGGGATCCATCCACTTCGGCCTCCCAAAGTGCTGGGATTACAGGTTTGAGCCACTGCACCCGGCCAGAGCTTTTCTTCTGATGATCTCTATTCTCATGTCCTTGAGCCATCTTGGCTGATGGGTTATCCAGATTTTTTTCCCTGAGGTGGTTATAACTTCTGGATTTGCTTGAAGAATCTTAGATCCTCATTCTGATCTGCTGTAACTATGGGGTTCCCCTGATCAACCGAGAACTACCCTTCTGATTCAACCTCTTAGAATTTCATGGTTTTGGAAGCTCTTAAAGGTCATCAAGACCAACATCCCTATCCCACTCACCTTCTGATGTTTGAATATTCACTGCAACAACTCCATCAAGTGGCTGTCTAGCTTTTTCTTGCATGCCTTCAGTGACAAGGAACTCACTATCTTCCAAGGCATCTAATTTCATATGTCCATGACGTTGCTTGTCTTATTTCATTGATATCTGAATCCTGGTCATACCTATTGAAAGAGGCATTTCATCACCAAGGAAAGAAATCAAGTCAAATTGGCCAGCAGGAAGAAACTCTTCGGGAATCCTTAGCTTCATTAGAAGTAGACTTTTGTTCAAATGAAGTGTTAAAATTAAAGCAGCATATATCTGAGTGGGGCCAATTGGCATTAACTCATCATAGCATATGGTGTGCTTCCTTTTATATGCATGTTTAGCAGCTAGTGGGTACCAAACCTCACACAGATCTCAATTGCTAGCACTAATGAAGGATCTGTTTGCCTTTGGGGATAAAGATGGTATCACTGATTCACAGTTGTTTTTCCAGGAGTGAAGAACAGATTTTACTTCCTCATCCATACTCTCTTGCCTGGCCCTTTCTCATCCCTACTACCACTACCCTAATTCAGGCCTCATTGTTTCCTGCCAGGACAGTTCACCTGCCTCCAACTGGCCTCCTTGCTTTTGGTTCTGGCCCTGCCTGGTTCGAGATCACATTGCCAGAGGGATCTTCATAAGCACAGATTTGCTGTATCACTTCCAGCTTAAAATCCGTCAGTGACTCCTGTTAGTGCCAGTGTGGAATCCAAACTTCTTCGCATGTAAGAAAGGCAGGGCGGCATCACAGGGTCACTTGGGCCATGAAATGGGACAAAACTAACAGTCCTCATTAGGAATATTTGAGCCCCTAAAGGCATGCAAGTTCTTCTAGAACAATAGCTCACATTCATATAACTACAAATCTCTTAGTTTATTCGCCGAAAAAGTTAATTTAATCTCCACGTAGAAGAAAAAACAGCACTCCTCTCAATACTGCTACTACTAGTGCAACTATTATTAAAAACAATAACGGATACTTTTATAGCACCTAAGCACTTTATATACAGTATTTTATTCAGTCTTCACAAGAAAGCAATGGCATTTGCACAACCCTGAGTGTGAGCACCTCCTTGAGTTTTGTACCCTGATGGCTCACTCCCTTCACCCTAGTCCCAGCCCTGGAAAGCCTTGGGTGACAGTGAAACGTGGATTAGGCTTTGCGGGCAGCTGGTGGGAAATCTTAGATGGAGAGTCTTGTCTGAGCAGAGCTCTAGTCACATGGCTGGCAGTAGGATCAGAAGGGCCAGCCCAGAGTTCTGCAGTCAGCAACAGGGAGCCAGGGGGCCATCTCTGCTAGGGACAGCATGGTGGAGAAGACTGCAGAGCTGGGATCAGGGTTCCCATCTGTGTATATCACGGGTGGGGGCCATATGCAGTTTTCTGGGCCTCAGATTTGTACTCTGCACAATCAGAGTATTAATGACCCTCTCTGCCTCCTTTCCAGGTCCAGTTTGATGGTGGCTGTGAAGGGGTCTGATGCTTAGTAATGTAAGGTGCACCTGCAGCAAGAGGTGGTGGAGAGGGTATCTGAGAAGGTATAGGATCCTGGGGTCAGGCCCATGTTCACTTGCTCAGGAGCTTGGAGCACAACTTCCCCATTTCTGGGGGAAGGCTTTATATATCATTAAGATGGATGAAACCTCTCAGCTGGACAAACACAGCTGCATGGTATGTTCACAATGAAGAGAGTTGGTGTGAGATGGCTCCTGAACAGCTCACCTCCCACCATCCCAGCCATGGGCAGGCCACAGTCAGAAGTAGCACAGCCTTCAAATTCCAGCCCTTCTCTCTCCTCTTGATGAATACCTCTTCCAGCTCAGTGCAATGAAATGTCTCCTTCTTCCATATAAACCCAGGGCTGTGTCCAAGCCTGCTTATCCCATCACCCACACTTCCCCCAAGTCTTAAAACATGTCACTTCCTTGAGAGTAGGAGGCCCACCTTAGGAAGTATAAGATTAATGTTGATAACTAGCTAGGAGGCTCATTGAAAATATTTTGGGGTTTGCATGTTAGCTCTGTCAAATCAAGTAAAAAATCATTCTTATCTGCCATAACCAGCAGTTATGCAAATCTGCCAATGGCACTAATTAAGTGACTTCTAAAAGCATTTATCATAAACAAGGAACAGAAACATTCAGGGGCTTATTTTATTCTCTCCAGCAACCATAGCCCCATCTGATTAATGCCATATGGGGACAGTCTATTCTGGAGGGCAGGCTGGAGTTTGGTTCATTATTGGCAGATATTTGAGTTATGTGTTTTGCAACACTGTATGCTTACCAGGTAGCAGCTTCGGTGAGATAGGCCATCTTCACACTTACCCCATCATCACTTGAGATTTCAAGCCTCAACTTGACCTCATGTGGCAAGAAGAGTGTATGCCATGTACAGAAAAACTTTACATCTGTTATCATTTATGATCTTCCCAACAGCTCTGTGCTGTTTGTTATTATCCCTGCATTGCAGATAAAGAAACCTATACTTCCTTGCTATAACATTGAGTTGACCAAAATTTTTGCAAAGAGCCAGAGAGTAAATATTTCTGGCTTTGCAACCTATAATGTAAGATCTCCATCATGACTGTTCAACTCTGCCATTGTAGTGTACAAAATCAGAGATGCATGCTGAATAAATGAATGTGCATGGCTGTGTTCAAGTCAAGCTTTATTTACAAAAACAGGTGATGGGCTATAACTTTCTGACCTCTACTGTAAAGCACTGAAATTGTTGGAGGTGGCAGGGTGAAGTACCTTTGGTAAATAGAAAGCCTTAATGAAGGGATTTGTTATAGACTCAATAAATATTTTTGAGCATCCACTCTGTGTCCGGCACTGTAAGGAATACACAGGTAAATCAAAGTGCTCATGGGAGTTGTAGAAATATCTATATGAATTCACATAAATAAATAAAGCCCAAAGTGCTCATGGCTATTAGAAGAGGCAGATGAGACCCAGAATTCAGAGCATCTGAGGCATCACGAAGACTCCCTGGAGCAGGTTATGCTTAGCTGGGCTTTGAAGAATAATGAGGAACAAAAAGGAAGCCTTGCACATGGGGCTGGAGGAGCCATATTATTGCAGGGTCAGTGTAATCACGTTTCTCCTCCTCACTCTGCTTCACCAACCAGTAGAGACCAGGGGCTTTTGCCAAGCCAAAGCCCGCGTTGGACTGGTATGGTTGTGAAAGGCTACGGAAGGCCTGAGCTTAGGACAAGGCCTGTGTAAAGAACAGATCCAAATTAGGTCATGCAAGAGCCAGTTGGAATGAGACAGGTGGTTATGGGCAGTAGAAAAAGAGAAATTGGGGTAAAAGATGTCCCACAACACTGAGTCATAAGAAGTGGATAGTCCCAAGGGCTGTTGCTGTATGAAACCTTAGGTTGCAAGTCATAATTCCGTGGTCACAACCCCTAGGTTCTGGTGCCTCGGCCAGAAGGTTTTCCCCACACCAATTGCAATAAGGATGATCTGACTTTGTGGGGCAGTGCATGTGGTGCTTTGAGATCACAAGGCACCTTCACAACCATTATCTGTTAATCTTCACAATAAATCCTATGAGGTTACTACTATCACTCCTATTTTACAAGTAGAGAAATTGAAGCTCAGAATAGTGTACTACTGTGCCAAAGAATTTGAAGCTAGGTCTGTGTGACCTCAAAGCCAGTGCTTTTCTCACTATTCAATATTGCCCATAGGATATGTGCTAGGGTTAAAGACAGAAGAATAAAAGAATAAGAAAATATAGGTTAGAACCCTAATCAGGAAGGGCCACGATAGCAGACTCAAGGCTCAAACTAATGCTGTGGGAAGGAGACAAATTCCCACCTGATTGGAAGCCCTGGGTTCCTATAAAATGTGCTTTTCTTCTTGCCCAATTGGCTAAAGGGCCTGGGAGTGAGTCTGTTCCAGGCTATCTTCTTAAACTCCCAGAGCGTCTCCCTACCCATGTGGCTGACAGTTGGTGGGCTTGGGAATACTTCATGGCTCTTCCCCTTTGCCTCCAGCTTTTACTCTCAGCCTGGTCTCTCTGGCTTCAATCTCTTCCCAGCCAGCCCCTTGAGACTAACTATTTCTTTGGGCACTTTTTCAGGGTTCGACTCTCAGAGCATGCACAGCTAGCCTTAGTGTCTATCACAGAGGACCACATGCCCAGGCCTCGTATTCACGGCCAGCCTCCAATGTCTATTTTTAACTTCATCTCCAATTGGGGTTATGCACACTGTCTCAGGGAGGCACTGCCAAGCCTGGGCGAAGACTCTCATCACACGACTGAAAATTGTGTCTCTTTATGGGACTAGAGCCCTGATGGTATAATTGATGAATTGATGCTTTAAAAAGTGGGGGTGGAGGGGCTTCTATGGTTGTCTTTGAAGAGTAAACAGACATACAGTGCATTATGCATGTGATTTAAAAGCCATAATTTAAAAAAAGCAAATATTTAAGAGATACCACTGTTTATTTGGCCCTGTTTTTGATTTTTTTTTCTTCTTATTTAAAATTCTAAAAGCCTCAAACATGGAAATGTCCAGGATTTTCTTCAGCTGTAAGAAGCCCTGGTGCCCCAGCATCCCAGGTTGGACAGAGAATTCTGCCACTTGTCTTCTGTCCAGATCTTGGTTTAACAGAACAGCTCTCTGCTCAGTGTCCCAAGTTAGAACCCCCTCTCCAGTCGGTGCTCTGCCCACACTGCCTCCGCCTTCGTCTGGTCTTCATCTTTCTCTTGGACTGTTATTTAAACATTCTGGAACGTGATCCTTCTGTTACCAGTTTCTTCCCAGCCACTCCATTTTCCACACTGCTCTTAGAGTGATCTCTATAAAAAGCAAATCTAATCATGCCCTTCCTGGCTGAAAACACTCAGTGCCTTGATTTTACTCCTAGCTTGGTTCCAGTGGGGTCTTCTTGCTGTCATTGCCCAAGGTGACTTCTCTTGCATAGGAACACCCACAGGAGGCAGCACCTATCCAGTCCTAGAGAATAGAGGCTCCTAAGGCCAGTTCTTTCCCTGTGGGTGTTCCCCTCCCCCATGTCGTCCCATCAGCTGTCACCAGACTCATCAGGTGGACAATGGTGCTGTTCTGGGAGGTTATTTTCCAGATCTAGGAAGGGTCGTACAGCAGCAAGATCCAAAACCTGGAACACATGCTCATTGTTCTTTTATGCCACACAAGAAAAAGTCTCAGACCTAAGGAAAGTATTAGGCACCTGAAGAAGGTGTTTGCCTTTCTGTTGGTGGTTCTTTTCCTTACTGAGTCCAGTTGCCCCAAACTATTTCTTCTTCACTGTGGGCTCCTCATTTCAGACCTTTGCCCAAGAGGCAGTTCTGCCCTTGCTGTCTCTCAGCTCTTGCAAACTCAAGTTACCAGCTTTAGTGCTTCAGGCATCGCAGGGCCCAGAGACTGAGAGGTGAGGGTTGGCTCTCGTCCTCTGGGTGAATCTGCAGTACCAGTCAGATTCCCTCCAGAGAGAGCTGGGATGATTTCTTTATATGTTTACCTAAGAGGTGAGGACCCCTCACCA
Organism: Chlorocebus sabaeus; assembly: GCF_047675955.1. Lineage (NCBI taxonomy): Eukaryota > Metazoa > Chordata > Mammalia > Primates > Cercopithecidae > Chlorocebus > Chlorocebus sabaeus. Next base: position 69,486,058 of record NC_132915.1, on the reverse strand, counting down.
AGGCAAGCAGTGAGTTTTTTGTCTTTTTTTTTTTTTTTTTTTTTTTTTTAAGAGTCGAGATCTGGCTCTGTTGCCCAGGCTGGAGTGCCATGGTGTGATCACAGCTGTCTGTAGCTTCGAACTCCTGGGCTCAAGTGATCCTCCCATTTCAGCCTCCTGGGTAACTGGGACTACAGGAAGGTGCCACCATGCCTGGGTAATTTTTTTTTAAGAGATGGGGCCTTGCTATGTTGTCCAGGCTGGTCTTGAACCCTTGGCCTCAAGGAATCCTCCCATCTCACCCTTGTGAGCTGCTGGGATTGTAGCTGTGAGCCATTGCGCTGGCTCTGGTCTGTTTTTAAAATGAGTCAATCTCATCTCAAGTCCTACTGAGGATAGGGCTTTTCCTCCCATTAGCATATTTTGACTATGTGCCTTTGAGGAACCTCATGATTATGCCTGGGTTTTGCTAAGCCTGGCTTTGCTTATAAAGGAAGGACAGCATGGCTCTGATCTACACCTGATAGAAGGGGCGAATAGAGGGGTTGCTGGTGTACCCAGCAATGCGTCCTGAACTCCTGCCACAATGTACCTCTGGCCATGTGCATGAGTTTCCTGAGGCTGCTGTAACAAATTACCACAAATTTTCAGTGGCTTAAACAGAGGTTTTTTCCCTTTCAGTTTTGGATGCCAGAATTTGAAATCAGAGTCAAGGGGCTATGTTCTCTATGGAGGCTCTAGGAAAGAATCCTTCCTTGGCTCTTCCAGCTTCCAGCAGCTCCAGGCATTCCTTGGCATGGCAGCATTGCAGCATCGCTCTAATCTCTGCTTCCTTCTTCATGGGGCCTTTCCTTTTGTGTGTCAGTCCTTTCTCTTTTGTCTCAAGTCTTCCTCTTTCTTTCTCTTGTAGGGATACCTGTCATTGGATGTAAGGCCACCAGCATTGTCCTGGATGAGCTCATTTCAAGTTCCTTAACTTAATTACATCAGCAAAGATCCTTTTCCAAAGTAAAGTCACATTCACATATTTCAGATGTTGGTACATGGATATATCACTGGGGAGGGGGCTGGCACCAGTGAACCCACTATATCATTCCAAGACGCATCAAATCCTTTGACAAGTATGCCTTTGTATAGGTTCTCTTTGATGTCCTTCGCTCTCTCCCAACCTGTCCATCATTCTCACATTTCCCTCACTTGGCAAAGTTATTTATCCTTAAAGCATGAGTGAAAAAAAATCATCTGTGCGTAAAGCCTTCCCTGACTCCGGGGGGTGCCATCCCATGTTCCCTGCTCTAGGACCCTGTAGTGGTAATCATTTGCCGGAAGGCAACGGCTGGCCAGAGTTTGGAATGCAAAGCCAGTCAGAAGAGCGCATAGTGCTGAGCAGGCGAGAGCCAGAGTCTGAGGGAGGGGGCCAAGGGCAGCTGAGGAATTCACTCAGTGGGTCAGCCTTGACCCACTGTTCCTAAATCCAGACAGTGGCTGCTCTGAAAGTGATTAAATGTTCCAGAGGAGGAGTCTGAAGGTTTAGAGGCCATGAGAAAATCCTCCTACCTTTTCTGAATCCCTCCTCCTTTTCATACAAACTCAGAAATTTCTTTGAGAGGAGTAAGGTCTTTCACTCTCTGACAAAGGTAAGATGAGAGAGACAATTGTCCTCTATGTATTTATAAATAGTTTCCATCAGTAGCTTCTCCAGTTGACTGTGAGGGAGGCAAAAGGCAGGAGGACTCTTAAAAGATGGGAGTGGCAAAGGAGTGGGCCACACGCGCCAAAGATGCCCAGGGTGATGCTCAGTGATGGTCAGTCCTGCTTACCCTTAACTCTCAGGGCCAATAAGAAAGAGGCAACTTACTGCTGTAGAATGGACACTGAAGTAGGAAATGTGGGTCTCAAGACTGAGCTTCACTCTTAACTTTCCACAACTTCACCTTCTCTGGTCTTTGCTTTCTTTTCTTTGTAAAACAAAATGGTAGATTAGATGAACTGTAAGGACTCGGTGATTTTAAGAGTAGCTGTCATCAAAGATGACTTTGTTCTTTGGGGATTGACTAGAAAATCTGTACAAGCCTGTCTCACCATGTGAATTTGCAATACTGCACCAGAGGAAATCACTACTGTCCACACATGTCTGGGAATCACTGAAGAATTAGCAAACTCTTGATGACTGCAAAGACAATGCCATATACTCTGTGAAAGGCATCTAGGATAGAGGGACAGTCCTGACTCTCAAAGGGCTTATGATCTAATGTAGGGGGCACATACTTTAAAGATTTACTGTAATGCAGGTTAGACATCAATGTATGCTATGATAGAGCAAGGGCAGGGGAATATGGGAGTCCTTCAGGGAGGAGGTGACATTGTAGCTGGGTCTTAAGGGTGAGTAGGAAGTAGGCAGGCAGCAAGGGAGGAAGGCAAGGAGAGGCATTCAGGCAGCAGGAACAGTCTCAACAGAATGCTTGGAGATTTAAAGTGAATGACATTGTATGAGTGATGCTAAAAAAAATGAGCCCAGAGAGGCAGATTGGGGCTTGACTCAGTTACAGTGTTTCATTGCTGTTAACCAAAATGAGTTCAAAGTTGCTTAAACATGAAGAGCATTTAGTAGGTTAGGAAACTAGAAAGGCTAGAGGTAGGGAAAGATTTCAGAATTGGTTTATTTCAGTGGCCTAGCAATGTCCTTGAAGTCTTCATTCAGTCTTTCTCCCCTGCCTTCAGCAGGGTCAGCAACATTTTAGGGTGGTGGCCCTCCAGCCCAAAGCTGGTTGTAACTAATCCCTCCCGGGGCTATGTTCTTTCTTGGGGGACAAGGCTTCAGTCCAGGAACAGAGAGTGAAGATGGCTTCAGGGAGCTCTCTTGGAAGATTAAGGTAGTTTCTTTCACAGAAATTTCTCATGTAAATGTCTCTTATTTTACTAACCAGAACTAGGTTGTATGCTTGTCCCTAAATCTATCTCTGTGGCTAGAAGTGGGGAGTATGCTCATTGCTTTGGGCCACATTGCAAGTACCATACATGGGTTGAGACTAGAGTCAGCTTCCTCCAAAACCAGTGGACTGCTAGGCTAACACAAATCAAGATAGTTACCAAAAGAAGGGGAAAGAGCTGTTGGGAGGTGAGATAGATCATGTAGATTCCAGACTCTTTCGCAGTAAGGGTTCCTCATGTGGCCAAGGATCTATCAACAGGAAGATAGAATGAGCAAAGGGAGATACCGCCTGTGTGGACAGATTGGTCTTCTGACAGAGATGGTGGTGGAGGCATCTGCTTCTTCTGGGGCAACCGTGTGGGATTTCTAGGTCCAATTAAGCTGGAACTGTCCCATGGAATGGATGAGGTTTCTCCTGGCAGTGTGGCTCCTGTTTGTGTTGTTTCTGGTCATGGTAACATCCAAGCATGGCTCTTGGACCCTCCCTTAGGGAGATCTTGTGAGATTCCTAGTATCTTTTCATAAGCCCAGTTCTGCTTTCATAAATTAAAGTGAATTCTGTTTTTTGTTTTGTTTTGTTTTGTTTTGCAAGTAAGATCCCTGAAAATTACTGATTTCCTTAATAGTGTTAGATGGTGGAAAGTCACTTTTATAGTAAGGAATGTGGTTTTTATCTTTTTATATATGGAGAACCATTGATGAATTTTAAATGGGAAAGCGGTTATGATGGGAATCTTATTCCCTTTTCCAACCCACCATTCTACTGACACTGCTCCTGTCAACATCACCAGCGGTTCCATTTACCAAACTCACTGGTCACTTCTCTTTCCCCCACTCCCCACTCCTTTTTGCTTGAGACAGAGTCTCACTCTGTTGTCCCAGGCTGGAGTGCAGTGGTGTGATCTCAGCTCACTGCAACCTCTGCCTTCCAGGTTCAAGCAATTCTTCTGCCTCAGTCTCCCAAGTAGCTGGGATGATAGGTGCCCACAACCACACCTGGTTAATGTTTTATATTTTTAGTAGAGACGGGGCGGGGGGGGTGGTTTCACCATATTGGCCAGGCTGGTCTCGAACTCCTGATCTCAGGTGATCTGCCTGCCTCGGCCTCCCAAAGTGCTGGGATTACAGGCTTGAGCCACCGTGCCCAGCCCTCTTCCCCCTTTTAAACTCAACTCTTTAGCAACGTTTGGCACAGTTAATATCTCCCTCCTTGATTGTTTTCTTCACCTGGTTCATTAGGTGGCACTGCCCTTATTTTCCTCCCACCTCACCAGCAACTCTTTCCTGTTATCCTTTGCTGGTTCCTCCTCCACTCTAACCATCTGGATCCCGGAGTGCCCCACGGCTCTTCTCTTCCCCTTTTGCTCTTTCCCCTAAGTGGTCCAGGGCTTCAAGTAATGGCTATATAAACCAATGACTTATAAATAAGTATCTTTAGCTCAAAACTTCTGTTTACCTCTGGAGTTGTATATTCAGTCACCTGCTTGACATTTTCCCTTGAGTGTCTAATGGATACTTTATGTGGAACATATTCGAAGCAAAACACTTGCTTTTCTCCCAACATAGTTCCCCTCACTGCTCCCACTCAAAATGGTACTATCCGCCACTCAATTGCAGAAGTCAAAACCCAGAGTCATCCTTGATTGTTTTTTTCCTAACTCTGTCTTAATCCATGTTGTGGATTAAGAATATAAAGAAATACCCAGGGCTGGGTAATTTACAAAGTAAAATGGTTTATTTGGCTCATGATGTCTGGAAAAGTTCAAGATTGGGCATCTGCATCTGGCGAGGGCCGCAGGCTGCTTCCACTCATGGCAGAAGGGGAAGGGGAGCCGGTGTGAGAGATCACATGGTGAGAGAGGAAGCAAGGGAGAGCGGGAGGCGCCAGGCTCTTTGTAACAAGCAACTCTCCTGGGAACTAATACAGTGAGAACTCACTCCCTCCGGCAAAGGGAGAGCATTCATCTGTTCAGGAGGGATCTGCCTCCATGACCTGAACACCTCCCACTAGGCACCCCACCAACACAGCCACACTGGGGATTATGTTTCAACGTGAGATTCAGAGGGGACAGACATCGAAACTGTAGCACTCCCCATGCCAACTCATTCAGAACATGCTGCCAGCTCTACCTCCCAAATGCGTCTGGAGTCTACCTATTTATTTCCTTTTCTACCACAGTCACTCCAGCTTTTGCTTCAATCTCCAGCCCCAACTCCTACCACTCTCCCTCTGCTCACCATCTTTCAGCCTCCTGGGACTTCTTTATGTTCTTCCAACTGCCAAGTTTATTTCTATCTTCTGAATCTCCTCTTTCCTTTGTCTAGAATGCTTAGTTCTTGGCACAGCCAATTTCCTTCTTGTCTCTGAGGCCTGGGTTCAAATGACGCTTACCATCTAAGGTATCACCCCACTCAAGTCACTTTCTGCCCCACAACCACTACTACCCTCTTTTGGTTTCTTTCTGTTACAATTACTTATCAGAAATAAAATATGTTAGTTTGTTTAACATCTTCTCCTCCCTCTAGATAAACGCAGGTATTTCCTGTCTTGATTACTGTGGCACTTGCCACAGCAATCAAGAAAAGTACCTAGAAAAGCACCCAGCACCTAATAGTAACTGATTATATATGCGTAGAATGAATAAATGTATGTTTTGGGAAAATTGCTTTGATGGTAATTTAGGAAACAGACTAGAAGGGAAGAAATCTATGCTTTCAAACATTCTCTCTGGCTAGAGTTGCAGTATAGATTGACCTCTTGGAACACCAGACCTTGTAGGATGTTTGATGAGGTGAAGAATCCAGGATGAGCATAGCTGAGAAGTGGCCTTAGGAGATTTTTTCATTGATACCAACAAGTGGGCTTCTTTTCCTGTGCTGATGCCTTTAAGTGGAGTAGTTAAAATGTGGCCAAAATAGATTTCTGTATTTGGATTGCTGACACCACAAGTGTGTGAAAGTGGAATTAGATACTTTTCCTATGGTGGCTCCTGACCCTCAAATCATGGACAATCACAGAGGGGACAGTCATGTTCTGAGAGCACCATCTGGCAGGGGAGGCATGAGGGAAATTAGCCTGCGTTGGGGTGACTGTGCTCCCCTAGTCAGAGGTCCTTTTGGCTGGCCTAGTGGTGGATAATGTGGGGACAATTCTTTTCTTTCCATCTCTTCATTATTGCACAAAAGAGCACACAGATCTTCACAGAAAAGAGGTTAGCCAGGCTCCGTAACTCGAGGATTCTTCTTTCTCTCTTTATCCCAGAGCCCGAGTTCTCATCCATTCTTTTCAAAGCATGGAAATAGAAAGGATGCTTAGAAAAGTAGATAAAAAGCAGAATAGAAATCTCCTACACCTGCCAACTTCTTCCCCTGAATTCTATGTTATGTGGAATTTTTATTCAGTGAAAATATTTTTTTTCAGGACAAATAAACATCCATTCCAGTGGCAATTATCCCCTCTCCTTTTTTAGACTTTACGGAGTGATTTTAATTCTTAGGGTTTTCTTTCATTTTGCAGACTGAGAAATTGTAAACCTCACAATCAAGAGAGCTGCGTGATCCGAACGAGTAGGCAAACCAGGCTCGGGGAACTGGCACGGTCCCCACGTATCCACATGGAAGCTGAGCCTTGCCAGTCTGCATGGACATTCCCCTCTCTAAAAGCCATAAGACGTTCTACTTGGCAGCACTACATAGTACAAAAATGTGGATATAGAAGTCGGGAAACCTGGAATGTGGTTCTCACTAGCTTGGTGACCTTGGGTAAACTATTTAGGTTTTCTGAGCCAAGCTTTTTCTATCATAAAATGGGAGTAATAATACATCCCTCCCCTAAGTACAATGTTGTTTTGAGAATCAAGTGTATTTGTGAGAGTGCTTAGGAAACTGTGAAGACCTCTGGATATCTTAGTCACTATTTTTTAGTTTGTCAAATCAAACTCTTACTCTAGAATGGATAAGTCTATTCACAGTGAATGTTCACTCATTAGACAGACTGATTGATAATGACTTGGGATTCTGGATTCAGACCAGGAGACAGAAATAAACCCACTCTTGATGATGTTTTAGAGCCTCTCCAATTTAATATGACTTAATCTGCACATTTATAGTATAGAACTTGAGTATTAGATAGGGCTAAAAATGTAGCTGTTGGGATTTAGTGAGAAAAGCTGGTTTTTTCCACTCAACATTTACTCAATACATTTTCTGGGTGCAGGTAAAGTGTTTATATCTGCACTTGGCACATGTTAAGTACTCAACAAATTCCTACTACTACTATTATTATTATTGCTACTTGCCATGCCTTGGGCTGGGCTTTGGGGTTGTAAACATGCAAAGCCATGGTCTCTCTCCTCTAGGAGCTCTGAGTCTAGTCAAGGAGGCAGATTTGTAAGCTGAGAACACAGAAAAATGAAACAAGTGGGGACAGTCAGAAACTGTCTTGAATTGGCCTATCTGTTTGAGTTTTGCTCTGCTATTTATTAGCTAGGTTAACTTGGGCTAGTGACTTAACCTTTCAAGTTTCATTTCGCTCATAAAATGAAGGAATAATTACATTGATTCTAAGGGATTACTTGATGAGTGAAATTAAATAATAATTCACTCATTTATTTATCAAATACCCATTGAATGTTGTTGTTGGCAGAATAATACATTTCCCAGAGATGTCTATGTCCTAATCCTCAGAATCTGTAGTGAGGTTAGGTTACATGACAAAGGGGAGAAACAAGGCCATGAACCAAAGAATGCAGGCTGCCTCTAGAAGCTGCAAAAGGCAAGGAAACTTTTTTCCCCTGCAACTTCCAGAAAAGAAATGAAGCCCGACCTGCACCTTGATTCTAGCCCACTGAGACTCATTTTGAATTTTTGACCTCCAGGGCTGTATGATCATCAATTTATGTTGTTTAACCCAGTAAGTTTGTAGTGATTATTATAGCAGCATCAGGAAACTGACACAAGTGTCCACCATGTGCCACCAGCCTCTGTTCTAGGTGCTGAGGCTAAGCAGTTGGACACACACATACTCTCTCTCTCTCTCTCTCTCTCTCTCTCAAAAGAGCAGAGAGAGCACTTAAATTTCAGAAAAATAAGTAAATGGATGAATATGAGTCAGAGGCTGATAAATACTATGAAGAAAATATTAAAGCAAGGTAAGGGAGCTATGGAATAAGAGATTATGATTTTTCATAGCGGTGGTCAAGGATAACTTTCATAATGCAATGACATTTGAACAGAGAAAGCTGAATTAAATGAGGTCTTGCCCCATGTGGATATCTATGGGAAGCACAGCCTTAGATGACGCAGTTCCTTTCCAAGGGCCATTCCCTAATACGGATGCAACTATGAGCTTTCAGCAGCCAAAACTCCCAGCAGCTAGTGGAATGAATAGTGTGGTCCTGAAGGGAAATCTGATTAGTGCATCACAGCATCCACTACAGGAGGCTATTACCATAGTCTGGCCAAGAGGCGATGTTAATTTGTACTAGGCTGGCTTCAGGGGAGACGGTGAGAAATGATCAGACTCAGGCTATATTTTTCAAGTAGAGCTCATAGGATGATTTTCAAATGGATTTGATAGAATGGTTGTGATGGAAAGAGAGGTGTCAAAGCTGACTCCAAGTAACAGAAATACAGTTGTTATTTACTGAGACAGAGAATACTGGATGATGGGCAAGTTTGGGGGAGATAAATCAAGAGTTTAGTTTGAGATATATTAAATTTGAGATGCTTTAGTATTTCTAATTGAGGAGATGTTGAGTTCACAGGAGAGATCAGAAGTGGAGATGTAATTTAGGGAGAAAGCTATGGAACTGACCTAAATCACTTTAAGGAGTGGATTTGGCAAACAAGAGATCCAATATTGAGTCCTGGGGCACTCCATCAGCTAAAGATTAGATCAATGAAAGAAGGTTCCCACAAAAGCCCATGGCCTGGTATATGGCAAGTGTTTAGTATAGGGTAGCTAGCCATGGAGGTTTTGTAAAGAGAAGAGGGATTAAGGCTAGAAAGCACTAACAGTGCCTGGGAATACACTTGCTGGGTCTTACTCTTCCTAATTTTCTAACTGACTCACATTCATCCCTGACCCTCTCTGGCCCTCAGTTTCCTCTTCTGTAAACTAAGACCTTATTTTTTTTTTTAACACTCTAAAAACTATGAGTTACAAATGGAATTGTCAGAAAACATGTATCACTGCATTCATGTAAATGTACTTTTTTAAAATTTTATTTTTTACTGTGGTAAGATACACATAACATAAAATTCACCATTTTAACCATTTATTAGTGTACATACAGTTCAGTAGCATTAAGTACATTCACATTTTTGTACAACTGTCGCCGCCATCCGTTTCCAGAACTTTTTCATCATCTCATACTGAAACTCTGTCATATTGCTATTAAGCAATAACTCCCCTATTCCTTCTTCCCCCAGTCCCTGGTAACCACTGTCCCACTTTCTGTCTGTATGAATTTGACTCATTTAGGTATCTCATACAAGTGAAATCATACAGTATTTTGTCCTTTGGTGTCTGACTTATTTCACTTAGCATAATATCTTCAAGGTCCATTGAAGTTGTAGCATGTGTCAGAATTTCATTCCTGTTTAAGGCTGAATAACTTTAGTCATGTGGATCTGAAATCACCACACCTATGCCCCAGTTCCAACTCTTCTACTTATGAGCTCTTGTGACCTTGGATGTGCCCTCTGCATCTCATTTCCTCATCTTTAAATGGTGAAAATAATACTTACCTCACAGACATGTTGGATGGAGAATTTGATATAATGGATGTGAAACCTCTTTAGAAAGATTATGATGCTATGGCTATTTTTAACTCTAAAAGGCCACTAGGTTGGCTGCCAGGCATTGATTTTCTTCTCTTGGCCACCCTAATGATATCTTTCCAAATGATTCCTTGGCCAGGCTGCATAGCTGTTCCAATTCACTTATCGTGGCAGTCAAGTAAATGGACTTGGTTGTCTTCCTGTCAGCTTCTCTGTGTGTCAAACCAACATAGCCCAAGATAAGGAGCCTCTGTCTCTGACTCAGTCACTTTGGACTTGGATGCCTCCATTGAATGCCAGGGAAAGTACAATTTCTGAGGACTGGAAAAAAAAAACCCTCTTCCTCTTTTCTTTTTGCTACATTCTAAAGAAACATCCAGCTCCCCGTTTCTGGGCCTGATTCCTTGAAGTCATCCACCCTGGGGAGGGTGGGAGGATGGATTAGTTGGAAGTAATTTGAGACAGCATGGCTTGGGAGTCCGGGGGCCTGAGGGCTAGCTGGATCTCCTGCAGGCTTGATGAACTAGTATGACTAGGCACTTCACCTCTTTGAATTGGTTACCTTTCTCGATGTCATAAGGTGTGGGACTTGATGACCTCTAAAGTCATTTCTGGCTCTGGCCTTCTATGAATTATGAATTATTTACAAATTACCCATCCACTTCCTGTCAACGACCCTACAGCTTTCCTTTACTCCCATTCTTCATGTACTTTCCTTGCCCCCAAGAGCTACTCAATTCAGGTTCAGACATAAACTTGATCCTTACTCCTAGCTCTGAGCCTGACTCTTCCCTTCTACCTCCTTACTTTGATTCCTTTCTGGTCCAATTTTCTGTCTACAGCTGACTCTAGAAACATCTGCTTTCCTGATGCATGCTAAAAGATTAATGGTAGATTGTGGCTTCAATTCACATTTCACTTGCATTTTAGGAGAAGATTGACACTCCAACTTCAAAAGAATGGCCCTCTCACAACAGGGCCTAGACTCAGAGTGAAAACTTTGGCTCAAAAAGTAGACGGGGAACCAGATTACTTAGGGTTCCAAAGAGAGGCTAAGGAATTCGGACTTCATCCAGTAGCAACAGGGAACCATTGATGATTTTTGAGCTGTATCTGAGTTGTATCTTCAAGAGATCATTCAGGCAGCTTTTTGAAGACCAGATTAAAGTGGGAAGAAAGCAGAGGCAGGCAAGAGAGTGAATCCAGGATCTAGGTGAGAGAGACCAAGAAGAGTGGCCTTAGGGGTGAAAAGGAAGTGACTGATCTGAGAGGTTTCAGAAGGATCAACAGGACTTGGGTCCCAGTGAGTCTTGGGATGAGAGAGAGGAAAGAGTTGGGATTGACACATTTCTAACTTGTAAGGTCGATGCACAGTATCAACCTTATTTTACAGGCATGTAACATTATGCCTGTAGCTAATGTATGAAACGCATGCTCTTCCATTCTTCCCAGCTCATTATGCCGCAGCCATATCCAATCCAAATTGCTCCTGCCTCAGGATAGGAGACACTTGTGGGAAGTGTATGAGGAGAGGGGGAGAGAGAGGGAGAGAGAGAGAGAGATGTGATCCAGGAAAGAAGAAACATGGGGTGAAGAAGTATCTATGGAACTTTCTGTCCCTATCACCATATTTCCTTTAGCAAAAGATTTAAAAGGTGTGGGGGCATTGTTAAACTGACAATATTAAGCAAAGGATAATTTATTAGATGAGAGAAAATATCAGTGATTTATCAGTATCAGTGTCTCTGACTTTTGGAGCACCAGATGAAGCAACCTTGCACAAAGACTTGAGGGTAGGGCCCTGTGAGGGGCCTGATTCCTCATTGGTCCTCGGCGTAATCACAGTTTTGACCCAGAAATGTTTCAAAAAGTAAATACATTGATAAAAGAAAAGCATGAAAAGACCTGCAGAAGCAAGTCATATTCTGAGCTATCATGGAACAGTGGAAATCACATGATTGCAAGATGAGACAGCAGCTTCTTTTGTGAGCAACTTATAGATTACTAAGTGACGGTTGTAGAAGATCAGTTGAATTCTGCCAAAAGGCAGATATGGAATAAAGTTTCATTTCATTTTCTGGAGGGACCAAAATTGCTTTGCGTAAGTGATGGTGGAATGATGTAGAATGTGACAAAATAGTCTTCAAATAGTATTATTTTTCCTGGGTGAATGAAGTTGCTAATTGCTAGTCTAGAATGACCCTGTCCCCCCAAAAAATCTGCAGCAGTTAAATTTATTTTACTTATTTGGGATTGAGAGAAGAATTCATGCAAAATAAATTTTTGACGGTGTTCACACCAAATCCAAGGAAGAATACCAAATAAAAACTGATTGCTATCTTGTCAAAACTCTGTCTCATACCTATAAAACATCTCACATCCCATCTACAAAATTAACTACAAGTACATCTTTCTACGTCTCTTCTCTATGGCTTTCATGCAATTAACACAGAACAATAAATCAGGCATGGCATGATTTAGCCTAGGAAATAATTTAGATACCTAAAAAATGTGTAGAGTTATAAATTGCTATTATTTATGTTAATTTTTTGTACATACAAAGTACTTTAATTTAGGACCAAAATTTGGAAATTACTTGTAAAAGTGTAGAAAATAATAGTGACTAATGTATTGTGAAAACTGGAGCATATGGAACCAATTCTATTTGGTAATGTAAATGTTGTATGAACTACTGAAATAGGAGCTATTAAATTGTTTTAATTGAGTCTTTGGGGTAAAAGTTTAGAATTTGGTTGAAGTTTCTGGCATTGGTAATTAGTTGTTTATAGGAGGACAGATGCAATTCTAGGATAATTGACTGTCTTTTCATCTTAAGAACTCGAAATAATGGGCACTTAATACCAAATCTACCTTGGATAAAAGATAAGTTAGGACACCAGGACTCATGAACACACAGAATTTAAGAAAATTTTGGATGAAACATTAACATTACACATTGATTTATTTATATTGTCCCTTTCATTGCTTTTTTAAATTTCTCAAAAATATAATATATTATTGGCCAGGTACAGTAGATCACACCTGCAATCCGAGCAATTTGGGAGGCCGAGGAGGGTGGATCACCTGAGGTCAGGAGTTCTTGAGACCAGCCTGGCCAACATGGTGAAACGTTGTCTCTACTAAAAATACAAAAATTAGCTGGAGTACTGGTGGGTGCCTGTAATCCCAGCTACTTGGAAGGCTGAGGCAAGAGAATCTCTTGAATCTGGGAGGCAGAGGTTGCAGTGAGCTAAGATTGTGCCACTGCACTCCAACCTGGGTGACAGAGCGAGACCCTACATCAAAGAAAAAAAAAAGAATATCATATATTATTAACTAGAGTCACCATGCTTTATGATAGATCTCTTGAGCTTTTTCTCCTGTCTAACTGAAACTTTTATATTCTTTGACCAACATCTCTCTGATACTAGTTCCCAGTCCTCACCCACCCACTCCACCCACTCCTCTGGGACCACCATGCTACTCTCTATTTCCATGAGATCAACTTCTTTAGAGTCCACATAGCAGTGAAATCATGTAGTATTTGTCTTTTGGTGCCTGACTTATTTCACTTTGCAAGATTTCCTATGTCTGGGGAAGGAAATAGAAATCCAGATCTAGAAAGGACAAAGAGCATCAAATAAGATGAATCCAAAGAACCCCATAAGGAGATACATTATAATCAAATTGCTGACAGTTAAAGACAAAATGAGACTTAACTGTTTAAGCTCCTGCCCAATATTACATTGGGGATCTGGAGTTTAAAAGAAGTCTAATTTCAAAAGTATATTCTCTTTTTGTCTTAACTTTGTGCTTTCTGGATCTGGATTTCTATTTCCTTCCCCAGACTTGAAAAATCTTCAGCCATTATGTCTTTGAATAGGGTCTTTGTTCCTGTCTCTCTCTCCTCCTTTTGAGACTCTGATAATGAGTATATTGTTTCAGTGACTGTGTCCCACAAATTTCTTAAGTTATCTTCACTCTTTAAATCATTATTATTATTATTTGGTTCCTCAGATTGGATAACTTCCAATTACTTGTCTTTGAGTTTACTGTTTCTTTTTCCTGCTGACTCTAGTCTGCTGTTGAACTCTTCTATTGAATTTTTCAGTTTAATTATTGCATTCTTTAGCTCTGATTTGTTTGACACTTTTTAGTGGTTTCTATAACTTTGTTAAAATTCTCAGTTTGTTCATGCATTGCTCTACTGACTTTGCTGAGCATCTTTATTATCGTTCTTTTAAATTTTCTGTTGGGTAAATCATATATCTCCATTCATTAGGGTCTGGTTTCTTGTCCATTTATTTGGAAGTATTTTCCTGTTTATTCATTTTCCTTGACTCTCTGTTAGTTTTTGTACATGAAAGACAGTTTCGTCTCCCAGTTTTGTCAGACTAGCCTCACATAGAAGATGGACCTCATCAATCAGTTCAGTCAGAGATTCTAGGTGCCTCTCAAACCTTCATGCTTATCCAAACCCCTTTCTTCATTCTTAGTGGCCCCCAGAAGATTTGGGTGTGCCAAATCCTATCAGTTTCCCAAGGCAGATGAGATAAAAGCCAGTACTTTGAGATGCAGTTGGAGAAGTTAAATGTTAGATATATATTCCAGTTCTTTCTACACTCAGGAAGAAACTGAGAGCTGGAGTTCATCTCCCACTCACTGCATTAAGCTGGGGAGAGAATCTGTGACGAATGCCTGTGCTGTCATTCAAACCACACCCTCTGATACTAGGGGTATAGCCACTGCACGTGTGTCCACTGAAAAACCACCTCTTTGTTCTTTGCAGTCTAGGAAGGTTCAGGAATGCAGAGTCCCACCAACTCCCAGAGCTCAGTGATTAAAAAGGCATTTCCTGAGATGGGAGCTGTAAAAGTTGGTGCACTTGATGCATGCACAAACTTCTTACAGGGGGAATATGCAGACCTGGATTTATCGCTGAAATGAGCCAGAGAAGAAGATTCAGGAAGTGCCGACACTCCCATTCAAGATCCCAGAGGTCTATTGTTTATCTGCCCCATCAGCTCCCAGATACAGACTAGTTAGAGGTCCAACCCTCAGGCAGCAACTGGAAAAGTGTGCCAACTCCTTTTAGGGAGAAACTAAGAACTGGGCATTTTAGTCTATTCTCTGCACTGAGCCCAGGGGATATAGCTACTAGAAGTGCTCACATGTCCATTAAAATCATCTCTTTGTTCTCTATGATCTACGGAGACTCACAAATCCAGAGCCCTGTCAATTCTCAGAGCTAGGTATTTAAAAAGCCAGTCCCTTGGGTTAGGGCTGTAAAGTTGGGGTAGCATTTATGTGTTCCAAATACTTCAATCCTTAGTAAGAACCTGGGAATTGGGGATTCCTTCCCAATTGTAAGATGTGGTATCTGAGGTGGGGTTTGTACCTAAGTGTGCCTCAGTGTTTCCTATCCATTTTGATGCAGATATTTTCTTAGTTACCTTGTGAGTAGGAGTCTCTCAATCAGTTTCTGGCTCTCTCTCAGAGAAAAGTTAACTGCGTGCAGTCGTTTATTTGGTGCATACAAGAGAGAAAGGAAAGCCAAGAGCCTCTTATTCTGCCATCTCACTGACATCACTCCCAGCAGTGTGATTTGAAAAACATTAAGGACCCTGCCTGCCCCACTACATCCTGCCTACCCAACTTCACTTTTCTGCCATTATCCTTATTCCTATTGCCTGTAACTGGGTAGCAGATGTAGAATCATCTGTTCCAGGATACTCTAGTGATGAGTAACGTGTATCTAGTGTTTTTCATTTTACAAAGCGATTTTTTTCCATCATTATCTCATTTAATCCTCATAGCAATTTCATGGCCTAAGTTCTTTTTTTTTTTTTTTAAACAGAGAAACAGAAGATCAAACTTAAAGTCACAGCAAGTAGGTGGCAGAGTGAAGAGCAGATCCAACAGATTCTCTGAACTCCCGGGTAAGCATGCTTTCAGCACCACCACACACCACAATGGAACAGCCTATCAACTTCTTGGAAACTAAATAATAAAGAGAATGACCTTTGTCTTGAGCCATTCATTGTCTGTCACAGGAGACATGAGATATCATCTTTGGGCAAGGTCTTCGCCCCATTTTATAATTTAAGTAAAACTTTAATGCTGATTTTCTCTGCCTCCTAGTGTTAGTCCTGGCTGCTGGGAAAGGAAAGGAAATGCTTTCACACTTTATAGACAACCTTGGCTACAACCACATCATTTGCTCCATTTTTTTCTGCTAAAAAATAGGAAAAAGCAGATGTAAAGACTTCTCTGTTTCTCTTTAAAGGAAGAAGATAATAGTTGTTTTGCACATTTTAATTTAGCATATTTTAAAGGCTTGAGAATTGATTTTTTTTAATTGGAAGATTTATCTTGGATAAAAAATTGATGTGGGTTGAGCTAAGAATACTTTTTTTGAATATCAGGAGGCAAGGGAGAGGCTCTGGAGAGCTGTTTGTAGACCTCCAGCAACCCTCATAGTCTCTTTGAGACCAGCTGGACACTAAGACCTGGGCCCATTCTGGCATCACAAGCACATGGGCCACAGTCAGACTATGTAATGGAGTGGGATGTGGGTGCAGGATGTCTTTTAACCAGGCCCCCATCTCTACAAAATGAAAGGTCGCATCTGATTTCTCTTAGTCTCCCATTCTCATTTCTTTTTTTTTTTTTTTGAGAGAGGGTCTCGCTTTGTCATCCAGGGTGGAGTGTAGTGGTGTGATCATGGCTCACTGAAGCCTCAACTTCATGGCCTCAAGTGATCCTCCCATCTCAGACTCCCAAGTAGCTAGGTCCACATATGTATGCCACTACACTCAGAGAATTTTTTAATTTTTTTGAGAGATGAAGTATCATTATGTTCTTCTCAGTATTTACTTCTTTTTTTAAAAAATTTAATTTAATTTTTTTTCTTTTCTTTCTTTTTTTTTTTTTTTTTTTTTTTTTTTTGAGACAGGGTCTCACTCTGTCTCCCAGACTGGAGTGCAGTGGCATGATCTCTGCTCACAACAACCTCCGTCTCCCAGGCTCAAGCGATTCTCCTGCCTCAGCCTCCTTAGTAGCTGGGATTACAGGCTCGTGCCACCACACCTGGCTAATTTTTAAATTTTTGGTAGAGACGGGGTTTTACCATGTTGGCCAGGCTGGTCTTGGACTCCTGACCTCAAATGATCCACTTGCCTTGGCCTCCCAAAGTGTTGGGATTACAGGCGTGAGCCACCGCGCCTGGCCAGTACTGACTTCTCTGCCTCTTTCCATTGTGTCCCTGAGTCCTTGCTCCCTGGTGAATAACTCTGTATTCACCTCCTTCTTTCACTGAGATCTGGATGCCCATGTGAACTTCCTGAGTGGAGGCTACTCATTCTCTCTTTCCATGCACCATGGGGCTGGAAAGAGTTTGAAATTAACCCAGATCCTTTTGAATGTTTCTAGGCATTACACTTTCACCTTGTGAGAATTGCTATTTATTTTGAGTTTGATTATATTTGTTTGTATAACCCACAATATCTTCTATATCACTGCCATTGACTTGCATCCCAGTTACTGTTATTCATTTTTTGAAGACTCTGGCAGCTGATTTGTAATCTTTCTCTGTAAGTCCTGCCATCATCGTAGGAAATTTTGATGGCAAGAATTGAAACATGCAATATCCTACTGTCATAATTCTGAAACTTCTTATTTCTAGAGACAATCATCTTGCCTCAATTTAAGTCATATACTCAAGGGCCATTTCCTAAGAGTTGTCCTCTACTCTGGTTTGAATGCACCCCCATACCCCCAGAAAAGCGTGTGCTGGAAACTTAATCCCCAATGCCACAGTGTTAAAAGGTGGGGCCTAATGAGAAATGATTAGGCCATGAGGGCTCTGCCCTCATGAATTGATTAATGCATTCTGCATCAGTGTAGAAGTGGGTTTATTGTCACATGAGTGAGTTCATCATAAAAGGACAAGCTCGGCCCCCTTCTCTCCCTCTCTCTTGCCCTCTCTTTGCTCTACTTTCATGGGATGATGCAGCAAGAAGGCCCTTATCAGACGTGGCCCCTTGCTTTCCAGCCTCCAGAATGGTAAGCCAATACATTTCTGTTCATTATGAAATTATCTAATCTGGGGTATTGTGTTGTAGCAGCACAAAGTACACCAAGATACCTCTGAAGTCTTCAACTTCCCTCTACCTTCTAGTTTTCTCATGCACGTGCTTCCTCTAGGCATTTGGCATTTTCTCAGCCTTTATTCCTTTCCCTCTTTAGACCCCATGATTAAGCATTCTTTTCTTCTTAGCAACTCTGAACCTCTATCACTCTCCTTTAGTTCCACATTCAACTCCCCACACCCCACATTACTAGCAGAAGATTGTGTCTCTTACCCCACTGAGAAGATTATGCCTCTGGTATCATATTTCTCAACTTTCAGCAGCCTAACATTTATTGCCTCTTCTTTTCTCAGTCTCAGAGGATGTGTTTCCTTGATGCCACTTTCTTCTCCCACACCCACACTTATTCTCGCAGTCATCACCTCCTTTTTCTTACATAAAACCTTCTCCCCCATGGCATAAAAATAGTAATTTTTCCCATCCTAAAAAAAACTTTCAAAATACATAACTGCCTTTATGCCATGTTCATCTCTAACAAGGTAACATCCTATCCATATATTTCAGAAGAGTTGCCTACACTCACTGCCTCCACTTTTTCACCTCCCATACACTCCTCAATTGGCTGCAGTTTAGCTTCTTGTCCCAATCATTTCATTAAAACAGATATCACTAAAATCAATAACAGCTTCTGAAGTGCCAATTTCAATAAGTGTTTTTCAGTTTGTATCTTACTGAATCTCTTTCACATTGTTAATTTCTTTCCCTTCTTGAAACTCTGGATTTCCTTGGCACCTGGGACACTAATTCTTCTGATTCTCATAATATCTCACAATTCTATCTCTGGTCCCTTCCAGGCTTCTTTTCCTCTTACAGATTGGAAGTCTCCAAAGTTGCCAACAGTTTCATGTTCTCCTTAAGCGAGCTGTTCCACCTCCATGACTTCTATTAACACCTATAAGTCACTAACTTGAGAGAATCTCTCTTTCATCCACACCTCTTTCTAAGTTTTAGAATTGGGAGTTTTAGAGTTGGGTATTTGCCTTCTAGACCACTCCAGCTCACCCCTCAAACACAACATGGCCCCAGACTAACTCATTCTCCTGAATTTGGTAATTTATTCTTACCTAAGCACCAGGTTAAAGCTTGGAGGATGCTTTATTCTCAACTTCTGTTTTTCCTTTGTCAGCCATATCATATCAACGGCCAGTCATTCCAAATTAAGTCAAGACTCATCTCTCCCTCTCCTGGATTGTTGTAATGACCTTCACACAAGTCTCCCTGCTTTCATTCCTGTTTACTTGCAGTCTATCCTTATAGGATAGTCAGTACAATCTAATAAAATATCAATCTAACCACGCCAAGCTAATTCTTAAAGGATTTAAATAATTGAGTGGTATCTATAGAAAAATGTCTAGACTCTTCACATATAAGGGCTTCTATGATCTAATATCTGTAGATGTCTTTCGCCTCATCTGTCAGTCCTCCCTCTCTTTCTGCTTTGGCAACAAGGAACTGCATGTAGTTCACATTACCTACCACCCCAACCAGACAAGACTGACTACAGATATTTGCTCATGTTCTTCCCCTGCCTGGAATTCATCACCATTTTTCTCTATCTTTTATGTGGCCCAATCCCAGTCATTCTTTAAGACTCAGTTTATAAGCCCTCCTCATGTTCCTTAGCTGATATTTGAGCCTTTCCTCAGAGCTTCCATAACATCCTGTATATTCCTCTGTCAAATTACTTTACACTGTCTTCTCTGTTTATCTTCCCACCACATTGTATGCTTCTTGATATCTCATTCAACTTTCTATTCCTCTTGCCCTTCCTAGTGCCAGATATCTAGAAGGTGCTTTGGACTTGGAATTATAGTAGAGTTCAAATCCTTTTTCTTCCATGCATTGTTCTATGACACACATAAGTCACCTTACCTGTCTGAGCCATGCTTCCTTATCTATAATTAATCTTTTGTTTTTCAAGAAAAAATCTCAAGATCAAATGAGAAAACATATAAATATTCCTTATAAATTATAAAGTACTATGAAAATATTTTATTATATAGAATATGCAGAAAGATATAGATAAAAACATCTCTCATGAATCTTGTACAAATTTTAACAAAACTTCTTATTTATTAAAAAATCTACATAAGCATTTTTATATCAGTGTGTGCTATAGTTTGAATGTTTGTGTCCCTCCAAAATTTATGTTCCTCTAATATAATACTGTTACAAGATGGGGCCTTTTGGGAAGTGGAAGTCATGAGGGTTCCACCTTCATGAATGAGATGAATGAGAGCTGTCTAGTCTTTTGCTCTTCCACTCTTTCACCATGTGAGGACAACTAATTCTTCAATGCAAAACACCAATAAACATCCACAAGCATTAAGAATATTCAGAAAACATGACCTCACAAAATGAACTGAATAAGACACCAGGGACCAGTCTCAGAGAGACAGAGATATGTGACCTTTGAGACAAATAACTGTTTTGAGGAAACTCAAAGAAATTTAAAATAACACAGAGAAAGAATTTAAAATACTATCAGATAAATTTAACAAAGAGATTGAAATAAAGAGAATCTGGCAGAAAATTCTGGAGTTGAAAAATGCAATTGATAAACTGAAGAATGCATCAGAGTTTCCTAATAGCAGAATTTATTCTGCAGAAGAAAGAATCAGTAAGCTTGAAGACAGGCTATTTGAAAACATACAGTCAGAGGACACAAAAGAAAAAGAATAAAAAAGAATGAAGCATGCTTACAAGATCTAGAATATAGTCTCAAAAGTCTCAAAATCTAAGAGTTGTTGACCTTAAAGAGAAGGCAGAGAGAGAGATTGGGGTAGAAAATTTATTCAAAGGGATAATAACAGAGAACTTCCCAAGAGAAGAAAGATATCAATATTGAAGTTCTATTAGATTATAGAATACTAAGCAGATTTAACCTAAAGAAGAGTACCTCAAGTCATTTAATAATTAGACTCCCAAAGGTCAAGGATAAAGAGAGGATCCTAAAAGCAGCAAGAAAGAAGAAACAAATAACATACAATGGAACTCCAATATACTTGGCCGCAGACTTTTCAGTGGAAACCTAACAGGCCTGGAGAGAGTGGCATGATGTATTTAAAGTGCAAAGAAAAAATATCTTATGCTAGAGTAGTGTATCTGGTGAAAATATCCTTCAAACATGAGAGAGAAATACTTTTCCAGACAAACCAAATCCAAGGGTTTTCATCAACACCAGACCTGTCCTACATGAAATGCTAAAAGGAGTTCTTCAACCTGAAAGGAAAAGATGTTAATGATGAATAAGAAATCATCTGAAGGTACAAAACTCACTGGTAATAGTAAGTACAAAGAAAAGCAGAGAATGTTATAACACTAATTGTGGTTTGCAAGCTACTCATATCCTAGGTAGAAAGATGAAAAGATGAACTGGATCAAAATAATAACTACAACAACTTTTCAAGACATAGCCAGTACAACAAAATATAAATAGAAGCAACAAAAAGTTAAAAAGTGGGGGAAGGAAGTTAAAGTGTAGAGTTTTCTCTTTGTTTGTTTGTTTATGCAATCAGTGTTAACTTGTCATCGGTTTAAAATAATGGGTTATAAGAAATCATTTGCAAGCCACATGAAGAGACATAAAATGGATACATGAAAACTAAAAAGCAAGAAATTAAAACATACCACCAGAGAAAATCACCTTCACTAAAAGGAATACAGGAAGGAAGGAAGAGAAGACCACAAAACAACCAGAAAACAAGTCAAAAAATGGCAGGAGTAAGGACTTACTTATTAATAATAATATTGAATGTAAATGGACTAAACTCTCCAATTAAAAGACATACAGTGGCTTAATGAATAAAAAACAAGACCCAATGATCTGTTGCCTACAAGAAATATGCTTCACCTATAAAGACACACATAGACTGAAAATAAAGGGATGGAAAAATATATTCCATGCCAAAAGAAACAAAAAAAGAGCAGCAGTAACTTTACTGTATCAGACAAAATAAATTTCAAGACAAAAACTATAAAGAGAAACAAAGAAGGTCATTATACAATGATAAACAGGTAAATTTAGCAAGAAGATAGAACAATTGTAAATATATATATGCACCCAAAACTGGATCACTCCGCTAGATAAAGCAAATATTATTAGAGATAAGTAGATAGACCCTGAATGCAATAATAGCTAGATGCTTCAACACCCCGCTTTCAGTACTGGACAGATCATCCAGAGAGAAAACCAACAAAGACACATCGAACTTAATATGCACCATAGACCAAATGGACCTAGTAGATATTTACAGAATATTTCATCCAATGGCTACTAAATACACATACTTTTACTCAGCACATGAATCTTAAGTAATTAAGAAATTTTAAAAATTAACACAACATACTAAAACCTATGGGATACAGTGAAAGCATTACTAAGAGGGAAGCTTATAGGTATAAATGCCTACCTCAAAAAAACAGAAAACTTCAAATAAACAACCCAATGATATGTCTTAAAGAACTAGAAAAGCAAGAGCAAACCAATCCCAAAATTAGTCAAAGAAATGAAATAATAAAAATAGGAGCAAAAATAAATAAAATTAAAATGAATAAAGCAATATAAAAGATTGACAAAATGAAAAGTTGTTTCTTGAAAAGATAAACAAAATCATCAAACCTTTAGCCAGACTAAGAAAAAAAAAGAGAAGACCAAAATCAGTAAGATTAGAGATGCAGAGATGAAAAAGAAGACATTACAACCAATACCACAGAAATTCAGAGGATTATTAGAGGCTGCTGTGAGCAACTATACGCCAATAAATTGGAAAACCTAGAAGAAATGGATAAATTCCTACCAAGATTGAACTATGAAGAAATCTAAAACCTGAATAGACCAATAACAAGTAATGAGAGCAAAGCTGTAATAAAATGTCTCCCAGCAAAGAAAGCCCAGGACCTGATGATTTCACTGTTGAGTTTTACCAGATATTTACAGAAGAACTAATACTGATTCATTCAAACTATTCTGAAAAATAGAGGAGAAGGAAATACTTCCAAATGTATTCTACAAGGCTGATATTACACTGATACTAAAGCCAAATGAAGACACATTAAAAAAAAGAAAAGAAAACTGCAGGCCAATATCCCTGGATGAACACTGATGCAAAAAATCCTCAACAAAATACTAGCAAACAAAATTCAACAATTCATTAGAAAGATCATTCATCATAACCAAATGGGATTTATCCCAGGGATATAAGGATGATTCAACAAATGCAAGTCAATCAATGTGATATATCTTATCAACAGAATGAAGGACAAAACCCATGTGATAATTTCAATTGATGCTGAGAAAGCATTTGATAAATTTTAACATCCCTTCATGATAAAAACCCTAAAAAAATGGGGGAATAGAAGGAACATACCTTACCATAATAAAAGCCATATGTGACAGACCCACAGCTAGAATTATACTGAATGGGGAAAAATTGAAAGCCTTTCCTCTAAGATCTGGGACAAGATAAAGATACCCACTTTCACCAGTTATTCAATGTAGTACTGTAAGTCCTCGCTAGAGCAATCAAACAAGAGAGAAATAAAGGGCATCCAAACCGGAAAGGAAGAAGTCAGATTATTCTTGTTTGCAGATGATATGATCTTGTATTTGGAAAAAACTAATGACTACACCAAAATGCTATTAGAAATGATAAACAAATTCAATAAAGTTGCAGAATAAAAAATCAATGTACAAAAATCAGTAGCATTTCTATATGCCAACAGTGGGCAATCTGAAAAAGAAATCAAGAAATTAATCCCAGTTACAATAGCTACAAATAAAATAAAATACTTAGCAATTAATCAAAGAAGAGGATTTCTACAATGAAAACTATAAAATATATTGAGAGAAATCGAAAAGGACATAATAAAATGGAAAAATATTTCATGTTCATAGATTAGACAGGTTAATATTGTTAAAATATCCAAAATACCTAAAGCAATCTATAGATTCAAAGTAATTCCTATCAAAATATCAATGACATCCTTCATAGAAATGGAAAAAACAATCCTAAATTTATATGGCCACAAAAGACCCAGAATGGACAAAGCTATCCTGAGTAAAAAGAACAGAATTGGAGGAATCATGTTGCCTGACTTCAAATTATATTACAGAGCTATAGTAACCAAAATGTCATGCTACTGGCATACAAATAGACGCATAGACTAATGGAACAGAATAGAGAACCAAAAAATAAATCAATTCATCTACAGTGAACTCATTTCCAACAAAGGTGCTAAGAAAATGCATTGAGGAAAGGAGAGTCTCTTTAATAAATGGTGCTGGAAAAACTGTATATCCATATGCAGAAGAATGAAACTAGAATATCTCTTGCTATATAAAAAATCAAATCAAAATGGATTAAAAACTTAAATCTAAGTCCTCAAACTATGAAACCACTAACAGAAAACTTTGGGGAGACTCTCCAGGAAAGTGGTCTGGGTAAAGACTTCTTGAGTAATACCCCACAAGCACAGGCAACCAAAGCAAAAATGGACAAATGGGATTACCTCAAGTTAAAAAGCTTCTGCACAGCAAAGGAAACCATCAACAAAGTGAAGAGACAACCCGTAGAATGGGAGAAAACATTTGCAAATTACCTATCTGACAAGGGATTAATAATCAGAGTATATAAAGAGCTCAAACAACTCTATAGGAAAAAAATATAATAGTCTGATTGAAAATGGGCAAAAGATCTGAATAGACACTTCTCAAACAAAAACATACAAATGGCAAACAGATATACAAAAAGGTGCTCAACACCATTGATCATCAGAGAAATGCAAATCTGAACTACAATGAGATATCATCTTACCCCAGTTGAAATGGCTTTTATCCAAAAGACAGGTAATAACAAATGATGCTAAGAATGTGGAGAAAAGGGAACCCACATACACTGTTGGTAGGAATGCAAATTAGTACAACCACTCTAGAGAACAGTTTGGAGGTTCCTCAAAAAACTAAAAATAAAACTACCATACAATCCAGCAACCCCACTGCTAGATATATACCCCCCAAAAAAAGGGAATTAGTAAATATCAAAGTGGTATCTGCACTACTATGTTTATTGCAGGACTATTCACAATAGCCAAGATTTGGAAGCATCCTAAGTGTCTATCAGCAGATGAATGGATGAAGGAAATGTGGTACATATTCACAATGGAGTACTATTCAGCCATAAAAAAGAATGAGATCCTGTCATTTGCAACAACATGGATGGAACCGGAGGTCATTATGTTACGTGAAATGAGTCAGGCACGGAAAGACAAACTTTGTATGTTCTGACTTATTTGTGGGAGCTAAAAATTAAAACAGTTGAACTCATGGAGATAGTATAGTAATGGTTACCAGAGGCTGGGAAGGGTAGTGGAGGAGTGGGGGGAAAGTGGGGCTGGTCAATGAGTCCAAAAACAAAATAGAAAGAATAAATAAGTTATAGTGTTTGATGGCACAACAGGATGGCTATAGTCAATAATAGTTGTATTTTAAAGTAACTTAAAGAGTATTATTGGATTGTTTGTAACACAAAGGTTACGCTTGAGGTGATGGGTGCCCCACTTACCCTGATATGATTATTATTCATTGTATACCTGTATCAAAATATCTCATGTGCCACGTAAATGTATACACCTACTATGTAACCACAAAAATTAGAAATTAAAAAAGAAGAGAAATACTATTAATCAATAAATAAGATTCAATAACAGATAAGTATACCATTTTCCTTAAACCTTGCTTTACAAAAAGGCAATAGGAAGTCACTGAAGGTTTTGGAGTAGGAAATTGACATAATTAAAGTGGCGTTTAAAATTTTTTAAAGAAGATAGGAAAAGAAAAGAAAAAGTGCTTTCAGGATAGAATATCAAGAGTGCAGCCAAGAGACCCTTTTGTTAAGAATATTAATATGGCTAGAAGGAAGTCAGATGCTGTTCATCAAAATAATAGAAGAATGACCCTGAAGATATTTTAGAAATCTTTAAGGCTGGTATTCTTATCATAGGTCCAGAGTGCCAGGGATTTGAGGTCAGTTTCAAGGGAAGGACTGAGGATGCCCACGGGACCTAAGGGCTCACTGTCCAAGGATGCTTCATGTTTCTTTCCATGCATTCCAGCACAGGGGTCCTCAGCCAGCCCAGATATGTTTGCAATGATACAGTGTGATGTGCCATCTTATTCCCACCCCACCCCAAGAAAGACACAGGCCGTAAACCTTGGTGTTGTCCATATAGTGCAAACTCTGCAGGCACATGGAATGTAAGAGCTGTGGGGACAGGGCCACCACAGAGTCTCCACTGAGGCAATGTCTACTGGAGCCATGGGGTAAGGCTACCCCTGCCACTCCAGACTTAGAGCTGCCAGCATGCAGTTCCAGACGGGGAGAGGTGTAGCAGGGACTGCTCCCAGCAAAGCTACCGGGGCAGGTTGCTTGGAGCTTCCAGAGCCCAACCCCTGCCCCAGTGTGTTTGGAAGATGGAATATGAAGTCAAAGAAAATTATTCTCCAGCCTTAAAATTTTAACGTCGTTTGTCTTGTTGGGTTTTGGACTTTCTCGGGACTTGCTACCCATTTCTTCTTCGCTGTTTTTCCTTTTTGCAATGGGAATGTCTATTCTATGCCATTCCACCACGTATTCAGAAGCACATAACTTGGTTGATTTCACAGGCTCACAGCTGGAGGGTGAATTTGCCTCGGGATGAATTGTGTCTTGAGTTGCACCCATATCAGATTTAGAAGAGTTTGGACTTCAACTTTAAAGTTGATACTGAAATAAGTTAAGACTTTTGGGGCTATTTGGTTGGAATGAATGTGTTTTATCTGTGAGAAGGACATGAATTTTTTGAAGGAGGCAGGGGCAGAATGCTATGATTTGAATGTTTGTTTCCTTCCAAAATTAATGTTGAAACTTAATCCCTAATGCAATAGTATTAAGATATGGGGCCTTTTAGGAAATGACTAAGTTGTGAGAGCTCTGCCCTCATGAATGTGATTAATGCCCTTATAAAAGAGGCTTTGGAGAGCTGCCTGTTTTTATTCTTCAACCCCTCCCCATGTGAGGATATCTATACGTCACCATCTATGAGGAATGGGCCTCATCAAACACCAAATCTGCCAGTGCCTTGATCTTGGGCTTCCCAGCTCCAGAACTCTGAGGAAATATGTTTCTTTTTTTTTATGATACTTTATGTTCTAGGGTACATGTGCACAACGTGCAGGTTTGTTTCATATGTATACATGTGCCATGTTGGTGTGCTGCACCCATTAACTCATCATTTACATTAGGTATATCTCCTAATGCTATCCCTCCCCCCTCCCCCCACCTCATGACAGGCCCTGGTGTGTGATGTTCCCCTTCCTGTGTCCAAGTGTTCTCATTGTTCAATTTCCACCTATGAGTGAGAACATGTGGTGTTTGGTTTTCTGTTCTTGCGATAGTTTGCTGAGAATGATGGTTTCCAGCTGCATCCGTGTCCCTACAAGGGACATGAACTCATCCTTTTTTATGGTCACATAGTATTCCATGGTGTATACAGACACTTCTCAAAAGAAGACATTTATGCAGCCAACAGACACATGAAAAAATGCTCATCATCACTGGCCATCAGAGAAATGCAAATCAAAACCACAATGAGATACCATCTCACACCAGTTACAATGGCGATCATTAAAAAGTCAGGAAATAACAGGTGCTGGAGAGAAGGTGGAGAAATAGGAACACTTTTACACTGTTGGTGGGACTGTAAACTAGTTCAACCATTGTGGAAGACAGTATGACGATTCCTCAAGGATCTAGAACTAGAAATCCCATTTGACCCAGCCATCCCATTAGTGGGTATATACCCAAAGGATTACAAATCATGCTGCTATAAAGACACATGCACATGTATTTTTATTGTGGCACTATTTACAATAACAAAGACTTGGAACCAACCCAAATGTCCATCAGTGAAAGACTGGATTGAGGAAATATATTTCTATTATTGATGCATTACCCGGTCTCAGGCATTTTGTTATAGCAGCATGAACAAACTGAGATAGTATGGTAGTTTGCAAAGTATAGCAAGAGGATGATCTGTTTGTTCAGAAGCCTAGTCAATACTCATAGAGGCACTAGAATTAAACCATGAAAATAATCAGCTAATATCATTTAATAGCTATGACAAGAACATGATTTTAGCTTTAACGTCATCAGGACATGCACCTTCAGAGAATCTTAAAAAAATCCATAGCATCACATCATTTTTCCTGTGCCTCCAGATTGCTCTTTCTACTCAACTCCTTCAGCAAGCACATTTTATACATTTCTCAATTCCATGTGAAAATCAGGCTGTGGAGAAGAGATTCAGATGAGATTTCACAAACCATCCTGATTTTCCTTAAGTGGATACATGTCACTTATCCAATTCTTCCTCTATTACTTGTCAAGAGAGTAGGAAAAACAGTTCCATTCTATAAGGATAATTCCTGATTCAGATAAATGGAAATTAGAAGCAAATAATTACATGATCACCAGAAGTGATCACTTCTGATGATTTAAATCTTATAGAAAATTGGAGTTAGAAAATTCCTCATTCCAGATTGTGCAACAAAGAGCCTCAAGGAACTAAAAGCACTAAGGCAAGAGTAACATAATCATTTGCTCTTCATGGTGGAGGGGGAAGTGAAGGAGCTTCCAGAACAGGGAAAATTATTTAGGGTGGAGATGCAAGGCCTGGGCTTTGGAGATGAAGACCTGGCTCTGTCATCTACTGAATGGGTAAGCTGTGGCAGGTTATTTAATCTTTCTGGGCCTCAGTTTCCTCACTTGTCATATGGGGATCAATCACAAGATATATCTCATGGAGATGTGTTTTGTGTGTGTGTGTGTGTGTGAGATATGTATGTATCTATGTTTCTATATATGTTACATATATTGCTATATATAAAAAACATAGAGAGAGAGCTAGTGAGCTAGTGCACCTGCATGCTTGGCCTGTATTCAATAAATAATCAATATCTATGATTTATTGAATAAATAAATCAAGAAGTTGAATTCATTTGAAGAGAAATGAAAGTGCAGGGGAATAAAGGAAGACTGTAAAGTTATGTTGGAACCAGATTATGCAGCTCTTGACTTCTAGGTTACAATGTTAAGGTTTTGTTTAGACAATGGGAAGCCTTCAAAGATTTTTGAGTGGGAGCATGACACAATTACAGATGTGGTTTTTGAAGATTGATCTGGAAGCAGTGTATGGAGCGAGCTTTCAGGGAAATATCAGGAGGTAGAAAAACCAGATAGGAAGCTAGTGTTTTGGTTCATAAGACCTAATGAAGTCTCACCTGCAGCAGTGTTAACTGGGTTGAAGAAGAGGGATATTGTTGAGATACAACTGGCAAGAAGGAGTTAAAGATAGTTCCTGCATTTCACACCTTTGTGACTGGGAGCATGATGGTGATCTTTATTTTAGCAATGGGAAGCATAGGCAGGGAAGTGAGTTTAAGAGGGTCTATAATTTAATGTTGCATCTAGGTATTTCAGAGGGTACAGAAATAGAAATATCTGAAAGGCATTTGGGTATAATAACTCTCTAGTGCTCTGACTATGATCAATATTTTGGTATACTTCTTCAGATTATTAGTTCCTATTTCAGAACCCTCTGCTTTATTTGTTTAAAAATGCAATCAGTAGGCATGTAGGATTCACCCACAGAAACACTCTTTATAGCAAACCTGGCTGGAATGCATTTCTTCTATTAAGTGACTCTTTAAGAATTCTCAGTTCACTGCTGTGCTACCCAAGTTAATCACATTTGTTTCCTGCTAGAAAGATGTTTGAATTCAACCAAGAGCCCGTGCAAACTCCTGTTTTCCTAGAGTTCCTGTGTTCTACTTCCCACCCAAACTGGCTGAAAACATGAACAAATCTAATTCTCGTACAACTGTGTTGAACAGTCTGCTCCTTCATTCTCCTTATCAAAGAACTCACCCTGGCTGCAGAGGCCAAGCCTCCCCAGGGAAAGCCATGCTGAGACCTAGTGTCACATCTACCTTATCTGCATTGTACGCTTCTTTTCTTCTGTAAACTCCCTTTCTGTTGTCCTGATAGACATCAAGGTGGAGTTTAAATGGTCTATAATCCCCAAGTTCCCAATGGTGCCTCTGGAAAAGATTGGGCCTACATCAGCAATTTTCCAAGTTTTGGCAATGGTGCCTTCTGCAGCCCCGGCCTCTGTTGTCCAGTTCACACTTCCCATTCATCCAAACTCCAGACAAGGGGTCCTGCTGTTTTCTGGTCATATCCAGTTCTCAGAGATCTATATTTTTGAGAGAGGCTTTAGTATGTTGATCAATTTCTTTTAAACTGTGTATTGGGATTTATTGTGTGCAAAACATTGAACTAGACAATGCCAGAAACCTCCTTAAGATGAAAGAGACATATAGTTTTTGTTTTCAAATGAAATTACGACCTAGTGAGGCAAGTTGACATATACACAAATGAGACAAGGGAGGCTGGGTAGGGGTGACCATGAAGAAGAGGAGGGTGAAAAGCTAAGCATGAGTTAAATCTGAAACTTTGCAACTACAAGATTTAAATTTTATGTTGAAGACAGGGTACTTTGAAACCCTTTCTCTGCAGAATGGCTAATGGTAGAGCCCAAGAAGACTCTGGGGACAAGTGGAAGTCCCATTTCAGTGCCATCTCTGAGGCCTATTATGTATAGAGTGACTGTACTGTTTGGCTAGAAGAGTGGCTGAGAGGTTGGGTTTAAGGGGCCATTTTGTTAAAGTGAAAACAGCAAACAAACACATTTTAAAAAGTAGTTCAGGTGCTATCCTTAATGGTAAATAAAGGAGATGAAGATAGCACACTGCTTAAGTAATTATGTTTTTGGTATAAATCTAGAATTCAAGTAAGGCTTCTGCTAATTAGTTTTTTTTTTTTGTTTGTTTTTGTTTTTTGTACTTTGGTTGTTTTCAGACTGAGGATCTCATTAATACAGCCTCTCGTGGAAGACACATTTGATGTACTGTTCCTTGTGTGTAGAATATACATGAATTCATTGTGCGTGGAGTTTGCATTTTCCCATTTGATTCTCATACCAGCCCTGTAAACAGGTCTTAGCTCAAAAAATTATGAGACTTGCCCCAGTTTCTCTCTAACCAAAGGGTAATTTTTTTGTGGTCAAGGTCCATCTTTGTGTCTCCAAGGTTCAGAAGGGAAATGAACTGAAGAATTTATGACAGAGCTGCAGAAAAACTTCAAAAGCTTTCCTCAGTTCTGTGCTTTTTAAAAAGAATGTAATAGCAATCAATTTCTTTTAGATAAAGCAAGTCAGCTGGGACTACATCCAAAGGAATATATTAGATTGGTGCAAAAGTAATTGCGGTTTTTGCCACAATTACATTAAAAGTAATGGCAAAAACAGCAATTATTTTTGCACCAACCTAATATCTGATGCTAGAGACATTACTAGAACCCTAAGGTGCTAAGGGGAGGTTTCAGCATGATATTTCAGAAATTAAGACATTGCTGGATTCATGCAAAAGAATAAAGACTCAAGTCCACAAATCAAGGGCTAGCAAAGGATGAGACCAGAAATAGGTCAATAGATTCATTGTGTATGACACCACTGATGTATGCTCTTCCTTTGAAGCGTTTCAGCCTCAATTACTTTTATTCTTAGGTTTCTGTGGCCCATTTCATTGTCCTGACCCTAAGGACAGGGATTTGGGCAGCGTAAGCTTTTTTCAAGTGGTTAAGATATCTTGGAGTCATTTCAGGAGAGACACATCTTTATCAATGTCCATGTCTTTAGTTGAGCCATGTGGGTCCTTTGGTGGGACTTGAGGTTCAATAATCGGAAAAATATCCATGGTGATCAAGGTAAACTGTATTCTAAGGGTGGTAGGGTAGATTAGGGTAGAAGTGTTCTTTTGGGAAGAGTTTTCTTTCTCCAGGGAGGAGGCCAATTAACTAGGTTTAAGGATTCTAATTTAATGCTTAGAGGACACTGTTTCTTAGAGCCACGGAATGAGGCAAAGCACAGAATCAGTGCAGGAAGCCTGCGCAAGCTTAATTGTAAGGTGTTGACAATGTTGGATATTATTATGGCCTGAGACCCAGAAAAGAATAAGTTCTGAGTTGGCTCAATCTCTTCTTTTTATGTATTACAAAGAAAAAGTAAGAGAACCACAAATTCACATTTTATTCTTAGCTGGGATTGAGACACAGTACTGTGCAGAGAAATTGAACAGATTTGACTGGAGCACTTTCCTCAAACTATGGTAGAACTCAAGAGCTTCAGCTGAGGGATAATTCAACATGTTTGTTAGCATAAGAACAAACGTAAGAAGAGGAAAAGTGACTCAACTACATAACAAGCTGACCTAAACTGGCCCTAGATAGTAGCCTCAGGACCATTACTGCTACTTAAAAGAAGTCCAACTTGTCAGTTTTTGTTTTATGTTCCATGCTTTTTGTGTCCTGAATAAAAATCTTCAAGGTCTCAAAGATCTTCTCCTATGTTTTCTTCTAGAAGTTTATGGTTTTAGTTTTTATGTTTTGTCCTATGATTTACTTCAAGTTAATTTTTATGGATGACCTGAGTTAAGGGCTGAAGTTCATTTTTTGTGCATACAGATATCCAGTCATTCCTGCCCAATTGGTTGAAGACTGTCTTTTTCTTATTGAATGATCCTGGCCCCTTTGTTGAAAATTGGTTGACCACACATGTGTGAGCTCTACATCCCATTGATCCATTTGTCTGTCGTACACCAGTTCTGCATTGTCTTGATTGCTAAAGTTGTGTGTGTGTGTTTGAGATGGAGTCTTGCTCTGTCACCCAGGCTGGAGTGCAATGGCGCTATCTCAGCTTGCTGCAACCTCTGTCTCCCGGGTTCAAGTGATTCTCCTGCCTCGGCCTCCTGAGTAGTTAGGATTACAGGCACCCACAAATTTTTTTATTTTTAGCAGAGATGGGGTTTCGCCATATTGGTCAATGAATCTTGAAGTCAGGTAAGGTAAGTTCTCCAACTTTGTGCTTCTTTTTCAAAATTGTTTTGTTGAGTATTCTGTGTCATTTACAATTCCACATACATTTTAGAGTAAGTGTGTCAACTTCTACACAAAAAAAGGTTACTGGGGTTTTATAGGTATAACACTGAATCTGAAATCATTTTGGAGAGAATTAATATCTTAATGCTGAGACTTGCAGTTCATAAACATACGTGTATCTGTTAATTTATTCAGGTGTTCGGAACTTATCATAGCAACATTTTATAGTTTTCAGTGTATCAATCTTACATATATGTGTCAAATATATTCTTGTGTTTATTTTTAAATGTTATTAAAATCCATATTATTTCTTTGACTTTATTTCTAATTTTTCCTTTTTTTTTTTTTTTGAGTTGGAGTCTTGCACTGTTGCCCAGGCTGGAGTACAGTGGCTCTATCTCAGCTCACTACAAGCTCCGCCTCCCAGGCTCACGCCATTCTCCTGCCTCAGCCTCTCGAGTAGCTGGGACTACAGGTGCCTGCCACCGCACCCAGCTAAATTTTTTGTATTTTTAGTAGAGATGGGGTTTCACCATGTAAGCCAGGATGGTCTGAATCTCCTGACCTCATGATCTGCCCGCCTCAGCCTCCCAAAGTGTTGGGATTACAGGCGTGAGCTACTGCACCTAGCCTTTGTAACTTTTCATTGCTAGTATATAAAATTATAATTGATATTAAATATTGACCTTGTAACCTGTGACCTTGCTAAATTCACTGTTTCTAGAAACTTTGTTATAGATTTCTTAGGTTTTTCTACATACATAATTGTGTTTTATTTCACATGACTTTGTAATGCAATAAAACTAACTGCCTGAAAAAAATGACCCACTTATTATCTTGAGAACTGACCAATACAATTACTATTTTTGAGAAAAAAATATTCATCTTTGAGAGAGTCAATGGAAGATATCCTTCATAGATGGGGGTATGTTGGTTGCGCAGTTAACCAGTAATCAGTAGTCACTGAAGGTCTTAACAGATTTCCATGATTCAGAAGAATACAAAAGAGACTGAAGAATGCTTCTTGGTATTCCTGCTTAAAATAGAGGTAGATAGGGTATGGGTAGGAGAATAAAGGCCAAAGAGAAAATCAAGGTGTAAAGGACTTAAAGGAACTGTGGATTTGGCCAGTCATCTTATCAGGAGGAGGACTGACTTCTTGAAGCAAATGTATATGGGCTGTGGCAGAGTCTGCTGAGCTATTCCACTCTTAATGAATCATTTGTGTGGGCAAATATTGTCATCAAGCACTCTTCTGAGCTGATCAGGACACTGTAGAACTTGTGGGCATCAGTGTGGCTTTCTTCCCTGCTTCTTCAGGTCATTATTTGGAAAAATAGCTTGAAAGAAATAGGTTTATCTGGGAACTGAATGACAATCTAAGAAACATGACTGAGAATGGAATTTGGATTTGGAGATCAGGGTGTTAGATCTCCAAAATGAAGAGCTCTTAGCTTAAGGTAAATGTGTCATGGCGTTTTAGAAAGAAAAGACCTCCAGATGTATTTCCCATCCTTTTCCACCTTGCTGTTTGCACTAGGAGACTGGGAAGCTAGGAGACTTTGGTCTCTTGCCTCCTGTTGGGTTTAGCCAACGGGAGGTACTGGAAAGTAATCAGAGGGTGGGAAGTAAGATCAGGGTATTCATTTTCCCAGCTCCTTCTCTGCTGGGCTGCAATTTGGCCATGGCTGTTCCTGACAGCTGGCCTTCTCCTATGACTCTCTTTCTCCAGATTCCAGTAACCACTCACCCTTCTTGCCTCGTAATGCCCTAGGATGGTAAAAGTCTTTTGCTATTTTTAACCATGAGTTGCTTTACCATTCCTTGTGAGTTTCTTATATCTCTGCTCACACCTTAAGATAGTCTCTCCATTAATTTGTCTTCAGTCACCTCTTTTGAGGATGTCATATGGATTCTGTTAGATCAGCCCATCCACTTTAATAGCTTTGGAAATTTGACTAAGTTATTTAATCTCCTGAGTTTTAGTTTTTCCTCTGTAATGTGGAGATGAAAATATCCCTTGCAAAGATAAGAGACAACATACGTAGAAAGCACATAGTTGCTACACAGTAAGTGGTATCTGTTGTCATCATTATTAGTAACTATTATCATGTAAGGACTGGAAGATCATGGTGCTCTCAAGGACTATTTGGATTAAATTGTAGAACTGGTTGTTACCTATCCAAAAGCATAAGACTGAGGAGGAAAAGTTCAGGAAATAAAAGGTGAGAATGTAGCAAGAGGTTGGAAAGATTTACTAGTACATGAGAAATAGAATATTTTGATATTTTAATATGAGAAGGGAGATATAGCTTTAGGAGTCTCAGACACTTGATGGGAGGATCCTTATACCTAAATATGGCAATGGAGGTGTTCACCTTGTTAGAAAGGAGCAGGTTTTCAGAAGCGATAGAGTAGTGCCACATATCACAAGACACATATTTGAATGGAAATGCATTTAACTGTGAGTTAAATCTTGAGAAAGACAAAATTATAAAAGAAAAGAAGTTATTATTGACATACATGAGAGTATCCTGGAGATCCTCTGGCCAGATGGAAGAAATCGACTCTTGACTCAGATTTTGGGTCTGGAAAGGAAGCAAGGTATATAGTTCCTTGAATCTTGACTGTCTTCAGATTGCTTTTATATCATCCCTTGATATCCACTGCTGTTCTTGCTGGGTGGTCCTTCCTTCTCCCATGTTTCAGTTTCTTAGAGGAGCCCACAGTCATTTAGTGGGAAAGTTCTTTTAGTTGATCCTCTACTTTTTTCTCTCTAGGGCACGCATGTCTGCCTGAATGGGGAGAGGGGTTGGGGAGACAGAATGGGTTCAAATAAAATCTCCCCATCTGTCTTGGAACCTTTTCCTCCAGAGAACCTTTTTCCCCAGAACCAACTCCCTGTGGTACTGAGCCTGACTCATCATGCAAAACCCCTCTTCTTTTAGAGGAAATTATCTCCAAAAGATCTGCAAATCCTTTTGCAATTTACTTTTGATTGGGTGCCCCTGCCTTGCCAGTTACTCTAACATGTGACATACATCTGAGATTTTTCCCCCCCAAGAAGGTGCCTCAACTCCCATATAATTCAAAAGGGTAAAGCTAGAAACTAGAAGGTGTCAGATTCCACCCAACTTCACTTGCCCTACAGATTTTTCTCTCAGCGGGTAGGTAAAGTACCCTCTCCTGTACATATTTATGATCAGAGAGGAGAAAAACTTTGTGAGACAGAGCTTGTGTTAGTCAGAGGAAAAGAAAAGTAATTAGAGAAAAGATACAGCTAGTTCGAAATTCTAAAGTGGTAGATGTCTCAGAAGGGTTGGGAAGGTCCCGGGGTTGGACATTTCGTTTATGAAATTGCCTACAATCCTGATATAGAAGCAACAGAGGCAATATCTAAATAGAATCCTATGGCTTCACAGGGAGCTCTATGTGAGCTCAGATCTTCAAAGAACATGGCCATAAATCAAGTAATGAATTAATAAAGGATGATAAATACGTGTGCAAGTGACATTAGAAAAGCAAAAGCTCAGGACAAACTGTGACTCGTGGACAATGCTCAGGACATCATCAGAAGACACACGTTTTTTTGTTTGGAGCAAACTGAAGCATAAAAAATGCAAAAGTAAATGCCTTGGGTAAATGCTTTCAAAGCCATTCCAAAACTCTTGGCCTTCCATTCACTCTGCCAAGGAGAAAAACCTTATGAATGAAAAGGGTAGAACAATCAAGAGCATAGGAAAGATCATTGAAGATCAACTGGTGAAGAGACTGTGAGTGAGCACCAAGTTTCATGCCTCCTGGGCCAGGAGCTGCCAAGATCTTAAAAATGAGATTCTCTGCCACTTTTGGTTATCTTGGAAGAGGTGTGAAATTGAACGTGTGTCAGAAGACTGGACTCAGCTAAGCGCAGTCATGATTTTCTAAAAGGGAAGAAGGTGGATTGTGTAGAGAGATAGTAAATTTCAATGTTTATAGAGACCAGATAACAACTTAAAAAGAGTCAGGTAAAGCTAGTGGAGGCCCTATGAGCTTGAAAGGTTAAGCTCTCTTTAAAAAAAGGCAGCTGTCACTGAGCTCCAGCTGGTTGTAGAAATGTCCAGAATTGCTACAACTTCAACTATTTAACGTTAAATTGTATTACTTTCAAATGTGGATCATTATTTAAATTAAGAAATATATATCGTGCAGGCTGAATTAAACAGATCTGTAGAGAGATAGGGCCAACAACCTACCAGTTTGTGCCTTCTGCCTGTGGATTTGCCATCTTGTAGCTAAGAAGCTAGCACAGTCTACTGAAAGATCACCTGGTAAGCATTTTAAAGAAACTGATCCTTAGGAACTGCATGAGTTCACTAAGGACCAACATGCCACATACTCACCTCCTCTCCTTTGATTAGCAGAGGGCTGTAGTAGACTTGAGTGGACTGACTCCAGCAAGGTTCCCACAGGGATGGCCATGTTCTCCATGGGGACTAGATAGAGAAGCTCAAATGAAATGTCAATCGTTCTAGGAAGAGTCTTAACTGACTGAAAAACTGTTCCAGGTTAATGTATTAATGACCAATAGGGAGGTCTCTATTCTTGTCTTAGGCCAATTAAAGTTTTGGAGCCCAGAAATGAACTCAAGAATCGGCTTATGGCTTGTTGTCTACAGGGTGTAATGAGAATAATAATCCCTTTCATTTTTCTGTATTTTGATTGATGTAGCCAGGATTTGGCACACTATAGCCCATGAGCCAAATCTGCCTGCATGAGCACAGCCACACCCGTTCTTTTACACATGATCTCTGGCTACTTTCAATAGACAATGGCAGAAATGAGTATTGTGACAGAGATTGTATGGCCTGTAAATTTAAAAGTATTTACAGTTTGGACCTTTACAGAAAAAGTTTACTGACTTTCTCATGTAGCTAAACATCGTGTTAGTCATCTTAAAGGCCTTGTGAAACTATTAATTAATATTGGACTTGTCAACATTGGTCAGTAAAAGCTACAGTCTATATTACATTACTTGCTGTCAGGACACAGCTACTTGAACCCCAGATTGAAACAATTTATTTAGGAAATCAAGGAGCAGGGTGTTACATTTATTCTTGAGAACATTTACCTTGTTGTTTCATAATTCTTTTGTCCAGTGTGCTGATAATGTCTTTCAGCTTCATATCCAATGCATTCTGCTTTTGAAGTGAGCAAACATGGGCCCTCGCGTTGGGGTAGAATTCAGAGACTTGGGCCCAGAGGAAGCTCAGCATGATCAAAAGTAGATGTAACCTGAGGGCAAATTCAACATGGGGCCTCAAGAGGAGAGTTAAAACTCTAGATCAAAGAAGTCGTGGCCATGATGATGGCACAGTCCAAAGTAAGAGGGAGTGACTGAATATAGAAGCAGATTGGGAGTGAGGTCAACATGAGAGCAAGGCAAGAGGGTCCTGAGTTTTGTCTGTGAAGGGGACAAAAGTGTCTGAAACTCTTTCTTTCTGGATATCTCCTACTGGAGTATGGGATGGACTAGCTAGAGATAAAGGGTTAGGCTTGGAGGACAAGACAAACTGTAGTTATACAAATACATAATTTGAGGTTTCACTTAGGATCTCTCCTAGGTAGTATTTGATGAGACTAGGATGTCATCAATTTCACTTTAAAAATTGTGGTAAAAAGAACATAATATAAAATTTCCCATCTTAACCATTTTTAAGTGTACAGTTCAATAGCTACATTATGTAGCATAAGGTATATTCACATTGTTGTGCAATAGAGCTCCAGAACTTTATGTCACAAAACAGAAACTCTGCATGCATTAGCCCCTCAAGTCCCCTCAGTTTTTTTAAAAAAATGATCAGACCAAAAGAAAGAAAGAAAGAAAGAAAGAAAAATGATCAGAGTAGCTAAACAGAAATACCAGCAGATATTAAGAAAAATGTACTTCAAAAGCAAAATAATAAGGAAAAGTAGATGCAATTTGGTATATTTTTCATTGCTTACTAATTAGTATCCTCTTTTCCATTTGTCTTCAAAGAGAAAAAGATTAATTCCTTCTTTCATTTGCTTACTTTAGCATTGAAAACTTCAGGAGCTGGGACCCAGATTTTTGGCTCTTGGTGGAAGTATCCAAGTTAGTGTCCTTCACAGTTGTGACCGGCATGTGGAAGAAACCTGGAAAGAGGACATGTCTCTTCTCTGAGGACATGCCCCAAAGACTTACTTCTAAAGAACCAATTCCTACTGTTGCCTGCCTTCCTTCCTGCTACTAAAGAAATTCCCTGGGTTTTTAGAATTTCTTCTCCCTAAATTCTCTTTTTTTTTCTTATTTCTTTCATACAGCTTGACCAAAAACCAAAGAGGAAATTATTACCACAGGCATTTTATATTTTCTGGAATGATAATTTTCTTTGCCCTGATGAGAAAGGGCTTTCCAGTATCTAAAAATTATCTGTGATTCTTAAACTTATTTTTCTAAACAATTCTCTCTATATAAAACTCTCCTGTAAATTTTAGTGATTGATTTTGGATATAGATTGCTAAATAAAGTGTCAAGAGTAATTAATCTGTACACAGCCCAACTTTTTTGATGGAAATGTATTTATGATTTCCAGAGATAAATAATGTAAAAAATATTTCAAAGGTTAGAGCAAAAATGAATGTCCTCCTGCAGTTGGACTCTAAGAGATAATCCCTTAGCTCTTAAAAAAAGAAAGCAGCAAGCATTTAAACAGAATTCAACTAGGGCTTTCGTGTATCAATTCAACAGAATGTGTCTTTAATGTATCAATCATCTGTTACACTATGTGGCCTTAATGCTGAAGTTGTAGGTTAAGGGCCAAGATTCCAGGACTTGCTTGACTGCGGTCTCTACCACTTACCTAATGGCATACCCTTGAGCAAGTTACTTTATTTGTGTACGCCTCAGTTTCCTCATCTTCAATGTAGAGATAAAAATAACCTTCAAGGTAGAGATAATTGTTCATAGACTTGTGAAATGATATGACATAGAACATCTGAAGCACTAGCACAGTGCCTGGGATATAGCAGATGCTCAATAATAGTTACATCACAATTATAACTACATTAATTTAAAAAAATTTTAAATTGTGGTACAAAAACATAACACAGAATGTACTATCTTAACTAATTTTAGTTGTACAGTTCAGTGCTATTAAAAAATTCTCATTATACGAAAATTAATTCAAGATGGATTAGAGACTTAAATGTTAGACCTAATACCATAAAAATCCTAGAGGAAAACCTAGGTAGTACCATTCAGGACATAGGCATGGGCAAAGACTTCATGTCTAAAACACCAAAAGCAACGGCAGCAAAAGCCAAAATTGACAAATGGGATCTCATTAAACTAAAGAGCTTCTGCACAGCAAAAGAAACTACCATCAGAGTGAGCAGGCAACCTACAGAATGGGAGAAAATTTTTGCAATCTACTCATCTGACAAAGGGCTAATATCCAGAACCTACAAAGAACTCAAACAAATTTACAAGAAAAAAACAAACAACCCCATCCAAAAGTGGGCAAAGGATATGAACAGACATTTCTCAAAAGAAGACATTCATACAGCCAACAGACACATGAAAAAATGCTCATCATCACTGGCCATCAGAGAAATGCAAATCAAAACCACAATGAGATACCATCTCACACCAGTTAGAATGGCGATCATTCAAAAGTCAGGAAACAACAGGTGCTGGAGAGGATGTGGAGAAATAGGAACACTTTTACACTGTTGGTGGGAGTGTAAACTAGTTCAACCATTATGGAAAACAGTATGGCGATTCCTCAAGGATCTAGAACTAGATGTACCATATGACCCAGCCATCCCATTACTGGGTATATACCCAAAGGATTATAAATTATGCTGCTATAAGGACACATGCACACGTATGTTTATTGCAGCACTATTCACAATAGCAAAGACTTGGAATCAACCCAAATGTCCATCAGTGACAGATTGGATTAAGAAAATGTGGCACATATACACCATGGAATACTATGCAGCCATAAAAAAGGATGAGTTTGTGTCCTTTGTAGGGACATGGATGCAGCTGGAAACCATCATTCTTAGCAAACTATCACAAGAACAGAAAACCAAACACCGCATGTTCTCACTCGTAGGTGGGAACTGAACAATGAGATCACTTGGACTCGGGAAGGGGAACATCACACACCGGGGCCTATCATGGGGAGGGGGGAGGGGGGAGGGGGGAGGGATTGCATTGGGAGTTATACCTGATGTAAATGACGAGTTGATGGGTGCAGCACACCAACATGGCACAAGTATACATATGTAGCAAACCTGCACGTTGTGCACATGTACCCTACAACTTGAAGTTTAATAATAATAAATAAATTAAAAAAAAAAAAAAAAAAAATTCTCATTGTTGTGCAACTGTCTTAGTCCTGTTGTGCTGCCATAACAAAATACTTTAGACTGTAATTTACAAATAATAGAAATTTATTTCTCACAGTTCTGGAGGCTGGGAAGTCCAAACTGAGGCACCAGTCAATTCAGTATCTGGTGAAGGCTTGCTCTGGGCTTCACAGATGATGCCTCTTGCTGTGCCCTCACATGGTGGAAGTGGGAAAGGCTATGTCCTCACATGGTGGAAGAGACAGAATGGGTGAACAGCTCCCTCACATCTTTCTTAAGGTCACTAATCCCATTTACAGGGGCTCTGTCCTGGTCACTTAATCACCTCCTAAGGAGCCCATTTCTTAATATTATCACATTGATGATTAAATTTCAACATATGAATTTTGGCGGGACACATTCATACCATAGCAGCAACTGTAAACACCATCCGTCACTGTATTAATTATTAATGTGGCTTCAATCTACTATCCTGAAAAAATAACACAAATTTACCTCTATCCTATGTGAGGCTTTGTCAGAATAGATTCCTCCTAGTTTCTCAAAATTTTTTGAAATCTGATCATATCTGTTTGTGGCTAGATTTTGAAAAACCCTTCATGTGAAGTGTTCAAGGCATCAGACTGATTCCAGTGTTATCGAATGTTCAAAACTGTAGAGGTGAGTGCTAAACAGACCTGTGCAGCTACTCTAGGGTAAAATTAATTCTCAAATGCCCTCACTGACACTTTGCAGTGTCTTCTCCAGCAGACGTTTCTGACTGCTGCCGGCCTAAGCTCTGCTAATGGAGGTTTATAAAGGCCTTCACAATTCCTATGGTAACCCAGGAGAAAGGCTGTTGCCATGGGGACTAGTGAAGCCTATATAAACCTTCCATCTCCATCAGACAGATGAGAACGATGTAAGAATGAATCCTTTGCTAGTTCACCTCCAGAAATTGCTAATAATTATCTCTGTTTTTGGAAAAAGATTCTTCATTTCTTTCAGGTGAAAATTCATTCACATTTTTAGCTTCAAATAAGAATTATGCAAAATCTTGCTTGATGATCTTGGTGTTAACTAAAATCATCCAGAGAATGAAATGGCCAGTGACTGAACCATTTCCAAATTTCTATAGTGTTACCAGCCACTGAATAACATTTATCACAAGCATATTAACTTTTAAAACAAAAGAATAGTATATTTCTTTGAAAAGAATGAAACATAAACATATGTCTATTAATGCACCTCTCCATTGTTTTACAATTGGATCCAGGAGAATCTGAGCTCTGTGAAGGCAGGATCTGTTTTATTTACTTCCATATCCCCAGCATCTAGCCTATTGTGTTGCAATACTAGGGATTCAGTAAATGAATGAATAAATGAACCAATCAATCAATATACAACTTCATGTTGACAATGGCAGAGATAGTGAGTATTGATGTTCAAGTGTGTAACAAATGAAAGCTACCTCAAAAAACAGTATCTTTATTAGTTCATTTATTAAAGGACAATTTGTTAATGTCCACCACATTTATTCATTCAATGATGGCACAGTTCTTGCTTTGGTTCATTCCAAAAATATTTAATAAAGCTCGTCTTTAGGGATATCATCCTTAACAGGGCAACATTCCCATCTTCCTGG
The DNA here is from genome assembly GCF_047675955.1 of Chlorocebus sabaeus. Lineage (NCBI taxonomy): Eukaryota > Metazoa > Chordata > Mammalia > Primates > Cercopithecidae > Chlorocebus > Chlorocebus sabaeus. Next base: position 69,443,179 of record NC_132915.1, on the reverse strand, counting down.
AGCTCCTGATCTGCAGGCAGAGGCAGACATATATTGCTGTCAGAGTAAAATGGGATTGGTGTGAAAAGAAGCACAACCACCAAAATCTACTTAATCCTGATGGAGCTCAGGGACAGAGAAGACACAGTCTGAGGTGGGCCTTGATGGATGAGTAGGAATTTCACAGGCAGACAAGGCGATGAGAGGAGGTTTTTTGTTGGGAGGAGGAGATGAGGCATTTAATGCAGAAGGAAGAGCATATGTTAAAGAACTTGACCTGTTGAGGGAGTGGCAAGCATTCTCCAGTGGCTAAAGTGCAGGTTTTTTGAGGACTGTGGCAGGAGGCTGATTTATGACAGATTATGATAAGCCTAACATGCTATTCTTATCCAAATTCTTTTCCTGAGTGAGTGGAACATTCACAGCTTGAGCCTGTAGTGAATTTTCAGGAGTTAGGACGGGGTGAGACACGGTCCCCAGATGTGCGTTGTAGAGGAAGAGGGTCATAGAGTGCATCCAGGATATGACAGCATGGCCAAGTTCAGGGCTCTAGCATGAGGAACCCCACCATTCAAAGGGTCAGGTAGTGGGGCAGGCCCAGAGCTTCCCTTGGGGACAGCCACCGGGAGGAGTTGGGGAAAGTGGCCAGGAGGTCCATCTCTTTTAGAGGGTATCTGTGCCCCTCCTGGGTGAAGGCAGGCTTGAGTTGGAACAACACCATGGAATATAGACCTTTTTCAGCAAAAGTAAGACATATTCAGATCTGTGTTTTACAGACATCCTTCTAAGGCAGACAATGAGTAGGATGAGCAGAGCTGGGAAAGCATGAAGGCAACTGCAGGGATTGGAGAAGAAATGACCATGTGAGAGTTAAGTACCTATAGCATGAAGCAGGCTGATGAGTTCCCTCTTTTCCCTTCAAATATTTACTTAACACTTGTTATTTGCTTGTAGGTTGTCCTGGGTCCAGAGACCACATCTTTCTCAAGTAATGTATAAAACAGACACGCTGAATCTTTCCTTATCCTAAGCTGACACCTTTAAAGAGTTGATGATGGTGTAAGGGTTCAAGATGGAGCAAATATATCTGTGGACTCCTTTGCACATTACTTCCCTCCCCCATGCCCCATTTAGGGTAGAAATAGGGCTGATGGATGGAAGCTATCAAAAAATATTTTAATCAATATTAATAAAAACTTTCTAAAAATGAGGGTAACGAAGAAGATGGGAGATGCTTCCTGGGGTGGCATTGAGTGGTTCCTGACATACTGTAGAGTTCTCAATAAATTATTAACTATTATATCTTACAGTTGTTCCACAAACTTTCAGAGTAAGAAAGTATCAAGGTTATGCTGGCCTCACCAAAGTGATTTAGAAAACATTATCTCTTTTTTTATACTCAGGAAGAGAGTGCATAATATTACCATTATTTCTTTCTTAAATGTTTAAGATAATTCACCTGCAAAGCCATCAGGGCCTAGAGTTTTTTATGTGGGATGGATTTTGATAGTAGATTTAGCTTATTTTATAGAAATAAAGAATGTCCACATTTCAGATCTCTTTTGGTGTCTGTTTCAGAAAGTTGTGCTCTAGACATCTATTTCATCTAAGTTTCAGATTTATTTTCACATTTTTCATAATATCTTCTTCTTTTTTTCAATTTCTGTAGGTTCTGTAGTGATGCTTTCTTTTTCATCCTGATACTTCAAATTTGTCCATCTCTCTTTTTTATTCATGAGTCTTGACAGGAGTTTATTAATTTTATCCATTTTTTCAAGGAACCAACATTTGGTTTGACTGACTCTCTTTATTGTAGATTTGTTTTCTATTTCATTAATTTTTCTTCTTTATTATACTCTTTCTTCTACCTTTTTGGACTTTATTTTGCTTTTGTCCCTAAGTTCTTGCAGTAGATACTTAGGTAATTGATTTTTAGCTTATATTACTTTCTAATATAAGCTTTTAAATCTATTTTTCTCTCAGCACATTTTTAACTTCTCCTATGGTTTCATAAGCTGTAGAATCATTACCATTCAATTTAAAATATGTCATAATTTCTATTATCATTACTTCTTTGACCTAGAGGTTTTTCAGAATGATATTATTTAATTTCCAAACTTATGGGAATTTTAGAGTCATCTTTTTGTAACTGATATAGCTTAATTCCACTGTGGTCAGAAAACATATTTTAAAAGATTTCAGGCCTTTGAAATTTGCTAAGGTTTGCTTTGAGGTCTAGTATATGTCAATTTAATAACTGCTCCTTATGCACTGAAAAGAACATTTATTCCTTCTTTGCAGTGTTCTATAAATATCAATTAGATTAGTTTTGTTTATTGCATTGTTTAGGTATTCTTTGTTCTTACTGATTTCCCTCACGCTTATTCTACTCATTATTATGAGAAGTATGTTAAAGTTTTTCACACTGATGTGCATTCAACTATTTCTTTTAGTTGTATAAAATTTTACCTTATGTATTTTGAAACTGTGTTATCAGATGCATACAAATTTAGAGATCGTTATATCTTTTTGGTGAATGAAACCTTGTATTATTATCAAAGGTGTCTCTATTTCAGGCAATAATTTTTATCTTAAAAGTTACTTTACTGATATTTGTAAACCTATATCAATTTTATTTTAGTTAATGTTTATATGATATATCTTGACTATCTTTTTACTTTCAATATTTCTGTGTCTCTAAGAAATGACTCATATGTAGCTTGTCTAGGTTTTATATTTTTATTCAGTTTGACAATCTTTGTATTTTAATAGCATTTAGTATTCATAGAAATAAGTATATTAGTTTATACAACTATTTGAAAATTCGTTTTGTATTTGTCCTACCTGTTCTGTTTGTTTTTCATTCTTCTTGCTTTCTCTTTTTGGATTAATGAAGTTCTATTATTATTATTATTATTATTATCATCATAACATTTTCCTCTTTATCATTTTTTAGTTACATATTTTTTACTATGTCTTTAATAGCTAACCTAACAATTAGAACATGCAAACTTGACTTATAGTATAATGTAAATGAGTACTTTTGTCACTTCACTGACAATGCTAGGGTTTTAGAACATGTTAATTACTCTTTCCATTGTTCTTTATTCTTCTTGCATTTCAATGTTTTGGAGGAATTATTTTTCTTTTTGTGTGAGGAATTTCCTTTAGTAATTCTTTTAGTGCAGGTTTGCTAGTGATGAATTCTCTTGTGATCCTTTTGGTCTAAAAATACTGCAGAGCAAAAAGATTTGTCTTCACTAATTAGAAATAAAAACACTTTTTAATTGAAAGAATTTAATATGTATGGAAATTTTTAACAATATCACAAGAAATCCTGTACGCTTTCACCTAGATTTCCCAGTCTTTAGCATTTTGTCACATTTGCCTCTCTCTACTTGTACATATTATTTTGAACCATTTGAGAGAAAATTGCAGACAAGATGCCTGAGTACTCCTAATATTTCAAAGTGTATTTCTAGAAACAAGGACATTGTCCTACATACCCACAGTACAACCATCAAAATCCATAGACTCCATTAGAAATCTGCCAACTGTCTTATGAATATCTTTTACGGATCCAGGATACTACCCAGGATCATGGGTTGCATTTAGTTATTGAGTCATTTTATTCTGAAGCAGTTCTTTACTCTTTCCTTATCTTTCATGACATTGATGTTTCTGAAGAGTATAGCCCCATTACTTTATAAAATGTCTCTCAATTTGGACTAATCTCATGTTTCCTAATGGTTGAATTCAAGCTATACATATTTATCAGGAAAATCACATAAATGATTATTTATTCTCACTGCATCATATCAGGAGTCACATTGTGTTGATTTGTCCCATTATTGACGATGTCAAGTTTTTTCACTTGGTTAAGATGATGCTTGCTAAGTTTATCCACTCTAAGATTAACTAATAACCATTTTGTACTTATCAAGAAATAAGTATTTTATATTTACTAATTAATATGTGTTTTATAGGACAATATTTTGAGACAATGTAAATATCCTGTTTCCTATCAAATTTTAATCCATTAAATTTAGCATCTGTTGATGATTTTGCCCAAATCGATGATGATGATGATGATGATGATTATTATTATTATTATTTTGAGATGGAGTTTCACTCTTGTTGCCCAGGCTGGAGCGCGGTGGCGTGATCCTGGCTCACTGCAACTTCCACCTCCCGGGTTCAAGGGATTCTCCTGCTTCAGCCTCCTGAGTAGCTGGGATTACAGGCATGTGCCACCACACTCGGCTAATTTTGTACTCTTAGTAGAGACGGGGTTTCTCCATGTTGGTCAGTCTGGTCTCAAACTCCCGATCTCAGGTGATCTGCCCACCTTAGCCTGGGATTACAGGTGTGAGCCACCACGCCTGGCCCCAAATTGATTATTACCAAGATATTACCAAATGATGATTTTCTAATTTCATCAGTCTGCATTTATTAGTTTGTATTCTACTTTAAGGTAGAAAAATTGCCTTCTCTCCAATTTATGTTTTAATTCATTTGTTTCAGTATGTATTCATGGATTCTAATTTGATTCAATGGGTTATAATCTATGACTTTCTTTACTTATTTTGATGTACAAATTTTCTCTGATTTGGCCCAACATAAGTATAGGTGCTTGGAAGACCAGTGGCAGTTGAAAATAGGAAGCTCTCTCAAGCTGGCTTTATGTCCCCAAGATTTGATATGTCCCCAAGATTTTTGAGCACTTTCTTAATTTTTGGATCTTCATGATGCTCCTGGCTCGTCTTTTACTTTCATTTTCTCGGCCCTAGAATCCTCCATGTTTCCAGTGGGCTCTGGTTCCTGTTAGTGGAGAATCATGTTTTAGAAACCAAGACCTAAGTATTAGGTATGATCATGGTTATGGGCATCACAGATTCTAGGTCCTCTTCGTGGAAAGAACTGGAAAATATATCCATGTACACACTGACACATTCATGTCAATCTACATCTATCGATATTAAAAGCCAAGAGTTCACACTGATATATCCAATTGTAATCCAGGAACCCTTTTCATATTTAGAACTCCTTTCTCTGAAAATGAGAAATCGGGGCCCCACTATCCTTAATATACTTACTTATTTACTCAATCCCCCTGTATGTAAGCACTATAGCCCATATGGCATCATTGTAGGAAATAGAAGAATGTGCCTCTTCTGAGTAGATTTGAGGCCCCACTCACCCCTCAGCTGATTGCTTCTGTGCAGTGAATAATATGCATCACCTACTGCAGCCCTGTCAATTTTAGAGTCTGTGCACTTGACAGTTATCCCATAATTCTTCTCTTAGTATAATTACAATTAATGTGTGAAACTGACAGAAATTGCACAAAAATAAAGCAGTTTGGGTCCAATAAACCACTTCATTTTATTTTCGGCTGAATAAAGTCTTGTGTGTGGTTTCTGTAGAGCTAATTATATTTTTAGGAATAGAGAGCTCAAGGAAAATTTGGATGTGTTACCCTGTTCTGCTAAGCCCTGGTGCTACTGCAGCTGGCACATGGCATGCCTTTGGGCTCAGAAAGTTCAGAAAAGATAAAGTTAGGGGAAAATCTCTGAAGGATAAAAGGCATAACACCAAGGTTGGGAAGATGTAACATAAAAGGAAGGGAAAGAGAGCGCTAAATATATCAGTGTGATAATATACAGAAGGAAGCTGAGGGGGCTCTAATTATCCTGTAAAGAATTTCAAGGGGATTATGCAATTTCTTAATTTCCTAATTTTCTGAAAAGCACTCAAATAAGGAGCAAGACATCTTTTGTGGTTCAGCTTGAATGTCATCACCTTCATGAAATCTTCCCTAATGTCTACTTCTGTATTCCATAGCCCCAGCCCCAAATCATGACAGAAATTTGGGTGGGAGGGGGCATGAACCTGAGAAACAGTGGACAGAAGGAAAGACGCACTCAGAATTGAAGAAAATACAGTGGCAAGAATAATAATGGCTCATACCTACTGGGTGCTTCTATATGCCAAGCATTGTCTTTCAAGCTTTCCAGGTGTTCACTCATTGTCCCTCAAAACTGCACTACGAGTAAGGCACTATTATTATTACCCTTGTTTATAGATGAGGTAGCAGACACAGAAAAGTTGGGAAACTTACCTAGTGTGACATGATTATCGAATGGTCACATGGTTATTTCAGGGCCAGAAAATGAACCCAGAAAACTTGACCTTGGGTTCCTAATCAGCATACTATGCTGCCCCTGACAGTGCGGAGGGGAACTGAAATCTCCCAATAACCACCTTTCCTTCAGAAATTCCTGATTGTCTAGGAGCAAAGTTGGCTTTCAGAAGGTAGCCAAATATGAGTATAAGTGTTTGGGGGACCAGAGGCAGGGGACAGGAGCCTGTTTACAATAACAGAACCAGGGCTAAACTGAGACACGTGGTGCTTTTGAAAAGGAGAATCTTTAAATATTTATTTAATATTTATTTAATAGGTTCTGTGAGACACTAATTTTATAGTTATAAAAATGACGTGCCTCTTTCTTTATTGTAAAAAAAATAAAGATTTATTATGTCTACTCAATGCAGTGTAACCCTTTAACTTATTTGGAATCACCTAGAAATTTTTATTTTCAGAATCAGATAGCTTTGAGGGAAGTATAATAAAGGGTTTAAGATATAGATGTTAAATGGATCACGCATTCCTAATGAGCAACACTACACTATGTATTATTATATTTTTAAAAATTATTTATGGATTCTGCAAATGGAGTAGACTATTCAATTTTAGAATATTAGCTAACTGACCCCAGAGTTGGTGGCTCATCCAGTAGTTGTACTGTACACTTTGCACGTGGAAAGAACTAATACTCACCTTGTATTGGCTAGTGCCAGCTAAGAATATTTTTAAAATTTTTACTCCAATGTGCTGTCTGTATGGTTTCAGCAGTTCCAATTCATATTTTGCTAGTTATTTAAAGAAGTCATGTGGAAACCTGAGTAGGCTGGCACCATATTCCTGTTTATTCCAGTGATGTTTTATCATCCCTTATAGATTGGTATCCCAAGAACCTAGAGCTACAATAGGTTACTGCAGGCTGTAAGGAGACAGAACATTAACCTCTTCTACCAGACCTGTGAAAGAGGATGCTTTCCTTAGAAAGACTTGGTAGGCTGAGCAACCTTTGTGGTTATGGTGAGCAGTTACATGAACCATTGGGTGGGAGTCTGACTTGTTGACATAGTATGTTTCTTCTACACATTAGATTCTGAGTCTCTGATTTTGTGTATAAGTGCTCCAGAACAAGAGGATAGTGCCTCAGCAATTCCCAAACCTGGTTCAGTTTACTGATTGCAATGATCATTACACGAACCTGAACAGCTGAGATGGAGTGATAAGATAGGTAGTTCCAACTTCAGGGAGGCCAAGATCTATCTGGTAATTATGGGAGTGCCACAGGCAAAACAGAAAAAAAAATGACTTCTTAAACAATTATTCTGGGAACACTGTTCTTATCTGAAGGTGCCCTGTAATTCTTCTTGAGACTTATCTTCATCCAGCCATTATCTTCATCACCATCATCCCCATCATAAGCGTTACCACGATCCTCACTACCACCATCACCACCACCACTATTACAATAATCAGCATTTCCTGAGACTTCTAATGTGTCAACTTCCACTTAAACCTCTGCCTGTGATTTCTTCCTTTGATTTTGAAGTATCTGGAGATTTATCTTTCTTTGGAGCCCAGATACGTATTTTGTAAGTATTTATTTCTATATCGCCTAACATATATGTATTGGAAGCATAGGGAATAATCAGTTAATTCCAGCTTAGCCTGCCATGTTGCTGGCAAATCTCCCACAGAAATTCATTTAGCCATTGGACAAATACTTAGCTGCAAAAGTCCTTGCCTACATGACACTTAGAATTCTGCAGAAACCTACTCTGGACTTGCTATATGCCAGGAGACTATTCTAGGCTTTACACATATGAACTCACTGAGTCATCACAATCACCAAGGGAGGGTAGTGGCATTATTATCTCCATTTTACAAATGAGAAAACTGTAGCACACAGAGGTTAAGTCAGTTGTCCAAGGTCACACAGGTAGTGAGTAGTGGAGCTAGGGTGTAAATTCAGGCAGCATGGGCACTGAGTTTATGGTTTGACCATTATTCTGTACAACCTTTCTGTATGTGGATCTATGCCTAGAATACATGGGTCTCTCAAAAGTTTTTTATTGAATCATTAAATGATCACACAGTACTACATCATCTGCTGCTTGTATATCTTCCAGTAGATTCTAAGCTCCTTGATGTTCAGAGGAATATCTTCCTTGACTTTTTAGGTATGGAGCCACGCACAAAGCCTGCACAGAGTATATGCTCAGTAAGATGTCAAACACTGGAATGAATAAATTGCTAAATGGTCCCTAGAATGACAATGTTTCTGGACTTTGGCATACATATGAGTGAGAATCTGGGAAAGTGACTCTGAGATTTCAGGTGGCCTGCCCAACCCTCACAGGAGGTCTGTACCCCTACTTCTGGCCACACTTCATACGGGCTGTCAGTACATAACTGAAAGCCACAGGGCTGTTGGTAGGTCACTGAGGTCTTAAAGTTTGGAAACTTTTCTGGAGCTTCATTTTAGGGAAAACTCTTGACAATTAGCAAGGAGTGATTTACTCTCCAGGGAACCCCCGGAAATTGTCATCAATACCTAGAGTAGCTCAGACCTGTGGAGTCTCAAGGTCATCATCTCAGATTTGATGTCCCACAGAGTGTTATAAAGAGTTACATTCTGCCATCTGACATGAATGAGCAAGGCACTTGCAGGATTATTTGAATATATCCTAATTCCTGTTATAAGTGAATAGCAGCATCAATTTTTAGAAGTCTCACTGTAAGTATTTACACTAAAACATTTCAGATACCCAAAGTTAAGAATGTGGAAGGCTATCACATATGATAAAATGGATGCTGGGCAAAAAGTTGTTCTCCTAATTGGTCCCCAGTATTCTCACCTGCTAAATGAGAAGGTTGAATTAGATGATCTCTAAAGGTCTTTCCACATTGTTTGTGGAATGATATATCTATCATTTTTTGTATGCCTACTCTATACCAGCACTATTTTGGGACTCTACCTTTATTGTTTCTAGTAGATAAATATCAAAATAAAGTGACCATGTATTAACTACATTCCTACAAAGACATGCTATTTATTCATTCATGTATTACCTATTGATAGTTTACTGTATGCTAGGCATCAGGCTGGACACTGAGTACCATGACAGGTGTTGGGACATAAGTTGCCCAGTGTCACAAAGATAAAGAGGGTAGGACAGGAATCAACCTCAGGTACATTAAACTAAAGTTTCAGCTCTTTCTCTAGCTCTCATACATTTCTTCTAAGGTTCTTTGTCCTTAAAATATATGTGAATAGCAAAGACATGGAATCAACCTAGATGCCCATCAACAGTGGATTGGATAAAGAAAATGTGGTACATATACACCATGAATTACTACATAGCCATAAAAAATAACAAATCATATTCTCCATATTAATATGAAGGCCATTATCCTAAGCAAATTAATGCAGGAACAGAAAGCCAAATAATGCATGTTCTCGCTTATAAGTAGGAACTAAACAATGGGTACTCATGAACAAAAAGGTGGCAAGAATAGACACCAGAGACTACTAAATGGGTGAGGGAAGGAGAGGGATGAGGGTTGAAAAACTATTAGGTACTATGCTCACTATCTGGGTGATGAAAGCAATCATACCCCAAACCTCAGCATCACACAATATTCCTATGCAACAAACCTACACGTGTAACACTGAATCTAAAATAAAAGTTGAAATTATAAAAATAAAGTAAAATATATGTGAATTACTGACACTTTTTCTAATTCCTACTCCAGTGATTCTCCTGGCCATGTATTAGAATCATTCAAACCAATTAGATAAATATTTCTCAGGAAGGGGGAGGGAGAATCAATGTTTTGTTTTCAAAATTCCCCAGGTGATGGAAATGTGCTGCCAGAGTTGAAAACCAAATCCTTTTAGAGTCTAATTTTATGGAATTTTTAAAATATAGAATTGTGGTAAAATACACATAACATAAAATTTGCTACCGTAATCATTTCGAGTGTACAGTTCAATAATATTAAGTACACTCACACTGTTGTATAACTAATCTCCAGAATTATTTTCATTTTGCAAATCTGAAGCTCTGGTACCCATTAAGCAGCTCCCTCTGTCCCCTCCCTTCTTCAGTCCCTGATAACCACCTTTCTGTTTTGACCTTATGAATTTGCTTATTCTAGGTACTTCATAAGCGGAATTGTATCGTATTTATCTTTTTGTGACTGGCTTACTTCATTTAGTATAATGTCCTCAGATTTATCCATGTTGTAACATGTGTCAGAATTTCCTTCCTTTTTGTCTTTGTGTTTGCAACTATAACACAATATCAGAGGTAAGGTAATGATAATGAATGCAAATTTATCGTATTACAGTTCTGGAGGCCAGGAAGCCCAAGACTGAGAGGCCAGCATTTGGCTAGGGCCTTCTTGCTGTGTCATCCCATTCCAAAAGGCTGAAAGACAAGAGAGGGCAAGAGGGAGCTGACTTTGTCCTTTTATAACAGCACCAATCCCACCTATGACAGTGGGACCTCATGGTCCAACTACCTCTTACAGGTCCTACCTCTTAATATGGTGTATGATGGTGATTAAATCTCAACATAAGTTTTGGAGGGGACAAACATTCAAACCATAACACTTTTTAAGGCTGAATAATATTCCATTGTATGTAGATACAACGTTTTCTTTATCCATTCACCCATCAATGGACGATTGGGTTGCTTTCAACTCTTGGCTATAGCAAATGACGTTGCTATGAACATAGGTATACAAATACCTTGTCGAGATCCTGCTTTCAATTCTTTTGTGCATATACACAGAAGTGGAGTTTCTGGATCATACAGTAATTCTATGTTTAGTATTTTGAGGAACTTCCATACTGTTTCCAACACTGGCTGCACAATTTTGTATTCACATCAACAGTGCACAAGGATTGCACTTTCTCCACATTTTCACCAATGCTTGTTATTCTCTCTCTCTCTCTCTCTCTCTCTCTCTCTCTCTCTCTCTCTGTGTGTGTGTGTGTGTGTGGTAGCTATCCTAATGAGTGTGGTTTTCTATTTTAATTTTTAAATCCATTTGTATTTATGTGTGGGGATCTATTTTATCACATAGTTTTAGTTATTTGTGAATTTTTCAATGATTTTACATCATTGTTCTACTCTCATTTGAAGAATCTCTTAAGAGTCAGTATTGATCACCCTTCTTAGAACTTGGGAGTGGGTTGATGCTGAGGAAGCATTCGACAGGATCTCTGTTTTCAAGTTGCTTACAGTCTAGCTGGGAGCTTGCTTACAGCCTTGCTGGATTTTTGTCTTGGCTCAACTCATATCTGCTGCTGTCTGGTGGCTCAAGTCCTTGAAAGATAGAGATGGCTGAAAATGCACGGTAGCCAAGTGGAGGGTGAGACGGTATTCCATATGGAGAGAATATGTGGAGTGAATTATGGAGCTGGGAATGGGCATGCTATTTTGGAACAAATACTGGCCTGATTAGAACTCAAATTTATGTTGGAAAAAGGTGGGGAAAACTGTCAGATCAGTCCAAGCAGGCAGGGGATAATCTTGGAAGTCAGGTGGGGCATTGAGAATCACTGGGGCAGGTTGCAGGGTTCTCCAGCAGGGAAGTGCACACCAGGCTCCAAGAAGTGTTTGTGTTGATGAGAATAGAGGAGAGATGCCACAATAAGTGAGTGGTCGCCCAGGCAAGAGCATCATCAAAGGCACTAGACTTATCTTTAAGGGAGAAACTGTAAGTGTTGGAGACAGATTGAATATGGGAACCAGAGAAGAGGTGTCTTTCAGAACTGTGGAATATTCTGGGAGATGAAGTAGTTATTTCTTCAAAGATGATTGTAAGCTGGTTGTGGTAGCTCCCAGCTGTAACCTCAATAACTTCAACTACTCAGGAGGCCAAGACAGGAGGATCCCTTGAGGCCAGGAGTTCAGGGCCAGCCTAGGCAATATAGAGAGATCTCATCTTTAAAAATAAACAAATAAATTAGCTGGGTATGGTCATGTGAACCTATAGTCCTGGGTCTGTGGCAAGAAGATTGCTGGGGTCCAGGAATTCAAGGCTACAGTGAGCTGTGAGGCTGCCCAGGTGGCAGTATGAGACCCCATCTCTACAAAAAACAAACAAACAAAGGAAATTGTAGTTGTGAGGAAGATGGAGAGCCCCAGTAATGGTATTCATTATGTTTGAGTGCAAGGGAGAGAAAACCAAAATATCAGCAACTTAAACAGACGCAAGTTTATATTTCTGACACTAAAACCAAGTCCAAAACTGAGCAGACTAGTATTCATATAAGTGGTCGGGATTCCCATGGTCACATCAACCCCAGTGTGGCCACTGTCCAGGCTTGTCTTCCTGCTGACCTCTGCCCTTCTCTTCCTTCCACTTTCTTCTGACTGTTAAAATCCAAGCCTTCTTCCTTCTTGATTCCCCACAACCAGCCAGGAGCAAATGCCACTGTCCATCTACAATGCATCTTTGCCTGTTCACTCGACTCCACCTGCCCCAGCGCTGGTCTCAGCTCTTTCCTTGCGATTTTTCCCCAGCCGCCTTGAATGTTCTTCCAGTCTCTTCTCTAATCCATTTTTCTCATGGCTGTCAGGTTAGCCCTTCTAAAGAGCACATCACTCCTGACCCACAGCCTTTTGATAATGTCCTATAGCTTCTAGAATAGTCAGAACTCTTGAGCTTGACATTCAAGGCTCTAGGTCAATTAGGTAAAATCTTTTCTTTTTTTGGGGGGGAGGGGGGAATGGAGTCTCACTCTGTCACCCAGGTTGGAGTGCAGTGGCACGATCTCGGCTCACTGCAACTTCCGCCTCCTGGTTTCAAGTGATTTTCCTGCCTCAGCCTCCCAAGTAGCTGGGAATACAGGCTCGTGCCACCACGCCTGGCTAATTTTTTGTATTTTTAGTAGAGATGGGGTTTCACTGTATTAGCCAGGATGGTCTCAATCTCCTGGCCCCATGATCCGCCCGCCTTGACCTCCCAAAGTGCTGGGATTACAGGCATGAACCACCACGCCCGGCCAATTAGCTAAAATCTTAAAGACAATTGCTTAATTTCATTTTAACATTCTTATTTTAATTTCATCTAATTTTTAAAACACTTTAAAGGAGATGACTTTTAGGTAAATTTCTTTTTAGGAGAATTAATGACTAGGAGAAATCACTTAAATTGAAGTGTTTCACATTCAAAGCCAATAACAAGCTGACTGCACTCCACCTTTTCAAATGTAGTCCAATTTTGTCTTAATGGATCAAGACCATTTATCCAAGTTACCAAAAATCTATGAGTTTTCTGGATTATCTTTGAGTCTCCACGAGTCAGTTAGGAAGTTGGATCTGAGAAGGGTTGACTTAAAACCCAGGAGTAGGCCTCACTGAGGTCTAGATGTGCCTAAGGGCTTGTGGTTTTCTGAGCTCTGCCCTGCTCTGATGCTTTCTTGACAGCAAAGAAACCCGACTCCACCCCGTGTGTCTCCAGGAAGTGAAGGGTGCACACTGGAAGGGGGTTGTTATGGTCCTTGGCAGCATCTATCTGGAACTGGCTTAGGATGGATACAGATCTGAATCTCAGCCCCCATGCTTACTCTCTTGTGATCTCGACATTTTGCCTTATATCTCTGGCCTCGGTTGCCTCACCATAAAAAGGGACTGATCACAGGATTTCACACCCTCCTCATGTTGTTGTTAAAAAGATTAAAGATGCCAGGACACTTTTCAATTATAACTATCTTATGGGAATTTTAATACTTCCTCTATTTGTTTTCTAGGACTGCTGTAACAAATTAGGGTGTCTTAAGATGACAGAAATGTGTATTTTCACAGTTCTGGAGGCTTGAAATCTAAAATCAAGGGGTTTGCAGACCCACACTCCCTCCAGAGGCTCTAGGGAAGAATTCTTTTCTGTCTCTAAGGAAGAATTCCTTTTTGTCTCTTCCTAGCTTTTGTGTTCTGGCAAACCTGGGAAGCCCTTGGTTTGTAGAGGCATTACTCTTTTGCTGTGGGAGGTGGATTGGAGGAAAGAGCACCAGATACCCAGGTTCTAGTCCCAGTTCTGTGGGATTTTAAGTAGGTCTTTTCACCATCTAGCTCTCAGTTTCTGCATGCATGAAACAAGGCATTAGGCCATGAGAGCTGTAAGATCACAGGCCTGTGAAGGGGCTTGGAGAAGAGGGAGGGCTAAGGACTGCTTAAGAAAAGAGGGCTTAAGAAAAATTGCCTGCCTTTTATCCTGCTTATAAAAATTGTACATTCAGTTGCGATGGTGGTGATGGTTACACAACAATGGGAATGTACTAAAGCCACGAAACTGTACAATTAAAAATGGTTACAGACCGGGCGTGGTGGCTCATGCCTATAATCCCAACACTTTGGAGGCCGAGGTGGGTGAATCATGAGGTCAGGAGTTCGAGACCAGCCTGGCCAACATGGTGAAACTCCATCTCTACTAAAAATACAAAAACTAGCCGGGCGTGGTGGCGCACGCCTGTAATTCTAGCTAGTCAGGAGGCTGAGACAGGAGAATCGCTTGAACCTGGGAAATGGAGGTTGCAGTGAGCTGAGATCATACCACTGCACTCCAGGCTGGGGGACAGAGAGAGACTCCGTCTCAGAAAAAAAGAAAAAAAAAAAAGAGGTTACAGTGGTACATTTTATGTTATGTACGTTTTACCACAACAAAAAACAACAATGAAAGTCGTCATTTGTGGTACAGGGTTTCGCAGTTTATAAATTTCTTTCATCTCTCTATGTGATCTTCAGAATAGCTCCATGAGGTAGGCATGGTAAGTGTTGGTATTCCTATTTTACAGATGGGGAAACTGAGATTCAAAGCAGAATGCCCTGCTGCAGTTTCCTCATCACAAGTGTGCTGTTTTTTTCCAGCATGCCACTGTGGCTGCCTCTGGGCTTAGCACCGGCTCACTCTAGAATTGAAGACGTGTTCCTGGGCTCTGTGTCACCCAATGCAATGCCACACACTGTGGGTGTTCTGTGAACAGCTCTTGGTGTTGATGACTCAGATGTTGGGGAGAGGAACGAGAAACTAACAAACAGGGGGATTTGACCAACACATATGCCAGGCACTGACCTAGGCTCTGTGAGCTCAGCAGTGAACCAAACAGATACAGCCACTGCCTTCGTGCAGCTCAGCATCTCATGGGAAGGCAGGCACTTAGTCAATCAGTGCAGAGCCAAAGTTTAATTGAACATGCACAAGCATGTGATGTGTTGCAGAGGGGAAGCTGCAGTGCTTTGGATGGAAGGAGTGGAGAAACTCACTGACATTGTGGTGGTAGTCAGGGAAGGCTTCCCAGAGGAGGCGAGGCAGTCACAGAGACCTGTCAGAGGAGTGGGGGTTGGGGCAGGGCTGGCACTGAGGGTGGACCCAAAGGTTACAGGAAAGCTGGAAAGAAGATCATAACAAAGGTTCTGTTTTACTTCCTTTGTTGTAAAGTGAACTTCCTCAAAAAGCACCTTGAAAAAAAGAGAAAATGGTTTCAGGAGCTGTTATTTTTTGCCTCCTTGGCCTCAAAACTGAGCTGAATGGAGGAAGTTTAATGTGAAACTTTTGATGCACTGTGCATTAATTAATTAATTAACCCATAGTGCATCGAGTGTCAAAGGCATTTAATGAAAAAGCAAAGGCGCCATTGAATGGACGCCAGGCCTTTGGTTCTGCTCAAGAGGCATGCCCACTTGCAGAAGCCCTCGGGGGTTTAGGAACCTACCTTTCTGTCCCCTTAGATGCTATTAGGGTGAATCCGAGGGATGTGAGAGTGAGTGAGTTAAATAGCTAAGCAGTACTCCAGTGCCATTCTCTTCCCTCTCTACTCACACCCCTGCCTGGGCTTCTCACAGCTCTGAGAAGCTCTGGAGTACTCTTTTTCCTCCTCACTTGAGACTATCTCAAGAAATCATGGTGTAGAGACACTAGCAGTGTAATCTGTGGACTCTTACATTGTCTTGTTTTTTTTTTTTTCCTTATTAATTGCATGGCCACAGTTTTCTCACCTGTAGCATGGGGGATGATACTGCCTTCTTCATAAGATTAGTCCTTTGAATTTTTTAGAATTTGTATTTTATAGATGTAGCAACAGGACCCAAAAAATTAAGTGATTTGTGCAAAGTTACACAGCTGGTAACAGTGATGAGAAATGGAGCTCAGGTTTTCTGTTTCTAAACCCAGTGTTCTTTCCACTAGCAAAGCTTCCCAGCCATGGCATATCGATGGGTCCTCAGTATCCAAAATGTCAGTGTCCTGGGATGACCAGGTAAGGCCTGAGGCTGCAAGGAGAAAGGTTGAGAAGCCCTGAATATAGGACCCTGTAGTTAAAAAAAAAAAAAAAAATTGGATGTGCTAATGTTGCTATAATGTCATTGAGCATAGGTTTAACTTTTTTGTTATTATTTTGTGCCAGGTTATTTGTTGGAAGCAGAATTATCTACTAGAATTGGCCTAGGAGTGTCACATCTTTATGTGTTAAATGACACAGCTGTGGTATCATTAGAGCTCTACTTCCCTTCCTGCTGGGCAGCTCAGCATCATGTGTTCCCGATCTCAGCCCTAGACTCCTGGGGTCACTGTCTAGTCATGCTGCCTTTCTTAGTGTCAGAGTCAGCTTATGACACAGTCTCAAGGAGTCACTGCCACCTCTCTTATTTCCATGTCCCCGATTCAAATTTATTTTATTTTTATATTCATTTATTTATTTTGAGATGGAGTCTCGCTCTTGTTGCCCAGGAAGGAGTGCAGTGGCACGACTTCAGCTCACTGCAACCTCCGCCTCCCGGATTCAAGCAATTCTCCTGCCTCAGCCTCCCGAGTAGCTGGGATTACAGGCATGCACCACCACACCTGGCTAATTTTGTATTTTTAGTAGAGACGAGGTTTCACCATGTTGGTGAGGCTGATCTCAAACTCCCGACCTCAGGTGATCCACCCGCCTCGGCTTCCCAAAGTGCTGGGATTACAGACGTGAGCCACCGCACCCAGCCCCAATTTCAAATTTATCAGAAAGAGCTGCTTAGCTTTCAGTGTCCTTGCATGGACCCTGTTACATATAATGGTCTTTAGGCCACACTCCTTTTAGTTAGAAAACATGAGTGAGTGAGTTGGTATATTCTTCCTCTTCTACTTTTTTTTTTTTTCTTATTCACTGTTAATTCCCCTTAAAAAATCAAAGGGTAGGAGAACTTTAAGCATTTTGAAAGAGACAGTTAATCAATACACATTATTCTCCAAACATTCTAGGAAATTCAAGGAAATTATAAAGTGCCTCCTAAAGACCTCTTCAGATATCTGTGTGCCTGCCCTTCAGAGAGAAAGTTTCCTCTTGGCACATAAAGAAGTCAAATTAGGCCCAGAAGAGACTATCCTTGTTGGAGCGTGAATGTCAAAGAAACAATCTTCAGTAAAAGAGCTTTCTCTCTCAGCATGCTCTGAGAGAAGAATAACTTTGGTTATTGGTGATGCCTGTGAAAAGAGTAGTGAAAGAGTTTTGGGGATCACAAGAACGGATATTTATATGAAGTCTGAATGTCTTGATTAGTAGGAATTTTAGCTTCTAGCATCCTTGGTAAAGAAACTTTTTACTTCAGAGTGCACTGGGATTTGGGAGCTGCAAAAGGGATAGTACCCAGCCTCTCCCAAGAGAGGTGCTAAGTGCCTTTATCAGGCTCAGTGGTACCTGCTTGGGAACAATCTCTTTAGATGTATGGAATAAACACTTGCCCATCTCCTCTGCCAACTTCAGAGCGAGGACCTGGTATGACTTTGGGGCCAGGACATTGTCCCCAGCCCAGAGGACAGTCCTGCTTGGAGGATATTTACAAATACTTTCCTGGTGACCAGGTTTCATAGCTTAGAGATTTCAAGAGAATTGGCTTACAGCAAAAGGCAGTCCCTAGGAACTGAAACTTAAAGAGTTTCACAATCGTTAATCAAGCTAAAGTTCACCTTTTCTGTGGGTGGGTGGGTGAGTCCCATGATTCCAGCTCAGCCTGGTCCAATTGGCCGGAGTCTTCTTTTGGGAGACAAACCACAGCTGAGCACCCTCCCAGGCCCTGAGAGGAGGTCACATCTCTCACAGCCTCCTGGGTGTCAGAGGCTGTGGCCACCGGTGGTCCCTACACCAGTCAATGTGGTCCAAGCTCAATGCCCCTGCTCATCAGTTTACAGAAATTATTCAGTATCTGTTTATACTGCAAGAACTAGCTCAGAAGCCCCAGTCACCTATCTCTGGGGGAATGGTGCAGGAGCAATCTACTCAGCTGAAACACATTAGGAAGTAGCATTGTTTAGAGTATAATTCAAATCTCAATTTTTCCATTTTCCATCTGTATAACTTTGGGCAAATACTTAACATCTGTGAGCTTCAGTTCTCTTACCTATAAAATAGAAATAATATTGTATTTCTTAAATAATATAAATGATATAAAGCATGCACAATGTTTATCCCAAACCCTGGCAAGGAGTAGGCCCTCAATAAATGATGGATTTAAACTATGCCAGCAATACAAGAAATGGAAGTGGAGGCTTCTCCTGCATTGACTTAGGGCAAATCCTTCCTTCTTGGGCTTATGTCAACTGAGAGATGGTATTAGATCAGGGAACACCTTGGTGAAATCAGATTCAAGAGAACTAGGCTTGAGTTCAGAGGCCCTCTGGCTCTGAGGAGGTTTCTGTCAGGCCCCAAGGCTGTGCCAGATTCTGCTGGAAACGTTGTACTCTTTATTCATTCTTTGTAGCCCACCTCTCAGGCCAACCACCTTTTGGTTGATACACAATACATCTCTAAACCCTTGATTATACCAATAATCCGACTGAAAGACAGCTTGGGTCTCCTTGTGGGCTCAAGGATACTTCACAGAGCCTCTTAAAGCATCTAAAATGTACCAGACATTAATCTAAATGCTGGGAATAAGGAGATAAATAAAATAAACTAAATGCCTGCCCTCATGGGGCTTACATTCTCATGGGGAGACAGACAATAAACAAGAATATAATTAATGCAATATAATATAATATATAATACAAAAATTTAATATAATATAGTGTTATGAAAATAAAAAAAACAAGCAGCTGAGGAGATCAGAAAAGGCCTTTCTGGCAAAGTAATGTTTGAGCAGAATCTTGGATTAAGTAATGAAGAAAAGCATTGAATGTCTGGGATAAAACTGTCCTGTGCAAGTGGAATGACAAGCACCAATTTCCTGAACCAAGAGGGTGGTTGTTAGATTAGAGAACACAAGGGGCTGAAGTGGGGTCAAACAAGGGGACAGAAGAAAATGAAGTTAAGGGATCAGGGTAAGCCAGATCTGCAGGGGTCTCACAGATCATGATAATGTCTTTGGAGTTTATTTGGAATGAGACAGGAAATCATGAGGGGGTCTTTGTGAGTGATCTGATTTATGTCTTTAAACGATCACTCTGGTTTCCATAGGAAGAATAGACAATTAGGTGGTGACGGTAGAAAAAGGAAGACTGGTGAAAACCCTTTTGCCGTGTTCCAGACAGGGGGTGTTTGTGGGTTGGGGGAAGGTGGTATTGGTGGAGATAAGAAGTGGCTGTATTCAGGATATATTTTGAAAATGAAAGTGATGGTCCTTGTGGGATAGATTGGATATAGATGTGGGGGGAATGGAACATAAGAGTCAAAGATGAGTCCCACTTTTTGACCTGAGAACCTTGATGAATGAAGTTGCTATTTATTGGGATGAGAAGAGCTGCTGAAGGAATAGACTGGAGGAGTTAGAAATGCTGAGTCCATCCCCAGATGGCTTTCAGACATCTGAGTGCAGTCACTGAGGTCCTTTTGAGGGTCAGAGTGCTGAGAAGATGAATCAGAGGCCTTGCTTTCCCAAAGGAGGCAGCAAGCACTCCCTGTCTGTGATCACAGAACTGAAGCTGTAAAGAGCACCCACAGGAGGTGCTCCTCAGATGCTCAGTCTTAGAAAAGAGGCAGGGCGACTGTGACCGAGGCTGGGGGCAGCTAAAAGTTAGACTAGTGATGGATAATATTTGAGCATAGAGAGCTGCTCAACACTGCATTTGGACTTGAATCTTTTTGTGTAAATAAGAAAGAAAAACCTGGGTTCATAGAATGTCTTACAATTTAGGATGTGCTTTCAAATCCATCGTCATATTTATCCTATGAGGTAGTGACTGCTATCTTCAGTTTGGAGATGAGGAAATGGAAGTTCAGAGATGTTCAATGACTTGCCTAAGGTCACAGAACTAACAGGTAAGGGAATCCTCAAATCTAGAAGTTTTGTAACCCTTAAAATATCCATTTTGTTGTTTTGTTTTCATTTTATCCTGGTTATTATGGAATAGTCACATTGATTCCGCCAATAAAAAAATCAAATCTATAGTATCTAAGATGGCTGTAAAATGTCCTTGTTGTCCCCTGTTGACTGCACATGACCTGTGTGGCCTCCCAGGCATTCCTTTGCAATCCAAGGCTTTTCTGGAAGCTTTTTGTGAGTATCACCCCAATTCCTGTCCCTCTTAACAAATTCTCTTTTTAATCAATGGTTTATTTGCATTGAAAGAGGTTTTCATGCTGAGCAATATTTTGGGAACATTTTACAATTCCTGTTGCTAAAGTTCCGAGAGAAGACGTTCCAAAAAAGGCCCTTTCTCTATCGGATTATTTCAAAACAATGGGAAGAGAATAGTTTTTCAATGAGCATTTCAGAAATTCCTGCAAGGTATCATTTAGTTCTGATTGAGACCACAACTGTGTCTACTTGGTGCTAAACACTGGAATGAAAAATGAAAATGACAAGAAATGAGATGTTAGGACTGGGTAAAAGTCCAGCTCTGATGTCCCTTAGACACTGTAAGTCATTGCCCTTGGGTCACCCAAATACCCTCAGGCTCTCCTCTCAATCATAGCAGCCTATGAAGGAGTGGACAGAGCCCTGGGCCTGAAGAATGACGTTGGAGTGTCACTCTTAACTCCGGTACTTCCTGGTGTGTGATCTTGTCCAGACTCAGCTTCATCATCTGTGAAATGAATATGAGAATGCTCACACAACTTCCTTTAAAAAGTTTATAGGAACAAATTAAGCAGATTTTGAACTAGGCAGGAGTCATGTTGTACTTATCTTTGCATCTGCAGATCCAAATACAGGCATGTAATAGGGACTGAATACGATTTTGTTGAATATTTTATAAATGGGTATAGTACAGGCAATGCTCTAGCACCTATTATTTACATAACTCTATTCATACTTGCCAAGTACCTCTGGTATGTAAGCAAAGTTGCCATTTCTAGAATATGAGGACACATAATCAGAAAAATAATATTTACTAAAAGCATAAAATGTGCTATGCTAGATGTGAAAATGTTTTTTCAGTTAGTCCAAGCAGTGAATAATCCCAGCTTTTGTTCTACTTGGAGCACCTGTTTGTAATCCATGTCATAAATATTTTCATGACTATTGCTTAGTAGTCAATGAGTTTCTTTGTTGGCATAGAATTTAAGATATTTCCCTAATAAGGACACCCAGTGTTAAAGCAATGAATTTCTATAGCTATGCAGTTCAGAGAGTTACCTAGGAGATGAAAAGCTAATCTGTCTGGAATTTCTGCCCTTGAGACCAAAGATACTATAAATTTGCTCTGGAAGAAAATAATCATGGTAAGCATCTTAATTTCTTCCATCTCGTTTCCAAGCAGATGTCGCCGTGTTTTAGCCTGGAATTCATCATCTCTCTGATACATCAACATTGACATATTACATCTTCATCTCTTATTATAGAAAATGGAAATGAAACCAGAATGTGAGCATGTTGAATGAATTGGACTCCCCAGAGATTTGGGGGAGAAGAAAACCTCCCACTCGCCTTTGACTTTTGGATTTCTTGTTTCCTTCATGTTTAGATTGCACTTTGAGAGGTCCATCTGGAAGTTCACTTTGTATATTTTGCAAATGCAAGCAGAGCTTATTATCAAAAGACAAAGCTCCAGAGGAAGCAAAACATTTGGGGAGGTGGGAGAGAAGCACCTAAAAAATCTAGTGACAGTATGAAGGTTAAACTCCAGAGATTAAACTCCATTTATTTCTGGGCTTGACTTTGCCAGTCTGCTAGTGTGGGTGAATGCTTAGATATGTTTAGCCGTTTGCTTTCTATCCATTAAGCTCTCCGTTTAGAGGATGAATTTGGATAGGTGTCAATACCTGCAAATGTCATCAATCCTGTAACACCTTTTTGGTGCTGAGTTATCATAGGAGCACTGCACAGCCTGCCTGGGACTCTAGTCCTCCCACAGCGGGCATCACTACACTTCTTTCATTTTTCTGGCCTCAGGAAAACATTCTTCGGATTTCAGGATCCTATTATATGTTGAGTGAATTGCGTTCTTCTTGAATTCCTTACAAAGTCACTCTGGTCCTTTGAGATTAGAAGTTTAAACTTGGAAGGCCATACCTCATCGAGTTCTCTTCACTGTGGCTCCCCAGGCATTTCTGTCACAGCCAGACTTAATCCCCTTCAGACATATCAAGTCAACCATCAGTGAAGGTGGTCTTTATTTCCTTCCACATGCTGCAGAGATTAAGGCCGCCTGATTTTCTCATATATTCCCTGGCACACTGACCACAGACTCTGCTGTGGTCCAAGATGGATAGAAATAATGTTTACAACTTGGCCCAAACTTATTAGCCATTAGTGGGAAAAATCCATTTTATCCTAGAGTCACAAGGGCTAATGCCATCTTGGCCATAATAGGCTAATTGTAATGAACATTAACACCCCAGGACCTCTTTGTTAATTTATGGACCAGGGAAGAGAAAAAGCTGTTTGTTTTAGTAGTTCTGGGGAAAACTGTCAGCATTAGGCATTGGGGGATAGGAGGCTGGGGGCATGAGAATGGCATTGAATTTAGAGTTGGAACCCAAGTTCAAATCCTAGCTACAGTATCCTCTAGATCTCTAGATATGTGACCTTGGACCAGTAGCTTAATCTTCCTTGGCCCATGTTCTCACCTGGAATATGAGAATGCTGTCATCTGTTCTACACAATCACTAAAGGGTCGTTATAAGGGATAGAGGGTGTCTTAAAAACAATCAAGTGCTAATGGAGTTAAGAGCTACTGCCATTGTCACCCATATCACATCATGAGTGGTCTAATAACCATTTATTGCAAGTTTTATGACAAATTCTATATAACAAAAGTTTCTTATGTGCCTCTCTGAGCCTTGGTTCTCTTACTATAAAACGATATGAAAATGATTCTACATAGCTCACAGATTCAATGAGACAATAAGTATGAGTAGGCCTGTACTGCACAAGGTGGGTTTTATCTCTCTGTCTCTTGGCACTAGTCTGGGACCTGGTAGAGTAGCTGTTCAATATGTATTTTTTTGATCTAAGTTTCCCACAAATACTTTCCTGAAAGCTTTCTGGCAATAGGGTCTTGGAATGCCACTGCTGAATGCATTGGAAAACTTAGCAAACAAGGAGGCAAGGAAAACTGCTGCCTATCTCCTTGCCCCCAGTTGTGGTATTGTCCCCCTTTCTCCCAGTCCTGTCCTGGCTGGGAGATGCTGTGATTCCACTTAAAGAGGAAAGTTCAAGATAGCACAGTCCAAGAAGAGAGACCAGGGTAGGGAAGGGACTGGAAACAAAGTCAAATGAAATGAGGCATTTTCATGAGCACTGGGATACTGAATCTGGAGAACAGAACCCATGGAGTTCCACGACAGTCATCAAAGATCTGAAGGAATTGGTGTTTTCCAAATTTTCCAGTGAAAACCAAAAGTAAGAAAGATATTTTTATAACACAATCTAGAACATATTTATATAAATAACCGAAATTATAATACCAGTTACTATTACAAGCTCTAAATGCTGATATTTTCTACTCTGAATATTCAATTCAATTAGATTTGATTCAATTCTTTCCTCTTCTATCCTATCTTAGCCTCTTCTAATTTCATTCAATATCATGCTAGATGTAATTCCAAAATTGATTTAATGGCCTATTAATGAAAAATATTGGTGTAGAAGACATGGATAGTCCCGGGGGCGGAGCAAGATGGCCGAATAGGAACAGCTCCAGTCTCCAACTCCCAGCGCGAGTGACACAGAAGACCGGTGATTTCTGCATTTTCAACTGAGGTACTGGGTTCATCTCACTAGCGAGTGCCGGACAATCGGTGCTGGTCAGCTGCTGCAGCCCGACCAGCGAGAGCTGAAGCAGGGTGAGGCATCGCCTCACCTGGGAAGCGCAAGGGGGAAGGGAATCCCTTTTCCTAGCCAGGGGAACTGAGACACACAACACCTGGAAAATCGGGTAACTCCCACCCCAACACTGCGCTTTAAGCAAACAGGCACACCAGGAGATTGTATCCCACACCTGGCTGGGAGGCACACCAGGAGATTGTATCCCACACCTGGCCGGGAGGGTCCACGCCCACGGAGCCTCCCTCATTGCTAGCACAGCAGTCTGTGATCTAACCGCAAGGCAGCAGTGAGGCTGGGGGAGGGGCGCCCGCCATTGCTGAGGCTTAAGTAGGTAAACAAAGCCACTGGGAAGCTTGAACTGGGTGGAGCTCACAGCAGCTCAAGGAAACCTGCCTGTCTCTGTAGACTCCACCTCTGGGGACAGGGCACAACTAAACAACAACAAAAGCAGCAGAAACCTCTGCAGATGCAAACGACTCTGTCTGACAGCTTTGAAGAGAACAGTGGATCTCCCAACACGGAGGTTGAGATCTGAGAAGGGACAGACTGCCTGTTCAAGTGGGTCCCTGACCCCTGAGTAGCCTAACTGGGAGACATCCCCCACTAGGGGCAGTCTGACACCCCACACCTCACAGGGTGGAGTACACCCCTGAGAGGAAGCTTCCAAAGCAAGAATCAGACAGGTACACTCGCTGATCAGTAATATTCTATCTTCTGCAGCCTCCGCTGCTGATACCCAGGCAAACAGGGTCTGGAGTGGACCTCAAGCAATCTCCAACAGACCTACAGCTGAGGGTCCTGACTGTTAGAAGGAAAACTATCAAGCAGGAAGGACACCTACACCAAAACCCCATCAGTACGTCACCATCATCAAAGACCAGAGGCAGATAAAACCACAAAGATGGGGAAAAAGCAGGGCAGAAAAGCTGGAAATTCAAAAAATAAGAGTGCATCTCCCCCGGCAAAGGAGCGCAGCTCATCGCCAGCAAGGGATTAAAGCTGGACGGAGAATGACTTTGACGAGATGAGAGAAGAAGGCTTCAGTCCATCAAACTTCTCAGAGCTAAAGGAGGAATTACGTACCCAGTGCAAAGAAACTAAAAATCTTGAAAAAAAAGTGGAAGAATTGATAGCTAGAGTAATTAATGCAGAGAAGGTCATAAACGAAATGAAAGAGATGAAAACCATGACACAAGAAATACGTGACAAATGCACAAGCTTCAGTAACCGACTCGATCAACTGGAAAAAGAGTATCAGCGATTGAGGATCAAATGAATGAAATGAAGCGAGAAGAGAAACCAAAAGAAAAAAGAAGAAAAAGAAATGAACAAAGCCTGCAAGAAGTATGGGATTATGTAAAAAGACCAAATCTACGTCTGATTGGGGTGCCTGAAAGTGAGGGGGAAAATGGAACCAAGTTGGAAAACACTCTTCAGGATATCATCCAGGAGAACTTCCCCAACCTAGTAGGCAGGCCAACATTCAAATCCAGGAAATACAGAGAACGTCACAAAGATACTCCTCGAGAAGAGCAACACCAAGACACATAATTGCCAGATTCACCAAAGTTGAAATGAAGGAAAAAATCTTAAGGGCAGCCAGAGAGAAAGGTCGGGTTACCCACAAAGGGAAGCCCATCAGACTAACAGCAGATCTCTCGGCAGAAGCTCTCCAAGCCAGAAGAGAGTGGGGGCCAATATTCAACATTCTTAAAGAAAAGAATTTTAAACCCAGAATTTCATATCCAGCCAAACTAAGTTTCATAAGTGAAGGAGAAATAAAATCCTTTACAGATAAGCAAATGCTTAGAGATTTTGTCACCACTAGGCCTGCCTTACAAGAGACCCTGAAGGAAGCACTAAACATGGAAAGGAACAACCGGTACCAGCCATTGCAAAAACATGCCAAAATGTAAAGACCATCGAGGCTAGGAAGAAACTGCATCAACTAACGAGCAAAATAACCAGTTAATATCATAATGGCAGGATCAAGTTCACACATAACAATCTTAACCTTAAATGTAAATGGACTAAATGCTCCAATTAAAAGACACAGACTGGCAAACTGGATAAAGAGTCAAGACCCATCAGTCTGCTGTATTCAGGAGACCCATCTCACATGCAGAGACATACATAGGCTCAAAATAAAGGGATGGAGGAAGATTTACCAAGCAAATGGAGAACAAAAAAAAGCAGGGGTTGCAATACTAGCCTCTGATAAAATAGACTTTAAACCATCAAAGATCAAAAGAGACAAAGAAGGCCATTACATAATGGTAAAGGGATCAATTCAACAGGAAGAGATAACTATCCTAAATATATATGCACCCAATACAGGAGCACCCAGATTCATAAAGCAAGTCCTTAGAGACTTACAAAGAGACTTAGACTCCCATACAATAATAATGGGAGACTTCAACACTCCACTGTCAACATTAGACAGATCAACGAGACAGAAAGTTAACAAGGATATCCAGGAATTGAACTCATCTCTGCAGCAAGCAGACCTAATAGACATCTATAGAACTCTCCACCCCAAATCAACAGAATATACATTCTTCTCAGCACCACATTGCACTTATTCCAAAATTGACCACATAATTGGAAGTAAAGCGCTCCTCAGCAAATGTACAAGAACAGAAATTATAACAAACTGTCTCTCAGACCACAGTGCAATCAAACTAGAACTCAGGACTAAGAAACTCAATCAAAACCGCTCAACTACATGGAAACTGAACAACCTGCTCCTGAATGACTACTGGGTACATAACGAAATGAAGGCAGAAATAAAAATGTTCTTTGAAACCAATCAGAACAGAGATACAACATACCAGAATCTCTGGGACACATTTAAAGCAGTGTGTAGAGGGAAATTTATAGCACTAAATGCCCACAAGAGAAAGCAGGAAAGATCTAAAATTGACACTCTAACATCATAATTAAAAGAAGTAGAGAAACAAGAGTAAACACATTCGAAAGCTGGCAGAAGGCAAGAAATAACTAAGATCAGAGCAGAACTGAAGGAGATAGAGACACAAAAAACCCTCCAAAAAATCCATGAATCCAGGAGTTGGTTTTTTGAAAAGATCAACAAAATTGACAGACTGCTAGCAAGACTAATAAAGAAGAAAAGAGAGAAGAATCAAATAGATGCAATAAAAAATGATAAAGGGGATATCACCACTGACCCCACAGAAATACAAACTACCATCAGAGAATACTATAAACACCTCTATGCAAATAAACTAGAAAATCTAAAAGAAATGGATAATTTCCTGGACACTTACACTCTCCCAACACTAAACCAGGAAGAAGTTGAATCCCTGAATAGACCAATAGCAGGCTCTGAAATTGAGGCAATAATTAATAGCCTACCAACCAAAAAATGTCCAGGACCAGATGGATTCACAGCTGAATTCTACCAGAGGTACAAGGAGGAGCTGGTACCATTCCTTCTGAAACTATTCTAATCAATAGAAAAAGAGGGAATCCTCCCTAACTCATTTTATGAGGCCAACATCATCCTGATACCAAAGCCTGGCAGAGACACAACAAAAAAAGAGAATTTCAGACCAATATCCCTGATGAACATCGATGCAAAAATCCTCAATAAAATACTGGCAAACCGGATTCAGCAGCACATCAAAAAGCTTATCCACCATGATCAAGTGGGCTTCATCCCTGGGATGCAAGGCTGGTTCAACATTCGCAAATCAACAAACATAATCCAGCATATAAACAGAACCAAAGACAAGAACCACATGATTATCTCAATAGATGCAGAAAAGGCTTTTAACAAAATTCAACAGCCGTTCATGCTAAAAACGCTCAATAAATTCGGTATTGATGGAACGTACCTCAAAATAATAAGAACTATTTATGACAAACCCACAGTCAATATCATACTGAATGGGCAAAAACTGGAAAAATTCCCTTTGAAAACTGGCACAAGACAGGGATACCCTCTCTCACCACTCCTATTCAACATAGTGTTGGAAGTTCTGGCTAGGGCAATCAGGCAAGAGAAAGAAATCAAGGGGATTCAGTTAGGAAAAGAAGAAGTCAAATTGTCCCTCTTTGCAGATGACATGATTGTATATTTAGAAAATCCCATTGTCTCAGCCCAAAATCTCCTTAAGCTGATAAGCAACTTCAGCAAAGTCTCAGGATACAAAATTAATGTGCAAAAATCACAAGCATTCTTATACACCAGTAACAGACAAACAGAGAGCCAAATCATGAATGAACTCCCATTCACAATCGCTTCAAAGAGAATAAAATATCTAGGAATCCAACTTACAAGAGATGTAAAGGACCTCTTCAAGGAGAACTACAAACTACTGCTCAGTGAAATAAAAGAGGACACAAACAAATGGAAGAACATACCATGCTCATGGATAGGAAGAATCAATATCGTGAAAATGGCCATACTGCCCAAGGTAATTTATAGATTCAATGCCATCCCCATCAAGCTACCAATGACTTTCTTCACAGAATTGGAAAAAACTGCTTTAAACTTCATATGGAACCAAAAAAGAGCCCGCATCTCCAAGACAATTCTAAGTCAAAAGAACAAAGCTAGAGGCATCACGCTACCTGACTTCAAACTATACTACAAGGCTACAGTAACCAAAACAGCATGGTACTGGTACCAAAACAGAGATATAGACCAGTGGAACAGAACAGAGTCCTCAGAAATAATACCACACATCTACAGCCATCTGATCTTTGACAAACCTGAGAGAAACAAGAAATGAGGAAAGGATTCCCTATTTAATAAATGGTGCTGGGAAAATTGGCTAGCCATAAGTAGAAAGCTGAAACTGGATCCTTTCCTTACTCCTTATACGAAAATTAATTCAAGATGGATTAGAGACTTAAATGTTAGACCTAATACCATAAAAATCCTAGAAGAAAACCTAGGTAGTATCATTCAGGACATAGGCATGGGCAAAGACTTCATGTCTAAAACACCAAAAGCAACGGCAGCAAAAGCCAAAATTGACAAATGGGATCTCATTAAACTAAAGAGCTTCTGCAGAGCAAAAGAAACTACCATCAGAGTGAACAGGCAACCTACAGAATGGGAGAAAATTTTTGCAATCTACTCATCTGACAAAGGGCTAATATCCAGAATCTACAAAGAACTCAAACAAATTTACAAGAAAAAAACAAACAACCCCATCAAAAAGTGGGCAAAGGATATGAACAGACATTTCTCAAAAGAAGACATTCATACAGCCAACAGACACATGAAAAAATGCTCATCATCACTGGCCATCAGAGAAATGCAAATCAAAACCACAATGAGATACCATCTCACACCAGTTAGAATGGCGATCATTCAAAAGTCAGGAAACAACAGGTGCTGGAGAGGCTGTGGAGAAATAGGAACACTTTTACACTGTTGGTGGGATTGTAAACTAGTTCAACCATTATGGAAAACAGTATGGCGATTCCTCAAAGATCTAGAACTAGATGTACCATATGACCCAGCCATCCCATTACTGGGTATATACCCAAAGGATTATAAATCATGCTGCTATAAAGACACATGCACACGTATGTTTATTGCGGCACTATTCACAATAGCAAAGACTTGGAATCAACCCAAATGTCCATCAGTGACAGACTGGATTAAGAAAATGTGGCACATATACACCATGGAATACTATGCAGCCATAAAAAAGGATGAGTTTGTGTCCTTTGTAGGGACATGGATGCAGCTGGAAACCATCATTCTTAGCAAACTATCACAAGAACAGAAAACCAAACACCGCATGTTCTCACTCATAGGTGGGAACTGAACAATGAGATCACTTGGACTCGGGAAGGGGAACATCACACACTGGGGCCTATCATGGGGAGGGGGAGGGGGGAGGGATTGCATTGGCAGTTATACCTGATGCAAATGACGAGTTGATGGGTGCTGACGAGTTGATGGGTGCAGCACACCAACATGGCACAAGTATACGTATGTAACAAACCTGCACGTTATGCACATGTACCCTAGAACTTAAAGTATAATAATAATAATGATAATAATAAAAGAAGACATGGATAGTCCCAAAAGATGAAATTAGGACTTTGGGTTGAAAATTAGAGTAAATTTCAGCCCAAAACAAAGAAAAAAATTACTACCAATTAAACACACTATAATGTAGAATGACTCTCTATGTTTGTGAGACCCTCATTCTTGGATATTTTCAAGATTAAACCTAATTGATATGCTGTATCTATGGATTAAGGGCCCACCAATTTCCAAGACTTCAAGAGTCTACAATTCATAATGAACTAAAAGAGAAAGTCTAGAATATAAAGGGAAGATTTTTGTCCAAAAAAAAAAAAAAAACTAAAAAGAAAGAGGCAAGGATGAAGGTGGTAAAATCTGGGAGATTGTCTCTCCTTAGCTTCTGCCCAGTTAAAGATAAAACATTGCTATATTTTTATTCCTTATTGAATGATCTCCCTTCTCTCCTTTCTTAAGGAAAAAAAATTGTTTCTATTGATAGTAGCACATTTTAAAGCTGTTGCTCCAAAGCTGTTGGGACACCCCTTTTTCAAATGTTATAGTGACTTTAAACCATCACAGGTTAAGTAGTTACCTTTTGGATATTTTACAGAGTTCGTGTTTCACTGTGCCCTGGGCTTAGCACAATGTCAGGTATAGAGTCATCGCAAATAATTGCCTATTACACAAATGAATGAACGCATGCATGCAGGAGGACTCCACTAATTTTCTTAGAAAGGAGTATCTTTGAGTGACTGGTCTAGGTCTTGATGGGAAATAGTGTGTTTACGAATGAGAAAGATTAGTAATGATAGTTGAAATGTTGACCAGCAGATGATATCTAAGCATTCCGGACATTTTTAGAGACAAAAACTCTGAGAATTTCATGAAAATAAAGGATTCCATCTTTAGAAAAACAAACATATGCATATTTATATAAAATTATGCATGCAATTTCAGGAGTGCAGTTATCCACTCTCTAGCCTAAAGTTAAGCTTAGCAACTGGATCTGACTCAAACAGAAATTTCTTGTATTTGCTTAAGCAGGTAAAATTTTGGAGACAGTGGAACGAAGCTAACAGGAATGCAGCCTTACTATGCACCAGGTACATTGTTCAGTATTTTATTTACATTAATTCATAATAACCATGTGAGGTAGGTACAATTATTGTCTCCTATATAGCCACACATATATTTTATATATACTATATATAATACACATATACCCAAAAATAATATACATATACACACACAAATACATATGCAAACAATGTCACATTCATGCCACCCAATTCTCTTCCTTGTTCTTTTTGTCCCTCAATCAATAGCTTTTATCCCCTGCTCCCCCTCAGGCTCAGAATTTAAAACATAAAAATATTGTTTAGCACTCATCTTTGCAGAAGTCCACTCTCACCTGGTGACCTCTCTAAAACAAAGATGTAGTCCATTCTCTGGGAAGGGAGCATGGGTTTCTGTTTCTTTCAAGTTGGGCTGCATCCTTGGGTCTGTGGAGTGTTGTGTGCTAACGAGTGCTACTGGTGTTGGGGAGTGAGATCTCCTAGACAGAGTTTCAAGTCATCGACATAGACTAGTTAAAGCAGGAGTATGGGGGAATTTGCTCAGGGGTTCCTTGGAGAGTGAGAAGCAATGACTGAGACTGGTGTGCTGAGCAACCCCATTGTTTATCAAGTGGGAAAGGAAGAGGGTCAGCAGTAGGACACTGAGAGGGAGTAACCAGAGTGAAGGCAGGAGGAGGACTCAAAGGGAATGCTTTCAAAAGTCGAGGGAGGAGAATTTCAAGAAGCAGGACATGGTCAGCAGTGTCATGCCACGAAGGAGAAAGTAAAATGAAGTTGGAAGTAATCCATGGAGTCGGCTATCAGGAGTTCATTGATGTTAACAAGACCAATCTCTGTGAAGTAGTGAGGGCAGAAAGCATTGCTGTGGGGTATGGAGTAAACGAGAGATGAAGAAGTTGAGAACTGAAATATGGACCACTGTTTCTCAAATGCTGGACATAAACTTAGCTATATCAGTCATCCGCAAGGCTTTAAAAGTGAATAAATCTGGAGTGGATCCCAAGGATCTATATTTCTAGAAAGCTAGGTGTGGGAATTGTAAGAATGTAAAATATATGACAGCAAAGATCCTGTCTCATTCACCACTGAATCCCCAGAAGCTGGAGTAGTTTCTGCCCATAGCAGTTTCTCAGTAACTGTGTAGGACAGCAGTTCCCTGAACTGAACCATTGATATCAGCTACTTTTTATGGACTAGTATTCATAGTAAGAGCATTAACTGAAAATCAGTGAGGATGCAGCAGACTGACGGCCCAAGCACTGTCTCTCAAAAGTTAGGAGACTAAAATGATAAATTAGCTTTTTTTTTTTTTTTTTTCTCCTTTTTTGAGACAATGTCTCACTCTGTCACCCAGGCTGGAGTGCAGTGGCACAATAATGGCACTCTGCAGACTCAACCTCTCCGGCCAAGTGATCCTCCTACCTTTGCCTCCCAAGTAGCTAGGACTACTGGTGCACACCACCACTTTTGGCTAATTTTTGTATTTTTTTGGTAGGGATGGGGTTTCGCCATGTTGCCCAGGCCAGTCTCGAACTCCTGAGCTCAAGCAATCTGCCCATCTCGGCATCCCAAATTGCTGGGATTGCAGGCATGAGGCACCACACCATGTGATAAATGATACAATTCCTTCCAGTTTATTGCTTCGGTTCTGAGAATTATAACAAAAAGCCTCTGATTGATCTGGGGCAGCTATTAGCAAATCAGAACTGACTCATTAGAATTGTTCATTTTAACAGAACGGGCTGTTACTTGTCTGACAAAGACACCTACTGGAAGGCAGTATGTTGTCATAGAAAGGACGTTTGGCATCTACTAGAGTTAGTTGTATCTTACATCCAGCTTGTGCAATGATTAAGTCTTTGGGTTGTGGACCCCTAGGGGCCTATGCAGTTAATTCTAGAGAGGTGAGGAGAAGTCATAAACTCATTTCTCACCAGTTGCTGTCTGAAGACTGAATAAATAACATACCTCCAACTATAAATATTAACATTTTTCCCTAAGATCACACATGCTATTGCAATTAATGAAGTACAGCATCATCAAAAAGTGCTCATGAATACCTGAGAGCTTCAAGAGATGATAAATTAGCTTGAATCATATGAAATTGCCATTTTTGTGGGTCACAAACAGGTAAACCTGGGCAATTTCATATAGATTAATCTACTTTGTTTTTCAGTCAAACAGATGATATAAAAATTATGATCTTGGCTGGGTGTGGTGGCTCACGCCTATAATCCCAGCACTTTAGGAGGCTGAGGTGGGTGGATCACCTGAGGTCAGGAGTTTGATACCAGCCTGGTCAACATGGTGAAACCCCATCTCTACTAAAAATGCAAAAATTAGCCAGACGTGGTGGCAGGCGTCTGTAATCACAGCCACTCGAGAGGCTGAGGAAGGAGAATTGCTTAAACCTGGGGGGCAGAGGTTGCAGTGAGCCAAGATCATGCCACTGTACTCCAGCCTGCATGACAGGAGCGAGACTCCGTTAGAAAAAAAAAATGATCTTGACCTTGTGGGAGTCAGCAAAGATTTTAGAATGATGAAGGGGTCTTACGGTAGCCAGCCTCCAGGATGGCCCCCGTGATCCTCATTTCCTGACATTCATATCATTGTGTAATGCTCTCCCTTTCCGTGTGGGCTGGACTTAATGACATGTTTCCAATGAATAGAATACTGCAGAAGTGATGGTATACCACCCTTGATATTAGGTTATAAAAAGACTGTGGCTTCCATCTTGGGTAGTCTCTCTCTCTCTCTCTCTCTCTCTCTCTCTCTCTCTCTCTCTCTCTTTCTCTCTCTCTCTCTGTATCTCTTTCTTTGATCCCTTAATCTAAAGAAAGTCAGCTGCCACATCAAAAAGATACTCAGACAGCCTATGGAGAGGATTGGGGGTCTCGCTCCAAAGTCCAACATCCAGTGAAGAACTGAGGCCTGCTGCCAACCACAAGAGAGAGTCTAGAAGAGGATTCCAGCCCCAGGCAAGTCTTGAGATGACTGCAGCCCTGATGGCCTGACTGCATTTTTGTGAGTGACTTTGAGTCAGAATCTCACAGGTAAGCTGTTTCCATGTCCCTGACTCTGACCCTGTATGAGAGTATAAATGTTTGCTGTTATAAGCTGCTAAGTTTTGGGGTGGTTTATTCTCCATAAATAGATAACCAATACACTTCCCTATTTTCAAAATGTTGGGAACCAGTGATCAAGCGTACTTTTACATATATCCTTCAGGCCTTACAAGACCAGTTTTAAATGTTTTATTACAGAGGAAATTAAACAGTATTCATTGATGGAGAAAACACAATATTTGGAGCCAGAAGGTAGGTGTAAGTTTCCCCTTATTAGCTGTGAAAACCTGAAAATCACTTTGCTTCTTTGAGCTTCTCTTTCTTCTTAGAGAAAATGCAGATTCCTACAATGCCTGCTCTGTCTTAATGTTTATGGTAAGTATTAGATTGTGAATACAGTTGATGAACCCTCAAGTCCTATCAAAATGCTAGTTTTTATTGATAATAGAGTTAGTCATCTTTCAATGAGGATAATCTGACCAAGTTTACATAGCTAGTTGGTTGCAGAACAAAAACTTATACCAAAGTCTTCTAATGCTAAGGCTTCTACAACTTGAGCAAGTCACTTTTACTATATGAGCCTCAGTTTCCCCATAAGTGAAATGAAATAGATTAGACCAGGTAATGCAGGATCTCGTTTAGCTCTGAGTAGGCTGTGATCAGAACCCAAGGCAAGGATTCTTGTATAGGTGACTGAGTTCCTATAAAGGCTGGGTAGGGTGTATATCTGACGTCCCTGGGATTTCAGAGCCCTATCAGCATGAGTGCTGATACTCGGGGAGGCTTTGTGATGTGCTCTTTGTAGGTGGCGGCCTTGGTGCCACACAGAGGCTGCCGGTGCCACTGCCTGGGACAATGGAGTTCACTCCTCTGCTGGTGCTGCCTGCCCCCACACAAGCCCCTGCAACAGCATCCTATCATTTGTCACTTCAAACCGCATACACCCTGGATTTGTGCTCGTGCCAGAGGAATTCATAATGAATTCAGTTCCCATTCATGCAGGAAAGACAGTAAGCCTTGGGGTAAAAAAAAAAAAAAAAAAAAAAAAAGTCTCCTGGAAACATTGCCTTTGAATTTCTGTAGAAGCTGACAAGGATTACATCTTGAATAGAGCTGACAAAGTCGTAATTCAAGTTAAAGTGTTAGTTTGAAATTGTACAAGCCTTATCACAGCATCATTACCTAGTATTTGTATATAGGTCTACAGTTTACAAAAGACACTTACAAATCTTCTTATTTAAAGCTAATTGTGTTCATTTTCAGCTGAGAAACTAAACCTCAGGGAAGTCAGGTCATTAGTGGCAGAACCACCTCTTGAACTCTGGTTACCATTTGCAAAAGCCTTTTCTTGTTCCACCAGATGACGTGGGCTCTTGTTGTCGTAGGATTTCCTGTTTGCAAGGTAGTGATTTTTCTACTGATGCTGGTCTTGTCCTTGAAGAGTATGGGACTCATCAAAAGGAAACAAAACAGAAAAATGTGATTGTGGTCACATGTCATAGGGACAAGACTGATAATCAGAGCTGATTGGTCAAGTGAATGTTTGCAGAGTGTGGCAGACAGATTTGAGTCCTGTCTATATACTACTAAACATCTCCATGAATGTGGAAATTTGGTGCTTGATTCTACAAATACATGACTTTGTAGTTGGAGGATAAAGAGGCTTTTTGTAGAAAGTAGAAAGACTGGGTTTGTTTTTTTCTGATGTGGGGCCATGTTAGTCTCTGGCCTTGGTTGGGGTCA
Source organism: Chlorocebus sabaeus (assembly GCF_047675955.1). Lineage (NCBI taxonomy): Eukaryota > Metazoa > Chordata > Mammalia > Primates > Cercopithecidae > Chlorocebus > Chlorocebus sabaeus. Next base: position 69,406,970 of record NC_132915.1, on the reverse strand, counting down.
GTGTGGAACAGGTTGAGGAAGGAGGCCCTCAACCATGGGTCAGGAAACTCAGGGATCTGGGAATAGATACTGACACAAGGAAGTTGGCCCAGGACTGGGACCAATGACTGGGGAGGAAGCTGGCCACAACCACATTGCTTGGGATTTGGAGTTAGCCAGATCTGATCCCAATTCCAGCCCTTCCTTATACCGGCTGTGCGATCTTGGACAAGTCATTTAACTTTCTTTGTCCCTTGTTTTCTCTACTAAAAATCAGGGGCAATACTATTGCCTGTCCTGAGTATTGATTTGTTTTGACTATCCCATGAGATCTCAAGCTGGTTAGGACTTGAGAGAAGTGGCTGGCCGAGCTAGAGTTCATGGGTCAAATCCAGCCTGCTCCCTGTTTTTGTCCAGCCTACGAGCAAAAAATGGGTTTTGCAATTTTAAATAGTCAGAAAAAAATCAGAACAACAGTATTCTGTGACACATTGTATATAATGGAAATTATACAAAATTAAAAAAATATAATCATATGTAATTATATAATTTACATATAAGTATAAAATATACTACACATAATTATACATGTCCTTATTATGTTGTAATATGCAATGTTATATATTATATTTTTTAAATGTCAGTATAAAGTATAAATTATGCATTTATAGGTAAAATAAATTAATTTTGGTATCTATAAAGAAAACTTTATTGAACAATAGCCATGCTAGTTTATTTTTACTATTGTTTACACTACTTTCATGTTTCAGTGGCAGAATATAGTAGTGTGAAAAGGACCAGATGACCTGCTAACCTAAAATATTTCCTATCTGCCATTTACAGAAAAATTTGGCTGACTCTTGTTTTATAAGGCTCAAAGTGCTCAGACAACACTATAGGGTAAGTGGGTAAGTGGTATTACTCTTTACTGCAGGTGAGAAAAGAGAGGCCCCAGAGAGAAAAAGTGAAGTTAATGTCGCATAGTTTAAAAAATGAACAAACAAGAAAATACCAGAGTTTGCTCTGGAACCTAAACTTGTTATTAACTGCATCTGACATTCTCTTAATCCATGATTATAAATCCCTACCCAAGTTTTTAGACTTTGGTAAAATGGTTGACAAATGTGAGATCAAGTTGTGTCAAAGAGATGAGCAACTAGGAGAAAAAGCCAGAGTGAAGGAGCACAGGTTATAAATGCAAGAACCAAAACACTGGGTGTCTTCACCACCAGAGCAGAAATTCTAGCACTGTCAAGATCTCCAAGAGGAGATGTGAGCATAAGAGAAACACAAGAGAAATCTGCCAACCTCACCAGTGATTAAAGAAGGGCAAATTTTTTTCAAAATGAGATATCACTTATACATTCTAAATTAGCAAAAATGTTAAATAATCATGACACCCAATATAGGTGACATTGTGATGAAACTGAAATACTTATATATTGCTCATGGCAACATAAATTAGTTAAAAATACCCCCACTAACTTTAATTTGGCACTATATATTAGGAGTTTTAAGAACACTCATATTCTTTAATTCATTGATTCCTTTTCTGAAAATCTATCCTTAGAAAATAATTCTAACTTCAGAAAAATAATATCCACCAAGATCATCATTGCGATGTAATTTTAGCACCAAATTGGAAGTCACCAAAAACTAGTGAGCTGGTTAAGTAAATTGTGCTACATTGACCCAATGCAAATATTATGCAACTATCAAGGACTAAACAACAGCATAGGGGAAAAAAATGATTATATTATGAAGCAAAAAAAAAAAAAAAATCAGAATGCAAATTGTAATTCTAAGGTTTTGTGCTATATAAAAGTTATGTTTGTACTGGAACAAGCAGAAATAAAAACAGGCGATTTATTAAGGTGATTGTCCTCTAAATCCATTTTTTTTTTTTTTTTTTGAGATGGAGTCTCACTCTGTTGCCAAGGCTGGAGTGCAATGGCGTGATCTCGGCTGACTGCAACCTCTGCCTCCTGGGTTCAAGCGATTCTCCTGCCTCAGCCTCCTGAGTAGCTGGGATTACAGGCATGCGCCACCACACTCGGCTAATTTTTTGTATTTTTAGTAGAGATGGGGTTTTACCATGTTGACCAGGCTAGTCTCGAACTCCTGACCTCGTAATTCGCCTGCCTTGGCCTCCCAAAGTGCTGGGATTACAGGCATGAGCCACCTCGCCCAGCCTTAAATCCATTTTTATAACATGGACTAGATAGTGAAAAATCTCCTGGATATGAAGTCAGAATTGAGTGAGTTGCTATGTTGGTTGATGCCTACACCAAGATCTTGTTCTTCCCTCTACCTTGGGCCAGGATAGGATTCAGAGCTGGAGGACAGGTGGGGTTGAGGAGGCGTTCCTGCCAGAGTTTGACAGGTAAGTTAAGAGGAGACCAGGGGTGTGTGAGATCTCTGTCAACAGATATTCACTGAGACCTCTCAGCCAGCATGATAGTTGAGCTGCCATGAAAAGAGACTGGCTTCAGAGTCAAAGCCCAGAGACTGCAGACTAGGCCTTCAATGCAGGAAGGCTCACTCAGGTGTGAGGGAACCTGAGCAGGAAGCATGGTCTAGCACCCGGTTATGGAGACGGGCTCTGTGGCTGGCCCTGTGTGAGACATCAAGAAGACAAACAGGAAACAGACTCAGCTCTGTCCCCAAGGAACCTGTAAGAATACAATCATGATACACGGGATACTGCAGGGATAAAGAAACATTAAACACACAGAAATCACCGGGAGAAGGAGAGGCCCCCAGCAGTGTGAATGTCTCTGCTGTTCTCTGAGCCTCTCCTGTTGGCCTTATTGATTATTGTTTCTGCACTGATCGAACACTAATGTTATTCTGGGTTATCAACTAGCTTCTCCTCATTTATGAATTTTAATAATGGCCTTGTAGAACATTGCACATGGGAAGCCCTGTGAAGATATTTTGCATCTATTCTGGGTAAAGACTCCCCATAGTGCTTCTCTTGTTTGATTTCTTATACTAAACTGAATTTTCCCTTCATGAAAATCCTGTCCTAACACAGAGTGACCCTCTGATGCAAATTTTCCCTGGCTTCAGTCATTCATCTTTCTGCTTCCTGGTTCTCTTCTTCCTGCATCAGTTTTTGGTACCACCTCCCACAGCCCCTCCTCCCCTTAAGCCCCACTCTGATTTATCCCCGGGAGATGGTAGCAGGGCCTCTGGCCTCCTAGAGGCATCAGGGCAGAGAGAGAGAGAAGACGTGTTTGCCAAGAACTCTGCGTACTAGGCGAGGCTGAGCTGATGAGACAGGAAAGATGGGTATGAAAGATTGGCGTATGCCTATTGGCACTGCAAGGGGGACAGGCTGTCCTGGTGGAGGGGATTGTGTGAACATGCACCCAGAGGCAAGACTATGAGGGGCTTATTTGGGGAACAGTGAGTGTCTCAGTTTGGAATTATTCCAAGAGTTTTATTTGTATTAATTCAATTTTCTGGAGATATGGAGCATGGTATGAGAAATGGGATTTATCTTGGATGAGACCCTAGGAAAAAAGCAGGTCATCTAGGGGGACTATGCAGGGTTTCTCTCCCCAGACCTTCAAATGGTACACTGGTCCCAGGAAATCTTGAACTTGCCTAATGAGTTATTAGGAAGTATTAACAGTCCCAATAAAAGCAGCAGTAAACTAAACGCTGTCTAACAAGCTCCTCGCGTTTCTGTCATATTATTATCATCATCATAATGATCATCACCTACCGAGTGCCCCGTGACGTATTATTATTTCATTTTATAGATGAGAAAACTGAGGCTCACAGAAGTTAAGAGACTTGCCTAAGATCACACTGCTGGTAATGGTTGAGGGCAGGATTCAAACCTGGGCCCATCACACCTCAAAGCTTAAGCCCTGTTAGCATCATTTTGTTGTCCCCAGATATGTGTGATGGCGCTGTGGTGAGGGTGGCTTGGGTTAACCACTTGCCAGCTGCTTGTGTTTTGCTTCAGGAACTGAGAGGAAGTTGGGCATACTTTAACGGCATTTTAAGAAGTTATCTGAGGGGCAGGCTTCTGGCAAACTGAGTGCTTCAGCTGCAGAGAACAAGGACCCAGCTGCACCTTCTGTGAAACTGAAACTGGGGTCACTGGGATGGGCCCTCCTGGAGTAGGATGAGAGAAGAGATGGGAATGCTGGGACTTGGCGGGGGAAGAATAATGCCGCTGCTAACAGCTGCCCAGATGAAAGCAGTGATGTTGCTAGGAGAATAAATAACATCTGTTCACCTCTGGACAGCTCTTTGTGGTTTACAGAGCTCCTTTGCTTTTGTCATTTCACGACCATCTTGCTCCAACAGAGGGGAGTTGGGGTGAGAATCTCCCTTTTACAGAACACCAAATTAAAGATTCAGAGATGCTGTGTGATTTTCCTCGGGTCACACAGCTAGTTAGCGGCATCATTTGCATATCATTTGCATTCAAGTTTTCTAAAACCATCCTTCCCACCCAATTCCACTTTCTATCATATCTCCGAAAGCAGCTGGACCCAAGGAGGTCTTTCTGAGGATAGGCTGCCAGAACAGCCTCAGAGGTGTCATCTGAATGCGAAGTCCACAGAGGAAATGAGGAGGCGGATAAGAGATACACGGAGAACTCACCAAAAGAACAGGGCAGTAAATCTACTTCAGGTGGCACCCAGTTTCAGAGGACTAAGGAAGGGAATGGCGGGGTTGAGCCCAGCTAGGAGGTAAAAGGAGAGGCTGCCTAGAGAACAGGGACTCACTTCTTTATTTATGAGGAAAGCAAATTTTGAAAGACAGACATCATTGCCAAAATGTGGGCAAAGCCCAACTATGTAATGGAGATTATATGAAAACAGAAGGCCGGTATGTAATATTTTTAAGTACACAGGAGAGCATCAAAACTGGATGCACTCTTAATACTTATTAAACTGACTTTTTTAAGGGAACTATTGGGAACGAAGAAATTGAATTTCCAGATTTCATGAGCCAGATGACCATCTTTGGCATGTTTTGGGAAGCGTACTCCCAGGCCCCTTTGAGTCCCATTCCAGTCTCCAGTTGGAGCGTTGAGGCTGCTGACCAAACAGCCCTGTCTGGCTATTTCCTGCATATCAACCATGCCTTGGGCTCTTGGCTGTGCTTTTGTTTGGATTCCATAAGCTGCGGTGAGTAATATTCATGAATCCTATTCTGAAGATGTTAATTACTCTTTAAGAGTACTATTACTGGATATCACAAACTTTTAATAAAAGTAGCCACGTAAGAGTTGCAATCAGTCCCCTAAGCTCCATAACCTGGAAGAGTATGTTTTAAAAGTAATTTTCTTTTTATATTCTATGAGAAGTTTAGCAATTTCAGTATTAAGAAGCATTGCTTTGTTCATCTTCAAATTTGTTTTCTGAGACATCCCAAAATAAATTTATTACAATTAGTGAATGAAATCATTTAAGGACCAGTAATTCCTAACAGTATTTAGAAAGAGGATGATAATGATACAGATATTTTTTAAAATTCAGCTTAATTGATGACTTCTACCAAAGGGCCAGTTTTACTCAATGGGGATTTGATGTATTGTGGACTTTACTAGAAAAATGGATGACATTATTCTTTATTTTTATTTTGTTTTATTTTATTTCTATTTTATTTATTTTTTAGACGGATTCTTGCTCTGACATTATTCTTTATTTTTAAAGTGTTTATTTGGGGTTGAGGTATTGCAAACTGTGGGCATCAGGAAAGCTGGGAAATGTCAGGGTCAGATTATAGGGAGTATGTGGTAGGGGGTCCAGTCTTGGTTGGAGAAGCCAAAGAGGAACCACAGTGGACCCCAGCCCAAGAGATAACAGATCTGAGAACTTAGGGCTCAATGTGGGAGTTGTAGTCACTGCGCAAATCCACCCTTAAAGCTGGCAGGTACTGGTGAGTGGGGAGCAGGAGAGAGGGCAGGAGAATACTCTGTGTGGACAGTGAGCTGGGTAGGGCTTTGTGGCCTCTTGGGCTTCTTTGAAGACTCAGGGCCTGGATGGTGATGGTCTGGACCCAAAGCTGTAGTTACATGTGGCCACGAGCTGATATCTACCTGCATGGAGGAAGCCGTGAAGTACAATTACATTATGTTTAGGAGCCCACGGGAAGTGTCCTTAAAAATAGGTTTAATTACAGACAAGAATTCAAAATCTGCTCTGCGTTAATCTCATGTGTTACACTTTTTGGTTATATTTAATGGAAGTCATAATTATCTTGAGACTTTTTTAATCCAAGGAAAACAATTTTAGGACAAAATATTTAGCAGGTGTATGTTAATGTGCTGAGGCACAGAAAACATGGAACAGAGTCTGTGTTCCAACCCCAGACCCACTGATGGCCAGCTGTGGACAAGGGGCAGGTCACTCAACCACTGTGGAGCTCACATTCCTCGCCTGTATCCTGAGGATTGGGCAAAGCACAAAATCAGTGAAAGTAATCGTTAATGAGCTGCAAAGGGCCCTGCATGGGTGAGGTAGTGGTTTTGATAACAAATGACAGACCTGGGTTCAAAATCCTGGCTATATAACTTACCATGTCTGCAACCTCTCTGAGCCTGAGTTTTCTCATCTGTTAAGTGGGAATGATAATCTAACATAACTCCTGGAGTTCCTATGATGGTTAAATGGAATAAAGCACATGACATGTTTGGCACATAATATGCGATCTGTAAACATAAGCTAACATAAGCTATGATCATATTTTAAAGAAAATAAAAATAAGAGAAACCACCCATGGCCAGGCTGAGTTCCCGAAGCTTCTGGAAGGCTCTTGACCAAAGTGAATCACAGTGAACTTGGTAGGAAGGGAAAAGAGGCTGGAGCCACCCAGAGAGGGGAAGATGTTTGATGGGGTAAGCAGGCCAGCTGCCAAGCAGACTCACAGCCTCATCCGTATATGCCTTCAAGCCACAGAAGGCTTGTTCTAGGCAGGGGGAGGGAAAGTGAGCTCTGCCACTCCAGAGACACAATGAGGACCAGCCGCAGGAGCTGCAGAGGACACAGGCCAGCACAGTATGAGGAGACACTTTCCAGTAGGACTTTGCAAAGACAGGAGGCTCCTTAGGGAAGACAGGAGGTGTCACAGCGGAGAGGGTGTGTAGACACAGCACCAGGTAGGGCACAAAGGCAGCCACAGATCCGATCCCCTGAAATGGCCCCAGCGATTTCAATCAGATAATCCCCTCTTGCAAACTTGCTGTTCTTTTTTCTTTTCCAGGTAGCTTCATAAATTCATAAACTTTTATCCCTTCTATGGCAGCAAATGATATTAGAAAGCTAATTAGCTACAGAGCTAATTTTCATGTCAGAGGGAAATTATAGGTTTCATGGTATAGAACAAAATTATCTTTCTGTCCCTCCTCATCCTCCACCCCACAACCCATCCCATTTTCTTCTCCCGGAACATGTATACACTCCCCTTTTCTGTCTGGTCACAAATGTCAGCAGAGAGGGGTGGCTGCTCAGGAGTCCCTTTCTCTCTGGTGTCAGGCATATTTGCATTTGCAAACAGCTTTAATTGAGTAGAGTTTTTATCACTCTTTTTCATTCTCTTGTTTTTAAATGCAAATGTTAATGTTTGGTTAGCATGGGTTCAGAATTAAGCTCCTGCTACCTGTGGCTGCCTCCTTCCCTGGGTTCTAAATAAGCACTGGTGGAGTAGCACAACCTGCTGAGAGCTTGTAAGTCCTGGAAGGCTGGAGTCCAGCTAATTGCCAAGCATGCTGAGAGGGCTGGGCAGAGCCTTGTCTCACTTACCAGCGCTCATGGAGTCTTGCTTCCCACCAGCACCGAAGAACGGAAAATTAGTGTGCTAGTGATGGAAAGGGAGGAAGGGGAGAGGATGCTCTTTGGAATTAGGTTCTGGACTCTCTTTTGGCATCAAAATTCAGAAATTGAGAAGGCTTTCAGAAGTCATCAGGTTTGGGCCCCAGCAGTTGGAATCTCTTAGGCCAACCTCTTAATGGTTTGTCATCAGACCTCTGCTTGAATGCTCCTACTGGTGTATGTGTGTAGGGGGGTCTTTGCTTCATGAAGCAGCCCCATCCACTGAGAGGAGCCAGTTCTATTTTTTAGAGAAGGTGCACTTAATTTTGAGCCAAAATTAACTTCCTATTATCTCTAGCCATTGGTTTTAGTTTTCACATAGAATGTAATTGATCTAATTTCCAAATGACCACCTTTCAGATAAATGGAGGCAGCTTTTATGGAACCTCGAATGGCTTTTCTCCTACAAGCCACAAATTCCCAGTTTCTTCACATTGGTTACACGTCTGACCCTTCATCCGCCCTGTTTCTCTTTCCGTTGTGGACTCAGGCTATCTGTCTTCCATAAAGCAGAGACTTGTAATTGTGAGTGTGATGATCCAACGGATGGGCTGACCGGTACAGGGTGGAATGGGGCTACCCAGGCCCTCCCACTCATTAGAGCTCTTCCCTTTTAGCAAGGCCAACCAAGATGCTGCAGACTTACTAAGCAGCCACATCACACTGTCCTTCTTTGCTGAGCCTGCAGCCAATTTTCAGTCCCAACCTCTGTCTCACGCAGGTGAATTCATGTGGAACTCAACAGCTAGCTAGGGACCATTGAGCTCCTCATTTAGTGACAAAGAAAGTATATTCTTCTAAAGTATCAGACTGAGCTCTAATCCAATGAGAGAATTTTACAGAAGAGGATACATTTATAAGGTGTCCAGCTTTCTCTTTTGGAAATTAGAGATCCAAATGCTCAGAAGTCCTAGCAGGGTTAGTATCCCAGAAACCTGGGTGCCTCCTTTGCCTTAGGCCTGCAGTACAGGATTTTCAAGGGGAGAGAAGTCAAATCTGAAATCTGGAGGTGATCCTAAGATGTGCTCTCACCCTGAAAGGGACCAATCAAAAAAGGAGCAACTGGAAGTGGCTACTAGGTAGAAATGTGCAGAGAAGAGGTTGTAGTGGCTTTAAGGTAGAAGGTAGAAAGCTTGGGAGGCTGTGTGGCTGAGAAGGGATGAGGTGAAGGAGGCATGGCAGGAGAATAGAGAAGCTATAGCCTATAGTAACATTTCCTACTACCCTGTAGGTTCAGTGATCACCCTACCTCCATCACCATAGTAACTCACATCCCATGAGAAGTGGTATTTATAGGAAAGCTGGGAGGAGTAACCTGTCACTGTAATATTTGCCTCCGATCCACATGTGTTTTTGTCTTCTAAGTCCTCACCTAATAACCTTGTCTTCTGGACTGTGGGCATTTTGCATTGTATAAGAGCTCCAGAAAAGCCTCACATGGGTTTGACCCTCCCAGCATTCTGGCACCAAGGATATTTTTCTTTGATTCATTTATGAGCTCCCCTATATCTAGAATCAAGAGTTAATATGAACACCCACATTACATACATTTTGCATATCAAATAGTGGAAAGATGAAGAATCCATGCTGTATTTATATAACATGTGCACACACACACACACGCACACAGACACACACATGTACACGCTGTAGAAGTACTCTGAATTCCCCAAGTGGCCTTAGCCATAGAGAAGAGATATAGAATGCTGGTGTGCTACAAGCCTTGTCAACAAAGAGAGAGAAACACTGGATCTTTACAGAGTAAATCCAGTACAATTTGCACCAATTCCATCTGTATGCACCTTTTTGTTGTTACCATATAGATGTTCCTACTGCAAACATGAATCTCTCCAGGAATATTGACTCTCTTCAGTAATAGAGGGGCTGTTTGGCTTTTATCACTATTTCTGAACCCTCGCTGTAGATGTCAAACTTAGACCTGACCCTGGTATTCTTGAATGACTCCATTGACAGCTATAAAATTTACACTTCTGGAGGCCGCTGTTTGCTATAGGCAAGAACATCATGTGCTGAGGTGAGTTTTGTAAGTAGTAGTGTGAATGGGTCAGATATGGATGGAAAGAAACGAAAAAATTGTGGTGCCTACAAGTGGAATAGGAAAATGGAGCATAAAGTTGCCTTTTTGGGTTCTACCTGTCTCCAAGATTTCAGGAGTACACTACTTCACTGAATCCTTAAAACGACTTGTGTACTGCAACAACAACCATTGTGCAGTTGAAAAAACTATTTTTGGGAGACATACAATGACTCATTCAATGAGTAATAGACAGATATTAGATTGAACCCAGGACTCTTACCTACTAGTCCTATACTTTTTCTGCTTTCCCTTGTGCTGAAGGCCTAGAAGAGAGACTTGATCCAAAAGATCTGTGGGTGAGAGGTGGGAGCTCTGGGTTAATTGGGAAAGGAATGTTGGCTCAAATTCTAAAGTAAAGCTGCCCTAAATTGTTGGATGATCTTACAGATTCAACAAAAATTTGCAAAGTGCTTACTGAGAGCAAGTCTCTGAGGACATGGAGATGAGTCAGACACGGTCTGTGACTTCAGAAAGTCCACAGATTGGGGAAATGTAGTGGGCTTACATGAAAAAATAAACCAACACCTAAGGTTAGATATGGGACATATAAAAAAAAGTGGCGTATGTACATAGGCCATGAACTATCAGTTCTGAGGCACGTGAGACCAGAGAAAGCCAGGACGATCAGGAAGGCTTTCTGGAGGAGGTAGAACCATTGGGCATGGAGGTTAGAAGAGAGAATCCAAAGGTCAGAAGATGTCTGTAAAGATGCTGAGCTAGGCTTGCTCCTGTTCTATTCAGACTATGCTGAGGAGTCTAATACCCAGAGCAGTGGGGACAAGGGAGAGGTGTGCATAATCAAGATGGAACAATTCTCCTTGTATTTGTTTGATCTCAAAGTCTTTTAAAACATGACTTGCACCTCTGTGCCCTCTTCATGACTGTGTAACCAAGGGGTTAAGAGCCTAGTGAAAAAAGGAATAAACTCAGATTTATTTTAAAAATCATCACAAAATGGCCTCCATAATCATGTCAAGAAAGAGCAAAACATTTGGCAGCCTTGCCTTCTTTTGATGAGCTTTGCCAGGGGCCTCTTCCTGGAAAAGCTGCAGACAAATGCCCTTGTCTTAGGATGCTGCAATGTGGCGGCATCTGCAATGGGCTACTAGGACTGATTTCATCATTTATTTCCAATATGCTGGCCAAGGCACCAAATTGAGCCATGCACACAGCGGGATGCATTGTTTCTGAACTGGCGGTTCATCGTGACTGAAAATGAGAACAATTGAAATTAAAAAGTATCAATCAAAGGCATTCTCTAAAGAATAAAACCAAGCCTGATACATCCAGAGGCACAGCCAATCAGTAACTAATAAACAAACTAATAAACAAACTCAGTGAAGTCATAGAACACAATGGCGACATACAAAAATCAGTTATGTTTCTACACACAAACAACAAACAATCCAAAAAGGAAATTAAGAAAACAATTTTATTTACAATAGCATCAAAAGAAAAAAAAACTTAGGAATAAACTCAACCAAGGAGGTCAAAGATTTGTACACCGAAAACTATAAAACATTGATCAAAGATTTTAAAGACACAAATAAATGGGAAATCATCCTGTGCTCATGGTTTAGAAGACTTAATATTTTTTAAGTGTCCACATTATTCAAAGTGATCTACAGATTCAACGCAACCCTTATTAAAATTCCATTTTTAAACAAAAATAGAAAAAGCATTCCTAACATGCGTATTGAACTACAAAATACTCTAAATAGCCAAAGCTATCTTGAGAGAGATAAACAAAGCTGAAGGCATCACACTTCTTGATTTCAAAACATATTACAAAGCTACACCAATTAAAACAGTATCATATTGATATAAAAACAGGCATGTAGAACAATGAGCAGAATAGAGAGCCCAGAAATAAACCCACAGCATATACAGTCAGCTGATCTTTGGGTGCTAATAAATAATACACAATGGAGAAAAGATAGTCTCTTTAACTAATGGTGTTGGGAAAATTGGATCTTCACACGCAAAAGAATGAAACTGGACCCTTATCTTACACTGTACACAAAAATTAACCTAAAATAGTTAATCAACAAAAATTTAAACATGAGACCTGAATCTTTAAAACTCCTAGAAGAAAATATAGAGAAAAAACTGTGTAACATTGGTCTAGGCAATGATTTCTTGGATATTACACCAAAAGCATAAACCACATAAGCAAAAATAAATGAGTGAGATTACATCAAGCTAAAAAACTTTTGCACAGCAAAATAAACAACCAACAGAGTGAAAAGGCAACCTACAGAATGGGAAAAAATATTTGCAAATTATATAAGTGATAAAAGGTTAATATCCAAAAATATCAAAACCTCCTAAAACTCAATAGCAAAACGGCCAATCAAAACCACACACACACACACACACACACACACACACACACACACAAGCTCCAAATGGCAAAAAGACTTAATAGACATTTCTCCAAAGAAGACATACAAGTGGCCAATAAGTTTATGAAAAATGTTCAATATCACTATTCATTAGGAAATGCAAACCAAAATCACAATGAGATACCATTTCATACCTATCAGGATGTCTATTGTCAAAAAAAAAAAAAAAAAAAAAAAGGATAACAAAGGACGTGGAGCATTTGGAGCCCTTGTACAGTGTTAGTGGGAATACAAAATGGTGCGGCTGCTATGGAAAACTGTATGAAGTTTCCTTAAAGAATTAAAAATAGAATTACAATACGATCCAGCAATCCCACTTCTGAGTATATATCCGAAATAACTGAAATCAGCATCTCAGATAAATATTAATGCTGTCATGTTCATTGTAGTGTTATTGCCAATAGCAAAGATATGGAAACAAGTGTTCATTGACAGATGAATAAAGAAAATGTGATACCCACATGTGCGCGCTGTGTGTGTGTGTGATTTTGATTGGTGGTTTTGCTATTGAGTTGTAGGAGCTTTTTATATATTTTGGATATTAACATTTTATCATTTATATGAGAGAGAGAGAGAGAGAAAGAGACAGAGGAGTATTAGCCTTAAAGAAGGAGAAAATCTTGCCATATACGACAGCACAGATACACCTGAAGGACATTATGCTAAGTGAAGTTAAGTAGTCACAGAAGGACAAACACCATGTGATTCCACTTATATGAGGTTTCTAAAATAGTCAAACTCATAGAAACAATATAATGGTGGTTGCCAGGGACTGAGGGGAAAGAGAAAATGGGGAATTGCTATTCAACAAAGTTTTACAAGACTGTCAAGTTCTATAGATCTTCTGTACAACATTGTGCCTGTAATTAGCAGCCCTCTACCATGCACATACAATTTTGTCAAGAGGGTAGATCTCATGCTAAGTGTTCTTATCACAATAAAAACGGCCATATTTATGGAGGCCCCTTCTTCTCTCTGGACCTAGTTTTCTCACCTATGAAATGGCCAGTCTGGAGTTGGTGACCTCTTCCTCTAAATGTTCACTTTGAAATAAATCATTCCAAGTTGGCTCTGTGGTGTTTTGAAAGAGCAATGGCTCAAAGACAACATAATTGTGAATTCCTTAGTGAAACTTTTAAAGAGTTTGATATACATTAAAACCAACAAAATTTCCTTCCTTCTTTTTAATATTATTTTCCCCCAAATTAAAATAATAGTGCTAGAATCAGAGAGAAACCACCCATAATCTCATGGCCTATAAGCAACCTCTATTAACATTTGGATATTCTTCTACTTGGAACTCTTTTTATATTTGTTTGTTTGCTTTTTGTGTTTTTTTCATAGCTAAGTGCATACTGTGTGTACAATTTGAGGTCCTATTCTTACGAAAATTTTAAAAATTAATTCAACCCACAAACATGTATTGATAACCTATTGTGCGTGAAGCACTATGCTAGGCACTCAGGAAACAAAGGTGAGCACGATGCAGTTCCGACTCTAAAGAATCTCATTGTTTGGATGAGAAAACAGATAAGTAATCACACAATTCAAATCTAGTGTAAGCATTTTGGGAGGGGAAGCACAACATCCTCTAGGAGCAGAAAGGGTTCTCAACACAGTTAAGAATTCCTAGGTTGAAACAAGCGTGAGTTAGCACACAGTCGCTCAGCAAAACGTGACATTTCATAGCCACCCTTGAAGCCAAGGGTGGACAAATAATTACAGCAAACAGGGTGTGGGTGTATGTAATATGTTTTTTTTTTTAATCTCATCTGGATCCTTTCATTGTCCCTTTGGCCCTTTACTATTGGCTGGAATGGAAAGTGATGGTAGGAACAATCACCTTAGACCACCTTATTTGGAAGCGGCACACTGAGGATAATGGAGCAGCAGGAGAGAAGGAATTGGGATTCCTATGTCAGACCTGATTGCTTACACTTGGTTTTCTGTATAAGAGAGGAAAAGCCATCTACCCTGTTTAAAAGCCACTCTTATATCTGTGTCCTTGTTATAGCAGCTGGAACCTCAATCCTAACTAATACAGATGGCAGGAAGATGCCTGGAAAAATGGGCAGGGGTCAGAGACAGAGGAACTGATAAGACATCCCCAGGTATTTGAACTTTATCCTAAAGGCCTTGGTAACCATTGAAGAGTTTTAGATATGAGAGTGACATAATCTAGTTTGCATCTTGGGAAAATCACTCTGACTGCTGCATGAAGAACAGATTGAAGTACTCAAGAATAGAGCAAAGAGATCTGTTGCAAGACTGTTGCTATTGTCCAGATAAGTGAAATTAGTAGAGTAACCAAGGTATTTGATGGTTATTGAAGGTACTGGAGAAGAAGCAACAGGCTTAGGATCACCGGATGTGGCAGTGGGAAATAAGTCAGACATCCATGGTTTTGGCTTGCATTCACTAATAGGAGGCACAAGAGGAAGATTATAACTGACTCTGAGTCATCCTGGTCAAAGTCAAGGGTTGACCCTGGGAATAATAAGTTTAGCTTCTGACATGTTGAGTTTGAATACTGGTAGGACATTCAAATGGAGGTGTCCTGTAGGAGGTTGGCTTTGTAAACCTGGAATTCTTTTAAGATGTCTGAGCTAAAGATATAAATTTGGGGATTATCAGCGTAGATCATCAGATAGATACTGAAGTCAGGGAAGCAAATGAAGTCATCAGAGAGATAGCCTGAAAACAAGCCTATGGATGGAGCCAATATCTAGGGGGAGGAAAGAAGAGGGAACTGTATAAGAGGCAGAGAGCCAGGGAAGTGTGTGTCACCAAGACCAAGGTAAAGTGGTGGTGTAGCAGAAGACAGTGGCTAGCATGTTCAATGCTGCAGAGAAGCCAATTAAACTAAGAACACTATGCATGGTGTTCTGTGAGCTCAGCATTTATTCAATACATGTTGAAGTGAATTGCTAATTGGTAAATCACTAAATTGATGCTGTTGTTTTTAATTTAATTATTTGTTCTGTTTTTGCTTTCATTAGAAACAGCACATCTAAATTGCGTTTGCTTAGACAAAGTGGGAAACCCTGCTTATGTTACATAAACTTTTGTTTCTTGAGTTAAATAATGGACTTAAAGGTTTAAAAAAAAACTTTGCTGTTTTCAGTGACTGTGAAGTTACTCTTTATTTACTAATGAAAAGTTGACAAATAGAAGAAAAGAAAGAAATAAAGGTGACATCAGGCAAGGCAGACGGAACATGGTGTCTATTTCCTTTGGTCACGGTCATCCTCTCTAGAAGCCACTTCTATAGAACAGGACTTGTATGAGGGTGACTTCGAGTGCAGAAGTCAATGTGGCATTCTTACAACAACTGCTCTTTCCCTTTTGTGGGTCAGAAATGCTTCAGAGAATCAGGCAAAACCTATAGCCTTTCTACCCAGAAAAATACCATAATATTTATCCATGCAATTTTACATTCCATTTCTGTGGGACCCTGTGAAGTCTGAGGACTTTCAAACTCAGTGGGAACTGTTTCCATTCAGAGCCTCTCCCTACTTCTCCCTGACTCAAAAATGCTCCTAAATGCCATAAATTATCCTCAAGGACCTGTAGTTGCCTGAGCCTTTCCTTCTATTCATAGAATAGCCACAGAGACTCTGGATTCACCCCAGGTCTCTGGCTTTCACCCACCGTTAACAAAACCAATGGACTCACCAGTTTTGTTCTAGGCCAATGTGGCAGCTTTGAGGAGTTGACTCTGGCCATTACCAGTGACTCTGCAGCTTCTTAGAAGGGAAAGAGCACTAGGCTTGAAGGAGGAAGAGCTGGGTTTAGGTTTCATCTCTACCTCTTATTCATGACATGACCTTGAGTAAGCCACTCCACAGTTCTGAGCCTCCATTTGTCAAAAAATTAATAATTCTTGCCATATCTTCCTTATAGAGTATAAATCTAATGAGTTAACACTGTGAAAGTGCTTCACAAAGTGAAAAAATGTGACACAAATATGAGGGTTTATACATAATCAGTAAAGCAACTAATATGGAGAATTTACTACCTGGTAGCCATTGCACTAAGTGCTTTGTCTTTATCATTTTGTTCCTGCAACAACTCAGAGGTCATTATTCATTATTTTACCCAAGAAAAATAGTGAGGCTCAGAGTGGTTAGGTAACTTGCCCAAGACTACAGAGCTGGTAAGTAGTGAAGCTGGGATTCACGAAGGATAAAATATCAGCTGCACTAGGGCAGCTGGGTTTGGGGGACATAAAGATAAAGGGTACATACAGGGAGGAAGCTCATTCTCACTGAGTGCCTGTTAGCCTACCAGATACTTCACCAAGTAGTTTCAGAAGAATCCTGAGAAGTTGATTACATGGGTTAGAGTAGCAGAGGACATGAAACAGTGGCTGGTACATAATACGCCTCCAGCAGATGTTAGTTGTTAGAATTACGTTACTGTTGCAATACTCATTGTACAATGAGAAAACCAAGGCTCAGAGATGTTAAGTGACCTGCTAAAGAATATGTAGGAAGTAAATAGCAGAGCTGGGCTTGGTATTCAGGTGTGTGAGGCCCCTGAGTTCGTATACTTTTTCCTGCCACACACTGCCTCCTGCGTGTAAAATGCTAGTGTGTTGTTTTTTCCAGATCCTCTACCCTTCCATAACATTCCATGACCTTGAAGTGCCAAGGTTTGTGGCCTCCCAGACCTCTAGCTTTTAGTATTGCCTCCGACCCCTTTGGATGTGCTACACAGAACTGCTGTGTTTGAGAATTGGTACCATCCCAATTAGACATGTATTGGCCAGATTCTGTGTCTGTCAACATGCCAGCTGATAGGCTCACAGCCACAAGCCTCCAGCCCTGGGGACTGTCTGGTTCGAGCAGTGAGTCGTCCTGTTAGTGGCTGGCTGGCCCCACTGCCAAGCCCGGAAGGCTGGAGGGGAGGGTTGGGGGGATCGCCAGATGACCGAAAGGAGACAGTGAGTCTGCACAGGGCCAAGCGAGGCTTTCTCTCCAGCTCTGGTTTTGTTTATGCATCATTTAGACCCCAATGACTTCCCAAAATAATTTGACGTGGCTAATGGCTTAGGTTTGTCTAGTATTTCAGTTTACAGAGCACGGCAATTTAGTGATCTAATTTGAATCATGAAAACATCTCTGGAGATGGGTGTTATAATTTCCATTTTACAGATGAAGAACACTGAGGTAGAGGTGGCAAAAATAATTTACTCAAGATTACGTGGTGCATAACAGTCGAGGCTGCTAAGACTCACATTCAGGGCTTCAGACTCTAAAGTTGCTGTATTCCTGCCATGCCATGTTGCTTTCTAATGAAATATACATTGGAGTTTGGAGCGAATAAAGAGAGGAGGTTTGAAAGAAGTCAGAGGGGCTATGCCAAGGCTGGGGCCAGTGTGGGGGCCAGCTGGACTGAGAAATGTCAGTCCAGCCCCTGGGACTCCTGCCTGGGATGCTGGATCCTGATAGATTGTCCATGTACTACTCCATTGGCCTCTGAAGGCTACTTAGCAGCCCCTTCTTTGCAAATATTCTCTAAGCATATAGCTTGTTAAATGGTCTCGTGGACAGCTTGCCCAATGTCTTATTGGAGCAGGAAACCTCAGGAGCCATCCAGGAATCCCCATAAGGTTGCGCTTACTTTTCGTTCTTCTCTAGCTGAGCATGAACTCTGAGCTGCCTTGCTCTCTGCTCCTGCCTGGCCTTGTTTCTGACCATTCTGTTTTACCCAAGCTACAGTTGTGAAGGGAGCCTTAGAAATCATTAGTTTTAATCCTCTCTCTTTGACAGATGGGGAAACTGAGGATTAGCAGGATAAGAGCATATGTTCCCTATGCCACTCTTCTAAGGTGCTGTACTCATGAATGTTGTTGCCAAGACCCCAGGGCCATGTTCTGAAGCCCTTGGTCCTGCCATTAGTCGCACCTTATCCAGACCTTTAATGGACTGGTCATATCCCCAGTTCCAGCCAGATCTGCCTTGACTCGAGCAAGTGTGACAACAAAGATGGCAGCTCTCCCTGAAGACTGAGCCTACTGCAGTCTCCTTGAAGGCAAGGATCTATCCTAGCCATTGTCAATATACCAGCCTGAAACAACCAGATGGCTTTGAACCTGTCTCATCACTGGAGTCAGGGAATGAGATCAGCTTTGGTGAATAGAGAATTCAGGATGGGAAATCCTTTCCTCCAATCCTTTCAGATCCCTTAGTATTTGAGTAAGGCACAGGGGTTTTACCATAAGCAATAGTCTGAGATTCTTACAGCAATGCATCACAGTCCTTTCCAAGGAGTCTGTGTGGTCTGCTGATATTTCTCCACTTGCTTTTTGGATGCATCACAATAAACCCCAGCTGAAGTCAAATGCACTTTAGTCCTCTTATCTTAAGTATAAGGGACTGCAGGGAAGAATTAGGAATCACGCACACTGCACAAAAGCATTGCAAGCTTATTTACACCAGTGCCTGAAAACCAGAAGAAAATTGACTAAAGTAAGATATGAGACTATATCTTGCAAAACATGCTATAAAATGGATTACTGCTGACTGCACCCTCTTAATATGTGAAATTGCCCCCAAGTACTAACAAAATGCTAGAAAAGGAAAAACCGATTACAGTGTTAAGAATTTTTTTTGAGAAATGCCCCTTCTTCAAACACAACTAGTGATTTAGCTTGCCTAATCAGAAAAAAAAAAAAAAAAAATTAGTGACCTAAAATTGTTTAAAGTCTACAAATACTTATTTGAGTGTGGCATTTTGTATCCAACCATGTGCTGGGTTCTGAGGACCCAGAGGTGAACAAGAAGACCTAACGTCTATCCTCCAGGAGCTCAGTTTAACTCCAGGAGCCAAGTGAAAGATGGCTCAACGAGGAGTCAGGGAAGCTTTTCTAAGAAGCTGTTGGCTGAGCTGGGTTTTGAAGGTTGAAGAGTTTTCATGGTTAGTGCAGGGAAATGGTGAGGCAAAGGTATTACTAGTTAAGAGACCTGTGTGCAAAGGCACAGGGGCAGGAAACAACTTGGTATATTTAGGACCGAGAATGTGGAGTGGGAAGAAAAAGTAATGACTGGAGACAAAATTGGGGAGGCAGGCAGGGGCCACCTGAGGATATAATGGGTGTGTGCAGCCAGATATCTTAACTCCAACTCTGAAGAAACTAGGGGAATTTTGCCTTTGCAGTTGTAAGCTGTTGAAGTGAGGACCTAGCATTCATTTTTATATCCATTTATTATTATAATAATAAATAATAAGATCTCAACATGACAAAGCACTTTTTTCTATTTAGTTTTAAATTTACATACAGCAAAATTCACATTTTTATAGCGTATAGTTCTATGGGTTTTGACAAATGCATAGAGTCAGGTATCCATCTCTGGAATCACGACACAGGATAGTTTCACCTTCCAAAAAATTCCCTCGTGCTTCCCCATTGTAGCCAATCCCTACTCCCACTCTAACACCTACTTTCTATCTCTCTAGTTTGCCTTTTCCAGAATGTCATATAAATGGAGCCATACAATATGTAGACAGGGCAAGTTTTTATCATAGAAAAAAAATGGTCCAATCTGTATCTTTTCAAGTTCAGAGATTGGAATGTTTTAATAAAGTAGGAGGGAAAAGACAATCAGTGTGATAAGGCCCAACGCTGGACCCTTTTGCAGACCTTTAGATCCTCTCTCCAGTTGCCATCATTAGTACCTTATGCTTTATGGACATGTTTGTTAAATATGTGGCTATGCTCCATGAAGTCATCCAGCTCACTCTTCTCTAAGTGGTTCTACAAATATGTTGCAGAGACGTGGACAAACTTCTTGCTGCATTTCACCAGCACTGGCTGAGGGAATTCCCTGATCTGTCTTTAGCCAAAAAGGGGGATAAAGATGATGTGGTTGAACTTGTTGGGACATCTGGGCCAATTCTTTGTGCTCCTAGCTTTCTGAGCTATGACCAGAGAAAGGAAGTTCCAAGTTCGAACTCTAGGCATCATAATGAGGTCCTACTGTAGCCAAAAGGCTAGTAGCAGATGTAGAATAAGTCTGAGGTCTGTGAATCGCAGGGCCAAGGAAGCATGTGATTGGGGAATTCTACATGGTGTCAGCCTTCATAGTTACAAAGGATGATGGCAAGGATGGGGAAGATACATTTTATCCAGAGATCGAAGTCTTCAGGGAGGAAGAAAGTGTGTTTGGTGAAAACCTCTTGGGTATTTTTTCTGCATTCATTATTACTTTTTAATGTTGTGTACAATTTATTAATACATTAAAATATATGGGAAACATCAGTGCTGGATGATTTTTGTGTTTTGAAAATATTAGAAATAATATGTCCCTCATGGTAAAACCTTCACATCTGAAGGATGAAAGGCGGCAGATCAAAGTATCTCATTCTCCTTCTGTCATTTTATTAGCATTTCCCAGCAATTAATTTTCTTGCATGTTCTTCTAGAAATTTTCTATATATGTATAAATATGTCCATTTTCTGTTATATATAACCAGATTATGTTACATAGTATTGTGACTTCCTTTTTATCTCTTTGTATCTTAATGTATGTTGAACATCATTCTGTATCTGAACATACAGTTCAACCTTGTGTTTTTAAAGAGCTGCATGCTATTCCATAGTATAGGTGCACCATAATTTATTCTAACCAGTCCCTATGGAAGGAGATTAAGATTATTTCCATTTTTTCTATTACAAATAATGCTGCAATGAGCATCCTTGTACATATGTCTCCATATACTCTTTTCAGTATTCTGCCAAGTATCAGCATGAAGAAAAACAGCTTCTTGAATTCAACTTCTTGCTATGTTTGAATACCCTTGTCTTTTATATTTCTACAATGCTTCTCTCACAGCATCCAGCAACCATTTGAAATCAATCTTTTAATATGCTCAACCTTTCCTTTTTTGTTTCTCTCTTTATTAACGTCTCATCCCAATAGAAAGACCCCATGCAGCCACATAGGTTTCTCTTGAAGCCTCCATGTTTTTCTTCTTAATTGGCCTGGATCTTTTATTTAAATATAAATATTCACAATTGTCTCATATATTTTTTATTGTACAGACTCTAAAATAGAGGATTCTGTTTATCTAATAAGTGATCTGAATTTTCCTTTCTGGATAGAGAATCCTGAGTGGCTTTGAACTTGGTTGTGCAGTGGGATTTAGATATAAGGAAGAATAAAAGAGAAATAATTGTCACATTTCTAGCAAGAGTGTTATGGAGCTTCAACTTCCCATCAGCTGGGGGAGGAGGAGAGAGAGGCTGGGAAGTCTGCCACAATATTTGGCATGGCTGGGCTTCCAGATTGCATCTATTTTTGTAGCTGCACAAGTTGGGAGGAGATTAGAAGGATAGTCAAATTTCCTGCTCCAGGTTGTAAATTGATCAAGAGGTGGAAGGAGCACTAGAATGAGAGTCAGAAGGCCTGGTTCCTGGTCCCAGATTTCTCAGATATTAATAATGGAACTTGGGAAGAACCATTTTCCTTCTCCGAACTCCCTTTACCTCAGCTCCCAAAAAAAAGATGTTGAGTTAGTTGATGCTAATGTCCCCCTCCATCTCCAATATTTTATTATTTTGAGGTTCTAGGAATGTTTGCCCCATTTTTTAAAACTTTATGTAATATAAGAATGTTTACCCATGTATCAAAATGATTAACTAGGAGTATCTTTGTTAGTAAATAAATACAGAGTTGAATTGGGAATCCCATTTTTATCCACACGTCCTCTGTTTCAAAGCTTTGCCTCCACCATTAAAGATAGGCCTGATGTGACATGCAAACTTACTGCAGAAGACCCTGGAACCACGCAGAAGCCTCCAAATGAAACTGTTCAGATGTCTCAGAAGCAGAGAAACCTTGTTGGGCCCCAAAGAAGAGCTGGTGAGATGGGAGGGACTCTGCAAGGCTGCACATGAGAGTGTCCGATTCCACCCCTTTGAGAGGTCCCTTTCAGGGCAGACATTCTGGAGATGGCCAGCACAACTTACGTGTACTCCGTGCTACTGGGGGGCTTCTCAGCCACATGTGCCTAAGGGCACTTCTGGGCTTTCTGCCTCCTAAGCATGTCCATCCAACTCTCTCTGGAGGCCACAGCCATGGTACTCCTTCTCAGAGGGCCCCATATCCCTCCCTAGGCTGCTTTCCAGATCCTTTCTCACTCAAGAAGTTCCCTGTGTGCTCAATAATGAAGGTGTTTTCTTTGGGGATTGTTCTCAGAAGATTGTATATCTCTCTAGGATTATTTGACCTCTTGGCAAATTGCCAGGCTTAGCCTGCATAGTAAAATAATTTTTTAATCTATAAGGCAATTCATAAACTATGACTTTTAGCAACACTAAAAAAAAAAATGAAAAAAAGCATGAAAAAGGAAATGATTTCTATTGAAATAAGAAGTTCTTTTCTAAGAACAAATTGGTATGGAAAAAGAAAGGGCCAAATTAACAAAAAATAATAACAGTAATTATATGTTATTATTATAAACAATGTATTGAGTACATCTACAATATAAGCTTCACAAGATTAGGAGCCTTGTTTGTCTTGTTATCTGCTATATCTCAGCTTTAGAACAGTCTCTGGTTATTAAATTGTCCAAATAATGCTCACTATGATCCTGTTTGTGTTGCTGTGTTCCCATTTTACAGATAAAGTAACTGAGGCTTATAGTTTAAAGAGATTGTCTTACCCAAAATCAGAGCTGAGAAGCGTATTCCAAAATGGTTTCTATAATTATTACATGTCTTTTGGTGTCCCTAGGTCATCCCAAGCCATTCAAGGAAAAAGATCACATCTTGCTTTTTTAGATATCTATGGTGAATGATGTTATTGATTTGACTAAGCAGTTACCTTTAGTAAGTTTCCATCCTTGCAAAAATTCCACTGGTGAAACCTTTAGATATTTCTTTAGAAATCAACATCATCCCACATATGACCACTGTGGGGTATGTGAAATTGAAAAAGAAGGAAGTAGAATTTACTACTTTCTTCAGAATTATTATTATTACAATTTCTAAACAGAGATGCTGACTACCTGGGAGAGTTTGAAGATTGCTAACTTCCTTGTGTGAAAATCCTAGGAATGTTGAATGTTAGAAATATCTAAAACAAATCTCTGAACGTTGGTGTATATTTTGGAGAGAGACTTATTAGAAATCTTAGTCTCTGCCTTGCTTCTGAAATGCTAATTTGATGTGTGCACTTACTCAGAAGATGACTGATGTGCTCGTCGGCTGATTGATATTTGCATCACCCCCTCACTGCTGCCGCTCACTGAAAATGCAGGAACAATAATCAAATGTTAAGTTTCTCAAGAACTGTCTTCCAAAGAAAATCAAACCCTTTGCCCTTTGTTATCTCAGTCATCTCCAGAGCTTCTTGGGAAGAGCCTGTGTTTACCTTTCTTCTCAGAGAGGTGCGTGTTTCTGGAAGAGCACCAGACTTAAGAGTGAGAAGACCCGGGTATGAGTCCTGCTAGTGTGAAGATTCACCCAAAATCAGTTTACTGCTCCTTTTCAGTTTAATGGAACTTCCTGCCTCACAGGGGTGTTGGGATGGTTAAATAAGATAGCATGTGTAAAATAAAATGAAATCGACACTATGAGGAAACTGCTGAGAACCGGGTTACCTCAAAATAAAGAGATGGTTTCTGAAGCCTATCATCCTGGGAGTGTATCCCAACACTGACACTTGCTGTGTGAACTTGAGGAAGTTCCCTGACCTCTCTGTGCTTCAGTATCCCCATCTGGAATAAGGAGATAATTATAGTACACCTGCCTCATAGAACTGTTGTGATGATTAGGTGAGATGATGCACATAAAGGTGCTGACAGCAGTGCTTGGCCCATAGAGCTCACTTGAAAGAGTTATTATAAACATTGGATTGTTATGAGGAATAAACAAAATGGTTTACAATTAAAATATGCATAGACAGTAAAATACCGTACAGTCACTCGATTAAGATTCAATGAGCTGATGGGGATATAACGATGGTCCGAGAAAGCTCCTACCTTCTGGTGCTGCTGATGGTAGCTAGAATTGGAGGTGAGAGAGCAGGGAGTCACCTGGGACACTGAGGGAGTGGAGGCGAGAATTCAGCTTCCGGGAGATGGCCACATAGCCTTCCTTCTGCCTAAAATAATCTTCAAAGAATGCTTTATCGTTTGCTAAGCACTTTCAAAAGCAGTCTTTGTACTAATGCTTACCTTAGCTCTCTAAGATGGCAGGCAGATGGGGATGATTTTGCATTTAAGGGCTGGAGGGAGGTTAGGAGGTGAAGTGGCATAGATAAGGGCTTTCTGCTTGTAAGTAGTGAAACCTGGGCTTCCTCTTTCTCCTCCTCCCCAAGCTGTGCCTGGTGATCATATGTCCCAGGCCAGATTTTGTCAGTCTTCTGGGGGTACTGTTTTCTCTAGTTCTTTGCAGTACAATAGTGGTTATCAGATCCAGAAGGTCTGCTCACAGAAAGCTGTGTGTACGATAGGAGAAGAAGGGAGCTGGCAGATGGGTATGTGTGGCGGGGACTAGGGGGTTGGGATCAGTATCTCACTGCATTGTGAGTTGCCCAGGCGGAGGTGATGCTTTATAGAGAGGTCAGGGATCCCTGGACATCATTGGTACTTACCTCTGTAACCCTCTATTTCCTCATCAGTGAAATGGGTTAATAAATATTTTCTTGCCACTTTGGTCTAGAGTAAGGATTCAAGGAGATACACTATAAAAGGGCCTTCATGCTTGAGGTCCCCAAAATGATGGAGTCCTTCTGCCATCTCATCCTTCATGGTGTTCAGGACCCCATAGAAACTTCACTGCTATCCCCACAGTCGCAGCTTGGCTCTGTCTGTGGGTTCTGCTGAGGGGAGGGGATGGAAGCACCTGTCTGCTTTCTCTTACCCCCACTAAACCCCCACCTAGGTTTATCTCTGGGCTTTGGTGAAGGAAGAGAAACTGGCCTTTCTTGCTTTTTCTTGACCTCTGGTTCCTTGCGGCTCTCTGTTCCTGCCCTAACCCATGGAAATTGGCCTGAACTGTCATAGAATCATGCATTTTAGCAAGAAATATGTGTCAAAGTTCATCTGGACCAGCTGCCCTCACATCTACCTTCTACACAGTCAGGTTACCTTTCCACCTTTCCAAGAGCTCAGGATGCAAGTGGCTTCTAAAATACCTCTGGGGTCAGATAGCAGGATGAATAAATCTTTTTAAAATCATCTTGGTTAAAGTTGATGCTTTAACAACTCAAAAGACAGGAAGGTATATGTAAGTTTTGGTACTGTTATTTTGCATCGTGTGTGTATGTGCGTGTGTGTGTGTGTGTGTGTGTGTGTTTAACATTGTTGAGGTAAGATATAAGTGGTTTTCCTCTTTAGGAATTTGGACTTGTTGAGATAAGTCATTGTGCTGAGTTCCACTCACAGCCTTTTCAGGAAGAAACAGTCTGACCCCCACCTCCCTCTGCTGTGGTCCTAACCAGTTCCTTATGCATTGGTGACCAAGCAACCTGGCTACTCTGGCCATAGCTGATTGGATCAGAGTGGGCACTTGACTCACAGGCAACCAATCTCTAGGATGGTCAAAGACAAATGAGATATGATGGTGAAGATTTGGACCAATTGGATTTTTTTTCTCTTGCGGAGTTTAATGCAAAAGTTTAATGTAGTGATTCCTTGGCATTTGGAGCAAAGACAGAAACACACCTGAGGAGAAGCGGAGGCAGAGATAGGAGTCGGCTTAATGGGAAGGCTTAGGATGAGATGCCCCATTACCAGTGCTGTTAATGTCAGGCCTGCTGTGGATCCTGGGTAACTTTTCTATTTCTGAAAAATTCTGTGCCTACAAGGTAGCACATCTTTCTGGGAGTCTGGTTGGGCAGCTGCTTTCCTTCCATTTCCTTGGGACTTGGCCCTGGATGATAATCTTAGTTTCTTTGTTTTCACGTGTATCATTTTAATAGACTGTTCATCCCTGGAAGGAAGCTGAGTCCCTGTTCTTTGTAGCAACAGTATCAAAGAGTCAACTGCCAATGAGCCCCCTTTCCCTGCTAGAGGGAACGAGGTAACAGAGAGACTGGGGAGTGCTGTCTTGAGTGTCACTGTCAACTAACACCTCTTTAGAGTGACCTTCCCTGACCACAGGTTGGAAGCCTGTCCCCGCCCGATCAGTCACCATCACATCCCCTTTTATTTTCTCCAAAGGTCTTCTCATCAGCTAATATGGATCTTAGTATTAGTTTCCTGTTGCTGCTGTAACAAATTGCCATGAACCTAGTGACTTTAAAAGCAACATAAATTTATCATTTTACAATTCTGGAGATCCGCAGTCTGAAAGGAATCTCATGGAGCTAAAATCAAGGTGTTAGTGGGGCTGGTTCCATCTGGGGTTCTGTGGGAGAATTCCATGTCTGCCTTTCCCAGCCTTCTAGGGGCTGCCCACATTCCTTGGTTTTGTGGCCCCACATCAGATCATGTTTTCCCCCTCCGCTTCCATCATCGCACTGCCTTCTCTGCCTGATCATCCTGTGTGTCCTTCTTATTTTTTTTTAAACAGGGTCTCACTCTGTTACCCAGGCTGGAGTGCAGTGGCCCAGCTAATTTTTGTATTTTTTTTTTGTACAGATTGAGTTTCTCCGTGTTGTCCAGGCTGGTCTTGAACTCCTGGGCTCAAGCGATCTGCCTCAGCCTCCCAAATTGCTGGGATTACAGGCATGCCCTTCTTATAAGGGCCATTGTGATTTTTATTTAGGGCCCATCTGGATAACCTTGGATAATATCCCCATCTCCTGATGCTTAATTCAATCACATCTGCAAAATCCCCTTTGCTGTATAAGGTAACATTCATATATTCTAGGAAGTAAAACATGGACATTTTGGGAGGGTTATTTTTCACCCACCATAATCTTCTTCATATATTTGTTCACATATTCACATTTTTCCCCACAAAATAAAACTCCCATGGGAGTAAAGGCCTCATCTGTCTTGTTCAATACTGTATTCCCAGAGCATGAGATAGGGCCTACTATATGGTAAATGCTGATAGATGTTTGTTGAATGAATAAATAAATGAATTAATGGAAAGGCCAGAATTTCTAATGTTCCAGAGGCTCCTTTAGTCTGGAACCATATTTTCTTTAAACCAGTGTTTTGTTGTTGTTGTTTTTGTTCGTTCGTTTGTTTGTTTGTTTTGAGACAGAGTCTGGCTCTTGTTGCCCAAGCTGGAGTGCAGTGGTGTGACCTCAGCTCACTGCAACTTCTGCCTCCCAGGTTCAAGCAATTCTCCTGCCTCAGCCTCCCCAGTGGCTGGGATTACAGGTACCTGCCACCACACCCAGCTCATTTCTGTATTTTCAGTAGAGACAGGGTTTTGTCACGTTGGCCAGGCTGGTCTCCAACTCCTGATCTCAAGTGATCTGCCCACCTCGGCCTCCCAAAGTGCTGGAATTACAGGTGTGAGCCACTGTGACTGGCCACCAGTGTTCTTTAAGCCCAACGGTTCTGTGAAGTACTGTTTCTGCAAGATACCTTATAAAAACAAAACAAAAAAAAAACTCCTGCGGTCAAATAAATCTGAGAAATATACAAACTTATCTTCTTGTTCTTAAAGATGTTCAGTACACATTAGCATATTAAAGTCTCTGAAACGTTCCACAATAAAGAAACTTAATTGATTGTATAATCCAACAATTCTGAAACTTATTTGACCAGAGTTGTTCTTTTCCTTGTTACAGCCCTTAATAAGATTTCACAGAATTCACGTTCAAGGATCTCATGTCGGGAATACTGCTGTCCAGCTTGTTGGAATCTTTTTTTCTTCCTCTTCTTTTTATTCTTCTTCTCCTTCCTGTCCTCTGCCCCATCTTCCTCCTCTTCCTTCTCTTCTTTCTCCATTCTTTCCCCTCCTCTTCTTCTTTCTGTTTTTTTTCTCTGAGCTTATTTTAGTCCTTAGCTTTCTTAACTCTGTTCTTGCAAGTTTCTACCCCCATCCACTTTCCGGTCCTTCCTTATGGGTCCTTTTTGGAGAACTCTATATACTCCTCTGCACTCTGGCCTATTTGTCAACACTGTTCTAAGTGCCCCCACCACATTTTTGTATTCATCTTTGGTTATGTGTCCTCCACGCTTCTATCTTTTGGATTTTTTTTTAAGTCCAAATTCTTCACATAGAAAAGGGATGCTTATTCTATGACCTTCAATTATTTCACAGCTAAAAAGTTTAAAAAAAAAAAAAAGTCAATCCATTATAGTTTACTTACAAAATGCCTTTGTTACCTAAGCCCTGGAGGAATTACATTCTATGGTTTTAAATATGCTTTTATCTTCTGGAAGGGATGATCCTGGAGGCCTGGACACCCAACCTGGTCTTCTAGCGATGTGGTAGCCTGAGCTGGACTCCATCACCTGAATGGAGTCAGAGAAACTATTGCTTACATGGGAACTCATTCTCTTGAACCTCATGTCCATTGAGGTACTCGTTCTCCCTAAATTAAGCTGCAGGCTTTGAATACATTTTTAATTCCTGGCATCTCTCCAGGATCCAACAAGTGTAATTTGGGACCCATAGTGTGCATGTTCTGGTGTAATCATATTTCTCTTTTATTTTTCATAGTGCTTTCACATTTGTTATCTCACCTACTTCTCTCAACAAGTCTATGAGGCAATGCTATACATATTTTACAGATGAGGAAAAAAAGGTCAAGTTCATGTAGCCAGTGAATGAGTGGCATTCAAGACTCAACTTCAGATCTTCAGGCTCTTCCATAGCTACATTTGTACTATAATTTCACAAACAGCAAATATTTGTAAAGTGCCTTCATGTTTGCAGAACACTTTTATATACACGATCTTAGTGAATCCTTAGAAGTACTCTATAGTATAGGCAGAGCAAGTATTTTAATCTTCATTTTATAAGTGACAAAAACTGAAAACCTCAGGTCCTATAACTAGGTCTCAGGTCAACGGCAGAGACTGGACTTAAAAACAGAACTTCCCAATGCATGTGTCAAACATTTACAAGGACCCCAGAATCCCTTGTATCCCAGGGCTCTCAGAGATATCACTACGGGGAAAAAGTTTTCACTATTTTTTTATTTTTCACATTAAAAATATGTGGAAAATACAATCTAAGGTTAAAAAATCCAGACACTAGTTTAGGGTAACTACTGGGTGAAGTGTGGCTGAGGTGTTTAAGGTAATAAAATTAGATGGTAGGGACCTTCGTTTATGTTACCTGAGGGCAACTAGCTTTTGGAGATGGGATACAGTGTATCCGAGATTAGAGTCAATAAGTGAAGGAGATTTTACCCCTTATCTCTGTTCCCTATTCACTGTCGTTCCTCATTGTCAGGAAGTTCTTTTTTATCTGTAAATGAATTCCCTCTTGCTGCAATTTGAATCCTTCTCCTCTTGTTCTGCCCCAGGGGAGAGGAACCTGGTTTGCCATCAAACCTTTCCCTTCTGTGTATTTATTCTGCCCTGGCTAGAATATAGTTGCTAGTTGTCTGGGTTTTCATTTCCTGTATTGCCTGTACACTTGCTCTGAATGATTTTGTAGAGAAAGCCCTTTCCTTTTTGAGAATCACAGTGGTTACTATGAAAGCCATCTTTTAGAAAAAAAAAAAAAAAACAGATTAATTACCACCCAGGTTTAGGTAGGATGAATTCCAGTTTGGGTTAGCGTATAGGTCTGAGATGATGCGAAGACACAGAGCAGGGCTGGATGCCTTTTGTAACCCAAAGCTGGATGTGGGGAAGGTCTCAGACAAGGCCTTGTGGATATGTCTGGTAGTGTGGAGCGTGAGCCAGGACCTGGATGACGGTGCCTGGGTCTCAGCCTGCAGGGGTTCACCCTCTCCGTGAGGACTGTGTTCCTGAAGGGAAGTCACCCGGCAACTCCTGATTTGGAATTTTCTCTCCTCCCCACGTGGAATAATTTATGGCAAGCCCTAAAATAAGCTCCTTAAAATATCCAAACAATGTTGTTGGTGTGTGTGTGTTTTTGTTTTGTGTGTTTTTTTTTTTTTTTTTTCCTTCCCCCTAAGCATTTTACATCCAGGCCTCCATCAAGCAAATTTCGGATAAAAGGTGATTAGTGTTTTGGCAGGATTTTCATGAGGCTTTCTCTTGTATTCCTGCCAAAGAGCTTGCCAGGCCCAGATTTGATTAAAATGGCAGTGGGCTCTGCTACTTGAATGTAATTAGAACCATTCATTAAAGCTTTTGCTGACAGTTTGGCAACCTGTGCATTTTTCAGAGTATGGCCAGCAGCCCATGGAAACAGCTTAGGGGAGGAGTACCGGCCCACCAGCCCAGGCCGAGCTGAGGAATGGGACATGCTCTATGGCCAGGAGGTTTTTGCATGGCCAGACTGGCATTCACAGCTAGGGAGAGCTCTTTTAATTGGATTAAGGGGGATGGGAGTGCTGCCTTCTCAATCAAAACCAAAGCTTAAGTGGGAGGTTTTGTGGTGCCTTTCATAGCGAGTACCGTGTGCTTAAGTTCCAATGGCAAGCACCCTTGAACAAACCCATCACGTGCACAGCGCTGCGCAAGGTGGTCAGGCATGCCATAGCAAGGCCAATGTCCTATTCTTTCTACCTCTAGTCCCTACTCCAGGGCCTGACACTGAGTGGATACTCAGTAAATGTTAATGAATAAATAACAGCCAGATGAGAAGCAGAAAAAGAAAATCTTGTTTATTTTGAAATTGGTTTATTAATTTTCAGAGGTGAGGTCTCCTTGCCCCCAGCCTTGCCCCCTCCAAGCCATTTGCCATGGTGATCTTTGTAAAAGGTGAGTCTGGCCATCTTTCTGCCTAAAACATTTCGGTGGCTCTTGTTATCTTCTAGATGAGATCCACTGCCCTGAGCATGGACTTGGCTGCCTCTTGAGCTTCAGCTCTCACTGCCTGCCCCCTTACCACCCCCCACCTCCCCCTCCATTGGTCTGGCCTCTCTGAATTCCAAGCAGTTCCTGGCGTAGTCTAGGAAACTCTCACTTTTGGACAAGCTGCCCCCTCTACCAGAACACTCCCATGCCACTTTATCTTCATCTGGCTCACTTGTGCATGTTTGGAATTATTGGGTTGGTGCAAAAGTGACTGTACTTTTTGTCACTGAAAGCCACTTCTTCCATGAAGTCTTGTGTGTCATACTCAGAAGTCTTTCAGAATAATTTTTCAGGCCCTTATCGTTGTAACTAACACAGTCTGTTGATGTGGTCTGAGTCCATGTGTCTCAATCCCACTGAAATGTTCCCTCCCTGAGGGGACATTTACCTCTGAATGAGGTATGCCTTATTTACCCCTGAATCCTCGGAGCCTAGCACAGGACTTGAATATGGCCAATGCTCAACAAGTATTTTTAAATGAGCAAATGGATGTGGCTGAACAGAACGACTATATTAGGTACCCAGTGATTTGATTTCTAGGTCTTACCCTTGTGCAGAGTGACTTCAATGCCATGGTTTGGCCCACAGGTGGTTCATTGACTCAATCCCTTAGCAGGTGGTGAGTGGTGCCTTTAAGACAGCCCACAGAAGGATCAGGAAGGCATGTGCTTAGCTCCAAAAGGGACCTCATGCTGGGGAATCACAACGTGGTGGGATGGTTTGGTTTGCCCTGCAAGTCCCTGCCCTGGCACTGCCTTGATATTGACTCTAGTTTTTGCTTGACTCAGCTCATGGCATTGTTCACCCTGACTCCAGAAAACAGCTTTGGCTTCAGTCTGCCACTCCGTCCTGGCCTCTTTGAATGCTATTTGTCCATTGTTATTCTGGAACTGAAACTCCAAATTATAGTCACACTATACTATGCCCATTTCATAGGTTGCATGATGAACTAATGGAGAGGCTGGAAAACATCATGGAGAAAGTCAGTGACACAGACATGTCTCGGATGCTGTGTGTGTACTTTGTGTACCATAGCAACAAGCAAAAGGGTGGAGGTGTCACTTTTAAGGTTTGTCACCCAAAACGTTTTAAAGAGCAACTCACAATGGAATTGAAGTGAACTACAAGGTGTTTGAAGTCAACTGCATTTGGCAATAATTTTAATTACCTATTGTTTCCCCTTTTTGCTAACTTTATTCCTGGTCTTTTTAATCTATGGATGAGGGTTTCTGGGATAGCCAGCCTTTGACTTTGTCTTCTCTTATTTGATATTTAATACTTTATTTTTAAAAATGGCATTTGCCCAATTCATTGAAGCTGGACAAGGGGGAGGACATGTCTTAGACCAAATGCCTTTGGCTTCAAGACAGTGGAGGCACCCAGGTCCATCAGGAGCTGCTCTGGTTCTTGCAGACACATGGTCTTTGTTGCAGAGTTCCCAGTTGAGATCACTGAGTGAGATTTCCAAGGAGGAACAGCTCCAATAGAGCAAAGGTCTTTTGGTCACTTACTCTGGTTTCTCCAGCTAACACTCTTGCTGATTATCAGATGAAATGGATTGTCTTGTTGATTGGAGGTAGGGAATAAACTGTGAAGATCCTGCTATGCAAAGGAGGTTCTAGCCTTTAACATACTCCTTTCGGATAGGGCCTGAGATGTCCCTTTGCCTGCTCCCTAATGCTGGCAAGCATCATGAGGTCAGTGTCTTTCTCTGTATTTTTGCAGTGTTCCAGGAAGTCATGGCAATTGAGAAGGGGTAGGAGGAAGTGAGTATGGTGCTTAAGCATCCAAATTCTGGATCCACTTCTTGCTGGCCGTGTGACCCTGGGGTTCCTTATAGCCTATGTGGCTCAAATCCCTACATGGGGATTTTTAAGAGTACCTACCTCCTATAGGTAGACTTTCCCCTAAAATTTGCAGTGTGAGGCCCAGGGCAAGGACTCCGATTTACCCAGCACTGCTCATCAGGTCATAATGGGTATCGAGATACTAATGCTTAGAATAATGCCTGGTCTACAGGAAGCATTCAGGAAGCATTAACTGGTAGCAA
Organism: Chlorocebus sabaeus; assembly: GCF_047675955.1. Lineage (NCBI taxonomy): Eukaryota > Metazoa > Chordata > Mammalia > Primates > Cercopithecidae > Chlorocebus > Chlorocebus sabaeus. The sequence goes on along the minus strand of NC_132915.1, from coordinate 69,373,739 downwards.
TATTATTATTTATCTCTTGAGTATCACAGAAACTGTTGGTGGTGGAGGAATGGAGCTCATGACTGATATAGACCTTTACATCCCAGAGAAGCAGATAGAAGAAGGATTAGAGAAAGGCCAATTGAAAAGATAATTTTCCTCTCACCCATGGCCACAAATATGAGTGTGCAAACCCACTTGAGAGCCCTGAGTCTATGACAAGAAAAAAAGAAATGATATGAGAATATAGGACAGAACATCTAGTTGGATTGCAAATAGCATGGCTCTGGCAAAAAGAAACTCAGAGTGGTAACTGGGTCCTCTCCTAACCTGAGTCTTAAGGGCAGGTCCTGTCTCTGTGGCTATATTAGTTCATTTTCACATAGCTACAGAGAAATAGTTGAGACTTGGCAATTTATAAATAAAAGAGATTTAATTGGGTCACGGTTCTGCAGGCCGTACAGGAAGCACAGCAACTTGTACTTCTGGGGAGACCTCAGGAAGCTTCCAATCATGGCAGAAGGTGAAAGGGGAGCAGAGTCTCATGGCAGGAGTAGGAGCAACAGAGAGTGAGGTGGGAAGGTACTGCACACTTATAAACAACCAGATCTTGCTATCATGAGAACACCACCAAGGGTATGGTGCTAAACTGTTCATGAGAAATCCATACCCATGATCTAATTACCTCCCACCAGGCTCCACCTCCAACATGAAGGATTACAATTTGACATGAGATTTGGTGGGACACAGATCCAAACCATATCAGTGGCAAACAGCTCTACAACTTTGAGTGAATCAGTTCACCTCTTTGAGCTTCAGTCTCTTCACCTACAAATTGGGGAGGAGTATGCCTATTGTACCTACCTCACTGGGCAGTTAGGAGGATCAGCTGAGATGATGGAGTCTCAGGGCGCCTTCTGAACATGCTGAATGGATATCGGCTGCTGTTGTCTGCATCATTCTTGAAGGCCTTGGTCCTGAGGCACTCATGATCCAGAGGAAGCAATAAGGAGAGCCTCTGGGATGTGAATCATCTGGTGGAAGAGGCTGGGGATGCTAGGTCTCTGTTGTGTCCTAGGGTGAGACCGCACATAGGTAGAGTTCATGACAGTGGAGGATCAGAGGAGACTCTACAAGCTTGAAAGCTTCTTCCCTGCCAGCAGACCACCTCTCCAGGGCCCCAGGGTAGGAGAGGAGACAAGGCAGGCCTCACATCCAGCCCATGGCTTGGTTCGTAAGGATGTTTCTGGACCTTCTAAAAAAGCCACCCAATCCCCAAGTCAGGGAAGACCCTCTAAATCCTCTCACATCTTAAACATGACTTGATTCTCTTTATGCCTGGGTGATCTTGTTGATAGCAGTTGGCTCGGTAGCTCTTCTTTGAAAACCTAGTCCCATTCAATTTTAGGAGGAAGATGTGTGTGTTAGGAGGGCAAGATGACATATACTTCTTCTGAATTTTCAGATGAGCACAACAGTTCTATTATTCTTATGAAGAACAAATCATATATATATATATATTCTATATATATTCTAAATATATACTTATATTTAAGTTATAAATATAGATTATCTAGATATGTATACATTTGTATATATAGATATATATTGAATTATCTAGACATTTATCTATCTAAGCTTGGGAAAATGTACATTGGAGAACCATATAATTCATTAAAAAGAGAATTTGAATATTTTTAACTTTATTTTTTATGTTATTTTACCTTTGTTTAGCAATTTTACTTCTGGAGTTCTATTCTAAAATGATAACTAGGCAAAGCATGCAAACTATGTGTATGTATAAGGCTACTGATTGCAACATCATTTATGTGTATAATAGCGAACACTAGAAATAGTACCAATATTCAACCATGGACAGTGGTTGAGTAAATCATGATATTTTATTAGAATGAAATTCATAGAGTCATTAAGGATAATGTGGAAAATGTTAATTGAGATAAGAAGTCACTCACAATACATTGTTCAGTGAAAAAAAAGACTATAGGTTACGATATCATTTTTGTCTACTCAATGTATATCCAGAGAGAGAGACCAAGTCTGGAATGGATTCAACAAAATGTTTGGGGGCTAGATTAAAAACCATTTTATTTTTCTTTTTGTTATATGTATTTTCCAATTTTTCTACAATGAAAAGAAATCACATTTATAATAATTTAAAAAGTTATAAATCAGAACTGTGCCGCCTGGAGTTTAGCACAAACACGGGGCTCCAACTGGGGCTTTGCCATTGCCAAGGAAAGCGGAGAAACCAACTGTTTGGTTTCACACATGACGCTGGTGAGGCTGCAGCCAAGGGCAGCGTTTGTGTATGAGTGTGACCATTGAGACCAATGCCCGGGAACCTGATCGTCACTCACGCCCACGTCCTTTCCATACTGTTCCCAGTCTGGTTAAGATGCTGCTCGAAAGATGCAGTTTTTCTCTCAGCAGAGAGAAGTCTGAATCTAATTGGGTCCTTTGCTAGCTACACCACGCATTTGCACCAATATTTATCCCATCTGTTCCGAGAGTCTGCTCCCCATTACTTACCAAAACTGTCAATGGTTCCCCATTATTTACAGATTCTTTGGCCTGGTATGCAGGGGCTTGTGAGGTCTGCTCCCAGCCTACCTTCCCAGCCACCTCTCCTTTCTGCTGCTTTCAGGTACTTTCTGCTCTAGCCAACTTGGACCACTTACCATTTTCTAGTGACTCATTTAGGAGGCTTTCAACCACCATGATCAGAAACCCATACGAACTTCTACAGAAAGGAAATGTATTTTTGCATTCTCTCATGTTCCAGGGATTCCAGAGGATAGGTGGGCTACAGGGATGATTTAATCAACCGCTCAGGGATGTCAGCAAGGACCCCCATTTCTCTGCTCTGCCATTCCTGGTGTTAAATTCAACCTCAGGCCAAAAGCAATTGGCTGCAGCAGTTCCAAGCATCCCGTTCAAGCATGGAGATGCCTTGAAGAGAAAGGCATTGTCTTTCCTGTGGTCTTCTCCTGGGATAAGAAAACTTTTCCAAAAAGCCCTTCTAAAAACCTCTCCCACACAGCTCCTTGGCCAGAATCAGAACACATGGTATTCCCAAACTGCTCAGTGATGTAGTGAATGGCATTACCTTTAGTCTAGGGAAGAACACATCCCTAAACAAATCATTCAAAAGCAAGGCATGAGGCGATGAGTGCCATAGAGAGGCACTCACAGTGAGCTGTGTAAACGTGGGGCATCAGGGAAGACTTCTTGGAGAAGGGAGCTCTCCAATTATTTTGTATTCACTACAAACACTTTACTTAACCAACCTCCTGCTATGGGACATGTAGGTTGTTTCTAATTGTTCCATATGACAAAACATCCAAGCAGTCAAACTTTTATTTATTTTCAATCATTTGTATGGGATAAAATTCTAGAAGTAGAATATAGCTAAGACGTAGTGTATGTATATCTGTATATCTTTTTTTTTTTTTTTTTTTTTTTTTGAGACAGAATCTCGCCCTGTCACCCAGGCTGGAGTGCAGTGGCACAATCTCAGCTCACTGAAAACTCTGCATCCTGGGTTCACGCCATTCTCCTGCCTCAGCCTCCCCAGCAGCTGGAGACTACAGGCGCCCGCCACCACGCCCACCTAATTTTTTGTATTTTCAGTAGAGACAGGGTTTCACCGTGTTAGCCAGGATGGTCTAGATCTCCTGACCTCGTGATCCGCCCGCCTCGGCCTCTCGAAGTGCTGGGATTACAGGCATGAGCCACCGCGCCCGGCCAAGTGTATGTATATTTTAGGAAACACACACACACAGAGACACATACATATTCATCCCTTTTTAGGTCTCAACTATGTAAAGGCATCATAGTTTATTCAGTCAATTATTGCACAAAAGGATATAGAAAATTATACTGCGTGAGTAGCCCTGTGCATATCTCTTCTGGTATTTTTGCCACTATGTCTTTGGGATAGATTCCTAGAAGTGGGATAGCTGGGTCAAAGGGTAAATGCATATATGATTTTGATAGATATTGCCAAATTCCCTTTTGTAGTGATTATATTATGTCATTTTATATTCCCACCAGCAATGCATGACAGTGCCTGTTTCACTAATCTTGTCAGTTGTCAAACTTTTGGAATGCTATCTCAGTGTCCTATTCATTTGTGTTTCCCTTATTGTAAGTTATATTGAGCATCTTTTCATATGATCAAGAGCTATTTGCATTTCTTTTTCTATGCCAGTCTGTACATAGCTCTTGCTCATTTTTCTATAGGTTGTTGCTCTTTTTAGTCTCTGTTTTTAGAAGTTCTTTATATATTAGGATTGCCCTGTTGTCTGTGATACAAGTTGTTAATGTTTCTTTTTCTTCAGCTTGTCATTTGCCTTTCACTATTTTTTGGTGTGTTCTGCTTTGCAAAATTTAATGATTTTTAATTTTTGTATAGTCAAATATATCAATCTTTTTCTTATGGCTTTTGAATTTTGAGTCATAGTGTAAAACCTTTCCCCACTCCTAGGTTATGGAAGGACTGACCCATACTTTAATACCAATATGGTTTCTTTTTTCCCTCCTTCCTTCCTTTCTCCCTTCCCTTCTCTCTCCCTCCTTTCCTTCCTCTGTCCCTCCCTCCCTCCCTTCCTTCCTCCCTCCCTCCCTCCCTTCCTTCCTTCCCTCCTTCCCTCCCTCCCTCCCTCCCTCCCTTCCTTCCTTCCTTCCCTCCCTTCCTTCCTCCCTCCCTCCCTCCCTCCCTCTCTTCACATTTAAATCTCTGATCCAATTAGAAATTATCCCAGTGCATGATGTGAGGGATGGTTCAAATTTTATCTTTTTCCATCTGGCTATCCATTTATTCCAAATCATTTTTGCACTACTGATTTGTTTCATCATACATTAAATTTTCTTATGAAACTGGTTTGATTTCTGGAGTTTCTATTCAGTTCTATTACTTTATTTGTATGTCACTACACATTTAATGATAGAACCTTTAAAATATGTTTTAATATCTGCTAGGGCTAGCCCCATTCTCCACTTGTGCTTCTTTTCCAGAGATTTCCTAATTACTTTTGCTTACTTGCTTTTGAAATGAACCATATAATTAACTTGTCAAGTTCCAGAAGAAAAAAATATATTTTTATTAAGATCACAATAAATTTGTAATTTAACTTATGAAGAATTGACATCTTTCTGAATTTGAGGCTATCTAACCAGGAACATTATTTTGTTTATAAAATTTTTTGTGTGTGTCTTTGGAGAATGTTTTCACTTTTCTTGTAAGGTTTTAGACATTTGTTAGATTTATGTTAGGTGTTGGTGTAAATAGGCCTTATCTTCCATTTTATTTTCTAACTGGCTTATGTTTATAAACATGAGATTGCAACTTTTCTATAAAACATTTTATTTTTATATAATTCCAGACATGTAGAAAATCCAAAAAATAGTGCAAGGCATGTACATATATGCCCTTTACCCATTGTTTACATTTTGACCCACTCGTTTTTATCATTTTTCTCTCTCTCTCTCTCTATATATATATATTTCCCTCAAACCATTTGAAAGTTAGATATATTGTGTTCTTTTACTCCTAAATACTTTAATGTGTATTTCCTAAGCACAAGAACATTTCTTTTATAATCACAATATGGTTTTCAAGTTATTAAAATTTAACATCATATTACTACTATTTAACCTACAACTGATATTTAACTTTAATCTGTTGAACCAATAATGTTCTTTATCCTTTTTGCCTCCTTTTCCCCAGCACAGGATCTATTTCAGGATCATGCAATGTATTCGGTTGTCATATCTCTTTACTTTCTTTATTCTGGAACAGTTCCTTGGCCTTTCTTTGCCTTTCTTGACTTTGACATTTTTGAAGAGTATGGACCAGTTATTCTGTAAAATATGCCTTGCTTTGGATTGAGATGCAGTTTATTCATGTTTAGATTCAGGAAAAGCTATTGATTTCCATATGTTGAATTTTTTAAAAATAAATGCTGTTTATTTGGTAGACATTTGCTTTCTAAAAATGGCATCCAAATCCCCCTATAAAATCAACAAAGGATTTCTTGGTTGTAACAAGGTTGATACTCCTCAATAGAGTGTAGTCTCCTCATTTTTTGGGTCTGATATTCTGAAAAAAGACTATGAAGGGGAAAGAATGTATCGCGTTTTATAATGTGCTACTAAACTACATTATTATCTGTGGTAGGTTTTTTTCTAAATTCCCTTGGGTTTTCTACATATAGAATCAGACCATCTGCATATAGGGGTTGTCTTACCTCTTCCTTTCCAATTCTCATATCTCTGTTTGTTGTCAGAGATCTAGAGGGGCATCTGGATTTTGGCCTCTAGTTAATGCTTAGTTATTTTCTGATGGACTCTGACTGCTGATGTACTACTTGAGAAGGACTGAATATTTCCAGTAGAAATTTGCTTGTCCTGTAGAGTGTATATAGGCAGGCAGTGGTGGTGGTTGGTAAGATGGTGAACACTGTGCTTATCCAAATCCCTAACTAAAACAGAGTTCAATGGGAGAAGAGGATGATTATTTGTTAAAAAGTATGGAGATGTGTTCTGTAATTGTGGAAACATTCAGTGAGAGTGCACTGTGTGCCACAGCTTGTGCTAGGCCATTTGGGGGAAAATTCATTTAGACTCCATTTCATATCAGAGATGAATTATTCCAGATGTAGTAAATGGCCAAATATAAAAGAATTCAGTCAAACACAAACATATAAGCAAAAAACATAAAATTTCTGGTGTTTAGGGGAAAGCAAGGAAGGTTACAAATGATTGCAGGAATCACAAAGAACAAAGACTGGCAGATTTTACCACATAAAAATTAAAATTGTTTTTGCATAACCAAAATGGACAGGCAAACTATCAGATAGGGTAAGAATAAAGAGTTAATATTTATTTGGAAGAAATGCAAATTAGAGCCTTAATGAGGTATAGTATTTTGCTTATTAACACTAATTTGTGTGTGTGTGTGAAAAAGAGAGAGAGGGAGAAATGTTACTTATAAATTTAAAACTACATGGCTATATTGAAAACCAAAAGGAAAAGTTCAAAGGAGCAAGAATGAGAAAGAACTTTGAGTGGTCAGGAAGGGTTGAAGCCATTTGGCCAACGAAAGCTGGTACAAGTGCTGGGGTGTGAAAGCCTGCAGAGAAACAAGAGTTGAGCTTGCCTCAGGCTTGGTGGGAAGGTACCCACTGTCAGACCATGTTGCCACATAGTTCAAACCAGTGGTTCTCAAAGTGTGGTCCCCAAAGCAGTGGCATCTGCATAGCCCAGAAATTTTTTACAAATGCAAATTCTTGGGTCCCATCCCAGACCTACCGAATCAGACACTCTGGGGATGGAGTCCCACAGTCTGTTTTTTAATGAGGTGATTTCACTGCATGCTAGAGTTTGAGAACTGCCAATTTAAACTTAGCTCAGAGAGGAGATTTTAATAATTACTATTCATTTGTTCATGAGTTTATTCAGCAAGTATTTATTGAGTGCCTGTTGTGTGCCAGGCATTGTTCTAGGCTCTAGGGATACAGAAGGGAACAAGACCGATAAAGTCCTCATTGTAGTAGTGTATCATAAGCTTGTAGCATCTTCTTCCAGTAGTTCCCATGTGTCTTGTATTATGTTAGTTATTAAATCTGTCCAGTTGGTCAAGGCCCATATCTTGAGCATTCTCCTTTTCTTCTCACATGCCACCCCAGGAAATCTTGTTGCCTCTTCCCTCAAAATACATCCAGAACTTGTCCTCTTCTTATCACCTCCACTGCCCTGACCTTGGCCCAAGCTTCTATTATCCACAATAATTGAAGTCAGTGATGGTGGAGGTAGGAGCCAGAGTAGGAGGGGAGGGGAGGGTGGCAGTGGAGATATGCTTCAACACAGCCACTAGAATGATCTGCTTAGAGTCCAAGTCCTATTGTGACACTCCTCTGCTAAATACCTGTGTGACTCTGTATTTCCCTCAGAATAAAGCCTGAGTTCTTCAAGCACTCAGAGTAAAGCCCAAGTCCTTCCTATCATACAAAGGTCTCCAAGACTGTGTGTGATATTCCTTCCCCTCCACCCCAACATCTACACAGCAGCCACTGGACTCTCCCTGCCTTGATGTTTCTCTAACCCCGCAGGGAAGCTCCCACCTGACAGCCTTTGCACTAGCCAATTCCTCTGTCTTTTGAACACTTTTTTCTCAAATATCCATAAGGCGAATTCACTGACCTTTAGGCCTTGACTCAGATGCGACCTTCTCAATGGCCTGGACAGTCTTATTTAAAAGTATAATCCCATGCTTATTGCTTGCAGTCCTTATTCCCTTTACCCTGTTCATTGTTGTTCCTACAGCACTGAGCTTCAAAGATGTGACACAATTTACTTATGCTTTGCCTGTCTCCCTCCCTTAGAAAGAAAGCTTCCTGAGGACAGAGATTTGTGTACTTTGTTCTTGGCTCTAACCCAGTGCTGAGAACATGGTTTGGCATGTAGTAGCCTCTTCAGAAACATTTGTTGAATTAATACATTGTTTGATGTTGTATGTTGCTATTTTGTGATATTTTCTGGCAATTTATCTCAGGTTCACAGGAATCGTTTATTATGTTTCAACTTGACATCTGCAACTGTTTACCTAAATTTGGGATTGATTCCCTTAGATTTTTAGAAGGTGATATTCTTCTCTTTTCCTTTTCTACAGGAATTTCTTTCCATGAGCAGCTCTAATTATAGAGTATCTCTAATCTCTATTAAAAACTATAATATCCTGGTTTTTTAGAGGGGACATGCCCTTCTATGGTTTCTCCATTGAGACTAATATTACATTGTTTACATATGTGTTTTTCTGTGTGTGTGTGTGTGTGTGTGTGTGTGTGTATACCCATTCTGAGTCTTCAGAAATCTAAAAAGACAGAAGTATAAAAAGACCAAGCCATGGCTTTCTGTGTCTTCTGAGAAGTGCTGGGCTCTGCTAGATATATCTGAGCTACTCAGGTTCCAGCTGTCTCCATCTCACTGGAAGTTTGAGCTGTTTCCCATCTCTGGAACAGGTTTCTCTCATTTGCAAAATGTGAACCAGGACAAGCTCATCCAAAGAAAGCTGTTTCCACTGCTCCAGTATAGCCACAAAACCCAATTTTTGCTGCTTTGTCTATTAATGTGATAGATTAGGCTAATAATTTTCCTCTGTTGAACCAGTTTTGTGCATTTGATGGAATCACTCCTCACCAGTCTGTGGCACCTCAATAGTGTTCCATGAATGTGTGTTGAAGGAGGGGGAAGAAAGAAATGACGATGGAAAGATCATGAGATTTTTGAATAGAAAGAAGCTGGATTAAAATCTAATTTCTCCCAGATAAGCTATGAGATTTAGAGTCTCAATGTCATCTTTCGAAAAGGGAGATACTTATCTAAAATATTGATCATGACAATTAAATGACATTGTAAATACGAAAGAGCTTTGCAAACCATAAGATGTCATGAAAACTATTATTGTTATTATTATAACCCAAAATATAAAGGCTTACTAAATTCATTGTGTCAGCATTACTAATTGAAAAGAGAACATCAGGTTTTTTCTGGTTTTTTGTTTTGTTTTGTGACAGGGTCTTACTCTGTTGCTCAGGCTGGAGTGCAGTGGTATGATCATAGCTCACTGCAGCCTCTATCTCCTGGGTCCAAGCAATCCTCCTGCCTCAGCCTCCCAAGCAACTGGGGCTACAGGTGCACACCACCATGCCTAGCCAACTTTTGAAAAAAAAATCTGTAGAGACAGTCTCTCCCTTCTTCCATGTTGTCCAGGCTGGTCTCAAACTCCTAGGCTGAAGTGATCCTGAATTGGGTTTCCCAAAGTGCTCAGATTACAGGTGTGAGCCACTGCACTCAGCTTTTTCTGCTATTTAACCTATCGTGTGTCGTTTGAAAATGTCTGGATGCCAGGAAACTCCCTCAATATCCACTGCTGAAATCTAGATAATCAATATTATCAATAAGCTTACTAAAATGTTATACTTCCTGATATCTCCTGTGACCCTATCATAAGAAATGAGGGCATCTACATTTTGGCAGTTGCTGTACCCGACACATAGAAACACTTAGTACTGGTTAACCACTGATTGACTTTTTGACATGGCTATTGGCATTTCTTGGTACTTGGGTCAGGAAGTGACAAAATTATATTGACTGTTCCTATTATTCACTGCATTTTTCTTTTCCATGCAAGTTGGCAGATATATTTTATAAAGGTGGTGGTGGTGACTCTTAGGCACAATCTGTGAAAATATCTTTAAAAGATAAGCAGCTATAGTGGAAATATCTTTGAAATGAGCACCAGAGAACCTGATTTCCCTAATCCCAACTTCACCACTAGTTGAAAGAAACTGAGCAAGTCTCTCAACACATTTACCTCAGTTGCTTCACTTCTAAAAGAAGAGATTTAGAAAATATGTCAGGAGCCTTCCTAGCTCTGAAAGTCTATGATTCTAGGTAATAGAATGAAATCTTAACACTTAGAAAACCCCTAAAGCCACCCAAATAATAGTTAATACAATTTAAAAGACAACACAGCAATATCACTCTAAGGCAGATTAAAGCAAAAAAGAACTCTTACTACATTTAAAAAGTAATAGTTGGAAAAAGGCACTACATGCAAAAACTAAGACCCAGCTACAACCTGAGAGCTATTAAAACTGTTGACTTTCAATACTATTAAGGGCTAAAAAGAAAACAAAAAAGCTAATTAAATTTCTGAGCTTTCTAAAGGTAAAACAAATTCAGCATCACAGTGAACCACATTTTGAACAGCGCACAGACATTAGAATCAATCTAGTGCCAACCCATGTAATGCAGGCAGCACAGGCTACTGGCGCTATCTATGCCTGCCCTTGGAATCCCACGTGACATTTCAAAAAATACTGGGCACTGGGAGCTAAGTGCATCTGGGAAGCTGAGTGCTGCTTGGCAGAAGTCCCCAGGCTGAGTGCCTTGGGCAGAAATTGCCCGGTTTAGCAGGAGCCCAAAGCTTACACAAACTCCTGCTGGTCACTGGTCAGAGGGGAGGGGTATCAGACACAGTTGACCCCAACACAATGTCTCCTCTCCTGGGTGATCAGAAGGGGACATGCTGACCACTCCACATACCTGTTAGGTTTGGAACTCACAGCTGCTCATTTCCTGGCAGTTGTTAAAAGCCTGGAGCAAATATGTCTGAGAAGAGCTTAGGCAACGTGTAAGAATGCTTGATCTAAGCCCTTTGACAGCCTGGAGAGATGCTGAGAATGTCTCACACAGCTCGTTAGCATGGAATCTGCAGGCTTTCCATTTTGCATCTAGGTTTACAAAATGGTTACCTATGAATAAGAAGCAGGAGAACAAAGTGAGGTAAGCTGACAAAACAATATGAGTCAACACCCTGATTTATCTTGAGGAATTATTCTCTCTTCCACCCCAGTAGTGCTTCCTACCTCCTAGTTACCTTTTATTTGGATGTAGATTGGACTATGTATTGGGTAGGGACATAAATCTCAAGGATATAGCAATCATTCACTTGTTTAACAAATATTTATTGAGCATCTTCTATGTGCCAGGCAGTAGCCTAGGCCCTGGTGAACTTTATGATACAGGTTTTTGGAACACCCATTATTATTAAACACCCTCATTAAATTATGCTTGTTCTAGTGTCAATATCTGTAACAGACACAACATGCAACACTTCAAATGAATTCACAGTGCATTTGTACTTTGCTGCGAACATGTCCAGTGTAGATTAGAGAAACTTCCTTTGACTATTACAATTTAAAGTTTGAATTCAGTATTTGTTGTCCAAACCACATGATTACAACATTAAGAGAAATCAAGATGTTCTTATGGGACTTTCTAACAGATGTTGAAGGGAGATTTGATATAGTAAGTGGGGGAACATGTATGGATATTTGCTTAGAGTGTTCAGAAAAAGCATCCTTAAACTGAGCTTGAAGTAGAAATGGAATTGGCCAAGAAATGGCGTGAAGGAGAGAGCCTTCCAGGGAGAGGGAACAAGAAGCACAAGGGCACAGCTTTCAGAGGGAGAGCAACAGAACAAGTGTCACATGAAGCAGAAGAGTGAAGGAGAAAAAGGGGAGATGTGGGTGGAAAGCAGATGATGGAGGCAGCAGAATGAAGGGGTAATATCAGATTTTTATTTTTAAAAGACTATATTGAACTTCTGGTAAAAAGCCTGTTTACTATAGTCTCCAGTGTGTAACCTATTAAAATAATCCAAGGAACATAAAGCAGAAAAGAAAAATGCATCTAGAAGAAATATAGCTAGAGCTACAAGTATCAATCAGACTAGGGAGAATATCTGCCAAATCGGTGAATTTGGAATCAATTTGAAGAAGAATTCTGAGAGATGATACATAACCCTCCAGATTTCAAGCATGGTCCAGATTTCTCTAAAAGTAAATGAGATGGGTCTCAGTTGTGAGTTAGGATTTTCTGTGAGACAGACCTACCTCCTGTGTGGGTGATCTGCTTATCTGAAATAGGCAAACAATGAAAATTAGAAAAAAGACTATCTCTGAATATATTCAGAAAGAATCACCCAGGACAGACATTGCCAGCATTTTAGATCATTCTTTTGCCCCAGCCATGCAGACCACTCTTGAACAAATAGCAGCCTCTGGTGGAATGACCCCATTCTCAAGGGAGGGGTAAATTTAGAAGACCCACTATGGTACCTATGCATAGAGAATATGAAAAGAAAAAGAATGAAGGAAGTTAAAAAGTGAAAACCAGGTGAGGAATTTATAGCTGACATGGAATTATTCCAAGCTATGAAGAAAAATTACTGCAGAATAGAGAAGAAAATTCCAGATAAATATTTATTAAGGCTAGACATGGTGTCTCACACTTGTAATCCCAGCACTTTGGGAGAATGAGGTGGAAAGATTACTTGAGGTCAGAAGTGTGAGACAAAACTGAGCAACATGCAAGACCTCATCTCTACAAAAAAATATAAAAAATTAGCCAGGCATGGTGGTGTACACCTGTAGCCCCAGCTATTTAGGAGGCTGCGGTGGGAGGATGGCTTAAGCCCAGGAGTTCGAGGTTGCAGTGAGCTATGATTGTGCCACTGCACTCCAGCCTGCATGACAGAGAGAGGCTCTGTCTCTCTAAAAAATAAAAATAAAAATACTTGTTCCACCCTTTAAGAAGTTAAAAAGAACATGGCCCCTTTGAAAAAAAAAAAAAAAAAAAAAACACACACACAGAGATAAAGACTCAAGGAAGAGATTCTAAAATGGCCAAAGGAGAAAAAGTGAGCTGGCAATGTTCAGGAAAGAAACTGAAAACTATAATAAAACCACTATAGAAAAACAAGTCACTTTAGAAGTTGCAATAATGAGATTCAAGAGCTCAAGGAGAGACTTGAGTAAATTAAAGAAGCTGTAAAGACGTTTATAAATTGTTAGAAAGAAAAATGATGGTCATAGAAGATAAAGGCCAGCCAACATAAGCATAGCAATGTTTCTGGAAAAGAACAAACACATAAGACATAAATGCATTGAAGGATATCATAGAAGAAGACTTTCCTATAATAAAGCAAAAGCTGAACCTGCAGGTTAAGAGAACTCAATCCAGAAAGGAAAAAAAAAAAAAAAAGAACCAAATAACCCTTAGATATATGTTGAGTTCCTAAGCTTCAAGTATCTTGTAAAATTGTAGTATTTGCAATTTTTATTCCATATAAAGAATTCTGTGTAAGAACCTCAAGCTTGTCTCTGATTTATGCCTTGTAACATTTAATCTCAGAAGACAATGGGACACTGTATGCGAAATTCTTATAGGAAGTTTTACCTAAACATTTTGTATTCATTAACTTATGTACGAAAATAAAGGCAGACACTCTTTAAAAAAATCCAGGAACTATAGCAGCTATGAGCCCTTCTTAAAAAAAAAATCTACTTGCTGACAAAATCTAATTGATAGTCTCAGGAAAATGACCACAGTCAATGGTATTGATTTTTTCTCTATATGACCCTGTGCTCATTTATTTAATAATAATAATAGGAATAATGGTAGTAGTAATAGTAATAACAACTACCATTTATTTGATACTTTCTAAATGCTAGGGATTTTCTAATTTACTTATTTTCTTAATCAACCCTTATAGCACCCCATAGAGTAGTATTCCTAATCACCCCATTTTACAGTTGAAGAAACAGTTTCAGAGCTAGTATGCAGCCAACTCACGTGTTGATTTCTTCGTTTTCTGGCCTCCACTTATGTCTCTTTTATCACTTTAATCTGTGTCTTTTTGCTATGCATTCTGAGATTGCCTCAGGCTTATCCTCCACATTACAGATCTAATTTTCTGCAAAATTAGTGCTGTCCTTTACTGCTTCTGCCAATTATCAAATTATTCTGTGGCATTATCTTTACATATATCCTTTCATTAACCACCTTATTATATATTAACAATTGTCTTACCATCTCATCTTTCATTTCTTGTTTCTTGGAAGATTTGCTCTTATTTCATCAAGGATATAAGGCAGATGCTCTCCAAAATGTACTTCTATGGCTGGAGAAAAATGTGTGTTTTAGGAACAAACTGTTTCTATCTCTGAGTGTTACATTTATCCTCTAAGTTGTAGGAGATATTTTTTAGCCCTTCTGAGGAATGTGTGTGTGTGTGTGTTTATATCTGAATATTTGGTCTTATATTTGCCCAAAATTAATGTGAGTGAATTCTCCTTAGGTCTTACTTGGATGAACCTAGAATCTTTAAGTCTTCAACTGGAGGACTGGTTGATTGTAGTCCTCATTCAAGGATGCAGCAGCCTATAGATAGAAGGGATCTTGTACAAGGTGAAGTTTATGTTAACAAAACCTGCACCCAAATCTCTGTCTGCCTTAGCCTTCAATCCATGAAGGCAGAGTGTCTGTGACTGACAGCCTTCTTGTATTTCTGTCTCCCACATCAGGGAAAGCTGGCCGTGTCAGAAAAGAGCAGAGTCATTTAAGAGAGACCACTGCTCAGACTGAAACTCTGCTGTCTTGGGTTTTCTGCTGAGTGCAGCAGGTTTCTCTTGGGCTGCCAGTACAGCTGATTCCCAAAGATTTTTCTGTGGCATCAAGTGCATTTTCAAAGTGAAGTGGTCCCTGTTCTCTGGTGGCCATGTCTGGCCTCCAGCCTGCACCCTTCACAAATTGGGGCTGTCCTTTGCCTTGGAGACTTTCTTCAATCAGGTGCCCAATTATTCTATTTGAAGATTAGAAATTACTCAATATTCATAATGTGGCCAGGGTGCAGTGGTTCACACCTGTAATCCCAGCACTTTGGGAGGCCAAGGTGGGTGGATCACCTGAAGTCAGGAGTTCGAGACCAGCCTGGCCAACATGGTGAAACTTCGTCTCTACTGAAATACAAACATTAGCTGGGCGTGGTGGCGGGCACCTGTAATCCCAGCTACTCAAGAGGCTGAGGCAGCAGAATCGCTTGAACCGTGGAGGTGGGCGTTGCAGTGAGTAGAGATTTCACCATTGCACTCCAGCTTGGGCGACAAGAGCGAAACTCTATTTAAAAAAAAAAAAAATTCATAACATGTGATTGAGACCCTTCTCTAGTATTGACAAGTGATCTTATGTGCCCCATTTAATTTTTTTCATGTGATCATTTCACTTGTTTTTTTAGGGGAACCTAGTGTTTCTATGCATTGCAATATTTTCCCTCCACCCCTTATGCCCATATTTCAGCTTTTGACACCTGCTCCTGGTCCCTCAGTTGTGGTGGCTTCATCGGATGTTCTTCTTTGGCTCATTGGATTCAAATCCACATGTGGCTTCTGGTCCAGCCCAGCTTCCTAATGCCAGGATGAGCTGCCCTTGAGGGGAAAGTCCTCAGCCAACCCCAGTTCAGTGACCCCTTTAACTGGATATTTCTGTCTTGGCTTCCATTCAGGGTTGGAAAATTTGGACAGATCTCAATAATTTATTGGGATCTTCATTTTTCTTACATTTTGGATAAAACCTTTATTTGACATAGATCTTAATCCTTTATTGGCTTCAATTGTTTCTCCCTTATCTGTTCTCTTTTTCCTTTTTTTAAATGAAAGTGTTCAACTGAGTTTTCAGATGCTTTGTGACCTAAAAGGGACTGGGATCTGGTAGGAATCAAAGTTAATTTAGAATCTGAAAGCTCATGCCTATATTTCCTTGGCAGAATTGAAAGTGACTAAAAGATTCTGTCAGTGTGATTCAACCCAGCTATTTTGTAAAGCCCCGGGCATGGGTAATGATGGGGGAGGACACCCAGAAATAGCAGCCTCGTCTATCATGGGTGCAACTTATCAAAAGCCACAGTCAATGAACAAACCTGCTCTGCTTATGTCTACTTCTGCTAGAGTCAAGACATGCCCACAGATAAGGAGGGAGTTTTCTCAGGATAAGGTCAGAGTGAAACAACCTCTATCAGAGGAAAAGCTGATTCCTAAGAAGGGGGAAAAACAGGCTAATGTTTTATGTAAAAGACAAAACTGGAAGGTATTGGGCCCTATATATAGCTGCTTCTCTGTTAGGATTGCTCCAGAGTTACGCTGGGATTCCAAGAAGAAGTGATTCACCCATTCCGGTAGCCTCAGGGCTCTGGACCAATGGTCAAGGCGGGAATGTGATGAGTGATCAAGCACTCTATAGCTCCCTGCTTCTCTCTCAGGGCTTTGGCTGCATTCCCAACATAGGCATCTGAATATATGATAGAGAAAGATGTCTTCTGAACACCAAGGGCTGCTCTGTTCAGCTGGCCGGGAGAAACAGCTATGTGGAGTGTAAGGAGGACAGTGATGGGGGAGCTGGGGCGGCTGAGGTGACATCAGCTTTGGCAGGGGAGGTGCTGACAGCAATGGTTGGGACATGGAATTGTGTTGACAGAAGTTGAATCAGCAGACACCAGAGCAGCAGGCAGGAGCTTGCATGAGTTGTCCCAGATACAACACTCCTCTTCTTGTGAACGTCCAACATGCATAACGTCTAGCTAGTACTGGAGTAAAGACGAATCGATGCCACCCACTACCATTGGAGGAAACCAGCAGCTGGCTCTCTTGCTTTGCTGCTTGCAAATTGCCTTTCAGATCCCAGCCATTCATAAGTAGTAGAATTTCTGTGATCAGGCACACACACATACACACACACACACACACACACAAGTAACTACTGGCGTTTTCGTTACAGGTAGTCATTCATTTGGCAACCATCATATTTCTTTAAATGTAAGGTATTTCTGATTGTAAGATACACAATTATTTCACCCACACTAGGAAAGAAAAACGCTGCCAAATGAAACATAACATATGAATGATTGAAAGCATCCTGATTTCAAATTTGTAAAAATAGGAAAAAATATGCATCTTTGAGCTGGTAAAACATAGTGTGCATCAGGCACTGGGCTAGGCATTGAACATAGGGCTGCAGATCAGATAGACTTCAAGTCTGGCCTCAAGCAACGTATAGTCTGGTGGGAAGATGGATGTTGACAAAGCAATTACAAGGGTGTTGTAGGACCTGGAAGAGCATGGGGGTCTTCTCTGAGGGCTGCAGATCAGATAGACTTCAAGTCTGGCCTCAAGCAACGTATAGTCTGGTGGGAAGATGGATGTTGACAAAGCAATTACAAGGGTGTTGTAGGACCTGGAAGAGCATGGGGGTCTTCTCTGAGGAAGTGACATGACAGCTGAGACCTGATGGGGAGCAGGAGTTAGCTAGGTCGAGGATAAAGGTAGAACTTTCCAGGCAGAGGAATTAGAATGCGCAAAGGTTCTGAGATGGGAAAGGGTTAGTGTGAGCAAGGACAAAAGTGACTGGAAGCAGAGTTAAGCAGGGCCAAATCCTGCGAAGCCTCTGGCCCATGTTAAAGAATTGGGTTTATCTAAGAGCATGAGAGGCCACAGAGAGGGTTTAAGCAAGAGTGAAACAAGATCAGATCATGTTTTTTAAAAAATCACTTTGCTTGCAGTGTTGACGTGAGAGGAGCATAAGAACAGGTGCATGGAGATCAACTAGGAGGTTGTTGAGACAATTCAGAGAAGAGAGCATAATAGTTTGTAATAGGGTGCTGGCAGTAAGAATGGAAAGAAATGAGGTTGTGGCATACTTCAAAAGGGCCAACAATTTCTGTGATTTGTTTGTCTGATTTCTCTGTGTGTGTGTGTGTGTGTGTGTGTGTGTGTGTGTGAGCATGGGGTGAGAAAGATTCAATTGGTATCCAAATATATGTGTGTGTGTATATATATATATATATATATATGGACTAAAGAAAATTCTAGCTGCAGACTGGAGCCAGCTTTTGATCTTCCAGTGTTAATTGTGACTTGTTTGGAAAATGAAATCCCCATAATGTGGATTTTTCTTTAATCAAGATACACTGCTATATTAGGGCAAAAGTGAGTCCTGTGTTTCAATAATAAATCATCTCCTTCAAATTTACTTACTTATTTCTCTAGATATTATTGGAGTGATTTTAGATAGCTTCATGTTCATAAATGTAAATCGTGAATTTTATATATTAAATTATATTAAATTTTTTTACAAGCATCCTAACAATAAGCAATCACTTAAGGAAGACTTTAGTGATGAAGTATTTTGAATGTGTCTGGTGGTATTAAGTGCATGTTTACAAAACAAGAGACAATTGCGGTGTGCTAGAAGATGCACTGCCCTAGAAATAAGAAGGCTTGGTTGAATCACAGCTCTCTTAACTCACTAACTGTGTGACGTTGGACAAGCTATCCAAATACATTTCATCTGTGAAAATGAAGAAAAAGGGTCTCTCTAGCTACCTTACAGGAGCATATGAATGTTAAATAAGATTCACAAAAATATTAATTGACCTCCTATCATGTACTAGGAGGTCAGTATGTGAAGGTTGGTAAATGAGGCCAGACGGAAGGAATACAGTGGTACACAAGACAGCCAGAGTAATCATTTTCAAGGAGATTCTCATTGCAGAACGGGAGTTGCTTACTACAAATTTCTGTAGACATGTAAAGTAGTATCTTTACATGTAAAAACATGTAAAGTATTTCTGTAGACATCAAGTAGTAGGGAGTATTGTACTTTCATCTTATGAGAGAATGATTTTCAAAAATATAAAATTACTGCTTTCTCTTAAATATGAAATGAACGTATATCAAAGAATTTTTAACTTTTATTTTAAATTTGGGGTTATATGTGCAGGTTTGTTACATAGGTAAACTTGTGTCACGGGAGGTTTATTGTACAGATTATTTCATCACCCAGGTATTAAGCCTAGTGCCCTTTAGTTATTTTTCCTGACCCTCTCTCTCCTCCCACCTTCCATCTTCTGGTAAGTCCCAGTGTATGTTGTTCGCCTCTATGTGTTTATGTGCTCTGTCATTTAGCTCCCACTTAAAAGTGAGAACACGTGGTATTTGGTTTTCAATTCCTGCATTAGTTTGCTAAGGTTAATGGCCCCCAGCTCCATCTATGTCCCTGCAAAGTATATGATCTAGTTCTTTTTAATGGCTGCATGTTATTTCATGATGTATATGTACAATATTTTCTTTGTCCAGTCTAATATTGCTAGGCATTTGGGCTGATTCCATGTCTTGTGAATTTGTGAATAATGCTACAATAAATATACACATGCTTGTATCTTCATAACAGAATGATTTGTATTCCTTTGGGTATACACGCAGTAATGGGATTGCTGGGTTGAATAGTATTTCTGTCTTTAAGTCTTTGTGGAATCACCGCACTGTCTTCCACAATGGTTGAGCTAATTTGCACCTCCACCAATAGAGTATAAGTGTTCCATTTTCTCCACAACATCACCAGCATCTGTTATTTTTTGACTTTTTAGTAATAGCCATTCTGACTGGTGTGAAATGGTATCTTACTGTGGTTTTGATTTGCATTTCTCTAATGATCAGTGATGTTGAACTTTATTTCATGTGATCCTTGGCCGCATATATGTCTTCCTTTGAAAAGTGTCTGTTCATGTCCTTTGCCTACTTTTTAATGGAGTTGGTTTTTTCTTGTACATTTGTTTAAGTTCCTTACAGATGCTGGATATTAGACCTTTGTCCAATGCATAGTTTGCAAAAATTTTCTCCCATTCTGTAGGTTGTCTGTTTACTCTGTTGATAATTTCTTTTGCTGT